>NC_137076.1:96013356-96642106 GCF_951640355.1 Cnephaeus nilssonii | reverse complement strand
ATCTCTTTAACAAGTAGCTCTTACACAGCTCATGAATTACACATTTCCTTTTATATTACATAGCTCTTCACCACTTAGCAATAAATAATAGATATAATGATGGAAAACAAGGTGTGTGATACTGTAAGTAATGTGAGTGTAGGCAGATTAAAAATTGTGTTTAGAAATTATTCCAGTGAACTCAGTTTTTTAAATTGCAGCTTTCATATTATCAGCAATGTCACTTATTGTACTTAAGTATTCATAAATAAAGATATATTGCTGATAGAAAAGCACTTATGGGTAAAACAATTAGGTTTGTGGTGGGGATAGGAGAAAAACACTACTTGTTAGGATTTCTTTTTGTCATAATTCTGAAAGATGGTTTATAGCAGGAGCAGTTAATTTGGGGTGGATAAATAGGAAGATAAATGTGAATAATTATGCATTTATGATGTGATTTATATGTTAAATGTGAAGCATTGTCAATTTTTGAACAGCAAAAACACCCACATACATAAAAGTAAACAAAAAATATTATACTAAGTCATGTTTAACATATTTGTCAATCTCTTTTCCTTGAACTTTTCTGCCTTATTGAATGTACTAATTGATTTTCCAAAGGCAATAGATTACGGGAGTGGCAGATGAGAGTGGTAAACAAATTCTGGTCAGTCCCAGTTTGTATGCCCAGTAAATTCTTTCCTGGGCTGTAAAAGACTGCTGTGTGCTATGATCCTCATAATAGCTTCCTTTTGAAGAAAGTTAAATTTTAAAAAATGAAAATTATTTTCCTTATTACTATTCACTGCCCATTGCAGTCTCTGACATGCTTAAATTTACATATCTCAATGCTGGAGAGCATTATTTTCTGAAAATGCAAAAATAAGATGAAGAAATTATTCAATTGTGTCAAATAGAGTAAAAGGAATGAGTTGAGTACACAGCATGGTGTCTGTACATTCGGTCTCCATCATTTCACTCACATTTCTATATTTTTAAAAAAATACTGTTTTACGTTTATTTTGGGGTAGCAGCTGGACAGGAGGGCTCTATTAGTTATATCAATCACACTGATGAATGTGTCTTTTGAACACTGCAAAATGGGATTTTTAATTGAGTTAGGAAACACCAAAAACTTGGATAAAAATTAATGTTGTTTTGATCTGGTTGGTTTTGATAGACTGTGAAAATAAGATATTAATCCTCAAAACTACTGTAAATACAGTCATGCAAACATTTTATTGTGTTTTATTTCTGATGAGATTTCTCTTTGAAGAAAAATTTTTATACAAATACGGTGGATCCAACAGTTCATTAAGTCCAGATTTGGGTGGTAACCCATAGGTCTACTTAGCAAGTGAATGATAACATCTCATATGCAGTAAACATGTTTTGGAAAAATGAAAGAATATCATTGCTTAATTGTTTCTCACTTGATCTTATTGCTATGTGTAAATATAATTGCTATTCCTATAGGTTAACATTTAGTTGATGCCTACATGCATTTGTCATATTAAGTGCTGTTATTTCATTTCATTTGCCTCTGTAAAATTAGCTCTTATAAAGCTTAGACATAACTTTTAATTAATTAATCTTTTTACCTAATTTGGGATCTGGATAAATAACTCTGCTTTATTGAATATCCTTGAACAAATTACTTAGCCCCTCTCAACTTAAATTGCTTCATCTGTCAAATGGAAAAATAGTATCTTTCTCAGAAATTTGTTGAGAGAAATAAAAATGATATCATGCATGTTTCACAGATGTTAGGAAGTTATAAAACCCATTGTCCCTTCCTAGCACACAAATGAGTTACACGTTCTAGCCCCATTTTATCTCATGGGAACATGCAGCTAGTTCTTGCCAATGGAATGTAAGCAGAAATGAAATGGGTCACCTCTGCACCAAACATTTTCCCGATTTTAATAGGACTTCTCTATGCAACCTCTCTCT
The DNA here is from genome assembly GCF_951640355.1 of Cnephaeus nilssonii. Taxonomy (NCBI): domain Eukaryota; kingdom Metazoa; phylum Chordata; class Mammalia; order Chiroptera; family Vespertilionidae; genus Cnephaeus; species Cnephaeus nilssonii. The sequence continues at coordinate 96,640,171 of NC_137076.1, read as the reverse complement.
ATCTTCCAAGTCCTATCTCCCCAGTGGGTAATGTCAGAGCAACCTTGGCACTTAAAAATTTTATTGTGAGATTCTTAAATGTCATATATGAATATTGCAACTGAAAGAAAATAACAAAAATGTTTGGCCATATATATGGAGAGAGAGAGAGAGAGGGAGAGAGAAAAGGGTGCCATTCCCCCTAAATTAAAAACTTAATGGAGTTTTGCATTAGACTTGCTTTAAAAACATGTTGAAAAGTTAATGAAGAAAAACATTTCAGGAGAACATTAATTTATAAAGAAAGTCGCTCCTACATTATACATGTATTGTGTGACCTTGGTTGCATCAGAGGTTATGGATAGCTCTAAGGACAAAGACTTTAAAGGAGCATCTAGTCAAATGCATTTATTTTAAAAATAAGAAAATTTCACCCAGCTGGCATGGCTCAGTGATTGAGCATTGACCTATGAACCAGGAGGTCATAGCTTGATTCCTGGGTTGCAGGCTCCCTCCCCAGTGGGGGGCATAAAGGAGCAGCCAATCAATGATTCTCTCTCAACATTGATGTTTCTATTTTTATCTCCCTCTCCCTTCCTCTCTGAAATAAATAAAAATATATTTTAAGAAAATAAGCTTTCATCCTAAGCTTCTTCCCATGGCTGTTAGAGGCCCAACTCTCTTTATATAATTTATACATTTTCCTCTCCTGAAACCATACTCGTTTTTCTAAATTAAAGAAAATAAAACTCTATTATTATGCAGTCTTCCACTGATTTATTTTAAGATAGTATGCTGCTTCAAGTAGTTTGAAAAGTTTACTATTGACTAAAATGGTCTCACAACTTACTGTGACTCAGAAGTGCTGGAGACTCTAGGATTGACACTGTAGTTATTTACTTCTCTCTATCATTTAGGTTCCTAATTTATTTTCTTTCAACATCTTCAGTGAAAAAAATTACCATTAACGTGTATCTTTTTAAAAAATTTCATTTTTCTTGCTTCCAACTAGTTCACTTCAATAATGAGTAAAAATCATCTTAATTAAAATACAGCCTGGCCTGGCTGGCATGGCTCAATGGTTGAGTGTTGACCTATGAACTGGAGGTCACCGTTCAATTCCTGGTCAGGCATATCTCATGTTGCGGGCTCAATCCTTAGTGTGCGGTGTACAGGAGGCAACCAATCAGTGAGTCTCTCTCATTATTGATGTTTCTATCTTTCTTCCTCTCTCTCTAAAAAAAACAACAACAACCAATAAACATTTTAAAAAAGAGGCTATAAGCCTCTTAATTCTTAAAAATAAATACAGCCTGGAAGATGGGAGCTTTTTAATTTTTTCCTATTTGGAGAGTTATTTGAATTATTTGACCAGTATACAGAGAAGTTTGGACTTGAGCTTGGTATTAAATAAGGCAAACTGGGCACAAAGACCTGGAGTACAACTTACACAGAAAAGCGAAGGAAGGTGGGAATATAGTAGGAAAGGTTAGGAATCAAGGAGTGAACAGGGACTTATCCATGGAGCTGACTTTTCTAAAATTGTGGTCTACATGTTACTGTTGGAAAGTAAGATTAATTTAGTGGTATGTGAACTTTTTAACATTTATGCATTTCTTGCATTGGAAACCAGGAAAATATAACTAGGACATGGAATCTAAGTAAAAAAGATGTTAAAGACAAAAAGGAAGTAAATAATAGTTAATGTACATGGGTTTGTCAAAAAAAATTATGAAGATATTTCATGAAATACTGATGGTTGCATTGCTAAAGACAGTATGGGAGTTTTAAATTTTATTCATTGACTTTTAGAGAGAGAGGAAGGATGGGAGAGAGAGAGAGAGAGAGATTTGTCATTCTACTTATTTATGAATTCATTGGTTGATTCTTGTATGTTCCCTGACTGGAGACTGAACCCACAACCTTGGCTTATGAGGATGATTCTCTAACCAACTGAACTACCTGACCAGGGCCACAAAATGGAAGTTTTAATGGCATTTTTATATGGGAAGACTGGGATATATTATTTAATACTAGAAGCCCGATGCACGAAGATTCGTGCTAGAATGGACCTTCCTTTTCCTGGCTGCCAGCACCACCTTTCCACTCCAGCCCAGTCCTGGAGGCCTCTTTCTGCTCTGACCCCACCTTCCCACACTGCCCAGTGACCCTGAAAGACCAGGGGTGGGGCAGAATGCCTGTGTCGTCGCCATGGCAATGATGCAAGCATCTCGCCCGCCCCCAGTCACTCAGCGCCTCTGTATGCAAATTAACCACCATCTTTGTTGGTTTAATTTGCATATCACTCCTGATTGGCTGGTGGGGTAGCGGAGGTACGGTCAATTTACACATTTGTCTATTATTAGGTAAGATGAGAGACTGGGATATATTATTTAATATGGGAAGACTGGGATATATTATTTTTAAATCAATGTGATGGCATTTGGATCCCAAGAACATAGATAGATTCTCCTATGAAACTAATTTTCCCTCTTTTCTAGCCCACATTTCACATTGAAAACATGAAGGAACAAAGTTCTGCTTGATACTAAAAATTGGGTTAGATAATTTAGTGAACTGGAAATGGGAGAATGACCAAAAAGAACAGTCTTCTACTTTAGAATAATCATTGAGTGATAGAAGAATACACACTAGGATCCTGCCTTGTTTATTAAATTGAGGGAAAATGTACAGTTTTATCCATATAGTTATCATAAACAATCAGTTCTATTTACCTACTAATTAACAACTCTAGGCAAGCTACCATGCTAAAAGCATCATAATACCAAGGTAATTATTGAAAGGCTTCTGTATTGAAGTTTGCAATTTGTTGGAGTGAGGAGGAAGAAAAGGAGAAAAATGAATGCCCAGCAACATTAAGCAGAAATTGTGATTTCATACAGTGGGTGAAAATGCTGTGAGGGGAATTAATGGGATAATGATGATGATGATAATGCTTTTCATATACTGAGTCAGTTGTATGTGCTAGACAGAGTTTTCAGCATTTTAATGGAATACCTTACTTAATCCTCAGAGCAACCCAGCAATATTATTGAACTAAATTATATTAAATCATGTATACAAACCATTATTCAAATGTGAGCTGCCTGACTTCAAGGGTGCACATTCTTAAAAATTGCTTTACTTTGTTTTGGTGATAGGGTCAGTGAAGGCCTCATTGAGGATGTGCTGCTTATTTAAACCTTAAAGTCACAAAGAAGAAGGGGATGAGTGGAGAAACCATTTGAAAGAGAAAGGAGGCTGAGATTCAGTGAGATTGGCTAGTTATATTCAAGAAAACATAACAGATTAGTTTTATCACATGCTGGCAAATTATAGAAAACAAACCTGGGAAGTTCTTGAGATCAGGTGCTCACATATTATGAACAATAGCTTGTGCTTCATGGAATGTACTGAATTCTTGAGACAAGATGCAAGTTGTGCTTCAGACGACCTGGGCCATGGTGGGGGTAACATAGTGTAGGGATTAAGAGCCTGAGTCTGCCAATAAGCCTCTTGAATTTATATCCCATCTTTCATAATGATCCCTGCTCGTCAATGAACCCCTAGACGTCTCAGTTTCCTCACCCACAGTGTTACTCTCAGTGTTAATGATAGTAACTATGACTATGATTATGAGAATTAAAGTAAGTCATTTATGTAAAATGCTTGCTATGATGCATGTCGTTAGTACTCAGAACGTGCTAGCTTTTATGGTTAATGAGTAAACAATAGATTGTAGAAGAGACTGAAAACAGGGACGGACTTAATAGGCTACCAACGCAGTCCAGATGATAACAGACGACATCGTGAACTAAGACAGTGGCGATGGCAACTAAAACGAGGACAGTTACACAAGATATTTCATAAGTGCCTTCATGATTCATTAGGTGTGGGAGGCAGAGACATGACTCTCTTAGTGTTCGTGCCTGGCTCACTATTTCCAGATATAGACTAACCAGGAAGACATGATGATTTGGAGAAGAAATTATGGACCCATAATCTGTTTTGATGTATTGACTGTGGATTAAAGGTATTCTTCAAGTTTTATCAAACTGTCACCAAGGCGATGTTTTAATCAAGTGTGATACAGATCAGCTGGTGGTAGGAGACGATCCGGGTGGTGGGTGCATGGGTTGTCTCCATGGTGAGAAAGTTATTTTCTATGAAATGCTCTCTCTGTCCTGTTTACATCAAGTATGTTTTTACTTTCATAGTAGCTGCATTTTCCTGTTTTTTTTCTAATACCCTCTCTTTCTGTTTCTTTTTCAACATATTCAGAGTCTGGGGAACACAAATATATATGCACTTAACATTTAAGAACATTTTAAATAATATAAAAACATTTGTTTTTTATGAAATTTTGATACAAATTTATATTTATATAAAATGCTTCTAGTTTATAATTATGGCCCTAATATGAACTTTTCTTTAAAAATCTTATAACTAAAAACAATGAATCCATTTAAAGAAAAAAAAATACTAAGGAACCAGCAGTAGAGTCACTTGGCTTAACAAAGTCATGAAAGGTAGGCTTGAATGACTGAAGGTTAGAAATCCCCTACAGTAAGCTAAGTACCAGTTTAAGCAATATTTCCACAGAGGCGCTTATAGGAAAACATCTCATATAAGTCTACTTGAAAACCATATTGCAATAATGGCTAAGATGAAAAAGGACTAGAACTAGAAATCTGATATTCCAAGAAAGTTGTTAACATAACTTTGTAGATGTTAACTAATTATGGAGCTATGCTTGAAGACAGGAATGACATCAGGCATCAAACAAAAGAGCAGGTGGAAAATTCCAGTCATTACAAAATCAACCATCACAAGAATCGGGCTGCCTCTCAACGTTGGTGTTCAGTTTCAGTTCAGCCCTCTTCACAGAGGCAGCTGTAATAGGACTGCCCACAAAATACAAACTAGCAAGAGCAGGGAATGGACAAGAAGACCAATGCAAAGGCTAACTACCATATTAAAATTTGCATTGAGTAGAAGTGATCAATTAGATGATGCTACTCAGTATCAAATCTGATCTGAATGCAGTTTTGCTTTGATTTCCCTAGGAAGATGAATAGCTTTGTGACACCTGGATGCTGTTTCTTGCTCTGCTTTCAGTAAGTAGATCACTTTCTTCTGGCAGCATCTCTTAAGAGACAGTAAATACTCTAGATCGTCCTCAATATGAGACAGTGGGAAGGGGATGATGTTAGGCCCTGTGATATAAGCCAACCCCTTCTTCATCACCTTCTGGCTTTAATGCAACCCTGAGCTCAAATGACTGAACAAAAGATTGGCTAGTCATGACTTTGTGGGTTCTGTTTTAGGGTGCTGAAATAATTATAGATATGAATATACAACAGAACTTGATGTTCAATTTCACATTCTGGAAGTGTGCAGACTTGGAGATTATTTTTACACATGTTCTTCCTTCTACAGATGGAAGATTTTACTTCTAAGGCAATCCTGAATCTTTTTTTGGCACCAAATGAAACACTGTTCTAGTACTTGATGGTCAGGGTTTTTAGTGAATAATGGAGTAGAAGGCCCCTTTTAAAAATACATATTTGAGCATTTCTTTAACCCTCATTCAGGTTCTTTTTCAAAATAAAAGAGTATTTAGGAAAAATCTGAAAATGCCAATAACAATGTGAGGGCCAGATAGCTCTTTGAATTTGAGGTTGGTTTTTATGAAGGTAGAATCTTAAATTTCCATTTTTGTATAGGCCTTAAATTTGCTTCTGTACAAAAGACCAAGGCCTTAGTCCCCATAAGTCGGCACAAAACTGTGTCACTGTGTCTTACAAATTCCAGGGTGGGTGTTGGGGGGGAAATCAGGTATATGTGAGTAAGTCAACAGAAAACAGCTCAACTTATGGAAAGACATGTCTTAATAAATGGTAATCTGGGAACACAAGGTTTATATATGAAATTGGAAGAATTTTACTATTTTCCTCTTACACATAGTAAGCCTGTGGTACAGCTCTTTTTGTTCACATTGGTTATCTGGGAAAACTGATGCCCTGAGAATTTCAATAATTTTCTCAATATCAACAGCTGGTAAATGATGGAGTTGGGGTTTGAACACAGACCTATTTGATGCACCAGTGATGGAGTCGGTTCAAAAGATTAACTTATTGAATGGAGAATTAGTGCATATTCTCCATGGTCACTTTTCTACATTTTTGCACAATTGATTTTTTCTGTGCAATTACTTTAAATGCTTCTATTTCAATATGTTATGAAACATTTCTTAAAAGAAGCATTATATCTATACCTAATAAATATTTTCTTTTTAAATAATCGCTGCTTATTCTTGCTTAAATAAAGTAAGCAAATAATTTACTAATCCAATTTGAATTCAATTTGCTTTGGATTGAAATAATCCATTTATATGTATATATTCTATTATACAAGAATACCAATTATAATTTTCTCTAGTAAATTAAAAGACTTTAATTTTCTGAATATCACCTGTAGACAGCTACTGAAAAGCCTACTGGATCATATACACCAGAATTTTAGCTCTTAAAGGGTCATTTAGAATTCTGTGTAAATGCATCTTACCAGAAGTTGTCTTCACTACATCTGTGGTATTTCTCAGTCCAACAAATGAAAATTGATAAAGCCTCCAAGATCTTGTGTCACCCACTTCAACAGAGTTACGCTTCCATTGATAGACAATTTCTTCCCGTGGATAGCCATCTGCCAAGAGGTGGGAAAGCACATGTTTAAAATGATTATAAATGAACATATGTAGCAACCACCTTCCAGGAACAAGACACCAAGGAATGTGCTGAGAGAGATAAAATTATGACTTAATGAGAACCCTGGACTAAAGAGCCTCACCGTAGAGAAAATAAATACAATGACATTCTATCCTAATGGGAAGTTAGATTTAAAAATTATGAGGTTAAAATCTTCCCTGAAAGTCACTTAAATTGCATAGCAGATATACTATACATGGTTTAATATATACTATAAGTGCAGTCTACATTGGGGTAAGATGTAATAAGTGATCAGTACAAATAGATAGTACATATGTAAGATATTGTTTCAGCATGAAGGGGACTCAACCAGGGCAAAATTTTGAGAGTCATGCAGAAACAGAAAATATTGAGAGAAGAGCAGCCTTAAGTTCCTCTCCAGAGCATGCACCCTTAGTAGAAGGTGGTGGGGAAAAATAACCTCAACATTTACATTAATTATTCTCTCTCTCATTTTTGGGGGGATTTCATTTTAATATATACAGAAATCTATAATGATAATGCAATGACTATCAGTACCATTTCCTTGCCCAATACCCTAGACAAGTTTCTTAATTTTTCCCCCAAATCATTTGCTTCCTTATGGTGGTTTTGATAATACTTATTTCATGAAATTGATTATCAATGTATATTTAATGGATAAACATTACTATTAAGTAAATGATACAGTAAACTCTTTCAAGTAAAAATTAGTTACATAGAGAGAGATTTAAAAAATTAGAAAGCATCTCAACTATTTGTCTACTAATAATGCTTTGGAAAGATGAGTCTTGATTATGGAGGCTGATTCACTACTTAGCATAAAATTCTTTGTGTCTTCATTTTCTTTTCTTTTGGTCCAACTCTGTGACTGTTGTGTATTTATTAATTAAGAAGAAGGAAAAGAGAAAGCAGTATCCCCTGATGGAGCAGGGGTGGGAGGCAGGATGTGCTGGAAACTGAGGAAAATAATGAGGATATTAGGGAACTTCCTGTGGAGAATGTAATTATGATTTAATTTTTGACAGCAATAAGTAATATTAAGTTGTGTTTGGGTTCAGAAGACGGTTGACAATTGGTGATGTAATGGCACAGAAATCACCAGTTCTTAAGCTTTAGCTGATTCAGGAGTAATCCCAGTTGAAAGATCAAAGGAAAATAAATCTAATCTCCTAAAGCTTGGGGAAGCTTTCACTTAAAAATATTCCATTCTTGGATGAAGTAAAACATATGAAATAAGTTTTATAATGAAACCTTTTCTAAATACAGGGTGGGACAAAAGTGGGTTTACAGTTGTGAGTATCAAAAGGCAGAGGTTATTCTTATATTCTTATTTATTAATTATTGTATTTTTATATGAACAACTATAAGTATATTTTTGCACAACCCTGTTTATATGATACTAGAGGCCTGGTGCATGAATTCGTGCACCCTCGGCCTGGCCTGCGGGATTGGGCCAAAACCGGCTCTCTGACATCCACTGAGGGGTCCCAGATTGTGAGAGGATGCAGGCCAGGCCGATGGACCCCACAGGTGCACGATTGGGGCCGGGGAGTGATGTGGGAGGTTGGCCAACTAGGGAGGGACCACGGGAGTGCTCCAGTGCATGTCCAGCCCATCTTGCTCAGTCCCCATCTGCTGGACCCCAGCAGCAAGCTAACCTACCGGTCGGAGCATCTGCCTCCTGGTGGTCAGTGCACGTTATAGCGACTGGTCGACTGTCTGCCCCCTGGTGGTCAGTGCACGTCATAGCGAGTGGTTGAGCGGCCTTAGCATTTCATTAGCATATTACGCTTTGATTGGTTGAACGGACAACTGAACGACTGGACACTTAGCATATTAGGCTTTTATTATATAAGATACAGTGATATTTTTCCTTTACTTCCATCTGGAATTGATGTAATGATAAACTAATGATGGGTTCTCTCATCACTGATTTTTTAAAATGATGGTTATTATTATTTAATTGGCTCTTAGGAGTCTCCTTCAATCCCTGGCTGGGAAATTATATTTATGAAAATAAAAAAATTAAAATTCATAATCAGTTTTCATTGCTTTATATGTACAGTTGGCAGATCAATAAAAAGGAGGAAGTGAGCAACCTAACACATTTGCTGAACAAGTGGTGAGACAAATATTTGTTTTTAATTCAGGCAGGAAATATGTGAAGGTTACTAAAGCTTAATGTAATTTGTGCTAGAATCATCATGGATATTTTTACTATAGTCTATTATCTGATTATGGTAATAATAATTAAGAAAAATAATAGAGCTTTTTATTGAATCTTGTGCATTGAGATAGCATACCAAGCATTTTACAAACAAAAGAGTATTGTGCTGGGCAGGTCTTATAATCTCTGTTGGGTACCTGGGAATGTGGACTCACTGACTGAGAGATTTAGTAATTTGCTCAAGTCTATGGTGATAGAGTTGGAATTTGAACTGGACCTATGGAATGACCATAATCAGTCTTTTACTCACTGGTGAATATCTAGTTCTAGGTATTACTAGAACTCCAGGAGGGGGAGGTAATTATTAATTTTGTTGTCTTTAACAGGTATACAGAATTGGAATGTGCAAACCACACTGTTGGATCTCTGCATCCTGACAGGTAAGGGAGAAAATAAGTAACAACTGTGCTGCTACTCTTCTCCTGGGCCCATGGAGGGAGGGAGATGCATAATCCACCATTACCCCTTTCTATTCAGCATAGGCCTGGTTTTACAATTCTTCTCAACTAAGAAATCCTATTAACCACTGCCAACTTATTAAAAGTTTATACATCAATGAAACTTATTTGTAACTCCTGATAAATTAGACCCTTTTCTGCAAGAATCACTCTAATAGGACCAAGCTGGTATTATGATGAAAGAAACTGTCAAAATCTTCAGAGAAAACAACATTGCTTGACGCAATTTTGTATTTTCTGTAAATCTCCCAATTAATTGACAATGCAATTAGACTATTGGTGAGAGGAGATACAGACTACAGAATGAGTGTTACTTACAACTGGAGAACTCCAAGGGGCAGGAGTGTTCATCCATTGGAAAATTGTGCAACTGTAATTGGCACTCAGCATCAATCGTCAACCTAAACAGAAATACATGAAAGATAACTAAAAATATTTTAGACATAGTTTTAAAAATGTACTTTAGCACAATTTCTAATAACCATTCTTCATCTTTATTCCTGGGGAGTATATCTCACATTCTTATGGATAACACAAGATGATTCTCAATGAAGAAATCCACCGAGTCCAGTTGAATAGCATTTAAGACTTAATGTGATCCCTTCATTTTCACAAACTGAACAGTAGGTTCTCATTGACCTCAACTCCATTTTTTTTCAAACCCTAGGATCACAGTATTTATTTTTTTTGGCAAATTAATTGCACACATGAAATTGTTCAGTGACTATATTTAATTTAACAGAACAAAATGTTTTAAGAACTTAAGTTCATTTACTGTTTGCATATAAATGAATGCTGATAATTCTCAGATCTTATCTGCTAATTAAAGCAGAACCTTCTGTTTGTAAGTGCTTGTTAGCTGTTAGCATTAAATTACTACATGTGAGTTTTAAAATACCTGTTTCACAGTATGGTATTACGCATTTTACAATGGGACACCATGATGCCATTAACTAGGGTTTTATAAAGTAGAAAAATGTCTAATGGTAAAAAGGCAATGTTGAATAAATATACACAGACATACAAGAAATATGTCTGCCAATGAGTTTCAAATAGTTTACATCTGGGAATACTTATTAAACATATAGTAGATCTCAATGGGCTGGAACTCTAGGAGGGAGAAAATTTAAAGGTGTTCAGATGTTTTGATCACTTTAGGAGAAAGTATGAACATATTCTAAAATTGTACTAGTGATGGATTGATATTTTAAATTTCACATTTGTTAGCTATATTTCTTAAAATGATATCAACCTTAAAGTAATAAAAATGTTATTTTATGATCATTTGTTGATTTAAAAGATTTTGCAGTTTAGCATGCTTTTTAATTTGTGAGATTTTATTTTTCTATAGTATAATAGAGCAATTACTGATCTTGAAATATAACTAATAATCACTGAGCCATTAATTGTTTATATGGCATGGGGTAAAGGTGAATTGTTCTATCATTTAATAAGCATTATTATAGCTTTATTTTCTTTGAACGTGCCTGAAGTCACAAAGCTAGTGGCACAGTTGAGATCTAGACCCAAGATTATGATGTATCTCCAAAGCTAGAGGTTTTAATAATTGTCACTCAATAATTATATGCTCTTTCAAAGAAAAGATTAGTTTTAGTCATATGTAAAACTTTAGTTAAATTTGATATATTTAGTACAATGTCTCCAAAATTAAAGTAGAATTGTTAAAATTGAAAACAATATAGATCATTTGCAGAAACAAAGATAAATACATACACATATACCTATGTACACACACATTCATAACGCATTATATATAAGAACAAGAATAAAATTATCTCAGCATAGATTGGCAACTCATTCAAACTTTGAATTTTATGAGTGATGGTTTCCATAATTAAAAATTGTATATTGATTTTGCAAATCAAGGGAAGTGAGAAAAATGACTCTACTGTTATGAGAATATAAAGGAAGTTGAGATAGTGTCACTTAATACTTCAAAAGCTAGACCAAGCCCTTATTTATCAAACTTTGATTTTCACTAGATTCTAATTACAGTCATTGTTGTACCTCTAATTTAATAAAACTCATGATGAATTCAAAATATATATGATGACTTTCTTCTATACTTGTAGCCATTTTTTCCTAGTGATCAACTCTGTTAAACTGATATAACTGATATAAAAGGTTTGAAGCCATTTTAAAGTATTTTATTTTGTATGTTGACTATTATGTAAGGCATTATGTATATGTCACAAGGGCATTTAACATGAATCATTTGGAAGCTAAAAGTTCTAGGATACTAAGACCTAGAAGAATCATATTTATATCTTTTACTAAAAATATTTATGAATAAATTTAGTATCTGCTGTGCTTACTATATATCAGAGTCTAAGCACTTTCCTTATCACCCCATTTAGTCCTCCTAACAACTCCATAAGATCAGAATCATCGGCTCTATTTTATAGAAATCAAAGAAATTAAATGTAAGAGTTAGCTCAGTTGGATGGGTAGTGTGTTATAGGGTGGTTATGCCTTCTTTCCCAATAATCCCATTATTTCCTACCTAAATCCTCTAAATAAAAATGTAACCAACTAAAAGCATCAAACTTTCTGTACAAATAAGGCTTTGAGATATATCTTCTATCTAGCACTAAGACACATGCTACAGATTGCTGCCCCCAAGTCCTGTACATAGAAATTCTGAAGAGTTGCCCTAGTACATATAGATAGTATGCTATAGAGCTAGGAACTGAAGCCAGGTTTGTCTAATTTTTAAGCCTATGTACTTCTCTATTATATTGTTTTGTAATATATGCTCACCAATGAAAAAAATCTGAATAGAATTATTTTAAATACATCTAAGTATAATATGCTAAGATAATGGCATAGAAAAACTCCAAAATTTTACTTAATGTTTAACTTCAGAAAATAAAAAAAGCTCCAAGTTTTCCCTAAAGATGTCTTTCAAAATAGCCAGTAAATTAATTCAAACAGCCTACCAGTGTAGTGGGGAGTTGGTGCTGGGAGATGGAATTCATTCTAGGTACTTGCCATTGTGTAGCTAAAAAGAGAAAGACATACAGGAGACTTCTGCATAAAAAAAAACACAAATCTTCTTTTGCAACAGTTTCCTTGGAAACGGAGACATTTCCAAGCATAACAACTGGTAGTTCCAAGGATGACTATGTTTTAGTTTCCATATTTTAAAGTAGCAGGACACACACACAAAAGCCAAGATTGATGCAAAAATCAGGTGATCTTACAAAGGCAAGGAAAATTGCATGTGCTTGTGAGGAAAAAAAGAGTTCTCACATCAGTCAGAGAAAATAAGTTTCACCCATTCCTAGTCCTTTGAAAAAGCTTACTGACAACAGAAAGAAAACTAATTTTGTACTGCCAAATACTATTTTGTTCAAACATGGCAACTCTGATGTTGGCTTGATGTGTGTGTGTGTGTGTGTGTGTGTGTGTGTGTGTGTGTGTGTGTTTGGTCTCAAGGAGAGTATGGTTGATCTTTGTTTTATTCTCAGCAATTACTCCTTTTTAAAAGAATACCTTAAGGTGTAGAGCACTCGACCATCATTCCAAATTCTCAGCATCCTGTTGGGGGTGGTTATCCAATGTGCATCAGCCTTTTTTGAATTTCTGAAGAAAGTGTCTGGAATCCAGATTTTCCCCACCATGTTGCTATTCAATCGGAGGACTTTAATGGTGCTGTTAAATTTCAAACGTCTGTCATACCATGTTTGGGCAAAAAATATATCAATTGTATATTCCTGTTACAAAGAAAAAGATGAAACACAATATTTGTAATACAGTAGGGTTATATTGTAGAGCATTTTTTTTGGTATTTGTCATCTTTGTTCTCATTACTATTTTGAGCTACACTTTGGCTTTGAATAGTCCAAAAGAAAGCAAAGACTTTGCTAAGGAGACTCACTATCTTTTGTAGACAAGTTGATATTTTTATGAAAAAAAGAAAAAAAAAAACAATAAAAAAAGACTGGTCTAAATGAATTCTGGCAAAAGATCAGAGCCCTGATACATTTGTTTGCATTTGGTGTTGATAGAGCAGAGTTTCTCATGTTATTTGGGCTATCTAATTTTTTGTTGTGGGGGCTGTCTTGTGTATTTTAAGATAGTAGCATACCTAGCCTCTACTCACTAGATGCCAGTAGCACCAACACAAACCTCACCCACCAACTTGTGACAACAACAACAAAAAAAACACAAACCTCTAGACATTGCTAAATGTCTCAGTGAAGACAATCACCTGGGTTGAGAACCACTGCTGTAGTGTGAAAGTGAAGAATACTTAAAACAGTCCTAACCTGGAGCTGTGGAGCCTCGGTCACATCATCATAATATGGGGACCCTAAAGAATCTATCTTGCTAGGTAGTGTGAGGACAGAAAAGGAGAACACACATTGAGTGCTTTACAGTGTGTCTGGCAGGTAGCATAGCAAACACCAATACAATGTACAAGGCAACCTTTAAAAAAACCAAACACAAAACTATTATAGTTGTTGTCTTTTCCCCCAAGCAAGAAGAAATGAACCAATTCCAAATAATTTTTAACACTTTACTAATCTCTATCACAAAGCATATTCTCAAAATGCCAAATTGCTGTGGTGATTAATTAGTCCACAATGATTACCCTCAAGGGCATACCACCAAAGTGGCAAGTGATTGACTGTAATCAAAGAGAATTAAATATGATGTGAATTCAGACCATGAATGAGGCCTAGCATCAGAACACCCAAATTCTAGTTTCACTATCATTACTTTGCCTCATCCATACTGTTCTGTATTATTTCCTAGTACCTCCTGCTGCCACACCTCATTGCACTTGACTACATTTCCACTGGGCTAAGACATGCCACTTGGTTCTCCATTTAATTCCATATTTGCAGTCTATACATAATGAGAAGGGAAACTTGCTAGTAAAATTCTTTGTCAACAAATTAATGATGTGCCAGTAAGTAGAGTAATTAAACAATTTCTGATGTATACTTTGACAAAACACATACAAATAAATAAGGAAATTTAAATATAAGAGCTTTAAGATTATTCAAACCAGTAGCTCTGGGGACTAGTATTCTGGAAAGTAAAAATTCTATGCCTTCTTCTTCTTCTTAGATTTACAGTTTGCATCAAAATGCTAAATATTCTGTGATTTTTAGTTGGAAAGAAGAAATATGTTGGGATTTGTCTAATGGTTAAATAAGTAAGCTTATTTTTGTGAATTATGAGAGCAATTAAAGTTTCTCATATCTCTGACTCAATAGAGTGTACTAATTGCTAGCTTGGTAACACTATTTTAAGGTCTTAGTATACGATGTTATGTTATACTAGAGGCCCGGTGCACGAAATTCGTGCATGGGGTGAGGGGTGTCCCCCAGCCCTGCCTGCACCCTCTCCAATCTGGGACACCTTGAGGGATGTCCAACCACCCATTTAGGCCTGATCCCACAATCCAGGACTGCTGGCTGCCAACTGCCCTCCCCTGCAGGCCTGGTCCCCCCAACTGCCCTTTCCGGCAGGCCTGGTCACCCCCAACTGCCCTCCTCTGCTGGCCTGGTCCACCCAAACTGCCCTCCCCTGCAGGCCTGGTCTCCACCAACTGCCCTCCCTGCTGGCCTGATCGCCCACAACTGCCCTCCCCTGCAGGCCTGGTCCCCCCCAACTGCCCTCCCCGGCTGGCCTGGTCCCCCTGAACTGCCCTCCCCAGCTAGCCTGGTCCCCCCAACTGCCCTCCCCTGCAGGCCTGGTCCCCCCCAACTGCCCTCCCTGCTGGCCTGATTGCCCACAACTGCCCTCCCCTGCAGGCCTGGTCCCCCCCAGCTGCCCTCCCCTGCAGGCCTGGTCCCCCCCAACTGCCCTCCCCTGCAGGCCTGGTCCCCCCCAACTGCCCTTCCTGCTGACCTAATTGCCCACAACTGCCCTCCCCTGCAGGCCTGGGTCCCACCCAACTGCCCTCCCCTGCTCTTCCCTGCAGGCCTGCCCCGCCCCCCCCCCCCAATTTCCCTCTCCTTCAGTCCTGGTCCCACCCAACTTCCCTTTCATGCTGACCTGGTCTCCCCCAACTGCCCTCCTCTGCTAGCCCGGTCACCCCTAACTGCCTTCCCTGCTGGCCTGATCGCCCACAACTGCCCTCCCCTGCAGGCCTGGTCCCCACCAACTGCCCTCCCTGCTGGCCTGATCACCCCCAACTGCCTTCCCTGCAGGCCTGGTCCCGCCCAACTGCCCTCCCATGCTGACCTGGTCTCCCCCAACTGCCCTCCTCTGCTAGCCCGGTCACCCCTAACTGGCTTCCCTGCTGGCCTGATCGCCCACAACTGCCTTCCCCTACAGGCCATCTTGTGGCAGCCATATTGTGGTGGCCATCTTGTGTCCACATGGGGCAGCCATCTTTGACCACATGGGCATGGCCATCTTATGTCTTGGTGTGACAGTCAATTTGCATATTACTCTTTTATTAGATATTATTATATAATGTTGTTATACTATAGACTCCAATTTAGTTTCTCATTTCAGATATGGATAGAAAGTGTTATATAATAACTAGAGGCCCAGTGCACGAAATTCGTGCACTTGCAGGGGCGGGGGGGTCCCTCAGCCTAGCCTGTGCCCTCTCGCAGTCCGGGAGCCCTGGGGGGATGTCCGACTGACGGCTTAGTGGGCCTAAGCTGTCAGTCGGACATCCTTAGCATTGCCACGGAGGCGGGAGAGGCTTCCACCACTGCCGCTGTGCTCGCCAGCCATGAGCAAGGCTTCTGGCTGAGTGGCGCTCCCCCTGTGAGAGTGCACTGACCACCAAGGGGCAGCTCCTACGTTGAGTGTCTGCCCCCTGGTGGTCAGCGCACATCATAGAGACCGGTCATTCCACCATTGGGCCATTTGCATATTAGCCTTTTATTATGTAGGATAACTTACATTTATTGTTACATCTAATCAATTATTTCCTCTGAGAAATAGTTCTTATTTGAAGCAAACTATGCCTTCTCCACACCAACACTATTCTAAAAAATAGTGGAGCCCTATATTGTATTTTGTAGTAAGCAGTACTTACCAAGTAAACAATTACTGAATTTTAAATATAAGATTTTACACAAATTAATTTTATACCTATGATCACATTTAATTATCATAACAAATCATTAAAATTATTCTTATGTTGCAAAAGATAAAAATTGAAAGATTCCCCCTTCTGAAATTTTTGTTGGCATATTTATTGCTATTTTCATCATACTACATGGGCCCTTTAGTATGCTAATAATACAGACAAACTATTAGAAACTTACCATATTGATAGCGTTCACTGGACCAATGCTATTCACATACATGTCTGTGTGAATTAATGTTGGCTTCACTGTAAAGAAAACCACAGAGAAGTACAGTATTTTAGTCTGTGCTATTCTAGAAATACATTTACTTTGCCATTTTAGAAGTGGTTTATTTACAACTAATTTGGTGCCAGTGACTAATTCTCTTCTTTTAAATGACTCTGTTTTCAACGAAATATCTCCATTTAGTATGTAAATGCTATAACTAAGCATAGTAGAGTTTCAAAACTGGTTATCCTTTCAAGACTATGTAAAGATGAACAAATAAGGAAAACTCCTCAGATTTTCTTTTTTTCCCCCTTCAGATATCCTGAATTTTACCATTTTCCCTTCAAGCTCTATTTGGGCATTATTACCTGATCTGCCCCATATAGAAAAAATAACTACTTAGTGACCTAGAAAAATATGCATGAGAAACATGAAGTAAATATAAAGAGCAACAAGTATTGTGAATTGTTTTGGAATAATTGAACCTGTTGGTTCCATTTATGACTGCTTTATCCAAATATGCCTCTAGTCAACACTAAATCAATCTTCCTCAGTGACTTCATGGATTCTGTGACTCATCAAATAATATGAGGAAACCATATGGAAACCCAATATACACCTATTTTTCAAAGAAGACTGATATTAAAAATTATGAAGTGTTACATTTATGCCTAAATGCAAATGCATATGCCCCATTTTCATTTCACACTTAATGAACAAGGATTCATATTATCATTTCTGGCTTCAATTCAACATGTGTCTCATTTTTATCCACTTTCCTTGAAAGTATGCCCTAATTCTCAGTGGTGGATTGAATTCTTTGCTAGTCCTTGTATCTACAACCTTGCTGTCACCTCATTGAGGCTACTTCTCTCCTCCGAACTTTGGGCTTGACTATCTGATTTGGTTTGGCTAACAATATATAGATAACAGTGGGTGTGCTAGTTCTAACCACAAGCATTTAAGCCTTATGAGCTTCTACTTTCTCTCTTGCTCTTTGCTATTATCATGAGAAGAATACTCCTAGCTAGTGTGCTGGTCCCAGGAGTAAAATAAGAGAGAGTACAGAATTCCTTAATGAACAGCCCCAGTTTGGCTTACATTAAATCACCACCCCTAACAGGTGCTGAGAAAATGCCTATTGTAATTTGCCATTGAGAATTTGTGGTTGTTTGTTACACAGCAATAGGTAACAAGTATATCCTTCCTTTATCACAATATTCTTGTTTTTGTTTTTCTGATGTCTCTTCATAAAGAACTTGTCACTTTTCTTCTACAGCCTTTGTCTGGGATATCTAGCAAAAATTGAATTTCTAACTCTCAAGTCTCACTTGAAAATCATCTTTCCTCATTTGAACTTATCAATGCCCATCCTATACTCAAGCCAAAAATGCTATATATATATGTATTTTTTAATCTATTTTTATAACATGTGCAGGTTTCATTTAAATAATTCTGGTTATTGAAATATGCCGGTGTTGTCTTCTAATGTGGTAGGCATGTTTATGAGTTTCTATCTTCACCACGGTAAAAAAGACTTCAACATACCTCCTATATCAGGTCGGAGTTTATTGTCATATCCTTCTAGGAGGTTGTTTAAGATAATAGTGACATCACCCTCAGGAACTTTTGGTGTCAAGACCCATGTTTTGTTAGAAGCATAATCTTCATAGTCATCATCAGATTTTTGGCTAGTAAGGCTAAGCAAACAAAAAATATTGGTTAAAAACATATAGACTATACCCAAATTAACTTTTACCTTTGGTGGAAAAAGAGAAATGATGCTAGGTTATAGGAATACATTAAAATGGATTAGAGTGAAAAATTTCACCTGAGGATTCACCTAGATAATTGAACTGCACAGATGTACATTATAATTTATAAAAGTGAACTCTTTCATTTTGCAGAATGCTCTGCCCTCCCATCTCTAAGTAGACTATGTTTACCAGTTTTTGCCTTTTCCATAGTGGTTCTTTTAGCCCACCTGCCCAGCCTTATGAAGGATGGATAAAACCCCACACACAATTTTTGTGAAAGTGATGCTTAAACAATCATAATGTAGTCTAAGAATTCAGGCATAATGTCTACTTCTTTTTCCTTTGAGAAGTTAACTTGCTTCAACCTATTAATGAAAGTAAGAGACTGATAATTAGATTCACTCCCACAAACAGCCAGATGAGCCTCTCGCTCCTCAATTGAACTACCAAGGAGAGCTCAGGCTTGCTGCCTTTTCCTCCCCCAGGGTGTGTGTATGTGCATTTTTTCTCCTCACTTGCACTGAAGGCAAGGGCGGTTCATTTATCTTTGATTGTTAAGAACCTGGGACTATGAAAGAAAATGTAGTCGCAGACTTTAAACCATCTTTTACTACAGCAAAAGTTCCTTAGCTGGAAACTCATACTATTGCTTATTGTACTACAATCGTAGATATGAAATTACCTATTTTGAGTGATCAGAAAGCCACATAATATCCTGACTCAGTTTTCTATGCCCCCAAAATGCCCCACGATTAGGCCAGAAGCTAAGGCTGACTTTGGAGATATATTAGAATTTCTAAGCTTGTCTCTCCACTGCTCCAAGTTCCATTTCCCCTCACCGCGCCCCCCTCACACAAGATAATTGTATTTTCCAGATCTAGGGGCAATGCAAAACCTTGCAAAAGCTGCCATTTTCATTTTTATCAGCACTCAGTGAATATAGGTACTTCCTATGATTTATTGTGAAAAAAATTACAAATGTAAAATATAAAATTTCCCACCCCATCATCAGTTTTTTCCCTCCAAATATTTATGGTATAGATTGGATCTTGTTAGAAAATAAATCACTGCCACATTACTATGAATGAAAAAGGTATATATATAAAGATATATATATATATATATATATATATATATATATATATATATATATATATAGTGGCCAGATTATTATGATCTCTGAAAGCATAATAATCTGGCCACTCAGTGTATATCCTATATAACAAAAGGCTAATATGCAAATTGTCTCCTTGACCAGGAGTTCGACCAGCAGGCAGGCTGGCCAACCACCCATGTCCCCTCCCCCTGGCCAGGATGGCCAGACCCCACCCATGCACGAATTCATGCACCGGGACTCTAATATATATATACTGAGTGGCCAGATTATTATGTGTTCAGAGATCATCATAATCTGGCCACTCAGTATGTGTGTATATATATACATATATATATATATATTTTTCAAACCATATTTATCACCTTTCTTCAGTCATAGTCATATATATGGCTGTGTTTTATATATGTAGCTTGGAGATAAGTAGATGGGTGGATAGATAGATGATTGAATATGGTAGAAGAAAGCTGATAAGTAATTAATGTGGTTTGAGAATGAGTAAGGGAGATGAAGTTTTTATTATTTTTAAATACATCTTTATTGATTTTAGAGAGAGAAGGGAGAGGGAGAAAAAGAGAGAAACATTGATGTGAAAGAGAAACGTCAATTGGTTGCCTCCTGACCAGGGATCAAACCCACAACCTGGGTATGTGCCCTGACTGGGAATTGAACCCGTGACCTTTTGGCGTATGGGAAGATGCTCAACCAACTGAGCCACACCAGCCAGGACAGGGAGATGATGTTTTAAGAGTAATAACTGGCATAAATCAACTTAGTAAGCAAGTGATCTCTTTTTATATTCTTTTAAAGCTTTATGAAAAGGAAACAATCTGGGTCACACATCTGCATAACACCTAACATAGCCTGTATTTTACATCTTGCACTTTAGTAGCTTAGGAACTTTAAACAAAATGTGAATTTCATAGCATACCTATAGAGGATATGAAGGTCTGGACAAGCTCCAACTAGCAGAGACCAGTTCTCTTGCCAGGAAAATCCCTCTCGGGCCTCAATTCATCATTTCTCCAGAGAACTGTGAACTCTGCCTAATGGAACTCTAATCCTATGACCTAAATCTTACTAGTTTAATAAGAAAAAAAACTGTCTAAGAAAATTTTAAATCCTTTCAATAAATCACCGAGGAAAAGAATATATTTGTCCCATTAGATGTCATTATAATGGAATTTTACTCCTGTTTGATTTGGTCATGCAATAGGGCCTTTAATAAATTATCCCTCATTCTTTGCCTTCCTCTCTCTCTCTCTCTCTGACAAATACACCCTATTAAAGTTTCTCCAAGGGAAGGTGACATATATAGTATGGTTTGCTTGTTTATAACACTGCTTCATACTAAGAAATGATCTAAGTCTCAACATGCTGTTTTACTGACATTACTATTATCAGGTCAACTAGGAGGAAAAATACATCAAAAGAAAAGATAAGGGATACTTGCTTAGAAGGAATGCTACTTTCCAGAATTGCACCAGTAATTCTCTTAATATTATCACCTATTGGATGCCAGAACAATACTTAAATTGATTGCATTTAAAAGTGTCAGTGATGGGATTTTTTTTTCAGACTTCAGGAAACCAACTTAGCCACAGAGTGGTTAAACAGAGTGGAGAAACTAAGGACATATACTTGGGATTGAGAAATTACCAGGTCTGTTTATTGGATTCATGTCTTGCCTCTGTCACTATTTTTATGCCATTGGGCAAATTATTTAACCTAGCTAAAGAAGCCTTCTCGTTTTATTTAATTTAATTTATTTTTTTGTTAATCTTCAACTGAGGATATTTTTCCAGTGATTTTTAGGGAGAGCAGAAGAGAGAGGGAAAGACAGAGAGAAACAGTGATGTGAGAGAAACACATCAATTGGTTGCCTCCACAAGAGCCCTGACCAGGAACTGGGCTGGAGAGGAATCTGCAACCAAGGTACCTGTCTTTGACCTGAATCGAACCCAGGGCCCTTTGGTTCGCAGGCCAACACTCTATCCACTGAGCCAAACCAGCTAGGATGAAACATTCTCATTTGAAAATAATGTTAATACTAGAGTTTATATTGAATTCTGGTATAAGGTTATTAATGCTTAGCATGATGCTTGACACATAGTTTTGAAAACAGGTGTATTATTATTATTACTAGAGGCCCAGTGCACGAAATTCATGCATGGAGAGGGGTGTGTCCCTCAGCCCAGCCTGCACCCTCTCCAATCTGGGACCCCTCGAGGGATCTCCGACTGCCCATTTAGGCCCGATCCTGGTAGGATCGGGCCTAAACGGGCAGTCAGACATCCCTCTCACAATCCAGGACTGCTGGCTCCCAACTGCTTGCCTGCCTGCCTGCCTGCCTTCCTGATTGCCCCTAACTGCTTCTGCCTGCCAGCCTGATCACCCCCTAACCACTCCCCTGTCAGCCTGATTGATGCCTAACTGCTCCCCTGCAAGCCTGTTTGCCCCTAACTGCCCTTCCCTACAGGCCTGGTCACCCCTAACTGCCCTCCCCTGCAGGCCTGGTCCCCCCCAACTGCTCTGCCCTGCAGGCCTGGGTCCCCCCGCAAATGCCCTTCCCTGCAGGCCCAGTCATCCCCCACTTCCTTCCTCTGCCGGCCTGGTCACCCCTACCTGCCCTCCCCTGCAGGCTTGATCGCCCCCAACTGCCCTCCCTTGCAGGCCTGGTCCCTCCCAACTGCCCTCCCCTGCTGGCCATCTTGTGGCGGCCATCTTGTGTTCACATGGGGGCAGCCATCTTTGACCACATGGGGGCAGCCATCTTGTGTGTTGGAGTGATGGTCAATTTGCATATTGCTCTTTTATTAGATAGGATAAAGAGACCCTTACTAGGTTTATAGTAATAGCTCCACCCATGTAACTAAAACCTGATTCTACAGATGCTGCCTTTTAACTAATATGGCCTGAGAAGGACTATAAAACAGATGTTTTACAGGAAGAAAAATAATGAGCCCCTCCATTATAAATAAATGGAGTTACTATTCTCTAGAGTTTTCCCAGCTGAGGTATAAATTAATAGGGCTGATACATAACCTGGGATTGTGTCCAGATTTGTCTTTAAAAAAGAAAAAAGAACCTCTCTCATTCAATGTTACCTGTTTCTTTATCATTCTTTGGAGTCAAAAACGTCTACATTTACAGGTGAACAGTCTAAGCAGGTAATGAAGTCTGACCATTCAAGAAGGCATTCTATAGAATTGTGAACCTCATGAGAATTCCAGGGTAGGAATCTGTTCTAATAAAAGGGTAATATGCTAATTAGACCGGGTTGACTGGACATCTTCTGGATGTTCGACTTCCTTCCAGACAAAGCCGCAGTGGTGGGGGCTGAGGCAGAGGCGGTTAGGGGCGATCAGCTGGCAGGGGAGCAAGCAGTTAGGGGTGAGATCAGGCCGGTGTGGGGGAGCAAGCAGTTAGGAATGATCAGGCCAGCAGGGGAGAGCAGTTAGGGGGCAATCAGGCTGGCAAAGGGGAGCAAACAGTTAAGGGTACGATCAGGCCGGCAGGGGAGAGCAGTTAGGGGGTGATCAGGCCAGCAGGGGAGGGCAGTTGGGGGCGTGATCAGGCTGGCAAAGGAGGGCAGTTGGGGGCAATCGGGCTGGCAGGGGAGGGCATTTGGGAGCGATCAGGCCAACAGGCAGAGGCAGTTAGGGGGCAATCAGGCCAGCAGGCAGAGGCGCTTAGGGGCAATCAGGCTGGCAGGCAAAGGCGATTAGGGGTGATCAGGCAGGCAGGCAGAGGCTGTTAGGGGCAATCAGGCTGGCAGGCAGAGGTGATTAGTGGTTATCAGACAGGCAGGCAGAGGTGTTTAGGGGCAATCAGGTAGTCAGGCAGAGGTGTTAGGGGCAGTCAGGCAGGCAGGCAGAGGTGGTGAGGGGCAGTCAGGCAGGCAGGCAGAGGTGGTAAGGGGCAGTCAGGCAGGCAGGTAGGCAAGTGGTTAGGAGCCAGCAGTCCAGGATTGTGAGAGGGGTCCCAGATTGGAGAGGGTGGAGGCCAGGTTGAGGGACACCTCCCTCCCTGTACAAATTTCATGCACTGGGCCTCTAGTTGAATGATAAAGATTCAATAAAATCCACTTAACACTTGAGAGGGCTAAGAGCAAACACAAATTCAAACTTCTAGCTGAAGGCACCTATTTAAATAAATAGCCTCTAGAAGTGATTACACGTAGGTCCTCTTGAGTGATAATTTCTGAAAGACAGTGACAGAAAATGTTGTAAAGCTTTCATTTATGAAAGCTTTCAAAAAATTGTTAGAAAGCCATCTGACCCAGCACTTTGGACAGCAAAATGAGCATCTCCTGGAAAATTGCTCGGAATTCAGAACCCTGAGCCCCACAAAGATTCCTGAATCAGAATCTTTGTTTTAACAACATCTTCAAGTATTAAAATTTGAGAATCCCAATAGTAGAATGTTTCAATAAGTGGTTTTCACACTGGGGTGTGTGTGTGTGTGTGTGTGTGTGTGTGTGTGTGTGCGCGTGTGTGTGTGTGTTTGTGTGTGTGTGTGTGCTGGGGTGAGCTCTTTTAAAAATATAGATTCCCAGGTTCATACCTTAGATATGACTCTGGATCACCATGTTATAAGTTAGATTATTAATTTTTATTTTCACATTTACAGTTTTATGCATGATTTAAATTTATGCATGAATACTGACATGTAATGAGTTCATGTTTATATTTAGAAACAAAAAATGATTTTATTTAGGACACGTGGCTTATAAAAATAAACCAAATACTGAATAGACATAGTATAATGAGAGATTGCTCTCATTACTGTAGACAATTCTAAATATTTGAATTTTGTTACATTTTCTGGATATTTGCCACTGTGAACATTAATAATGCAGTTAATGAAATTTTTAATTTCAGGTATTTCAGATTACCATAGATTTAAAAAAGCCCTAAGTTTTGTGAGGGAAAAATCTAGTCATTGTACTCTCCCCAGGTAGTACAACAGCAAACACTTGGATGAATATAAAAACATTTCATTTAGGTACCTTTAAATCTATAGTTTGGCTTCATAAAGACAGAATACATATATATTCCTCCAAATTTATACACATCTTGTGAATAATTATAAAGGCAGTGTTTATTAAAATACATTTCACTTTCAGAATTGAGCTATCAGCTGTTAAAGTGTGTATACATTTTTGAGACACCCTGTATATATAGATATAGATATTCTCTGACACAAGTAGGTAAATAGTTGAATAAACAAAAACTCATTTATTTTTATACTTAAAATGTTTTTAAATGATTAGTATTTGAGTCCTTTGAACCATCAATATTATTTATTGGTACAATTTTTTGATTACTTTCATTTTATTGGTGCAATGAGTCAAAAGCATAATATTTTAGATGTCAACATAAATCTCCCAATACATATACTAGTATGTCAGCAAAATGAAACCTTTGGAAAATTTTATATTAAAAATTCCTGTGCACTGGACTTTCTGTTCTGTCAATGTTACCTGTAGGCAGTCCTCGGGTTATGTCAGACTCGACATAGGTCGTTTCGTGGTTACATCGCCATCTCCCATTTACAGTATTTATTTAAAAAAAAAGTTCTGTCATTTCGACGTATGTACATATGTGCTTTATGTTTTTTGTTATTTATTTACCACAAGTAAAGGTCAGGAATTGTTATCTGTCTTTTAATTTTTTTTTACTGTTTCACTTCATTACTGCTCTGCATGTGCTCCATGTGAGTGACTTAGATGCTTGCTTAGGTAGGTGGGTTCCGACTTACGGCAAAAATAGCATTACGTTGCGCCGTAGGAATGAATCTCCGATGTAACCCGAGGACCTACTGTATTGTGTATCTCTACTATATAACATAAAATCCATTCTTTCCTTTTACTAAAACCACAGGGATCCCCTGCTACCCTAAATTCTCATCAGGCTATAAGATCCTGTTGTGATTCTCACAGTCCTAAAGCATCAGTAACAGGAGAATGCATTGTTCCTTACATCAGAGTGTTCCCTGAGAGTTTGTGGAATTCCAGAAACCTGGCCAAACTCCTGTACCTTTGCATATATTGTCCTTTCTACTGATAATCTTTCCTTCTCTCCATCTCCCAAGACAATACTTGGCATGGCTTATTCCTTCTCCCCTTTCAATTTTCAACACAAGCATCACATTCTCATGGAGGCCATCTGTTACTGTTTAATGACCCGTGTCAACTGTTCCACCTTTGTATGTTCTATCCAATCTCTTATTTGCTTCTTAGCATTTGTAATAATGTGGTTTTTTTTATTGTCTGAAGTTTTACATATGTCTCCTTTTTCCCTGATTGACACCCCTTCCCCCCCAGCCATTCCCACCCCGGGCAAGCCCCCACCGCCCCAGTGTCTGTGTCCATTGGTTATGCTAATATGCATGCATACAAGTCCTTTGGTTGCTCTCTATCCCCCCACTTCCCCTGTCATTTGTCTCTGGATCTATTTTTGTTCATCAAATTATGTTGATTATTATATCCCACATATGAGTGAGATCATGTGATATTTATCTTTCTCCGACTGGCTTATTTCGCTTAGCATAATGCTCTCATAATGTGTATTTTTGATTGGCTTACCTATTGTCTGTCTCTGTTACTAGATTATATATTCCATGAGTACATGCTTAATTAAGATTTGTGGGAAGAATCATTTTAAATTGATTTTTAGAGAGAGAGAGAGAGATAAATTAATTTGTTGTTCCACTTATTTATGCATTCATTGGTTGATTCTTGTATGTGCCTGGCCTGAGG
Organism: Cnephaeus nilssonii; assembly: GCF_951640355.1. Lineage (NCBI taxonomy): Eukaryota > Metazoa > Chordata > Mammalia > Chiroptera > Vespertilionidae > Cnephaeus > Cnephaeus nilssonii. Next base: position 96,613,829 of record NC_137076.1, on the reverse strand, counting down.
TCGAACCCACAGCCTAGGCATATTGGACGACACTCCGACCAACTGAGCTACTTTACTAACTAGTTTTCCTAAGGTAAATAATAAAACCAACACTAACTACTGGTAAATATTCACTGTGTTCTAAGACTAAGTTGTGGATTCACATACATTTTTCCACTTAATCCTTAAAACACTGATATTTCTATTATTATCCCTATTTACATACCTGTGTCAGAGAAATACATGTATTCTGTCTTCATGATGCCAAACACCATTAGATTTGAAGGAAAACAATGATATTTACCAATAGTCACTTTAGGTTGCCAAAACCACAATGTCATACCATTATGCCGCAAGGCTTTGAAACAGGATTTGGGGCCAGAGAATCTGCCACTGGACATTCATCAAAAAAATAGGATCAACCAAAATGAATGGTTGCTTAAGCTAATTTTCCCTTAGGGTAATAAATTAGTTTATGCCTGAGCTCAATAAAAGTATGGCACCCTCAGCACAAAGTTAATAACATTCGAATTTCATAAGCTTGCCATTGCAGATAGCAATGATTTGATTTCCCCACGCTGAGGAATAAAAGCAGAGCTCACAATTTACACTTAATGGATGTGATAAGATGCCTCACTAAAACAATTTCTGGGCTTAGAAAGCAATGAACACTGCAGGGGCAAGGCATACATGTAAGTGAGGTCATTTTATAGGGTTCCTCCAGCCACTGCAAAAGGTGGATTTTAGTAGAAAGTATAGGAACAGGTATGTACTAGTAAGGTGAGTAGATACCATCAGAGGTCATAGGTCTCAGAGTCTGATCATGGGAGGAGGGGCCTCTGTCTGTACGCTCTGGACTCTGGAGGACTGGGAGCTTTTGAGGGACACTGGTGGTGTTCAATGAGTAGGAGCATTGGGGCACCCATGGCATTTCCATACAGGGCCTTTAGTAGCCTTTGGGATTCTATACCTCCCAGGAAGGACATGCATATACTGCACAGAACCTCTTGGGAAGGTGCTCAATGCACAGGTGATCATTATGCAAATACAGTAGAGTTAGGGCAGGGAAGTAAATCACTAAGTATCAATTCTGATACTGATTTATCCTACTTATAATTATTTCCTTAGCTCATGCCTAGGTCATTTTTTTTTAATGTTAGAATAACAGCTGTTGCCAAGTGTGTTTATTTGACTCAGTGCATTATCAGAACTGTATATTTCCAATATATGCAAACTGTGTATTTTACTAGCAATCACAAATGGCCCATATAAAATAAATGTGTATGATTTTATTAGCTAAGATGAACTTTATTGCAAGAATTAAGGCATCCAAACTAAATTGGGAGGCACTGGCATATATAATTACAAAGCCTATCTCATTTTGAGTGTCATTAGCCTGAATACTTTGAAACTAATATGTTTGTTTACAGTTTTGGACTATATTAATTATTTAGCCTAATTTCATTTCCCACCACTGGTATCAAAGATGGAATCACCTTCTCAAAAAGCATATGGGTTTCACAAATACCAAATGAAAATTGGGATAATTAAGAAGATGAGGAGGGAAAGTGTGGAGAAGGCATACAATATTCACTGGGAGCAAGAGGTATAAACAAGAAAAGACCATCAATATCAGGTCATGTTCTAGGATTATCACTGAAGTCCATTTTCTCTGGGTTAGCCCCCTTTTTGTAGTTTTGTTATTATTTCTTGTTTGTTTTAGCCTTCTTAAATAAAAGTGGGAGAATGTGGAGCAGCTAGGACTCCAACGCTATTGGAGGGACAACCTTTTGGCATTATCTTCTAATAATGAGCATGCAGGTAATCCAATCACCCAGAAAGGCCATCCCTAGGTTTCTAAAAGAAATGCATGCATATGTCTACTCACAAACATGCATAAGAATGCTCACAGTTGCATTATTGGTAATATAAATGACTGGAATCCAAATCAAGAGAAGAATGGACAAATAAATTATGGTATATTCACACACTGAAATATTATATGACAATACAAATTAATGAACTACTGCAACATGCAGCAAAATGGATCTGAAAACTAAAAATTTGAGCAAAAGATGCTACACATACATATGAACACATACACAGTATGTTTCTGTTTTTGTACAATTTAATAAGGAGCAAAATTCAACCATAGAACTGAAAGTCAGAACAAAGATCCCTTTGAGGGAAGAGTAATAGGCAAGGAATTGAGATGGGCCTCAGGGTGTTTGCTGGGATATTGGCAATATTTTATTTTCAGATGTGGTTGGTGATTATATGGGTTTTTATTTCAATTTGTGATAATTCATGAAGCCATATTTATGTATTATGAATTTTTACACATGTTACCTCACGTTAAAAACAACAAAAACATTTAAAAATAGGTTTAGGTGTGAGAGTTAAAAGAAGAACATTATTAGGTCCCTGAGGGCAAGAAGTGTTTCTGTCTTCAACAACATCTTTTCCAAACCTTTTCAAGTGCCTGGCACTTGATAAGACAGCAACGGAATGATTTTCAGAGTATTAAATGAATCGATGAGAGTATGGGTTATTTTTAAAGATTCAGTTTTGGTGAAAATTAACTTGATAAAACTCACTCTTTACAAATATACATATCTTAAGAGTTGCAGCTAATATTGAAATGAGCTGCCTATATAACATGCCATCATGTGATTGCCATCAATACTTATGTCCTATTAAGCTTACCCCATATTAATCTTTTCCAAAGTTGAGGGTACCTGCCCCTGATTCCCAAGACAATTTTAAATGTCACATAGGCATAGCATTAAAAGACATGAAAACACATAATTAGAAAAACGTTCCCTTTTTAGTTTTTTTCAGCACCTCTAATTATATTAAGGACAGAGTCTCATTATATTTGCAATTTGCCTTTAACCACATTTTCCAATTTGCTAACCTAATTTCTAATGATAGCCAAATAAAGCTCAGCACTTCTTATAGAAAACAATATATAATTACAACATGATCACATTATTCTGGTTTCATTGTATTTACTTTGTAGTTGTCTTCTGTTATAAAAAGTAAAACTGTGGAAGTGGCCAAACTTGGGTAACAACCCCTTATAGATTTAGATGTCTTCACCCTTCCATTAATCAGCGTGTACTTTAGACTCTTTTGTGCAAGATGCAGTCACAGATGGGAAGAAGTGCAAACTGCAATATTGGTATCAAAACACCTCTCATCTATTTGAGGAGACAAATACCTTAACAGCTAGAAAAATGCAACACACATAATAATATAAGGCAATAATAGAAAAAACATTGTCATAGGGGAGACTATGACTAATCTCTGTCTACCAGCATCTCCAACTTGCTATTAAGGTTATTTCTATCAGTGTGACTCTGTATTCACTTCCAAATTTCAATTTATGAGGTAAGAGGAATTTTTTTTCTAGAACATAAAACATTTTGAGGGGGAGAAACCAAGATGGCGGCATAGGTAAACACCTAAACTGCTGCCTTGCACAACAATATCAAAACTACAACTAAAAGACAAAACGGACACGGTCCAGAACCACAGAAAAGCTGGCTGAGTGGAAATTCTACAGCTAGAAGGAAAGAGGAAAGCACATTGAGACTCAGAGGAGCTACAAAAGGCTGAGGTACAGAGACTCTCGCGCACGGAGAGGACTGTCGGCTGAGTGCACAGGCGGCTGAGTGAGCGGCTGACTTTCTAAAGCAGGAGGGAGATGTAAGCTCCCGACTGTGCTGAACTCCAGTCCTGGGCAAAACTCTGGGAACCCAAACTCATTCGGGGGAATCTGGACTGTCAGGAAAAGAGAAAGCACACTGAAACTCAGGGGAGCTGCGGAAAGCAGAGGTCCAGAGGTGCGCGCGTAGAGAGGACTGACTGCTGAGTGCACAGGTGGCTGAGTGTGAGGCTGGCTTTCTCAATTGGAAGGGAGACAGAAGCTCCCAACTGCGCTGGACTCCAGTTCTGGGCGAGTTTCTGGGAACCCAGACTCATTCGGGGAGAAACTGGACTGTCTGGCAGTGGGCGAAACTCGAGGGAAGCTTTCTCTCAGAGGTGCTTGCAGCAATTACCGAAGGACACTGAGACCCAGGGCCCTCATAGGGCAGGGCTGACGGGAAGCCAAGGCTGTCTGCTCCACCCTGAGACTCTGCCCCATCCAAGTTGAGCACAGAGGCTTTTGCAATTTTGCAAGTCTTGTCTCATAAGGCTGCCTCCAGCACAGAAGTTCTCCCAGTGTAGACACAGCTGGTCCTCACAGCCAATTGGCCTGGAGGTCAATTCCTCCCAGTGATACCAACACCAATCAACACTTAACTACAACAAGGCTGTGCACACAGTCCAAAGGGGTGCACCAAGAGTGTCCACCTCAGGTAAATGGGGAGGCTGAGCCACTGGGCCATATAGGACACCTAGCACACAAAGCTACTCTACCAACTCAGGGAAGCAGCGAAAATGTGGAGACAAAGAAACAGATCACAAATGGAGGAAAGCAAATGACTAGATATAGAGTTCAAAACCACCGTTATAAGGTTTTTCAAGAATTTCCTAGAAAAGGCCAATAAATTTAGCAAGACCTTCAAGGATATGAAAAAGGACCAACTAGAAATTCAACATACACTGACTGAAATAAAAAATATTATACAGAGACCTAACAGCAGACTAGAAGACCACAAGAATCAAGTCAAAGATTTGAAATACAAAGAAGCAAAAAACACTCAACCGGAAAAGCAAAAAGAAAAAAGAATCCAAAAATTTGAAGATAGTGTAAGGAGCCTCTGGGACAACTTCAAGCGTACCAACATCTGAATTATTGGGGTGCCAGAAGAAGAGAGAGAGCAAGATGCTGAAAACCTATTTGAAGCAATAATGACAGAAAACTTCCCCCACCTGGTGAAAGAAATAGACTTACAAGTCCAGGAAGCTCACAGAACCCCAAACAAGAGGAATCCAAAGAGGACCACACCAAGACACATCATAATTAAAATGCCAAGAGCAAAAGACAAAGAGAGAATATTAAAAGCAGCAAGAGAAAAACAGTTAATTACCTACAAGGGAGCACCCATATGATTGTCAGCTCATTTCTCAACAGGAACTATGCAGGCCAGATGGGAGTGGCAAGAAATATTCAAAGTGATGAATAGCAAGAACCTATAACCAAGATTACTCTACCCAGCAAAGCTATCATTCAGAATTAAAGGTCAGATAAAGAGCTTCACAGATAAGAAAAAGCTAAAGGAGTTCATCACCACCAAACCAGTATTATATGAAATGCTGAAAGGTATTCTCTAAGAAGAGGAAGAAGAAGAAAAAGGTAAAGATAAAAATTATGAACAACAAATATATGTCTATCAACAAGTGAATCTAAAAATCAAGTGAATAAAAAATCTTATGCACAGAATAAACTGGTGAATATAATAGAATCAGGGGCATAGAAAGGGAGTAAACTGACAATTCTCAGGGGAAAGGGGTGTGGGAAGAGACTGGACAAAAATCGTACACCTATGGATGAGGACAGTCGGGGGGAGGTAAGGGCAAAGGGTGGAGTGGGGACCGGGTGGAGGGGAGCTATGGGGGGGGGGGAAGAGGAACAATTGTAATAATCTGAACAATAAAGATTTATTAAATTAAAATAAATAAACAAACAAACAAATAAATAAATAAATAAATAAAACTCCTTAGCCTGGCAAAAAACAAACAAACAAACAACAAAACATTTTGGGGAACTGCTAAAAGTTCTTATTCCCTCTTCTAGGAAATAGAAGGAAATATAGTACATATAAACATTTAAAATAGTTCACTTAATTATAGGGAGGTCACAGGTGGATAGCAGAATCTCTGTACTTTCTCATGGTCCATGAACAAAAGGTGAAACTATCCCAGATTTAAAATAGTTTAAAGGTCACTGAGAGCTGTGGAATAAAAATGAAGGCTGATTCTATTGCATGAAGTATCTACATATATTTAGATGTATATTTACCTGTATCAAATTCAAATATATTAAACATATGTTGAAAATGAATAATATGTTAGGTACGTGTTTAATCTTAAACAAAATTGCAAGCTTTTTCTCCATTTTTAAATTTCCACTCGCAATGTATGAAAGTTCTAGTTGCCCTTCATCCTTACCAACACTTGGTCTTGCCAATATTGTTTTTACTTTGCTCATTCTGATAGGTATATAATGTTATCATACTAAGGTTTTAATTTGCATTTACCTAATGCTATTAATGTTGAGCATCTTTTAATGTGCTTATTAACCCCTCAGTAACTTAGATGAATTTAAAAGCACCATGCTGAGTGAACTATATGATTCTACTTATATAACATTCTTGATAAGAAAAACAACTACAGTGAGAAATAACACACCAGCTGTTGCCAGAAGTGTGGGAGAGAGTGTGACTACAAACAGGTGGCAGAGGGAACTATTTGTGGGGAGGGGTGCTAGGACTATTTAGTATCTTGACTTGGGATACTGAACTACAAGAATTTACATGTGTGTTAAAATTCACAAAACTGTATACCAATAAAGGTCAATCTTTCTCTATACAAACTGAAAAATAAAAGCCCAGTCAGTGTGGCTCAGTGGGTGAGTGTTGATCTATGAACCAGGAGGTCATGGTTCGATTCACAGTCAGGGCACATACATGCCTGGTTGTGGGCTCAATCCCCACTGTGGGGGTGCAGGAGGCAGCCAATCCATGATTCTCTCTTCATTGATGTTTCGATCTCTCTCCCTTCCTCTTTAAAATCAATAAAAGTATATTTAATAAATAAATAAAGAAAACAAAGCTATCATCTTGTAAAGTGAATCAGTGAATTTTAAAATAGTCTTTGACATGAGATTTTGATGAAATTCCCTGATCTAAAGTATGAGGTAATTGAGTAAAAATTTAAAAATCTCCTGGTGAGAAAGAAAATGGTATTGGGGTTTCTTTTCAATTTGGTACATAGATTTTTGTGTCTTTTTCAGGCTTATATGGGATATTACCCTCCCTGGTTCTGCTGTACACAAATTAACTCCAACAATGTATGCTGTGGACAAGAAATAAGTGTGCTTTTGTTAATTCTCTGAGAATTTGTTAAAATTTTAAAATTAGTCATTCAAACAATTGCTCCCAAATCATATTGATTAATTTGGAATTTAGGAACCTTCTTTGACATTTCATAGATACAAAGTATTTATGTTCATAAAAATATACCAGTTTAAATACATTAGTTACATGTAGTGCAATAATTTCATAACAATTGCATAAAATAATTACTATGCTTCAAATAACTAATTCTTGATCTTGATAAAATTTTGTGACTATATATATATATATATATATATATATATATATATATAAAATCATATATAACTATATAAAACCATATATATGTAATACTATATATAACTCTAAGGAAGCTAAAAGTCAACCATTAAGTTAATTACCAAGCAATTGAATATAGACAGGTAAATTGCAACCCTCACCATTTCCCAGATTATCAAGGCACACTTCTTCCTTAAAAAGGAAACTGATTCAAATCCCTTACTGAAATATAATTCAAATTCTTCACTATGGCTGCAAGGCTGTGCAATAGGAAGCAGCTTTTTGTCCCCCAAAGCCTATATCCTGACGTCTTCATCCTTCATAATAAAAAGGCAATATGCAAATAACCATCACTCCGCTACGCCCACGATTGGGCGGTGGGAGGCTGGGGGGTGGGACTCGGGGTGGCATATCCGGCCATTGAGAGGCGCGGGACTCCTGCCCCCCCTCTGCCTCTCAACGGCTGGATTGGCGGCCGCTGAGGGGGGCTGCCTCGGACACCCTGGACACCCAGCTCCGCTGCCATCGGAGGCGGGGAGCCGGTTGTCCGCACCCGGATCCCCTGCCATGCTCCCCTTCATCAGCGCCTCAAGCCCCAGCAGCAGCCGCAGCGGCTGGGGATGAGCTGGGGATCCCAACAGCCTGGCAGCTCAGTGGTGGCGGCGGAGGCAGCATTGGGCCTGGGGACTGGCGAACAGGCAGAAGATGGCCCTGATCGCAGGAGGCTAGGCCTAGGGACCCTACCCGCACGATTGAATCGTGCGCTGGGCCTCTAGTTCTTAATAATTGTCTTCCAGCCATCTGGGACATCTTTTAGTTCCTTAATCAAACCAGGCTTTTACTCCTTTCCGGGTCCTTGCAACCTACTGTTATCAATGATGACAAAGTTCTTCCCCTCAGTTTTTTCCGGGCTGATTTTTTCATCTCCTTATAATCTCAACTTCTTATCCATTATTCAAGAGTCTTTCATGATCATCTATCATTTTTATTGATTTTTCTCCATGACACCCCACTTTTTTGGTGATTTCTTCAGCATTGATCATATTTAGAAGTTTGTTTACTGTCTGCCTGTCTTCAAACTGCAAGGTCTAAGGGGATTAAGAAGATGTCTGTTTTTCTCACTGTTTTATCTCTAGTACAGTGCAAAACAAGTATTAGGAATTCAATAACTATTTATGGCAAGAAGGCCAGAAGCATAAAGAAAGAAGTTTGTCCACTTTGCATTGATTTTTATTCCACATTTAACATAACTCAACAAGAGTCAAATGATATCCCTTGTTAGCCCATTTAATAGGGGAAAAGGACAGAATCACATAAATTTGTGGGTTAAAAATGGTTGAATATAAAATGTGTATCTAATTACACAACTTACTTAAATCAGAGATAATAAGTGAAACAAATCAATATAAAGGTAGAACACTGCTGATTAGTAAAAGTATGGTTACGATATATAACATATTTTACTATCTATAATAATAAAAGCATATTATGCTAATTAGACCTGACATCCCTCCGGACGAAGCTGGGGCTGTGAGGGAAGCCCAGGTCCCAGGTGCCTGCTGGCAGCTGGAGGGAAGCCCGGGTCCCGGGTGCCGGAGGGAAGCCGGTACTGGCAGCGGGGGAAGGAAGGCCTACTCTTGCATGAATTTCATATACCAGGCCTCTATTATTAATATAATATAGTGTATGTTTTTTAAAACCATGTCTTTATTCTAGATTACAAATTCCACAGAAACAAGGACTATTTTTGCCTTGTTCAATGCGCTTTTCTGTATCAGGTATAGTTCCAGGAACACAGTGGATGCGGATTAAACCAAATGTGATTCACAAAATAAATAGGAATTAAACAGGTCACTATTTAGATCACCTAAATCAGAGTGTGCAACCTCTCTATCTCCAATTTTCTGCTTTATATTCATCTGCAATTTTCTGATCAATTGAATTGATACTTAATCATCTATTAAGAATATGTTTGAGAGATTATACTTAAAGTCTGAAGTCAAGGAGAATAAAATTGAATGAGGAAATCTCTCCTTCCCCCTGTGATTCTCTGCTGAGTTTACTTTGATGCCCAGTCATCAGGGAAATTGATCTGCAAAAATACAAATGGCAGCAGGTCTACAAAAAGATGCTCCTGGCATGGACCTTGGAAATTCTGTTCAGGGCCTATTGCCCACAAGGGTACCTGGAAAAACCTAGTCACTGTGATGGATGTTTCTAGCAGTATTTGAGTGCCAAGATATCCTTGGTTTTATGGCACTGAGATGACTTTATTTCCTGTTTATCTTAATATATAAAGGATTTTTTGTCAAGTGACGTATGATATGAGTGGAAAAAAATTTTAATCTATTCAGAGTCACTTTTCCTGTTGAATATTTTTCATGCTCTCAAAAATATTAGCTTAGTTTAACTTACTGTGATCTCTCCTTTTTAACCACAAACAGAAAATATTTATAATAAAAATATCTCACAGATCCTAAAGCATCTCTCAGATAAAAATTCTGTATTAAAGACTAAAAAGTTTAAAACAAAATGGAAGAAGGGTTAGAAGCTCTTAGGGTAGCTGGAAAGAAGTTTGGAAAATAATGCTGATATTTATAGGAATCTAATGAAATACAGTGAGGTGACAGTTGACTTGTGTCTGAGAGAGGGCAGGAGCTGATGCTGGAGAGGTTGTCAGGGATCAGATCATGAAGGACCATATTGAGTGATCATATGCCCAGTTTGCCTGGGAAAGTTCCAGTTGGCACCTGTGGGTCTGACATAATTATTCATAATGATGTTCTCTTTCACTAAAAAAGTACTCCATTTTTGCACAATAAATATATGGTCATATTGCCTACAACTCTAGATAAGACAATTGGATCTTAGGAAGAAATGGGAGTTATTGCAAAGCTCTAATACAACAATATAACATGACCATATTTATGTTTTAAGAAGTCATTCTGAAGTGAAATTGTCTTTATTTGCAGATGACACTATCTATATATATAAAAGTCCAAGTGACCGTTAAGACTGGACAACTGGATGACCAGATGACTGGCTGGTAGTTATGATGCCCACTGACCACCAGGGGGAAGACGCTCAATGCAGGAGCTGCCACGTGGTGGTAAGTGCACTCCCACAGCCAACCTCCTGAGGCAGTCCCTCTCCCCAGCCCGCCCGATTGCCTCCATCACTGGCCAGGCCGAGGGATCCAACCTGTGCATGAATCTGTGCACCAGGCCTCTAGTTATATATAAAAATCACAGACTCTACAAAAACTATTAGAATTAATTACTAGAACTAATACCACAGGATATGCATTAACATGCAAAATAAATTGCTTTTCTGTATAATAATGATAAACATTTGGAAAATAAATATTAAAATAGAATAAAACACACAAGATACTTAAGAATAAACTTGAGAAAAATGTGCAAAATTTTGACACTGAAATATACAGTAAGTTAGTGAGAAAAATGAAAAAAATATAAAAACAAATGGAGAGATAAATTATGTTTATAGATTGAAAGACTTAAAATTGTCAAAAATATTTATATTTTCTAAACTGATCTGTTTATTCAGTACCATTTCAACAAAGATGTTTTGTTCTGGTATAAATTAGCAAATTTTCTAAAACATATAAGGATATAAAAGGTTTAAAATAGACGAATTGGTCTTGAAAAAGAACACGTGAATATGTTGCATGTTTCTTACCTGATTTTAAGATTTACTATAAAGCTACAATGATCAAAGTTATACCGTGCTGACATAAGCATAGACAAGTAGATCAATAAAATGGAATACGGAGTCCAGAAAAAGACCTAGACATATATGCTAATAACATTTTGGCAAAGTTTCTGTGGAATGTCAATGGAAAAAGTAAAACCATTAAAAAAAATGGGGCTGGAACAATTGGATAAATGCATGGGGAAGAATGAATATCAACTTCTAACATGTATTATATAAAAATAATAATTTGAGATGGACCATAGAGCTACATGAAAAACCTATAACTACATTGCTTCCAAAAAAATATGATAATATCTTTGCATACTTAGGGGAGGGAAAATTTCTTAGAGAATACAGAAAAAGAAAACTCACCATTATTAAAAAAAAACGACAAATTTTACTTTCTAATAAGTAAATAAATAAATAAATAAATAATCAACCCCAAAATGGGAAAAATATTTTCACTATAGATATCTGCCATGGATTTTTAAGTAAAATCCTTAAAGTACTTCCTCAAATCATAATAAAATAAAATACAATAAAATAAAACCCAAAACCTAATAGATACAACTTTAGCCCCACAATAATGGCTAAAATGCAAAAGACTCTAGAGCTTTTAATGAAACATCAAAAGGTGACAGATTTGCATGTGTGTGCATAAGGACAGGACACCTTGCTTTTAGAATGCTGATTATTTGAAAGGACCTAAATGCTCCCTTGCTTATTCTAATTGAATAAGATGATGAAGGGGGATACTGAAAAAAAAAAAAAAGTTAAAACTATTTTTAAAAATTAGCTGGCAATTTATTAGTATACTATAGGCCCGGAGCCTGGATTCATGCACCGGTGGGGTCCCTTGGCCTGGCCTGTGCCCTCTCGCAATCCAGGACCCCTTGAGGTATGTCGGACTGCTGGTTTTGGCCTGATCCTGCAGGCTAGGCCAAGGGACCCCACCAGTGCACACCGGGCCTCTAGTATGCATACAAGATCTTTGGTTAATCTCTTCCTGCCCTCCCTCCTTCTCCCTTCCCTCGAAGATTCATCAGTCTGTTCCATGTTTCCATGCCTGTGCATTGAGCATCTGCCCCTGGTGGTCAGTGAGCGTCATAGCTACCAGTCAAAGGTTGCTTAGGTTTTCATATATATAGATAATTACTCTGATCTATACTTCTACCAAAGATTATAATGTATCAATACTGAAAAATTACTGAGGCACTAAAATCTTGTTTTGTATGTATTTTAATAGCCATATGCAATGTATTTTGCACTTAATTTTAAAAAGCTTCAAAATGTTCACTGTGTTTCTTTATCCTATTACATCTAAGTTTTCAAGCCCTAATATTTCTGAAATTAATTGAAGCTCACAACTGGTATGTATATTTAATGTGGTTATGTTTTTTTGTTTTGTTTTATAGTTAAGAATTTTTATATTTAGAATTAGGCAGCTGGACTCAGTTTAGATGATCTCAATTTTGTTGGCAACATCCAAAGCATCATAGTCAGGAGCCAGTCAAACATATGCCTTCTTCTCTCTATCAGGCCTGATCAGGGTGTTGACCTTGGCCACATCAATGTCATAGACCTTCTTCACAGCATATTTGACCTCGTGCTTGTTGGTCTTGACATCCACAATGAACACAAGTGTATTGTTTTCTTCTATCTTCTTCAGGGGGAATTTGATGATGGCATAGTGATCAAGCTTGTTTCTCCTGGGTGCGCTCTTCTGAGGATATTTGGGCTGCCTTGGGAGGCTTAGTGTCTTTGGCCATCAGAAGGTGGATGATGTGCAGATCTTTTTTGTGTGGCTGCAGATGCCTTTCAGCACTGCTTTCTTTGTCTTCAAAGCCTTTGCTTTGGCTGCAGCTTTAGGAGAGGAAGGGGCTTCCTTCTTAGCTTTTGGTACCATCTTTGTAAAAAGCGCAAGGTGGTTATGTCTGTGTTGTTTTCCCCACTGTTTGACTATATTTGACTACTTAGATTGACAATGACACCGAGAAGGTGAATCAGTTGCAGATAATGAGGGGGTGGGGAATAGATCATTTTTATGCATGTAACTTGAATACCTATAAGATAGGGAGTAAATGGAGCAAAAATCCATCACCTGGAATTGATTTGTAAATTTAGCCTATGTTAAAGTAGTGTCATATATGACCATATTGCTTTATTTAAATGTTTTAAATATAGTCTTTGTTTATTATGTAGATGATGTTTAAAATACTAAAGAAAAAATATAGTTTTCAGAACCTTAAAAAATTACATCACTTTTCTACTTCTTCAAAATACCATTCATTTTTAAGTGAAAATCTCTCCAATTGAAGCTAAAAAATTCAGCAAAAACTATTATGACCAAGAAAAGTGATGGACTATTAAAAATCAACCAATTAGATGATTGTAGGTCAGTTTCAGCAGGATTGTGGATCTTCGTTTCTCTGTCCTTTGCTTTCACTATGCTAGAGAGCTGTTATAGCACCATGTGACTTTCTCATGTGGTATTTACCTGAGTTAAAATTTAATAATTATTTGTACACCTCTTTGATCATTGCTATCTCCTGAGATTCAAACTCCATGATGGCAGAAATCATGGCTTCTGCTGCCTCATAATTATACATCCAGTTCCTAGCACAGACCTAGCTGAAACACTGAACCTAACTATATTTTGTATCTAGAGTGGCTCTCCTCAAATGTATTTCAAATGTACCTCAAAAGCAGCTTATAAAAAAGGACTGATAACCTTCCAAATATAACATAAATAAGAGTCATGCACTTAGTTTTCTATAAAGACTACATTGGCAAGTTCTATTCAGTTTGTTTCGGCCATTTTATTTAAATACTTCCAAATAAATGACAGAACCCAGTATGTATTTGTCTGACTAAGCACATTTTGGTTGTACAACTAAACTTGAGTTTGTGGCAGGGTTTCCGTAATTACAGAGATCTTTGCTTTAAAAGACTTCCTTGTTTTTCTTACTATGTTATTTGGGATTCATACAGTTTTCTTTATGAATGGGTGGAGAGTGTAATATCAGCACTACTTATTTAGCATTTACATAGCACTTTATCTGTAAGAGTTATACAATGAGTTTCATAATGATATAGAATTATTACCATATTTTGTACTCATATCATAAAAGTATACAAATTAATATGATTTGAAGTTACATTTTATTTTACCCTAATGTGTAACTTAAAAGAACTTTTTATTTCCTCTTAAAGGATATTTATTCTCTAGAATAATAAAAACATGCATAGCAAATAGCATTCCACTAATGCAAACTGAAGAGGTCTTTTATATCTCAAGACAATCCAACTATTTCCTTACTTTTAGAAAGAAAAGGGCTGACTGTACCTGTATGATATGGCATATAGACTAAAGTGAAACTGTGGAGGCTAAAATCTGCTTTACAGATAATATTCAAGGAGCTGTGGACAGTCCCTTAGGCTCTTTGTATCTCATATTTTATAGCCATCATCTTCTTTATCTAACTCATAAGCTATAGAGAGAATAAGAGCATGCATGTAAACATTCTCAGAAAAAATAAAGTCCCAGTTTCTAGAATTTATATCTTCTTATTCCTTTAGAAATTAAGCTTGATATTAAGTTATCACATGCCAAGTTATCAAAGCAGTTGCATGTATAATTGAGGTGATTAAAAACATCAACCTTAAATATCTACATATCGAAGCTACAAATATCCAGATGTTAAAGTAGTAATATTATTTCTATTTTAATATTCAGTATAGTTGCCTTGATTTTGTCTTTCACTTTTCAAAGGATTTTTTGTAGGAAAACTGCAACAAATTATCCTTAAATTTACTCAATGGAGGGGCAAGATCTCTTCTTTGAAAATGGGGTGACATGCAGAAGCTAAATGACTGAATTGCAGATTAAACTATGCTTTATATACACAGACTTAACCATTAAGAAAATGTACTTTCTAAGTATAATATTGGTTTGGGATCTAAATAATGCCATTTAACATGTTTTTAAACATATTAAAAAACAAATAGTGGATTATTCCTAAGCATTTCTGCTTAGAGCTTTCAATAAAAATAAGATAAATTTAAGAATGGTATACTTGATGGAGACTGAGGATCTCAAAACATGCTACTATATAGATTACTTTAATTTCTTCAGTGGGTTCATTGGAAGTAAGGTATCTTTTCTGAATTCTACTGTCTAAAGATAGAAGCAAATAATTATAAAAATTAATGCTGATAAATATAGATAATCTAGACTAGTTAAATACTCTTGTGAGAAAAGAGTATTGATAGGGTAAAACTGGTAAAAAAGTATAGAAAATAATTAGTGACAAATCTAAAATGTAACCCATTCTCATGATCACTTGGAAAAAAATATATAGTGACTCCAAATAATCTTTTACTTATACAAAAAAAGGCATATTTAGAAAAGGACACACTGAGAAAGAGTGGCTGTGGCCCGAGAGATAAAACAAAGAGGTGGTAGGCCTTCTGAGGCCCTGCTGGAGAATTAAGGGGTCTGGATAAAACGGTGAGAAGTTCTGTGTGAGTGAGTGATAGGGCCCACAGGAAGGAGAAACTTCAGTTTGATCAGCACTGTTGATAGGTCAGGGGAGGGATTCACAGTGACCTTGCTGATAATTTTTTAGGGGACTCCATTAGTGCTGCTGACTGGAGTGAGAGCAGCTCCCTGGTTTCTGGAAGGCACCCACTAGGGACAGGGAACTGGATGCCTAGGATGGGATACACACACACACACACACACACACACACACACACAGGCACACACATATACTTATACGTGTATATGTCTTTATCATTAGGCATCTACATCTATCTCTATCCACAAATATACTACTTTACCACTTTATTACTTTATAAAATAAATTTTATACTTCTAATTATCTGTTGCTTTTAAGCAGGTCATTTAATCTCTCTGTAATCTTGATTTCCTAATTTGTTAAATGTGGTTGACAATAACTACTTCACAGATGTTAGTAAAAATTAAGTGTATATAATAGATATTAATCATATATTAATTCATTAAAATATTTCATATGTTAAATATATTATTTATATATACATTAATTAAAATATATATTCTATATTAATATTTATATGTAAAATTTTGGTTCAGTGTGTATGTGTGCATGACATGAGTAGCTTTGAATGTCTGAAATTGATATTATGTTGTGACTATTTACTTTCTGATGTAGGTATTCAGAACAAATCACCCCAATATGTGCTTCTGTGGTATGTGGATTACTTTGAGCTAAAGGAAACTGAGACCCTCTGGGCTCAACAGAAATTTCTACTCCTTCCCTTTCCCTAGATACCTAGAAAAATTTGAATTAGAGGCCTTTCCCATAATAAGAAATTACCAGAGATAAGCTTTTGTGATCTATCATAGAGCAGGGCAAACGATCAGTTACTGAACATCTACTCTTCTTGTTGTCTGACAATGACCCTCTGAAGCCCCAAGGGGCCTTATCTCATCCTTAGTTCAGAATATCATACATACTACATTTTCCCTTTCTGTCTCCGAAGCTCTCGTGTATGTGGGGTCTTTGACCCTCTCAGGTATGTGGGGTTGTCATGGGTACATATGTCATTAAATTTGGTTATTTTCTCTTCTTCATTTGTCTCATGTAGATTTAATTATTAGACCAGCTGAAAACCTAGGAGAGTAGAGGAAAATTTCTTCATTAAACACACTAACTTTGAAGATATCACATAGATATAACCTAGTAGTAGAAGGATGAATTCTTCTCTTTATATCTGTTTGAATAAGTTATCATATCTGGAATGCTCATCCCAATTGAAATACTGAAATTTAAGCACATAAATTGTGCTGACACCCACGGTGGTCAAACAATTTTGGAACTGTGCTAATTATAACTTTTAACCAATTTTCTGTGATCTGTAAATTTAGCAGAAGTACTTTGGAGAAACATGCAGGGGAGGAAAAATAATTTTCTTTCTAACTCTATAGGTTCTTGGCTGTAATAAAAAGATGGGTTAAACAGAATTTTGGTAACATGTATAACCTCCTGTATGGATGGGAGGTATCCAGGAAAAATGAGTAGGTCCCTGGAATACCCAATCTGTCACCTTACATATCATCTCCAGCTAAAGACAAAAGATTATTTTAGGGGGAAGGCAGATATAGGAGGTTACCTAGCGAAGCACAGTAAACTGGAGGCATGGTTATTTTGAAGATCTAAATTCCTACCTTCTCAATTGATAAGATTTCCTACAGATTTAGTCATTCTTCTCTTCCAGGTACTGGGGAAGGAGACACTCTTACAAATGGAGATTTCCCATATAAATATAAATGGCTCTTCCCAAAAGGGTAACTTCTACTGGCTTTCAGAGCTTCTCCTGGGTCTGCTATTTATTAAAAATAATCAGCCTAAAATATTTTTTATGCTAAAGAGGCATATTATGGGATGGCAAAGTCTCCCTTTCACTATAGCTATTTGTAGTTAAACTGTGGAAAGCCTGTCTTGAAATGGCTAGGAAATTGTAACTGAGAAATAGCCACAACCTTAGTAATGTAATGTTTACAGCAAAGATAAAAGTCTATAAAGTTAGTCCTAACTTCATTTGAACTTGAGCAGAAATCCTTGCATGAAGCACATTTTTAAGATATGTACAACAGAGGCTTCAAACATTAAATATTCTATAATTCAATGTTTTGAGTAGATTAGCTCTTAGCTCTTCTAAATGGAGTCTAGCATATCAAGCAGATATTTATTTAACTAACTATTTAAATTAAAAGCCAAGTTTTAAATTCCTGCCTATGATCCAGATGTTTTGTCTACAGGGTAGTGGGCTGCTGGATTTTGGAAGAAATTGGTGACACTTTTTTGTGTGTGTGTTGTTTTTTTTTTTTTTTTTTTTTTTTTTTTCACGTAGATGTTTGACTCAGTGTAGATTATTTGCAATATTATGTCTACAACTAAGCAATTAAATTTGCTGAGGAAACATTTCTTTTTTCTAAATAAAACAAAGTGGAACATTAGGAAAGATAGGAAATAACAAGGTTGTCTGCAGAGATTAATGCTGTAAATGAACAGGGTTATAGTGAAGAGTCACAGTATTCCCCTACATGCATGTTAAAAGTTAAAAATTGAAAAACTAGTTAGGGGATAAAAAGCTTTAGCAGCTTATAAGAAAAGTCACCTGAAGTATTTCTGTTCAAGCAATAGAAAACGTTTACAAAATTGTAACTCAGTGTATTTTAAAATTAAGAGCTAGCACTTCAAGTAAGGGTTAGATTATCACAAATTTAAACAATTTCTCCTCTGCTCAATCTATCCTTTAAAATTAGTTCTTTATCACTCAAAGTATACTATAAAATCTAATTTTATTCTAAGAAAAAAATAAACCATCTTTATTTCTAGCATTTACTCCTGTTTACTCTAAATAATTTTCTGTTTTATCTCCATTTCTTTCTTCTTCTTAAGGTATTTCTACTCTGAGATGAAATGTAGTTACATCAAAAAAGTTTATAAAAGTAGGAAATTTGTCTTAAAACTTAAGTGTATGAATATTTGTATATGGAGTGTGTTAGGACTATAGGGACCTAACAGAGTGTATATAGTTTGAAAATTAAATTACATACACATGCATACATACCTTTAATGAGAGAAGTCTCTATTTATTTTTCAACCAATGTTTTTTTAATACATGAGGTGGGTTTACTAAAAATTTTATAGCTATTTCTGACCTGTTATGGTTTGTATAATATACTCAATGACTTATATACAAACAAAAAATTCTGAGGTGAAATTGACTCATTGTGCTCAGCTGATGAAAAAAGTGGCAATAATCCAAGCCCTTATAAACATTGAATATGGTGGCGAATAAACTTTGGAGATTAGTGAGGCATATACCACTTTTCTTCAATGGTGGCCCAAGGTACTTGTTGAAAATGAATACTCCTGGGCTACACCCCAGACATAATGGTTCAGAATCTTCCAACGTGTGGTCCAGGAATCTCCATTTTAGCACATTCTTCAGGTGAAGCTAATGACAGCACTATATACAAGATGACAGTTTAGGTAATTTTGAGTTTTAGAAATTAACAATTTCACACATAAGAAGAGATATTAGCTATTTATATCTATTTATATCTTCACTCCAACGCTTCTATTCCTCCTTAGGTGAACACAAACTAATGAATTTAGTCAATTTAATGAGGAGGAAAACATATTCTTTGGAGTTATATAAATGAAAAAGTCAATTAAATGTTTTTAAAATGTCCCTTAAACTTTTCAGGTGGTTCTACTGCCACTATTTACCCCCACAGCCTTCTTTAGATTGTCTCCTAGGATCCCACATTTTTCCAGTTACTTATGGTCCTTCTTTAGGAGCAGCTTCAG
Source organism: Cnephaeus nilssonii (assembly GCF_951640355.1). Taxonomy (NCBI): domain Eukaryota; kingdom Metazoa; phylum Chordata; class Mammalia; order Chiroptera; family Vespertilionidae; genus Cnephaeus; species Cnephaeus nilssonii. The sequence goes on along the minus strand of NC_137076.1, from coordinate 96,594,466 downwards.
AGCAAAGCCTCGATTTCCATCCATCCCGATTCAGCCATGCAACTGGCTATTTTATGGGATTGCAGCAAACTGAAACTCTGATCTCATTCTCTGCACCAACCTGCAATGCCTTGTTTCTGTCATCACTGAGGAAATGTGAAATCCCCCTATGGGAGAGCTCGCATGGCATGTGGCTACCATTATTTAGAGCTACTTAAAATACTCTGCCAAGAATTGAAAAGTGAAATGTATTTCTAAGGTTTATATATTGGAAAAGAAAAAGTGGTACTGTTGCAAAAGAGTAAGACTTCTTAGATATTCTCCCTTTCACTATAGCTGTTTGTAGTTAAACTGTAGAAAGTCGGTCTTGGAATGGCTAGGAAATTGTAACTGAGAAATAGCCACTATTATGAGTAACTATAAAATTAAAGATTTTTTTTTGTTAAAGTAAGACCATTAGGATGAAATACATAAGGATGTCCTTATCTATTTAGTTGCAAAATTGTTTATTAAGATGGATGGAAGGTGAATAGGAAGGAAAGACCTATTTTCCTCTGTCTTGTGTAGATTTTAATCCACAGGTTTCATAAAAGGTAGGGATATAAGAATGATATTTTCTATCCAAAAACCACCATCAACTGTCTAATTTCTGAAACAAATTAAGAGCTACACACAACATTAGACAGAAAAACCTGCCTGCAAATTTTGAATAGGAAAATGTTTTTCCAGGATTCCACTAAAATGTATTTGCCCATAAACCATTTCCAGTAAAAGGACCTCTCCTCTTCTAAGAAATATACTTAATATTATATTCTTAATGAAAATGCACTCTATTTTTGTAGTGCAGGAGGAAAGTGAGAAAAATGCTGGAAAAATTAAGTAGGTCCTCTCTCTGCTTAGAAACTCCAAGAGAGGCTTTCACTCCTTGTTTTGCCTGAGTCTCTTCTTTATCAGAAATCTGTATCTTCCATTACCTGCCCTAAAAAATGAAGCATCAGAGAAGTTAACTCATTAATTTTAATAAAATCAAATAACAGTTTCACCTCCATCTTTCTTATCTCACTTTGTTACAACTACTACATAAAAGTGTCAACTCCCACAAAAATCATAAGGCAATGGCTTGATATATTCTGTAGCTACTTTTTTTTTCTTTTCTTAGAGGGGTGTAGAACTACCCTAAATATAGAGTTTTATTTCAAAATGACAATACAGGAGAGTTTAAGTACTGTAAATAGTGGATCTCTAACCTGCACTTGCACTTGGTCCTTGCTGGAAATCCTGAGGTGTGTTGAGAGGGGGGCGGGGTTTGGATGTGTAGGTGGGTAGATCAATGGTGAACTATAGTTGGAGGAATATTCCTCTGATACTTGTGGTGCAAGGAAGTTCAAAAAAATGTAGGTGAAAGCACTTCAGATCACACACCTGCTCATGGTTTTGGGGAATCCATACTTCCCTCCCATCTTTTCTGTTCAGTGAATCAAGGCTCTAGGGCATTAATGCATACTTCACAATGTTGGCATCACATTCCCCTTGGTTCCGCATAGTTTTCAATACTGCAGCAAGGCCAACTCTTTCCAGACTTATATTCCTCCATGCATTCATCAACTAGGTTCCTTAGCCCATGCCCCAGAGCCCCCCTCCCATCTCAAGGAGGAGGTAGTAATAATCAGAGTAGGGTCCTCGGATGTCATTAGTGCTCCATGGCTCTGTTGGCCTTCTGTCTGCACTATATGGATGTCCTGTGTGAATTTAGGGATGACCTATGGGTTAGACAAGCCTCTTTCCATTTGGCTGTAAGCGGAACTGCTGTCCCTGGTGCTGAACCGTGCTTGTGTGTCGCGGAGCCTGCTGCCAGGTCAGTGGGGCTGCATAGAAAACTGATCTTAAGAATGCCAAAGTGCAGGAGCAAGCAATACTTTGATGTTTAAGAACAGAACCCCTCCCCCAAACGTGTATCTCCCAGGTGTACGCCAGGACCTCATTTGCAGTATTCTCCTCTAGACCCCCACCCCAAACGCCTCCTCCAACATGGCCTCAAATGCCAGCATGTATCAGCACAGCCCACCTAGACATCATTTTGCAGTAATATCAACATGCTACTCCTCAAACACAAAGTCTTTAATATATTAGCTTTGCCACTCTAAGACAAAACAAAGCAATGCGATAAATTAATAAATAAACGAAAGTGACCTTCCTCTTCCCCCCCTCCCTTCCCCTCCCCGCACATTCACATCCCCCTAATTTACAAAGCCCCAAATCCTAGAAGAGTGTCTTAAATCTGGGTGGTCTCCGTAGTGCCACATCCTCACCCTTCCCCCACCTCTCCGGAGCAAAACGAAGCTGAAAACGGCACATCTTACCCTGGGTAGAGCGTTAGCAGGAGCAGGATCCACACCGTCATTTTCTGGGAAAATACAGGAGTGCAGTAGACGGAGCTTCCTGTGCTCCATATATTTGGCGAACTCATCGCTTCCCCCCCACCCCCTCTGCTTCTTGCCTCTCGGTTGCAGAAGAATCCCTCCCCTTTGTATTATTATTATGCTTATGATCTGGTGGTGGCTCCCCCCACCTGCCTCTAGTAGGTCCCGTCACTGGGGAGATATATTGCTACCAGCTTCAGGAATTAATATTCAGAGGGCAGAAATAAGATCAGCACACACGCTTGCAGATACCATCAGAGCGTCAGCTCAGGGAGCGGCTTCCAAGTCTGGGGGAATAATATAATTGAGGTAGGGGGAGGGTACAGGGAAAGACACTCAGAGAAAAATAAGGGGGGGTGGTGAGAAAGCAGGGACCCTGATATACACTCTCATGTCCCTCACACTCACACATACTCCTCCAGTTCCATCCTTGTAGGTTTATTTATTTACTTGCTTTTATTTTTCTTTTAAAGGGGACAGGGCTGTGTGTGTGTGTGTGTGTGTGTGTGTGTGTGTGTGTGTGTGTGTGTGTAAAAGACATAAAAATCACGAGAATCTCTGCGTGATCAACTATCACGCAGATTAACTGTGAGGTCAAAGTGGAAGCGATGCATACTGCTGCTGCAGCAGGAATTAACACATGCCTTGCGTCTCTCCAGTGCTTTTTAACCCTTCACTGCACGCACAAGTATGCAAGGCTGGCTTTCATCCCCATGAAAGCCTGGAGATGCTTTAGCAAACCCATAAACTATACACCAATGGCAGAGGTTTGTCTCCTCAGATCTGCCCAGAATCCTTGTTTAAAATCCAGCAGTCTTAGAAATCCTGATTACATTGTGGGGGGAGGGAGAGCCGAGTGGGGGGAGGGAGAGCCGAGTGTGGGGGAGGAATGGCTGTTTCACTGTAAAACCATCCTGTTTGAAAACAGATTTGATGGATTTTCAGTTTGACTGAAGGAAGCAAACATTGAAAGATTTGAAAGACATGAAGAAATTCTGTGTCCCCAGGACGCACTCCTCCCTTTTCTGCTCTCCACCCCCCAGTGAAAATGGAAAGACACAAACTACTTGAAGGTTGAATAATGTAATTGCATGGGGATAGCTGCCTGGGTAAAGAATATAAACCATAAAACAGGAGGGGGCTTTTTGAAGGGAAGTTGGATAAAGGGAGAAGGTCAAGAGGGCATTTTAACAATATAAAGAGATTTCTGCTGTGTAGGATTGACTTTCTTTCTTCATTCTGCTTTGTGACAATCCTGAAAATTTCTGTGGTGAATGAGTGGTGGTGAGCATACTTCCTTCTTACCTGGAATGTTACCATGGATACTGATACATGGGAGACACCCCTCTATGACAACCTAGTTCATCCATCACAGAGGGAACTCCATTCACTGACCACGGAGAAGAAAGTAGAGGTGTGTTTCAAGGTTCCCGTAGAGTCCAGTCCAGAGCAAAGATGTTCATGTAGAGATGCAGGTGAAGAGAACCAATTGGACTCCTTTCTGGAGCATAGCAGGAAGTTATATCAAAGCCAGTGCCTTTTCAATATGAACCGAGTCTTCCCAGGAGGCGACATGAATAAGGAGTCCAGGAGGTTTAGGAATAGAACCTGAGATGAGTAGGTCCACACTCCATCTCCAACCCTAAAATATACCCAAGGAAAGCAGAGATAATTGCTGGTGACTTCTGCTCATGACAAGAGGCTGAGGAGACACATTCTGACTAGGAAGCAAAAAGGGCCTAACAGACACACCTGGACACCTGCATGTCTTTAGAATTCTGCCTTAGACAGTTATTTATGGGATTAGCGAATAATCCAATTAAAGCAACAACAACATTCACTATCCAGTCAGTTTACTTCTTTCTATAATGATTTAATTGGAGGCAATACAAATATAAGCCCCTTTCTTTGTACATTTCTTGTTCCTTGCTGCACTGTGCGCAACTTTAGCCCTCCTTATATTTAAGCTTTGTTTGTTTGTTTTTACAGAAAAACCCCACAAAACTTAGGTGGCTTATGGCTCTATATTTATTTTTTTAGTGAGAGGCTCAAATTGAGGGCAAATCATAGAAACAAAGTAACAACCAAGAGGTAAAACTCCAAATTCACATGCAAACTGTCCTTAAATGTTTGTTTTGGGGTGGGAAAAGGGAAAAAAGACACCAAAAAATCCCAGAAGAAAGCAAAAACTAAAATACTGAAAAAGCTGAGCCAACATTTCAGCTGCCACTCATTGCAGGAGATAATGAGATTGGAGTTTGAATCCCACCAGAGAGAGGGTCTTAATAATAAGCATTTCAGACTTTCCTTTAAAACCCTGGAAGTACCATAACCCTTCTCTGTTTTAGAACTAAGAATTTGCTGGAAGCCTAAGGGCAAAACTGGAATTAATCTGGAAGCAGTATAAACTAATCCTGCACAAGATTAAGGTGATTTGTTAATATTTTAACTCCTGTTAGAACAAATACTGACATTCTTCAGAGTTGTACTAAAAATCAGAATGATGATAATATATAACATGTTTGACACATGGTAAAAAAAAAGAAATATACAAAGTACAGCATAATACACATTAAAAAATAGCAGCCAAGCCTGGTAAGTGTGGCTCAGTTGTTGAGTGTGGACCTATGAAACAGGAGATCATGGTTCAATTCCCAGTCAGGGCACATGCCAGCAGGAGGCAGCTGATCAATGACACTCATCATTGATGTTGCTATCTCTTTTTCCCTCTCCCTTCCTCTCTGAAATCAATAAAAAATATAAAAACTAGCAGTCATTATAAACCAACCAAACCTGAAATGCAACCAGCAAATAAAGACATTCAATTAACTATTTCTAATAGTTCAAGTACTTAAAAGAAAAATGGTCACGATGTTTATATGATCAATGAGAATACAGTAGAGAATCTCAGCAAATATATGAAAACTATTTTTTAAAAGCAAAACAGAGAATTCTAGAACTAAAATTTATAATGCCCAAAAGGACAAGTTTGTGCATGGGTTTTATTTTTATTTTTTAATATTTTTGAAATTACAGTTGACATTCAATATTATATTAATTTCAAGTGTACAGCATAGTCATTAGACATTTACATAACTTACAAAGTCACATACGGAGAAAAAATATTCACAATGAAAATATCTAACAAAAGGCCCTAGCTGGTTTGGCTCAGTGGATAGAGCATTGGCCTGTGGACTGAAGGGTCCCGGGTTCGATTCCAGCCAAGGGCACTTGTCCGGGTTGCGGGCTCATTCTCCAGTGGGGGGCGTGCAGGAGACAGCCGGTCAATGATTTTCTCTCATCATTGATGTTTCTATTTCTCTCTCCCTCTCCCTTCCTCTCTGAAATCAATAAAAATATATTTCAAAAAAAAATATCTAACAAAGGACATATATCTAGTATACATAAAGAAATTCTAAATCTCAATGATGAACTTGTAAAAAAACAATAAAATGGTCAAAATACTTGAACAGACTCTATGAAAAAAAGTCATGTGTGTATCTAATTAGTACATGGTAAGGTTTTAATAATCAACTTTCATTAAGGAAATGCAAATTAAAACGATAATGCTATCTTTTTATATGCACTATAATGGCTAAAATTAACAAAACTGATAACAAAAGTTACAAAATTAAAAATTTTTGAGGATATAGAGTAAACAAAACTCATATATTTTCTGGTGAGAATGTAAAACAGTTACAGCTACTTGCAAAATATTTTAGCAGTTTCTTACAATGTTAAACATTCTCTTTCCATATGACCAACTGATTCTTTCTCAAGATATTTATCAAAGAAAATAAAAATATGTGCCACAAACAAAGCACAGAACAAGAATTCTGTAGAAGATTTATTCAGTATTGAAACAATCCAAATATCATCAACAGGAAAGTAGATAATTAGATTCCAGGGTATTTTTACAAAAACACGTATATTATTCCCCAATAATGTTATGAATAACACATATAAATAAATGCACACATATGAATATGTAATATACATATACATACAAACATACATTCAACAACATGGTCAGATTTCAAATATATTATGTTAAGCAAAAGAAGTCAGACGAAAAACAGTACATACTGTCTGATGATGCCATTTATATTGTCTTCAAGGGCAGCAAGAGAATTCTATGTGATTAAAATAAGAACAGTGTGTGCCTATAATAGTTGAGGCACAAGATAAACTTCGGAGGTAAATTAAGTATTCTATAGCTTAATTACACAATGTTATACACTGATAAAAATTATGAAATGATATACTTAAAATCTGAACATGCTAATTTCACCTTAATAAAAATTCTATTGATAAAATAAATATTCTTATCAGTAAGTATAATCAGGCACAGTGCTGTGTGACAGGCCTTATGGGATCTTCACTAATAAACTACAAGGTGGGTACTGTTAATATCAACATTTTACACCTGGGAAGATTAAAGTTTAGAAAGGCTACGTTACTTGCCTAATATAATCTAGAGTTAATTATATAGTTCATGGCAGAACAGATTTTAAATCCAGGCAATCCGATGGAAGAAATTGAACTCTTATGAATGGTTGTAAACCATTTCTCAATAACATGGTTCTGGTAATAAATAACATAGCTATTAATTCACTTCTTTAATCATCAGCTATAATAAAACTTTAGAGGCAACATGATATAATACAAAGAGCATACAGTTCGGAATCAGAAATCTTGGCTTTGTCATTAACTCTGTGACTTTGGGAAAATTACTTCATTTCTCTCTGTCATATTTTCTCATCAATAAAATGATGGGTGATACTTTTCAGTTTTAACCGTTAGTGACTATAACTTGAATAGCATTTTCTTGTGAGTGACATGGGAAGAGATATATATATATAGCTCTTTCAAATGTTAGCTTCTTTAATTGCAGCATGATATTACAAGGGTTAATGTTCATGTTATTGTATACAGTATTAAAATAACTGAAAAGAAATAGTTTGGCTTAGTTATCTCAGTCTTAATCTTCTCAAATCTCATGGGAGCGTGAAAATAGTTCATTGCTCAGGATATTAGACGAACCAGATGTAGAGGTTGGGTCTGTTTCCCCAAGCTTGAATTGGGGCTGGCCTTATGATTCATTTTGTGCAATAGAATGTATGTATATGTGAGTTCTGAAGTCTGAGCCCAAAGACATCTCCGCTTCCGTTTCCATCCTCTTATAATGATCCTACCACCATGTAAGAACATCAGTTTTCCATGATAGCAGGGTATTTACTTGCCATATCTAATGCACTTTCCTCAGCACCCAGAAGAGGTCCTGGCACATAGTAGATGCTCATTGAAAATCAGTTGAAATCTAAAATTTGAATCTTATAAGGTATCTTCCAGATGTTTGTCATTGTGCATTTGAAAGCAATGTATGGATCTTAAGATCCTAAGTTGACCAATCTTTTGAAATCATTATATGTGTATGTGTGTGTGTGTGTGTGTGTGTGTGTGTGTGTGTGTGTGTGTATCCTTTTTTTAAATGTCAAATTGTGGTTTGAAAATTGTAAACATTCTCAACATTTATACATGATCTAAGAACTTTGATCAAGGCTGTGAATTATCTTGTAATGATTCTCAGATGTTCTTGGCAATCATGACATGGTAAAACCGACTTTCCTCAGGCAAATGTCTCTCACTGCTAATAATATGCCTCCCAGGGACTTTCTTTTAGACTTTGGAGTCACAGGAGTGTCATTTAGTGTGACACTGTTAGTGGATGGGACTGGTAGAACAGGCGGCCTGGAACTGGAACATGAATTTCCTTCTCTGTTGGCTTTAGAATACCTTCAAATATTGAAGGATTGTAAACTGTGAGTAAAGGACATGTGAACATGGCAGTAATAATCTATAATATTCCTGGAATGTTTTTAAAAATAATTTTATATTTTTTGTGGTTCCATTGAAAGGTGAATCAGTTCTTAAATGATTGATTTCATTTTTTTAAAAGTTTAATTGTGGTAACAAAAACACACCTATATATAAAATCATTATTTGCAACCATTACCATTTATTTGATACAGTTTGCATAAGCAGAAAACAAATGTGAAAACAGAAAATACAATATGGATCTACCAAACTGTAGGAAGACTTTCAGTTTAAAATCATAAGACTATTTCATTGAGGAAAATAACGTTAACATCTCAGATTAATACTTTAAAGAAAACAGGTGCTCTTTAAATTTACAGAAAATATATTTTAAAATTCTACTCTCTTTGTCAAAAAGTGAGAGCTTTAAGCAAGAAAACTGGTACACTTTTTTTAAATATATATATTATTGATTTTTTTACAGGGAGGAAGGGAGAGGGATAGAGAGTTAGAAACATCGATGAGAGAGAAACATCGATCAGCTGCCTCCTGCACACTCGCTACTGGGTATGTGCCCGCAACCAAGGTACATGCCCTTGACCGGAATTGAAACTGGGACCCTTCAGTCCACAGGCTGACGCTCTATCCACTGAGCCAAACCGGTTAGGGCATGATTCACTTTTTAAGTCTTGTCAGAAATTTTAATATCATTCCCGGGTCACAACTGTTAAAGATTTTTTACATTTCTCTCATCTGCATATAGCCTAATCCTAATAATACTGAGCTCACAGAGCTCTCTGGATTAAATGAATTAATATATGTAAACAACTTATAAAATTTCTGGCTCATATTACATGTTCAAAATATTATCTATTATTATTACTTATTGTTCTATTATTCAACAACAATCAGCAACGTTTATTAATCCCTAATTGCTACTAGGCCTCAATTGAAGTATCATTTAAAGTTTCATTAAACATATTTCTTGCCCTTGAATAGATAATAGTTCAGTGACTTAATTTTCTATTTTTCTCATTTTTACTGGAACACAAAATAAGCCCTTTCCCAACACTCTTCCAGGTTTCATAAACAAATATCCAACTGCCCAGTAGACCCCTTCACTTAGCAGTCTCCCAAAACAACTAACGCAGTGTATCTAAGACATCGATTCTTGCAAGATCGTTCTCACAAAAATGCGTTTCAAGTCTCTCTGTGGACTCTCTTCTTTCTCCCACATGAAATCTCAGGCATATCCACAGCTCTTTCTATTCAAGCTAATAGATGAGTAGGTTATTTACCAAGTATTAACATGTGCAATTCAACTTAGCATAAGACTAACACTGTGCAATTTAAAACATTCTTGTAGCACTGAAAAGATTTATTTCAGGATAAGAAACCTGATAAGGGAAGGGAGAAATGATTCCTTTCTTGGCATACTTTCCCTCATTCTGTAGCTAGCTCAGAACTCTCTTCCCCACCACCACATTCACACCCAAGCACGTACGTATCGAATAGCTGCTTTTTAACAAGGGTGAGGAGGAGAAAAGATACCACTTGACTGGTACATTATAATCTGGTGTCAGGGCCTGAGATACACAATTACTGTCTCTCTCTTGTGAGGCTCTGTTGACAGTTCCTAGGAGATACCCACTAAAGGCCACCGAAAGCAGTTTTCTGGTGCTGACAATGCATCTGAGTGGTAGCGATGATCTCCCTCAGTTTCTGCACCTCTAAGTAGATCTCCGTACCTTTGTCCTTTATGTGGACTCTATCAAGATGGCCCATAGCCAACCCCCTTTCCTGGGAGTTACATTTGACTCATGGTGAACACACAATTTTGTTGCCAAGCTCTGCAAGTGCAGAATGTTTCCAATACATCCAGTCTCTTCCCCCGTTACCAGAAAGCTCTAGTCACAGCCTCTTGCCTTTAGACTATTATAGTTCTGAGTCATGTGTAGATCCCCAAGTCCTCCACATTTGCCAAGGGGCACATATCATTCTCTTTAAGTGGTTCTCTTGAACTCCAAATCTGTGGCTTAAAATGAGAGGAAGAATTCACAACAGCTAAAAAGTTGAAGCAAGCCAAGTGTTCATCAAAGGATAAATGGATAAGAAAATTGTAGTATATGCATACAATGAAATATTATTCAACCTTAAAAAGAATGCAGTTCTGACATATGCAACAACATGGATGAAACCACAAGGTTGTTATGCTAAGTGAAATGAGCCATTCATCAAAAGACAGACACTGCATGATTCCAAAAACATGAGATACTTAGAGCAGTCAGAATTATAGACAGGAAGTGACATAATTGTCAGGGTGTGGGGGGGAATGAAGATTAATGGGTATAGACTTTCAGTTTTACAAGATGAAATGAGCTCTGGAGCTGGATGGTGGTGTTGGTTATACAACATTTTGACAATAAATAGGAGAGATAATTCCTTTGTCATTAACTCAATTCATATTAATAAGGCAGCTACTTACTTCACTTTTTTATAAGGTTTATTTCTACTTGATGGAATCCTATTTCTAATAGATAGCATTTTGCACTTAATCTTCAGAAACCTAGGCAAACCAGATCAAATCAATTTATCAATCCATTCATTCGCTCATTTAACAAATACTTCTTCTATTACAGTTTCATATGCTGTGCCAGGTACTGGGGATATAAAAGTGAGCAAGGCATGATTTTTGTCCTCAAGCCTCACACAGTCTGGTGTTCACTTTTAAGGCGCTGTATACACATTTTGAAAACAATTAAGATGGTGAAATATTTGTTGGCATTCTAAGAAATTACACATGGCTGGTTGTAGGATTTGATATTGAGTAGAATGTCAATGAAACTTTTTTGAAAGCACCATAGTTCGTTGATGTTATATTGGTCAAATTAGATACTTTCATACTTTTGTTACTCTCCCTCACATTTTTCATTAATCAATGTCAAATTAATTACTCAGTGAGAGTTATGTTAGACCTGATACTGGCTTTAGAAAATACTTAACCAATGATTCTTTTTGTAAAAAAAAAAAAAAAATTTAAGTCCAGAGAAATTTAATGACTGATACCAAATTACTGAGTTGATTTATGACAGAGTGAGGAAGAGAAATGCAGATTTTCTGTTTGCTAGGCCTCAAATATCCACCCGCTACCCCCAACTATTTACCCCCATGAAAATAACTTCAATTTGTAGTTTAAGACAAAGATAAAGATTATCCTTGTAAAGTATTTATATTTTAGTTCTTATTTTTAATCTTTTTAAATCCTCACCTAAAGATATGTTTTTATTGATTTGGGAGAGAGAGATGAGGGGCGAGGAAGGAGAGAGAGAGGGAGAGAGAGGGAGAAAGAGAGAGAGAGAGAAACATCAGTGTGAGAGAGAAACACCAATTGGTTACCTCCTATTTGTGCCCCGACCAGGGGTCGAACCCACAACATGGGTATGTGCCCTGACCCACCACCTTTTGGTGTACTGGTGTACAGGACGATGCTCCAACCAACTGCGTCATACTGGGTAGGGCAGTTCTTCTTATTCAGTACTCTGCAATATATGAGATTGTTTCCTGTTTATTTAATCCAGTCTTCAAAGGATGATTTTTCTTTATTTGAATCCTGACATTTAACTATTTGATATAGCAGTATGATGGTTATCAATTATGATACTGGGGATGCAGAAGAAGGGAGTACTTATTGTGAGGCATGGGGGTGGAATTCAGTTAGGTGGTGTTGGTGGGTTAAAGTCTAGTTTAATGAGAGAACTTGATTTGAACCATTGAGTTGGTGACATTCTCAACCTCCTACTCTTCCCTTCAGAGAATTTTATTTCTTTCTTGGAATCTTGATTCTACCCAGGTAATTAGTGAACTGACAGCCAAACCTTTTATTGTGGATACTTTTTAAAAAGTACTCTGTGTACCTTACATCTACAGAAATGTAAGCAGTGATTTCAAGTTTTATTTCTATTTGAGAAAAATGTGTTCATTTCAACTGGGGTGGCATAAAGTATGTGCAAAGAAAAATGAAAAATAAAAATTCATGCTTTCAAACATTTTTCATTTTTCTTTAGATCATATTAACTTTGTCATCTCCATCTGCCTGAGGAGAACCCATTTTATTCATTTATCATTTTATTTTAGACTTTGAGCTTCAGTTTTAAATGAATGAAAAATTCCTGGGAAATTCAAACTCTATGTGATATGTAGCCATTAAATTAAAGGGACTGTTTTAAATGAATTATGTATTTATAAATTTATACTTAATTTATGACTATAGAATTAAATTCAGGGCCATATTTGACTTGTTTTATGAATAATTCTTGAGTAAAATGCCATGCTTTTCTGTTTAATTTTTAAGAAGCTAAAATATTAATTTCTGTTGAGACAGGTTTTAAGTAAGAAGAAAATAAAAACAGCACAATCCACTTTGATAAGAGAAGTAAGATAATCTTAAAAACAGGGAAATATATATATATATATATATGTTTCACCAAGACTATTCACTAATATTAAGAGATAAGGAAATGTCTGTGATATTTTCCTAAATAAGTAAACAGGATGAAGGAGGTATGCATTATATAATCATACTAGAGGCCTGGTGCACGAAATTCGTGAATGGAGGGGGTGGGTGTCTCTCAGCCCAGCCTGCATCCTCTCCAATCTGGGACCCCTCAAGGGATGTCCAACTGCCCATTTAGGCCCAATCCCACTGGGCCTAAACGGGCAGTCAGACATCCCTCTCAGAATCCAGGACTGCTGGCTCCCAACTGCTCACCTGCCTGCCTTCCTGATTGTCCCTAACCGCTTCTGCCTGCCAGCCTGATCACCCCCTAACCACTCCCCTGCCAACCTGATTGATGCCTAACTGCTCCCCTGACAGCCTGTTTGCCCCTAACTGCCGTCCCCTGTAGGCCTAGTCACCCTTAACTGCCCTCCCCTCAAGGCCTGGTCCCCCCCAACTGCTCTCCACTGCAGGTCTGGGACCCCCCCTACAGCCCTTCCCTGCAGACCCGGTCACCCCCAACTTCCCTCCTCTGCTGGCCTGGTCACCCCTAACTGCCCTCCCCTGAAGGCTTGATCGCCCCCAACTGCCCTCCCTTGCAGGCCTGGTCCTTCCCAACTGCCCTCCCCTGCTGGCCATCTTGTGGTGGCCATCTTGTGTCCACATGGGGGCAGCCATCTTTGACCACATGGGGACAGCCATCTTGTGTGTTGGCGTGATGGTCAATTTGCATATTACTCTTTTATTAGATAGGATATATATATATATATATATATATATATATATATATATATATATATATATATAAAGTGGGTGTATTATGGAATACCACCGAGTTCTATGGGGTACTATACAAAGATGAAAATGAATAAGGTAGAAAGAACTATAATGTTTAGGTTGAAAAGTCTTAATGTCAATACATTTATTTAGTTATTTATGGTATGATCTCATTTTCAAATAGAATCATGCATTAGAAGAGTTTTTAAATCTTAGACTTAAAGGGAAAATTGTGATGAAATTTTGAACAGGGTTTAATCTGAAGGGAATCTTACAGATCATCTGCTCTAATATTCCTATTATATGAATGGGGAAATTGAGTGCTAAAACAGGGATGTGACCTGCCTCAGATCTTAGTATTCTGAATTTCACATCGACATATGTCGAAATTTGTCCCTGATGGTGAGAGAAATGTGGGACAAATGGGCTTTCCACACTTTCCACATAGGGGGGATCACAATATTATTTCAGGGTTCCAGAACACCTCTTCCACATTAGGTGCTTCTAGTTTCTGTAGAATCATCATGCCTTAGTACTTAAGCTTTTGAGTGCTGGAATGAGAAACATTTGAATTGGATTTCTGGATTGGCCATTTCCAGTTTTGAAATCTCTGTTAGTTTTCTTAACCTGTCCGAGGTATATTTTCCTGTTGTATATAATGGGAATAACAATCAGAGTATTCTGTAAGAATTGTTTCAAAGGCTTAAGTAACATGGAAACATTGGAATTTACCCTCCTACAGTTCTATAGTGCCAATGTCCACCTAATCTTTTTAAGAGGTGCAGGTTGCAACCAGAGATTTGCTTCAAGTTCTCAGTTGGCAGAGTAGTCTCAGCACAAGATAGGTCTTCCCCTATATTTTTCTACACTTTGGGTAATACTTATAATTTTAACACCTAACTATATTTTGCTCATGTGTACCATCTATGTGGAAGTTGCAAGAATCATTATCAAATATACTTGCCAATTGTTTACCCAATAGCTGACATTACCACCAATCTTCATTTTCTGGGGACTTCATAGCACAAACTATAAATCTCATCCAATTAGTAGACAAGAATTATGGAATCAGGCATTCCATTATTTGCCTTATTTTTTATATTTGTTTAATATATTTAATCCATCCAGCATCTTAATGTCATTTTAGTTTGTTTTGTGTACTTGTAGCAGGCAGGATTCCACTTATTATAGACATAGGCTTTATAATTTCTGCCTACCCATTCCCAGGCAAGTAGGGCACAAATGAACCTCAGGTAAGTCCACACATGCCATCACATTTGGTCTAAAGATTAGTGGCTGATTTAGAAATTAATCAATGTGGTAAATGGTTAGTATCAAGTATCAAGACTCTTCCTGAGATATGGTCTTGGTTGTATTCATTATTGCTGTATCTTCTTGATATTACTGGAATATAGTCTGACCAGAAAGAATATTATTATAGTATAGAATCCAATAGTGTTAAATCTAAACTCATCTCTTAATGTTAATTTAATTTAACCCACTCATTTTATGGATGTCATACTATCCCCTGTAACTTTATACAGGTTATCTAAATTTGTTGTCTTGCATATTTCCAGTTATTACATAGAAATAATAATCCTATATATCCATAACCTCAATAAACTTGTGGAGGAAATTGGTGGGCATGAAATAACTTTAAAATTCTGAAAACCCATAAGTCATAATAAAAGCATGATAGCTTATTTTTATCCCAGTTTCACACTTAAATAAAGCATAGTTCCATGGAGTGTAAAATAATGTTTTATTCCATTCCATTCAGAACATGCACCTGACTTTTCTCACCTCTTGATCTTATCCTTTTATGAGGACTAAGAATCTAAAAACAACCAAGTAGGATGTGGGTCTCATGATATTTGTACAGAAGCACGAGTGAGACACATTTCTATATTTAAAGTGAAAATCCTTTGGCCTGATTAAAGAGAAGGTGAATCTTTTTAAAGATTTCTGTTTTTACTTTTTTAGCTCTAGAGAGCAGATTAAATTTAATCAATTAATTTAGCATCTAAATGGTGGGGAGAGGAGGAGAGATAAACTAGGATGAACAGGTAGTATTACAAAAAGACAAAGAGAACCTTTGATAGCACCTTATGTGATAAAAATATAAAATATGCTTTTATAAAATGATTTTTCTAATAAGAGTATATGTATTATCAGGTTCATTTTAGTTTGCTTCTCTTCTCATTCTGCCATCCCGAATAAGTTCTAAAAATCTATTGACATGGCCTAAGTTCTCTAATTACTATATCTTTTTATGAAAAGGTAGAGAATGGAATAGAATAAATTTTAGCAGCATTTCTCAAAGTCTATTACACAAATCACTAACCCCATAGTGTGATTCTCCAAGGAGGAAAAGGTCATCAAAATCAAATGAATTTGAAGAGCAATGTGTACAATGTCTCCCACTTAGAGGAGAATCAAAATGCAGTTTAGTGTTTCACATCCTCTAAAATGTGCTGAGGTAAACTTACTATCTTTGTTTGACAATGTATTTCCCAACCTTACTTGCCCATGGAAACATATTTTGCAGAACTTGTTTTAGATGGAATCAACTTTTTGGTAAAGAACTAGCTGGTTATGAGTGTTCAGGAAGTAGTGAGATGGACCATGCACATTTCACATATAATATGGGAACAAAAACCTCTGTGAGTTGATGTTACTACTTTCTACTTCCCACAACTCTTTCTGGGGGCCTGGTATCTTTGACTCCCCTTTGGAGGGACAATTCACAATGTAATAATAGTGATATATCATCAAGTGGTCAGGTTTCATTAAATTCGTCAAGCATATTTCATAGCTCCTGAAACAAAAATAGCTTCTCAAATGAATCAAAGTGTTAACCCAGTTATAGTTTTCAGTGCCTTGCTTGCTTGTGTTGTGTGTGCATGTGTGTATAGTATGTGCACGTGTGCATGCACACACACACACACACACACACACAATCTATCCCAAAAAACATACAGACTTAAGCTTGGCTAAAATCCTAGCTTCTGTGAGAGTAAAAATGATAGCATTTATAATTCTTAACAGTTCTCTCTTTTTTTTTTAAATCTCATATATGCCACAAATAAGATCTAGAGATAGGCAAAGGTTGTGTCTTCACTGCAACCATATCACAGGCAGCAAAGAGGTAATTATGATAGTAGCTAAGGCCAGGAATATCAATACATACTGTTTGTTTTGTTTTATCTCTTTTTTAGATTTTTTTTTGAATTTTTATTTACTAAAAATAAATACCTATTTTAAACACAACTATTATACCATTTTCTATCATTATTCATTAAATGATTTTTAAATTAAAGATCGAGTAGATACAAAAGAATATTTATGGAATATTTGTAAAGGATAAAGAATAAGATACGGCAATTCCCTGTGGGCACACCATTCAATTTAATTAAAAGATTATTATCATCAGCCTGAAGTTCTTTATGTACCCAATCCCTTTTCCACCTCCTTGTCTACATCCTCAGAGTAGCCACTAAAGTATGTTGAATTTCTTTATTTAGTTCTATATGTATATCCCTAAATTTTTTCTGTTTCATTTGAAATATATCTTAATAGGATAATACTATATATTCTTTACTTTTCACCCAGTTTACATATTGTGATTTATCCATGTTATTTTAAGTAGCTATTACACAATTGTCTCTGCTGTGGACTAGTCCATTGAAATAGTATACTCTATACCATTGACCTCTTCTGAGATTGGTGGTTATTTGGAAAGTTCTGTTGTTGTTGTTTTTTCAATTCAAATCATTATTTTATAAACATTTTTAAAGTCTTCTTGAGAGTGTATATGGCATATACTTAGGAATAGAAGTTCTAAGCCTCAAAAGGTATGTAAGTATTCTTTTTATGAGGTATGTACTAAACTATTTTTCAAAGTTATTTCATCAATTTACTCTCCCACAAGCAATATATATTCTAGTAGCTTGACACTGTCGCTGACATTTTATATCTATTTATGATTTTTAAAGAGGTATTAAGATTACCCATCTCTAAGCCATGATTAAGTACATAATCTTTATCGTTTCTAATCAGTGATTACGTGCATAATCCTTGTCCTCTCATTTAGAAAACTTTTACATTCATCACATATTGCCTCACAAAATATTCATATAGCAATTTCTGTGAGTGCATGGAGCTAACTTCCTACAGTATATGTATAACCTTTGTGCATTTAACTAATGAATGTATCATATATAATGATTGAGATATATTTAATTATTGATTACTAAATATACCCTAAAAAATCAAAAGACACAAAATGAGAAATGAAAATGCAAGGTTAGCAAGCATGTGTATTTAGCATGGGAAAAATCACAATCAATCAGTATTCTTTTGTATCTGCTTTAAAGATTTCTGTATTAAAATATATTAAAATTATGTTTAAAAAGATGATATTTTTAAAGTTTACTTACATCTTTTTAGCCATAGATATGTTCTTAAATGAACTAATGATGCAATTATGGCTGGTATACCTTATAATTAATGTATGTTAAGAATATGTTCTACCTGGCAGGTGTTGCTCAGTGGTTGAGTCTTGGAGAAGAAAGTCTCACTTTCTTTTTAAATTCTCATCTGAGGATATTTTTCCATTAAATTATTTTAGAGAGAGTGGAAGAGAGAGGGAAAGACAGAGAGAAATATTGATGTGAGAGAAACACATCAATTGGTTGCCTCCTGCACATGCCCCAAACAGGGCTGGGGCTGGGGAGGAGCCTGCAATGGAGGTACATACCCTTGACTGGAATTGAACCCACAGGCTGACACTCTATCCACTGACTAGGGCAAGAAAGTATCACTATCTAACACTATTACAAAGAGACAGCAAGTGTGTGGGTAGGGGGAACAGGAAACATTTATTCTTCAAATAATCATCCCTAATGGACTTTACAGAGAAGGTACAACAAAAGCAGAGGACTGAACATATGTGGAACAAAAACTTGGGGAGATAGAATGATTATTCAAGCAAGATATAAAGGAGTTAACAAAAAAGTAATTTTGGTTAGCAAATCCTGTCTTCAGCAAGCATGCATTGTATATGGCACCTGTCATGTCTTGTCTCTTTTCTAGATATTGAGCTTTGTTTTGGAAATATAGCTATTTCAAAATGATGTACAGAAACCATAGAGAGTTCAGGTTTGGCCATGCTTACACAATCAGGCCTAAGCCGCAGTGAGGTGAAATTGTTTGCAATAAATCTCCAATAACACCTTGTCTAAGCTAACACAAAATAATTAAATGAAGTGAAGAAAGCAGATGGTTCTACTCGCACCTTTAGAGATTACATCACTTCAATTAATAGGAAGCAAAAGAAAAATGTGCTGAACCTTATTGATAATAAGAATATAAATATTCTTTTAATCATAGTTTGCCATAGCAAAACAATATGTAATTACAATTTGCAATGCTATTTCAGAGTTTTAATAGGATATCTTGTCCTCCAAACAAATAATATTCTTAAAGCCTTTCTCATGAGTGGTCCATTCTCCCCAGTGTTAGGCAAGTTTCTCACTACCTCTACAGACAGCTTTTATTTGATACTATCAGGCAACATTGCAAATAAAAATTTAACTCAAAGGTTACCTTAATATAGTAAGCAGACAATAAATTTGGCAGTGTATTGTTTTGGTGATAAGAATTTTGTGATGTCTTTAATTTTTGTAATTTTAGCCTATACTATTTTTTGTTGCATTACAGGTAAACATTAGGGAAGAGTTTGGTTCATACAAGCTATGAACAATTACTCAATTTGGGAAAACCAACTACACAATAGTGCCCAAATGACTAGTGGGTGTTCTGACTACATCTCCCCATTTTCATGGTTGATTACCACTTTTCCTAACATATCAGTAAAAAGGAAACTCACCACCATGACATGAATGGACACACCTCTTCCACTAAGCAGATCACTCTCACTGTTTGAACCATGTTCAAAGAGATGAATGATGGGAGAAAGGAGCCTTTGAAATGGTAAGGAACAAGTAAGGAACAAGTATCGTTCTCTTTGAAGTTACACTGTCATAGGAGCCAATTATTCTTTGCAAAACATGTTCTTACTATAAAGCAATAGCCATGATTAAAAAGAATATTAGCAATAGAAGGATGCATCTCTATCTGAAGAGTTCAATGACTCTCCCTCTGAATCAATATTAGAGAAATAGGTAGCAAATTTGAATTTGAATGAACCAATCTCAAGGCTTGACAGATATGGAATCCAGGCTTCAAAATGTTCAGTGTGTTACGCATTTTATCAATTCCAATGTTATTTTTGCAGAAAAGGAGAGGTGTCTCCTTTTCTGCAGAATTAAATTAGATTTCATTTCTGTTATAAAGAGTGTCCCAAAAATGTATATACACTTTAACAGCTGATAGCTCAATTTTGAAAATGAAATGTCTTTTAATAAACACTACCTATTCAAAGTGTGTGTATACATTTTTTGGGACACCCTATATTTAATTATTTCCATAAAATTTATCACTATTGGAAATTATCTTATTTGTTTATTTTTCTTTATTATGCTTACTAGAGGCCCAGTGCATGATTAAATCATGCACGTGTAGGGTCCCCTAGGCCTAACCTGCCATCCAGGCCATATCCACTGCCCCGCAAAGCCTAGCACGCTCCGCGGACACTGCTAGCAGCCTGCTCCCCGCTTTTGATGGCAGGGGGTCCGCTGGTGCTGGAGCGGACACACATCCTTTTGATCATGGGGGAGCTGTCTGTGCGCTGGTGCACCAGGCCTTTCGAAAGCCTCCGGTGCAGCAGAGGTTTTTGAAAGGCCTGGTGCCGGAGTGGACAGATAGCCAGCTTCCCCACTTTTGCTCCCCGCTTTTGATGGTCCGCATCAGGACATGGGCTCGCTGCCCCAGAGGCCCTTTCTGTGCAGCAGCACAGCCATGGCACAGATGCTGAGCTCGCGCCGCCGCTGGCGACGCAAGCTCAGCGTCCCACGGGCACAATCGGCCACTCTGGCCACCCCGAGTCCCGCCCCCTGCGCCTCCCGCTGGCCCAATCGTGGGAGTAGCAGAGTGATGGTAATTTACATATTACCCTTTTATTATGTAGGATTTTCAGTCATCCTCACTAGAATGTGATTTCCAGAAAGCAGGTACTTTATCTGTTTTGTTTTAAGTGCCTAATGTCCAAGGAATCTGCACTCAATAAATATTTATTAAATGAATTAACAAATGACTGAATAAAATAATAAAAATGAACACCACTTTGAGGTAGATTAGAATTAGTCTCACTCTCTCTGAGCTTACAGTTTAATTGCTAGTCAAAAAATTATTTAACTGAGTTTGCATAACTCTTTTTTAATATTGTATGCTAACTGTACTTTATTTTAAATAAACCTGCTGTTACATATTTTTATTTTATTTTAAATTTATTTACTGATTAAGGTATTACATATGTGTTCTTATCCCCCCATTACCCCTCCAACCCCCCACTCATGCCCTCACCCCCTTGTTGTCTGTGTCCATTGGTTATGCTTATATGCATACATACAAGTCCTTTGGTTGAGCTCTCCCCCTTCTCCCAACCCTCCCCTACCTTCCCTCTGAGGTTTGACAGTCTGATCGATGCTTCTCTGTCTTTGGATCTGTTTTTGTTCATCAGTTTATGTTGTTCATTATATTCCACAAATGAGTGAAGTCATGTGATATTTATCTTTCTCTGACTGGCTTATTTCACTTAGCATAATGCTCTCCAGTTCCATCCATACTACTGCAAATGGTAAGAACTCCTTTTTTACTGCATCATAGTATTCCATTGTGTAGATGTACCACAGTTTTTTAATCCACTCATCTGCTGATGGGCACTTAGGCTGTTTCCAAATCTTAGCTATGGTGAATTGTGCTGCTATGAACATAGGGGTTCATATATCCTTTCTGATTGGTGTTTCTAGTTTCTTGGGATATAGTCCTAGAAGTGGGATCACTGGGTCAAATGGGAGTTCCATTTTTAGTTTTTTGAGGAAACTCCATACTGTTCCCCACAGTGGCTGTACCAGTCTGCATTCCCACCAGCATTGCACGAGGGTTGCTTTTTACCCCCATCCTTGCCAGCACTTGTCCTTTGTTGATTGTTGATAGCCATTCTGACAGGTGTTAGATGGTACCTCATTGTCATTTTGATTTGCATCTCTCAGATGATTAGTGACTTTGAGCATGTTTTCATATGTCTCTTGGCCTTCCTTCTGTCTTCTTTTGAAAAGTATCTATTTAGGTCCATTGCCCCTTTTTTGATTGGGTTGTTTATCTTCCTTTTGTTAAGTTGTTGAGTTCCCTGTAAATGTTGGGGATTAAACCCTTATCGGTGATAACATTGGCAAATACG
Source organism: Cnephaeus nilssonii (assembly GCF_951640355.1). Classification (NCBI taxonomy): domain Eukaryota; kingdom Metazoa; phylum Chordata; class Mammalia; order Chiroptera; family Vespertilionidae; genus Cnephaeus; species Cnephaeus nilssonii. Next base: position 96,572,616 of record NC_137076.1, on the reverse strand, counting down.
TTCTCCCATGCAGTGGGCTTTCTTGTTTTGTTGATGGTTTCTTTTGTGTGAAAAAGCTTTTTATTTTGATGTAGTCCCATTTGTTTATTTTCTCCTTAGTCTCTCTTGCCCTAGGAGCAGTATCAGTGAAGAAATTGCTTTGGCATATGTCTGAGATTTCACTGCCTGTGGATTCCTCTAGTATTTTTATGGTTTCCCATCTTAGGTTTAAGTCCTGTATCCATTTTGATTTTATTTTGTGTATGGTGTAAGTTGGTGGTCTAGTTTCATTTTTTTGCATGTACCTTTCCAATTTTCCTAACACCATTTATTGAAGAGACTGTCTTGACTCCATTGTATATTCATGCCTCCTTTGTCGAATATTAATTGAGCATAGTGGTTTGGGTCGATTTCTGGGTCCTCTATTCTATTCCATTGATCTATATGTCTGTTCTTGTGCCAGTACCAGGCTGTTTTGAGAACAGTGGCTTTGTAATACAGCTTGAAATCTGGTATTGAGATCCCACCTATTTTGTTCTTCTTTCTCAGGATTGCTGCAGCTATACGGGGTCTTTTTTTTATTCCAGATGAAGTTTTGGAAAGTTCGTTCTAGTCTGTGAAATATGTTGTTGGTATTTTAATGGGGAGTGCATTGAATCTATAGATTGCTTTGGGTAGTATGGACATTTTGATAATGTTGATTCTGCAATCCATGAACACAGTATGTTCTTCCATCTGTTTATGTCTTCCTCTATCTCTTCTCTTATATTAGCTCAGAGGCAAAATGGCAGAGGCATTGAAATGCTTAGCTTTGGATTCTGAGAGACCTGGGATGAACATTGCTTGCACATGACTAGCTCCCAGAATTGTAACAAATCACTTAACCATCTTGGGTATCAGTTTAATTTGCTACAAAATGGAGATAATTCTTTATAACGACATAGTGGGAAAGTTAAAATAGTCACCTTTGTGTTTGACATAATACATTTTTGACAGTGTATGAAGATTCAGTAAGTGGTAACTCGTGGGATTTATAATAGGAAATCTGTGGGGCTCCTCCTCCTGTACACAGTGAATTCATCTGTCCATAGATTATCACTTGCAACAAATGTCAAATAGGATATTCCTTCATATCCTTTAATCTTTAATTCTACATGTCAGAGTTTATATTTAGAATGGGAACATCAGTTATATGACAAGTAAGGAGTTGACACTATACTCAGAGAGATTCTATATACTTCCTTCTCAGAGGCAATTTATCCACCTATGTTTTGGAAATATTTCAAAGCTTTCTTCTCTATAAATATATTGCAGGCAGTTGCAGCAAGGAATGTCTGTATATGCCAATTGAGTACCCTTTATTTCATATTGGATTGAGCTCACTGGAAGTAAATTATAAATCAAGGACATTTCCTTGCAATAGGTTTGTGATTTTACAAATGTAGTTCTGGCAAATACAAAACACTTGGCTTTATTTTAACATTCACAAACACTGCTTTAGAGTAGAGAGAAGGATGTGAGTTGAATTAAGTCAGAATCAGAATGCTGCATGACCTTGAGACATAAATATTGTCTATAAGTTTTGTGAGTTATGTCCCCAATACTTTCTATAGAGCTACTTAGGAAATACTATCACTTATTTTCTTTTCTTTGGGGTTAGAAAATATTCTTCGGAAAAAATAAGTTCTATGTTAAAATATTTGACCTTTGAATTAACTGAATTGCCCTAGCAGATTTAGCTCAGTGGATAGAGTGTTGGCCTTCGGACTGAAGGGTCCTGGGTTTGATTCCAATCAAGGTCACATGCCTCAGTTGCAGGCTCCTCCTAGGCCTGGGCCCTGGTCGGGGAGTGCAGGAGGCAACCAATCAATGTGTTTCTTTCATATTGATATTTCTCTCTGTCTTTCCCTGTCTCTTCCACTCTCTTTAAAAATAAATGGAAAAAATATGCTCAGGTGAGGATTCATAAAATAAAATAAATCAACTGCATTAAGTAACTTTTATTCTCAAATGTTATTATTTAAATCCTAGAACAGAACACTCTCAGAATACATCTTTTCAATGTATTCCTAGATACAGATACTCTTGCGGAAAAAAAAGATTAAGAGACTATACCAGCCTCTAATAATTGAGTACCTCTTAATAATACATGTTAATGGAAATGGGAAATACTTTGGAGAATTTCAAACTTCAAGCAAGCTTCAAATTATTTATATATTTCTCTGAGATATTTATATATTTCTCAAATCAGAGTATAGCTAAGATTTGTTGTGAATTGAATAAGAAATTACTCAAGTCAAATTAGAAAGCTCTAAGCAAACATACTTGCTATTCACATAAATGTTCAATTTGGGACAGAGTGACAATGTAACTTCTGTGGTTGAAGCAAAACCAATTTTTTATAGGGATTGCCCCACTTCTTTTTTCATTTGCCTTCATTTCCACCTCTTCCTCTAAACTTTAGGCTTCAAATCTGCCTTTGAAATCAAAGCAGAAATTTATCACTACAGTATAATTGATATTTATTTTTGTTATAATTAAAATATAAACTTCATGTGGAAATAAGAAGAAGAAGAAAAGATTACTAGTCCTGACTAAGATGAGGATCTGTCCAGACCATCTCAATGTAAAAACAAAACAAGACTTTAAAAGCTAAATGGATATTTTAAAATACCAGTTGTTTGTTCTTTTCCATATTCTGGATGGCATATAAATATTTTGATAGAAGGGATGTGTCAGAATTGAACTCCATTTTTACTTTGATTTCTAATCTGAGAGCATGTTGTAAAAAAGGAGTCAGCAAACTATAGCCACCATCTCCATTCAGAATTTTCCTCAACCCCTATTCTAAAATGTGGTGCAGGAAATAGATTTCAAGTAGGAAGTAGTGGTCACATCAGGCAGAGCAGAAGAGTTGGAGTTGTGGACTGCCCAGAAAGCTGGGATTTGGGAAACCTGGCCACAAAGGGAAAGAAGTGGGGAGAGAGCTTCAAAGGTCACCTTGGCTTCTGTACCAACTCCTAAGTGATATACACAGAGGGAAAGCTGACTGCAGGCTGGAGAGCTGGGCAGATGTGTCATTGCTTGCTCATTGTTGGGTGATAGAACTTAAAAACTGAGCCCAGCTCCAGAGACATCTAATAGAGGCACAGCCTAGGAATAAGGATCATGTTATAGTTTTGAGGAAAACAAACAAACAAACATGAAACAGACGCACCAAAAAAGGCTAAAACCAAAGTATGACATGGTCAAGATGATGCCTATAATTTAACTGCCTGACAGGTTATAATACTTTTTGAACATAACGTAATATATATCAACCATGTGTCTTTCATAATGCCTAATTGTTGGAGTAAGTTCCTCCTTGATCCTGCTCAACTATGCCAACTGTGGGGGCCTTAGTTCCCCTGCCAGGAACTGGACCTTCATGGACCTTCATTAGACAGAGAAGATAGGAGAAGTTATAGGCCTATAGGAGAGGCTTATTGCAGGCCAAGTAGCCATTGCTAACAAGGAGCCATCAGACAAAGCAGTTCTTCGAAGTAGCTTACAAAGCAGGAGCCACACAAAGCAGCTTCAGCAAACATAGGAGCCATTGCACACACAGCAGCCCATAAAAGCAGCCTCATACCAGCTGGTCAGCAAGACACTTTCTACCAACTTCGACAAAAAGAGGCTTCTTGCCAAATGGTGACGTCAGTATTTGGGTTATAGAAAAGTAGGCCTGTGCAGTGCGTATAGTACAATCACTGTGTCCTTGCTTTTGCACCTGTGTATGGCAACTTGGCCCTGAACATCTAGCATACTCTGGACCAGGCCCCCACACTCAACTTGGCCTTGAACATCCGGTATACTTTGATTAGGGTTCCCGTACTAGTGAACATTAAAAAAAAGTATATGAGGAAAAAAGAAAAAAATAACAAGTAATCAAGAGGGGCATTGTGATAAAGGAGTAAATTCTCTAAGAATATGTAACATTCCTAAGTGTGTATGTACCTAGCAACAGATGTCAAACGGCGTGAAGTAAAACTGACAGAAATAAAAAGAGAAATAGACAAATCCACTATTATAATTGAAAACTTCAACCTCCACTCTGTCAGTAATTGATAGATCAAGCAGACAGAAAATCAGTAAGGATATAAATGAAGTGAACAATACTACCAATCAGGCTGATATAATTGACATTTAGGGAATACAACATTTTGTAACATTTTTCTCTAGCTCACATGGAATATTCACCAAATATCACACATTAGGCCATACAACACACATTGACACATTTAAAAGGCAGAAATCATACAAAGTATGTTCTCAGACCCAAATGGAATTAACCAAGAAATTATCAAAAAGAGTTGGAAAAATCCCCAAATATTTGGAAATTAAGAAACACACTATTAAATAACCCATCGATCGAAGAAGAATTTCAAAGATAAATTTTAAAAAATGTTTTGTACTAAATGAAAAAAATATATAAATAATCACAATTTGTAGAATGCAGTGAAAACAATTCTTAGAGGGGAATTTATAGCTTTAAGTACATATATTAGAAAAGAGAAAGATCTGACATTAATAATCTTTACTTATGAAATCAGGAGAAAGGATCAATTTAACCCTAAAGCAAGTAGAAGAAAGTGGATATTAAAAAATAGTGCTAAAATAAATGAAAACAAGAAAACAATAGAGAGAATAAATGAAACCAAGTGAAGGGGGGTTCTCATTACAGATCCCACGAACATTAAAAGTATACTAAAGGAATACTACAAACAAATTCATGGCCACAGATTTATTAAATAAATTGAGTTAATACCTATAATACTCCAATAAACAAAGTATCAGGCTCAGATGGTTTCACTGTTGAATTTTACTAAAATTTAAGGAATATAAATATTACCAATTCTCTACAATTTCTTCCAGAAAATAAAATTAGAGGAAATCTACAGTTAACATATTTAGTCATAAGAGACAGGATGAATGCATTTTCCTTAATCAGGAACAGTGCAACAATGTCCTGTTTTACCACTAAAATTTAATATTGCTTTGGATGTTCTATCTAATGCAATAAGATATCTAAATACAAAAGGTATACATATTAAAAGAAATAAATTTGTCTTTATTCATAGAGGACATGGATGTTTATGTAGATAATCTCAAAGAATCTAGAAAAACAAAACAAAAACCAAACCTTCTGCAAGTATTAAGCATGTATAATAAGACTACAGGACACAAGGCTAATGTACAAAAATCAGTTGCTTTTCTGTATGCTACAACTAACAGTAGAATTTAAAAATTTTAAAAGTCAATATCATTTATAATAATAACAAAAAATGCAATACCAAGGTGTAAATCCAACAATGTAGGTAGTGTATGTGTGGAAAACTACAAAACACAGATAAAAGAAGTAAAAGATAAAAATAAATGGAGTTATTCTAGTTCATGGATTGGAAGCAGTATTAAGGTGTCAACTTAATTGTTTTTTAATCTGTAGATCAAATATAATTTCAGTCAAAATTCCAGTAAACATCTTATCTTGATGTTGATATGATATTGAAGAAACAGGATAATATTAAAAGACACTATCTTATTTCTAGAGTTAACTACAAAAGTATTGCAAATAAGACAGCTGGAATTAGTAAAACAATAGATACTAGGTTAATGGAACAGAATACAGAATACAGAAATACAACAGACCTACAAATATAGCCAACTGATCTTTGATAAAGGCAATTTAATGGAGAAAGAAAAGTCTTCTCAACAATTGTATATCCATATGTAAAAAAAAAAGATGCAGACCTTATACCTTTCATAAAATTTAACTCAAAATGGAGTATATAATAAATTTGAAATACAAAACTATAAAACTTCTAATAGAAAACAAAGAAGGAAATCTATATGAACTTGGGTGTGGTGTTCAGTTTTTGGATATACTGAAACCAGTATCATAGTTCATGAAATAAAAAACACCCACACCCATAAGTTAGAGCTAATTAAAATGAAAAATTTCTGCTCTACTAAAACATTATGAATAAAATGAAAAGTCACTGTGGCAAAATGTTTGCAAAATATACCTGATGAATAACTTGCATACAAAATATACTAAGAAATATTAAAACTCAAAAATAAGAAAGTAAATAACTGGATTTTTAAAATGGGAGGCAAAACATCTGAATGGACATTTTATCCAAGAGGATATAAAGATGACACATAAACATATGAAAAGATGATAAAAATTGTTTGTCATTAGGAAAATGCAAATTCAAACAGAGTCACCCCAATGCACATGAGAATGGCTAAGATCCAAAAAACTGACAATATCAATTGTTGACAAAAGTGCAGAGTTCTGGGGTCTCTCATTTATTGGGGATGTAAGTGCAAAATAGTACAACTTTGGTGTTTGTTTTTGTTTGTTTGTTTTTAATTTAAATTCTTTATTGTTTAAAGTATTACATAAGTCTCCTTTTTCCCCCCATTGACCTCTCCCCGGCCACCCCCACCCCAGCATGTGCCCACATCCTCTCACCCCCATCTGTGTCCATTGGTTTTGCTCATATGCATGCATACCAGTACTATGGGAAACCATAAAAATCATAGAAGCCATAGGCAGCAAAATAGCAGACATTTGTTGTAGCAATATCTTTTTCTTTTTTTTTTTTTTTACCAATGCAGCTCCTAGGGCAATAGAAACTAAGGAGAAAATAAACAAATGGGACTACATCAAAATAGAAAGCTTCTGCATAGCAAAAGAAACCAGAAACAAAACAACAAGAAAGCCCACTGCATGGGAGAACATATTTTCCAATGTTATCTCCGATAAGGGTTTAATCTCTAACGTACAGCAACTTTGGATAACAGTTGCTAGTGTCTTACAATGCTAAACATGTTCTAGTGATCACATTCATAGATACTACTAGTAAATGATTTTAAAACTTATATCCACGCCAAACCTGCATGCAAATGTGTACACATTATAATTTTCAGAAACTGGAAGCCAACAAGTTGTTTTTCAATAGGTGAATGGATTGTCAAATTGGTGCATCCATACAATGAAATACTACTCATCAGTAAAAGTAACAGGGCATTAAAAATAATAAAAATAATAAGAGAGCAAAATGACAAACCACTCATAGCTAAGAAAGATAAAAATAAAAACAAAATTTACTAAGTAATTAAAAATATTGTTTTAATTGGCCAAAGCCCCAAACAAGCACTTCTCAAGGTTGTCAATTGATGGATCAACAAAAAGTGAGCAGTATCATTAATAATCAGAGAAATACAAATTATTAACACAATGTAATACAACTAACTATGCATCCAACAATAATGACTAATATTAAAAAGATTGACAATGCCAGCTGTTGCCAATGTCCCATTACATTGCTAACAATTGGATATTGCCACTTGGAAAACCATTTTACAGATTCTGAGAAAGTTCAACACATGTATACTCTATGTCAGCATGTTTAAGCTGTTTTCTTTTTCTGCACAGTCTAAATTAAAAATAGCTGAAAGGCCTATCTACAGTAGAATGGATGCATTGTTAAAATATCCTGAAAGCGTTTCTACACAGATTCTTCAAATCCTTGAGGACAGCCTCAAGTCCATTGAACTCTGAGGCATTAATGTCAGGGTGTGGTCACCCTGGGAATTTAAGAGCCATACTGATAGATGGCAAGTATAATTAGAGTCTTTCATTTAGAAATGACACAACCACAGCCTAAACAAATTCTGCTCCCTCTTGAGGAAATGCTAGGAACAAGGTACCATCTGGTAGGTGTTCGTACACATGTCAGTGCATAAGAATTCATGTTCTTTTGAAAACAATGAAGTGACTGAGAAATTGAAAGTTCATATGTCGAGCAGTGTATTTCACAGGTCTGTTGACTTTACACCAAATGTTCTTCCTGGAATAAAGAACAAGAGTTTACAGAATACATTTCACAGCACTAATTAATCATGATAGTAAATTTGAGTAAAAATTACACACATCTTAAAGTACTAAATGCAGTCTCAATGGGTGGCCACACATATTTCTAAATACTTTTAATTGACATTTTCACAATAAGGTGATAAAGGGTCATATATGACTTCTAAACTTACTTTTTATAAAAAATAAGAATATTTACTTTTTATAAAAAATAATAAGAATGATTACATAGAAATACTTTATATAACATGAAATTCGTGCACGGGGGGAGGGGTTCCCCTCAACCCAAACTGCACCCACTCCAATCCAGGACCCCTCGGGGGATGTCAGACTGCCAGTTTAGGCCCAATCCTGGGGATCGGGCCTAAACTGGCAGTCTGACATCCCTCTCACAATCCTGGACCGCTGGCTCCTAATTGCTCACCTGCCTGCCTGCCTGGTCACCCCTAACTGCCCCCTGCTGCCGGCCAGGTCGCCCCTAACTGCCCCCTCCCTGCTGGCCTGGTCACTCCTAACTGCCCCCCCCCACCTGCCTGGTCACCCCTTACTGCCCCCCGTGCCAGCCTGGTTGCCCCCAATTGCCCCCCTCTGCTGTCCTGGGTGCCCCTAACTGCCCCCCCCACCAGCCTAGTCGCCTCTCAATGCCCCCTGCCAGCCTAATCACCCCCAACTTCCCCCCCTGCTGGCCTGATTGCCCCCAACTGCACTCCCCTGCTGGCCTGGTTGCCTCTTACTGCCCCCCTCTGCCAGCCTGATCGGCTCTAAATGCCCCCTTGCTGGCCTGGTCACCCCCAACTGCCCCCCCTGCCAGCCTGGTCACCCCCCACAGCCCCTCCGCTGGCTTGGTCGCCCCATGCAGCCTGCTTGTTCAGTTGTTCAGTTGTCCCTCACTAACCCCCCTGCCGGCCTGGTTGCCCCATGCAGCCTGCTTGTTCAGTCGTTTGGTCATCCCTCACTAACCCCCCTGCTGGCCCGGTCTTAGGCAGCCATCTTGTGAGGGTGTGAGGGTCAATTTGCATATTACCTCTTTATTATATAGGATTTGGCTACCTATATTTTATCTGCATATGCTTATTAATATATATATATATATTTCCAAGCTTCTTTATGAATGCAGCAATAGCCTAATAAATTAATATAAAACTAAAACCAACAACTTAAAATGAATAATAAACAATTTACAGGCATGACAGAAGATAAAGTGGGTAGTTTAACTTTAGAAAATTAATTGATATAATCCACCAAGCTAAGAGATTAAAATAGAAAGCCCCTGATGTTAAATTCAGAAAACAATCTGATAAAATTCAATATATGTCATGCTTTGTTTGTTTTTAAAGTAACAAACTAGGAAAGTTCTGATAACATTTGTTCACATAATTTCTACCATATTTCTACAAGACCAAGCCAAATGTATAACACATATTATGTTTTAAAGGGACCGGAGGACAAACTCAATGCAGTGACAATGGGATGTGCTGGGGACCAGTGACATTTCAGAGCCGGCAGCATCTGTCTGAGGTGAGTGAATTGCCTGCTGGCCACTGCCTTCCTTGCTGTTGCCATTTTGGCTAACTTTCCTGTAGGAAATTTTGTTAATGCTGGGATTAGGTGAAGATACTGGTTTATCCCAGGAATATGGCTTGTGTTGGACACTGGAAATGTTTCCCTGAGAGTATCAAATGATAGTGACAAATTTAGAAATTGGGGAGCCTAACAGTCATGGCTCGTTTCTCACAGGGGACATTTTCTGAATTTGGACACTGCCTGGGAGGCTGGGGAGCTAGGACTGAAGCATGGAGTGAAAACACTGGCATTCTCACCGTGATGAGGTCACAGAGAACTAATGGAGGCCTGCCTCAAACTCCCAATACTTCTCCCCCTCAAATGTTGAAGCTGTGTGGGTAAGAGGCTGAAGAGCTAAGCTCAAAACTGCCCAAGGGCTAAATGGGATCTCTGGATTATTTTCATGGTAGAAAGATACAGATCCACCCAACTCCTAACAAGAAGCCAGTGGGGATGGGGTTGAAGGGCACACGCTCAGGATGGGAATGATGATCAGAATTCAGGAAGTGATGACCTCCATGGATAGAAGAATGAGTTGATCAAGGGAGGGAGCTGGGGACCTTCTAAGAATTTTTAAATATATTTCTTCATAGTGCTTTGATGAATGCTACTTTTTAATTAAACATAAATTATGTAACTACACATTAATGTTTGACACATTCTCATGTGGCCAAATTATGTCACAATAAAGAGTTGGCGATGTTAGAAAATAAAATAAAATAAAATACTTAGCCCAGTCTGCATGGTTGAGGGTTGACCTATGAACCAGAAGGTCATGGTTCAATTTCCGGTCAAGGCACATGCCCAGGTTGCGGCTTGATCCCTAGTAGGGGTGTGCAGGAGGCAGCCCAATGATGATTCTCTTCTCATCATTGATGTTTTTGTTTCTCTCTCTTCCTCTCCATTCCTCTTTGAAATCAATAAAAATTTATTTTTAAAAAATCACTTAGGTTCCAGTAAAACTTAGAATTATAATCAATCTCAGATCACATACAACAGTTTCAGGTCACTGATAGATAACATAAGGTGATGTTAGAAATGCATGAGAATTCTTTCAATGTTGCAGATAAATTCTAAACTTTCACCTTGTTTGTGGTTTTGCAGTGTTTTGGTTTGCAATTTCCCCCCCAAAATCACTTTGGGAGAAAAAGACAAACTGAGAATAATACTGTAATATCGCTTAATCATAAACTAACAAAATAAATATAAAATAATCATCCAGAAGAAGAGTTTTTCATTGTTATCAACCTGACTCTGCCTTTTATAAGTAGCCTAGGTTATTTGGTGTTGGCTAGCATCTGCTTGGGCTGCTATAACAAAATACCCCAGATTGGGTGACTTAACTATCAGAAACATGTTTTCTCACAGACTAGAAGCCCATAAGCTCCAGATAAGGGTCTGGCAGGATGGGTTTCTGGTGAGAATGTTTTGTCCTCACATGGCCTATCCTCTAAGCAAACTGGAAGCAAGAGAAAGTGAGCTTTCCAGTGCCTCTTATAAGGACTCGAATCCTAATAGTCCAGGGCCCAACCCGTAGAACCTCATTTCACCTTAAGTGCTTCCTTAGAGGCCCCGTCTCCAGATATAGCCATGCTGTGGGTTAGGCCTTCAACATGTATTGGGGGTGCTGGTGGTACACAAACATTCCATCTGTAATATAGCAAGATACTTTTTCCTTTTCTTTTTAAAGTGTGCTAATAAATAAGGACTAAAATTCTTAAACCAATTTACATTTTATGAATGATCAGTTGCATATCTGTCCTTAGGAAAGATGAGTGATATTCACCCTTCTGTTGGTTAAGGTTCACTTTTGGTTAGGGGTATTCCTCACTTACTTTTTTGATAAATATATCTCTGTAAATATATTAGTGAGAAACTTGGTTTCATAGTATTTAAGATACTATAAAGAAGAAGTTGTCATTGGATTGTGTTATGGACTCCGTTTGAAGAACAGAATTGCAGTGCACTAGAGCCTGCTGGAGTCCTGGATGTGAAAGTTTGGCAGTCACTGTTCCCTGCCCTCAAGCAAGTAATAGCGCCAGCTGTGAGGTCCTTACACTTCCAGAAATTCAAGTAGAGCTCTAAGAGCTATAAAATTCATATGTGGAAAGAAAGTGGGCATTGCATTGGAGTGATATGAAAACTTTTGTCCACTCTGCCTATGGAGTCCTGAATGTCTCCCTGTAGTGACAGTGAACCACAGAAAGGTCCAAGAGCAGGGAGGTCTCTTCATCATCCAGACAGCCCAATGTAAGGGTGGATTCTGAATGATACTTTTTTCTGGAGTTTAGTGTTAGTATTTTCTTCTCTAAATTTTCACTCTTTTGTTGTTCAGATGAGTAGCAAGGAAGACTATAAATTTCAGGTTCTAGCAATGTGTGTTTATTTCATATTTGTGGATTTGCTTAAAGTAAAGGAAAAGAAAGAGGGAAAGGAGATTGTGACTTCAGGAGATGAATGAAAAGTCAACCCATTTAAAAAATATCATTTTTTCTCCTTAAGCTTTCAACCATTTTGGAGTTTCCAATTCATTCTTTAAACGATGAAAAATGCTCTCCGCAATTTGGACAGTTAGCTAAAACATTGACATTTTCAAATGATGTTGAAAAGGCTCTATAACTTGAAACTTAAAAATGAACCATCAATTTTAGTCTCACTGTTGTTTTAGTAATGCAATTAAACATGCCATATGGTAGCTAATCTGCAAATAATATGTCTGATCATTTGTGGAATTTCCCTCCTCCGGACTTCTATTCCAAGAAGAATCCTGTGACTTACAGTTACCACAATTTCCTTCTATGAGCTGAAGATTTTGAAGGCTCCCATATAGCCATGCATAAGCATAATGCATAATCTGAATTTAGTATAAAAGGATTAGGTGAATCGAGGAGAGACAGAGGAATGATATAAACTTTATCACCTCTTCATCAATAGTCCAACTCTCCCCTTGCCCCCCCAAACACCTAACTTTTGCTAAGTAACTATAATTCAATACGTATCTCTGTTAGGAACAATAAGTAGATGTAATACATAGTTTTACCTTCAAGGAATGTATCATATGATTGAAGAAAGAATGTATAGACACCACACACAACCACTAATCATATGAAGTAATAGATGCATGGGAGACAAGTATGGATTAGAAGAGTTAAGAGAAGGGAAAAATCAGACCTTTGAGGCTCATTTTTTTCTCCCTCTGGAAAACTCTTCACTCTTCCAACATATACTTTCCTGGCCCACTCTTGCCCTTCCCCCACCCACAGACAGGCGGAAATCTCCCTTTCTCTGTGTTCTCTCACCAACTAGCACACATTGCCAGGACTCCCATGCTCTGAGCCTTTCCCGTCAGCCTGTACCTAAAGAAGATGACAACCTCACAAAAGCTGTTTATTTTTTTTTTCCTTTCACAACATGGAAAAAAGTGTTGCCTCCTTTTGGGGGCAAGTGGTTTTGGTCTTGAAGAATCTAGTGAAAAGTAGGATGGGAGAAGGACAAGAGTTCTTTGGACCAGGTTCAGAAGGGGATGTGCATCTCCCTGTTTAACGATAAAAAGGATATACTAGAAAATCTGCTAGGCACTTAGGAATCAGACCATCTATAATGGCCTGTAGAACATACAAAATGAAGAGGACACACCTGTTAATTAACATTTGGTTGTAAAGGTTTCATAACCACACATCAATGGATATTATACTTTGAAATGCATTGAAATAATCTATTTAAATTTGTAGTGGGACAATATTGTGACATAATAGCTTATGAAGGTATTTTTCCCTATTAACTATCCTCTATTTGTTTGAAAAAACAAAACAAAAACAAACTAGTGTCTTGATGAAAACCACTTGGAATGTGACCATGGCATTTTAGGTAGTGAGATACTTGGTGTCAGATGCTGGTAGGAACACAGGGAGAACACTGAGTTAGCAAGTATATTATTTTATTTATGTGGAATTTGGGCTTCATCTTTTGAAATGTTCTTCAAGCCCCTATAATTTCCCAAGAGTTAAGTGCATGAATGTTTCCCTTGCCAAATGCCAGATGGCTCTTGTCTTAATTATGGAATTAAAAATAATTGAGCAAATCACATGCTAATTGTTTTGCCCCATCTTCCAACCCTCAAGTCTTTCTAGGTCTTTCTTCCAGACAATGAACAGATAAACAAATGCTGAAGTTTTGCATGTCCTTGTTTAGATTCCAGACCTCAGTACATCCTGCAGTCAGAATTTGAGGCTAAGTTTGCCTAGAAGTTATTAAGCAAACTTTATCATAAATCTGGCCTTCTCCACTACTTCTGGGGAAGTGATGGAATGAAACTACAACTATTTCACTGTTAGAAATACCTTCTTTTAATTTGTATATTTTAGAAATAAAAAACAAACAAACTGAGTTTGAATTCAAATTCTGAAAAAAAAAAATATTGGTATCTGTCTTATGGAGTTTTGGGGAGCATTAAATGAAGAACATATATAAAGTTTGTAGCATGGATCACCAGACTGGCATTGTCTAGGAGATCTATGTGGTCTATGCATGACCAGTAATACCTGGTAGCTATTATGGGCCAAATTAGACATCTTATATGTATTACTAGGAGCCTGATGCATGAAATTTGTGCAAGGGGGTTGGCCCTCGCAGCTGCGGCAGCTGCCTCAGCCCTCACACCCCCAGCTTCGTCCAGAAGGTTGTCCAGACAGTCATCCGGATGGTTGTTCCACTGTTCGGCTGTCCAGTCTAATTAGCTTATTATGCTTTTATTATTATAGATATGTGAATTACATTTTTCATAGTTCTGAAAAAATAGCCTATGCAATCTGCATTCTGTAAATTAGAAACAAATGCTTAGTATGATAAACTAAAATGTCCATGGTAGATAGGTAATGGGAGGAGAATTGAAATTCACATTTATATCTGTCCAACTTCAAAGTAATTTGAATTGCTCATTTCTACATGAAACTACATCTCTTGTTAGACCTAACTTCTAACCTTCCATATTACCATTAACTTCTAATTACCTATAATCATAAGTTCTTAATTTTAAGTAACTGCTTACTACAAAAATAAAAATACTAAATACATAAGCAGTTAGGTAAAACAACAGGTTTGTCCAAATACATTTTTATTAGGCACCTAATATGTGTTAGGTTCTGCACTAGTTTAGAAATAAGATGAAAATGAACACAAAACTTACAAATTTTCTGAAGTTGCCAAATTAAAAAAATATGATTAATTCAAATATTGGTAAATTTGTAGTAAAAAAAAAAAGGTAATCTAATTCAAGCTTGCTGGGATTATAAATTGAAAAAATAACTTTGATAATTAGGTGTTTGAATATCTGATTCTACTTCAAGTCCATAGTCCAGATATTCATTTGCACCTATGGAAGGAGACACAAGGACGATATTTATTGCAGCATTATTTGAAGCAGAAAAAAAGGTAACACCCTAAAGTTCAACGAATAGATGAATGGTAATATGGTAATTATGGTATATCTATGCTCTAGAAAATAGTACGAAGTAGTTATGGAGATGAGAGAGATTTAGATTTACTTTTCCAGAAAGGCTGCTAAGATATTATACAGAACGTTTCAGAAAAAGGGTGATAAGATTTAAAAACACAGAGACATTTATTTTTATTCCCCCTATTTTGCAAAAGGGGAAACTATCTGCCTAGAGTGATTAAATAACTTTCCAAGGGTCACGCAGGTTCCTGAACACAAACTAAGATCTCTTGGTTCCTATGGACCCCACTCCTAGACGAGAAAGGATCAGAGATGTTAGATGTGGAGAGAACCTGAGCGCTGGTCTAGTTCAGTGGCTTGCTTGCTCCATATATACCCAAGGGCCTGAGAGGGTCTGTGGGGTTAGCGGGAGGGAACACCCTGGTTTTGCTCTTCCCAGCCCCCACTGCCCCACCTGTTTTAACTGGAGTAGCTGAAAATTTGGGGTGTTTTAGTTAAGGGTTGGATGGGAACATTTTTAAAAAGTGTTCTGTGCTAACACCCAGGTGAACCCAAATGCCTCAAATTAAATATTAAAAAGCTGAAGCCCAGAGTGGGAAGCTAGGCTGCCCAGAGTCACAATGCAGAGAGCCAGAAATCAGAGTTTGTCCTCGGGGTCCAGAGAGCTTCTAGTGCATGTGCCATGCTGCCTCTATGCATTCTCAGAGCTGACCCTCGGAGCCTCTCAACTATGACCAAAAGCACCACCTGTGAAAGGTGACATGCAGGACATCATCTTAGGGAGGCACCAAATACCAAAGAAATGGAAGCGGGGCCCGAAGCAGGAGAACTGAAGCTACAGATGGGCAAGAAAGGGTGACGAGACTTTCTTCAAAGCAGTTTGCTTTCAGCATACATTTTCAGAGGTTCTGCTTTTCTTCCCGGAACTGGAATAAATTTTCAAAGGGGACTAATTGCACTCTTTGAGGGGGAAAAAAGTAATTGCTTCACAGTTTAATTGAATGTGGCTAGATGAGCTTCCGAGGATGGTTTGTTTGTCTTCGTTTAGTAAGGGAGACTCTGAAAGAGCAGCGATGAGCATAGGAAACCAGCTTTTGGGGCCCAAGCTGATGGGCGTCCAGAATGTAAACACTGCTCTCGTTTTCTCTGTTGAAACTTCGGGGCATATTTATCTTCTTTTGTTCACCCTTCAGCATTAGTTCTTGTGACCTTCACAAGTCACCAAGAAGCTTCAAAGTTGGAAATACTGTTTTTTACAATGTTGTGGGGAAATTTTGGACTATAAAACAGAACACCTGCTTTAACTAAACTTGGAGGTATCTCTTTTAACCTCACGTAATTGCCTTTTTTGCCATCTGCAATTGGATCTAAAAAAGGATTCATTCCAAGAATATTTATTGATTTATATTTTGGGTATAATGCTTCTCTCTCACTCTAGCTGTTTCCTTCCATGGGAAGGAGATTAGTTAATGTACCTGTTGGTTTGTCTCTGTCTCTTCACATAACTGTTTCTTTGGGGCTGCAGCGATTTTATCTGATTAGATTGATAGAAAAGAATAAACGGGCCACCCAACTGGCGTGGCTCAGTGGTTGAGAGTCGACCTATGAACCAGGTCAGGGTTCCATTCCCTGTCAGGGTATATCTCTGGGTTGCTGGTTCAATCCCCAGTAGGGGGCGTGCAGGAGGCAGATGATCAGTGATTCTCATCATTGATGTTTCTATCTCTCCCTCTCATTTCCTCTCTGAAATCAATAAAAAAATTTTTTTAAAAAGAATAAACTGGCCAGGCTCAGTTCAGCTCCTTGTTTTTTCACTATAAGCCAGGAACCTCATCTGATCCTCCAGGGGTATAGTCTATTGCAGGTCAGACCCAGTCTGGTGTGGCGTGAGTCAGGGAAGGAGAGTCAGCTAATTCCCATTTGGTTCTCACACTACCCTACCAGTAATGTAGATAGTGGTTTGACCTTTATCTGCACACTGTCTCTGTCTCTCTCTTTTTGTCTTGGAACACGTGTGGAAAATATGTCCCCTCAGGGACCCTGAGACCTTCAATGTGTCAGCCACTCTTTAGATCTGGGATACAGTGGTGACATTGACAGATAAGGGCTCTTCAAGTAGAACCTGCATGCTAGGGAAAGAGACACATAATAAAACGCAACAAAAAATATAATTGTTTTATGATAATGTTATGAAACATAGTAATTAACTGAGGGAGGTTAACTTCAGACTGAGTAGTAACAGACATTTTAACTGGGCCTGAATATAAAGAAGTGGGTAGGGATGTGAACATTTTGGGGAAATTTTCAGGCAGTAGGAAGAGCTACTAGTGTAAGGAACAGGAAAGAATGCTAATATGACTGGAGCAAGTCAGATGGGAGAAAGAGAAGGGACATGAGGATAAAGTGATAGGCAGACATTTATCTGTTCAATTGAAAGATATATTATTTGATAAACTATCACAAGCATGCAACTTTTTTTAGGTGATCATAGGGAGATAGATATTTAGATCTTTCAAGTGAATTTTGAAAGTTTAGAACAAGGAGATTGGTTACTAAAAGACTTAAAAAGATATTTTGTTTGTTTTATTTTTAAAAATCTTTATTGTTGAAAGTATTACATATGTTCCCTTTTCCCCCTTTAGTCCCTTCTAGCCTGCTCCCACAACCCACCCTAGCACCCTATTTTCTGTGTCCATGGGTTATGTATATATGCATACAAGTTCTTTGGTTGATCTCTTCCCACCCACCCACCCACACACCTCTGCCTTCCCTCTGAGATTACATGTTTTGTTATTTTACTGATTTTTTATGCCTAACACCCATTATCCATTTTTCGTTTTCATTTTCAGATATTCCTATGATCATGCACTAAAATAAGTCCATCTGTCTGTAACATTTTGTCACCTACTGGGTAACACACACACACACACACACACACACACACACACACACACATACACACACACACACACACACACACACACACACACACACAGCCTGAGAGAGTCAGAGGGAAAGAACCTATTGGAAGTTTTAAAGAGATAAGCAACTGACATTTGGGAGTCAAAATGCAAAATGTCTGGGTTGTTTTTAGGTCTATCTCTACCATCAGTTGTGGATTTAAATAAGCCCCCTTGACCTCAATTTCTTCATTTAGTAACAAGCAGGACAATCCCAGCCTCCTTTTTTTCCTCAGCTACCCAATGAAATTAAACCTTTTCAATTCTCCCTCTGAAACATGTCTTAGGTGATCTTTCTCCTTTCATTCCCACATTAACTAGACAGAATCTTTCTGATCATTCTTCTACTATTTTTTTTTCTATTCTGTTTGCCTCTTCCTTTCTTTCACAACTTATGGAGGTTTAATAACAGTGCTATGGAGAAAGAGCAAAGAGAAATGATGAAGAGCAAAATTACAGTATGCCGCTCATTTATCTAATAAATAGTACTATGCTTCTGTGAAATTATTCATTCTAGTAACAGCAGGTTAAGAAAGGTGGAGTAAACACACTTAATTCTGCAGTGTTGACATTGAGTGCAGGGCTCTGAGCTATTTAAAGTAGCAGGGCACACATGGATAGCATAAGAAATATTTTGTGTTAGCCCTCAGTTTTTAATTTTAATAAATTGAATGCTAAATTTAAATTAGAGGACATTTCACATAACATTCCAGTAGTTAGCCTCTCTTTAACATTTGGAAGATCTGGCATTTATGGCCTACATTTTTGCACAGCAACAATTATCTGACATTGAGGAGAAGCTGTGCCCTCTGGAGAGAAGGCATGAGTACCTGTGACTTTGTTCCTCTCCACCCTGCTATCTCCATGAATTTATATTACCTGCCGCACTCCTATAGGCAGTGAAATTTATGTCTCAAGACTTAAGGGAAGAGAATGCAGGCTGGTGTCCCTAAAATAGCAAGGTAATTAAATTAGACAGACAGGGCTTTGTGTACTTGCTCAATGTCGTACTTGCCCTCTGGCCATGTGCAAATCTCAGGTATGCTTCAGGTTCCTCATCTGCCAAGGGAGATGGTAATCGTTACCTCACAATGCTGGTATGTAAATGAAGTGTTTCAAAGTGTTTGAAAGCACACTGTAAAACTATTTGGGGCTTACTCATCAAGCAGTTGTTGCTGAAGATTTGACAGGAATTGCAGGAGCAGTGCTGGAGTTTCTATAGCAAGAGCTGGTGATCTGGAGTCAAACCTGCTGTCAGCGGTGTAATGAACTTCTATTTTGGAATGTTCCAGTTATCCATACAATCTTCTTCTTTAAAAAAATATGTTTTTATTGTTTTTTTAGAGAAAGAGCAAGGGAGAGAGAGAGAGAGAGAGAGAGAGAGAGAGAGAGAGAGAGAGAGAGAGAGAAACATCATCGATTGGTGGCCTCCTGCAGGCCTCCTACTGGGGGTCGAGCTGGCAAACCAGGGCATGTGCCCTGACTAGAAATCGAACCAATGCATGGGATGATGCTCAACTAACAGTGGCACCAGTCGGGCAATACATTCTTTTTTTGATAACATCTTTATTTATTTATTTTTTGCATGGGGGTGGGGGCCCTTTCATAATGACAATCATTTGATTTGGTTCTGGTATTGAATTCACCTCAGGCTCTCAGAGTAACTGTGTGACTCAGACTTGACCAGTTTAAAGAATTGCAACCCTTTCTTTCATGCATAGAAAGTGGTTACTTCAGGGATGGGCATGTAACCAAGCCAGAACTAGTGATGCAGATGATATAGTTATGGGATTTTTTTTTTTAGATTATTAAAAGGATCTTTTTCTCAATCCTTGTCTTGTGGGGAGGATGTAACCTTGGACAGACAGGGACCACCTAGTGGACAGAACCTGAAAGAAAATGTATGGAACACACGTCCAGCAAAGCTGACTGAAAATGGATACATAAGAAGAAAGAAGAGAGAAAAGACCTCATGATATTGTTTGAATAGGGATTCAGCTGTATAATACTGAAAATAGCACCTTTTGCTTTGGGAAATTACTCCTCTACCGTGATCCATGTTTTCCAACTCCAGAAGAGCTGGAGCCAGGCCTGACTGTGTACCATCATCTTCTTGTTCACAGTTTCAGGGTGCGCATGATATACAAGATCAATGCACATATTCTTATCTTGCTACATTTTGAGTTCTTGAGTCAGGAGATGCCAATAACAATTTAATCAGTTTACAGTGAGGGCCTCCATGAAAATGAAGCCAATGCAGAAAAAAATAGGAACATAGAGTGAAACTGATGACTAATGAAATTGTTTGATTCCCTTAATCCAGCCATACCTGATATCTTCCCTGAGTCTTTCATTTATGTAAGACAATAAGTGCATATTTTTATTTCATCTAATTTGAATTGGATTTTTTACTTGCCTCCAGAGAACTTCTTATCAATACACTAAAACATCAATACTTTAGGCCTTGATATTTAGCTTTTAATTTTATAATTTATTATATTATTCATGAGTAACCCATGTGAATTAGTCTTCTCTAATTCAGCCCATCCATGCCTTATACCCCTAAAATATCTCCCATTGGACCTTTACATATTATTTTATTACATATTATTATGTAGTAGACACTAAATAGACAATGGTTGTTAATAAATATGTGTTGATTGATGGGGAATAATTGTGCATAGTTGCTCTTTGTTAAAGTACATTTGATGGATAAACTAGTGACACCAGGGGAGAAAACTTCTCACTGCGGGGGTTAAATACCTTCTATCTACACCAGTATTATACAGAAGTCCAATTTGGTTTATTTCATATTTATTTGTAGTCAATGAGCACTAACAATTGTCTTAAGTATAATAGTGATACAGATAACTAACTAACTAAATGACTAACCTTAATCAAATACTTTCTATATGCCAGATTCTCTGCTGGCTACTTCGACTACATCATCTCATTTAATCTTTTAACAATCCTATGAGGTATATAACTTATTATTGTTCTCATTTTACAGATGAGAAACTTGGAGCTGATCACAATTGAAGACTTGTCCTAATGTCTTATAGTGGTAGCACTTCAAACTCAGGTAGATTCCAAAGACTGTGCTCTGAAGAAAGTCCATGAATATTTTTACAAAAGAACAGGAATTCAACCACCAATGACTTGCCCTTTATCAGGTAAGGAAGATGTGCCTTTAACATAAATAATTTCAAATATCCTTCCACATTTGGTAAACATTGGTCCAGCACTTTTACATAAACTAGTAATAGAGAAATATAGCAATATATATTTCTAGGCAGGGAGACCTGAGTAAAACAGTATCTTTTTGACTCTGTAATCTGTTTTTTGGCAAAAATTGGAAAGACATAGCGTTTTGGAAAACAGGGTCTTAGATAAATTATTCAGAGAGTAACTATTCCTCATGTCTTCAGAGCACCACGTTGGCCTTATGTTCTTTACAGGACATGAACTTACACAGTGTGAGAGTTCATTAGTTTTCTGATGAATTAGAAACATCTGTGAGGCTGAAAGATTGCTCACCTAGAAAGGACAAAATAAAATAATATTAATTCTTTATTAAGGAAAAATGTGTCCACATTGCCTGAAAAACTGACATATTTATCCAGACAGCTGAAGCACTATATTCTCTAAATGTGTTGAATGTTATTTCTTATGTTGAGATTTAATGTATGCCTCTGTAATTGGTTCTTTAGAAATAAGTAAACATTTGTTTTCATTTATTAATATCTAAGTATACATTCTTTTAAAAGGGAATTTAGTTCATTTTACTATTGTAATATATATCTATTACTTTACCTTGAAAATGAATATATGAGATAGTAATTATACAGAAATCTAAGTTATTTTGAAATAACTCAACTGAAAGAAGAAAAAAACTATATTTTGAGGGTTAAATCTTATTTTCCTTCAACTTCTTTAGAGAACATTTGGTTCTTGAAACAAAAAAGTAAAAAGATGGCCTAAAATGTTTTTGAACCTTAAAAGGCCAAACTTGATTGGTTTTTGGAGTTATTTTTAGCTGTGCTTTGTAATATCTTTAGCAATCAAGAAAATAGGAGATTTATGCTTCTATTTTTATCTCAGACAATACAAAGACCAAAACTTGGCATTAAATTTTTATTGTTAATCACAGTATAATGTGTTTTTATAAAATTAGAGTAAAAAATGAAACCTATTTGAAGAAAAGGATCTATAATCTATTTAGCTTGTTATCATAACTTGACTTTTCTTTTGTAATACCAAAGCAAAGAATTTTTTAACAAAGCTTAGACAGATTATGGATCCTTTAACTGTGTAATTAAACCTATTTTATAGTCTAAGGTCTGAGAGACAAATCTAGACTCTGGTACAGTGTAAGACAGTCAACATTTTAATAAGGATAAAGGCCATGGAAAATCTGATTAAAGGACATTTTTAAAATATTGATTTTAAAACGTTATAGGGCATAAAACAATGCCAAAAGAAAATGAGTATTGTGAGTGTAAGCCTTGGGCAAGAGGATTATGACTTATGCCACATGTATTTCTGATTTGGTAGGTATTGAGGAATATGAAGCAAAACATTATTTCTTTACAAGGAATATGCATTACAAAGAGATCGGTAATCTCTTTCCATAAAGCCTGTGAATATCTTCATGAGATGACTAGGCTCCTGATTCAATATCTCCACTGTGAATATAAGAAAACATAATTTATAGGAAAACTAATGGAAAGGGGTGCAGACTGGATATCCAGGCTATGTATATGAGAGCAGGCCTGGGAATTGTCCAGAAGCAAAGCAAACTACTGTATCCAACCAGTTGAATGTGGTTCCATTTGAATCCTGCAAGGTTCACATTCTTTAATTCTCTGGATTCACACTTTCTTTTAGTTAAAATGAAACCCAATAGAGTTGAAACAGAAATTGGAGAAAGGGTTGTGGGAATGGAGGGAGAGTGCTATTGACTCAGTGGAACCAACCCCTGGGCTTAGCAGTACACACACACACACACACACAAAATAGAAGTACTTGGTTTAAAGAACTGTTTATTTTTATTTCATTTTAATAGCTAAATTCTCTATTATCACAGTATTAGACTTATAACCTCTATTTACACAAAATATACAAATATCAGAACTAAGTCTATTATCTGATTAATTCTGCTAATAGTGAGAAATGCATATGCAAAAGGCTGTGTTTTAAGAACATAACATTATTATGCATTATTATATAATCATTACCCTTTGAGGTGGGTACTATTATTTCTCCAGCTTATCCATGTAGGGACAGTATTGAGCAAATTGACCAAATATTCAGCTCATAAATGGCAGAAATGAGCCTGAAAACCAGACATGTTCCAGAGCCTGTGTTCTTAACCAGGATTCTTCACTGCCTTGCTCATTTTTTTTTTAACATTTAAAAAGAGAGTTGCTTCTAGCTAGCTGGTGTTGTCTAGGAACAAAAACGTGTCAAAGTGACACTTGAAGAATACAAAGAAATTTAGCATCTTCTCAAGATGACCGCGAAAGTATCTGGCATTAAAATATTTATTACTAAAATCAAAATTGAGTTAGGAAATTCCAGATAGGATGTAGACATGTACCTAAACTTTTTAGAGAATCTATGATAGGTTTCATTTATTTTATTATTATTTTGTAAAATCTTCATTTAGCAACAATATAAGGTGAATTCCCTACAAAAATGCCTGGCACACTGTGCTCTCTCAGTGACTATTGCATATACCGGAACTACTGTGGTGTAGATTTTGGAAGATGATGGGGATTTGGGAAGATGACAGGTTTTGAGTACATTTTTTTAAAATGTTGCTCACTTCTGACATTTAGAAGCAAAACATCTTTTGAGAATTTTATTTGAAAAAGAGTTTTATGATCTGGTGAGTAGATGTAGAAATTGTGATATGTCCAAACTGTAAAATACTACTCAAATAAAAAAGAAGGAACCACTGACACATTTAATAATATGAATGAGTTTCAAAAGCATGATACGAAGTACACCCAAAAGACTGCATATTATCTGACTCCATTTATATAAAAGTACAGAAAAGTCAAGGCTATAGTAACAATTGCAGATCAGTGATTGCCAGGTGTTTGAGGTAAGGGGAGGGGATTGACTGAAGACTAGCAGGTGGAAGACTTTTGAGATTTTCTTGTGTATGGCAATGGTTACTATGACAGACTATTTATCCATCCCCCCATAAATCCATGTATTTGTACTTATGTATATACATACATACGTACATACATACAGATGACTAAAGAACATGTGGTATATACATATAATAGACTATTATTCAGTCTTTAAAAAGGAGGAATTCCTGACATATGTAACATGGATGAACCTTGAAAACATGATGTTAAATAAAATAAGCCAATCACAGAAGGACAAATACTGCAATACAAATACTGATATGTATGGTACCAAAAATAGTCAAACTCACAGAAATAGAATGTGAAATGCTGACAGGGACTAGGGGTAGTAGGAAGTAGACATACAATTTTAATTATGCAAAACGAAAAGAGAATTGTGAAGTACAATGTTTTGCCTAATGTTAACAATATTTTATTGTACACTTAAAAATTCTTTAAGATGGTACATCTCATGTTAAGTATTCTTATTACAATAAATAAAATTATAACTAAAATTATAAATAAATAACTGCATAATTATAATGGAAGATAGCTCATTTTTTTAGTAACTAGAAAAAAAGAACATAAAAAATCAGAAAGAATAAATGAAGAAAACTGATCTATATGAAAAAAATAGTCATGTAATGCAGAATTAATAAATATGGAGTGCTATAGTAACTCAATGCACAATAAATAATGTGTTTTAGTGTATTTAGAGAATTTACTATAATATACCATATAGTGGGCAATAAAGAATTCTCAAAATAATTTAAATATTAGTAATTATGCAGAGTGTATTTTCTACCCATAGAGAAATTTAAGTATACATAACAGAAAAGTAATTTAAAAATCCCCCCAAATACTTGGGAAATAAGCAATACCATTACATATAATTCAAGTGTTAAAAAAATTCACATGGAAAATTAGAAAATATTTTGAAATAAATGATAATGTAAAAGCAACATATTAAAATCCAAGGATTGCAATGCCATGTATATTTAATGGAAGTTTATAGCTTTACTAGAGGCCCGGTGAATGAAATTCATGCACAGGGGCGGGGGTGTCCCTCAGCCCAGCCTGCACCCTCTCCAATCTGGAACCCCTCGAGGGACCGGGCCTAAACGGGCAGTCGGACATCCCTCTCACAATCCACGATTGCTGGCTCCCAAATGCTTGCCTGCCTGCCTTTCTGGTTGCCCCTAACTGGTTCTGCCTGCCAGCCTGATCACCCCCTAACCACTCCCCTGCCAGCCTGATTGATGCCTAACTGCTCCCCTGCCAGCCTGTTTGCCGCTAACTACCCTCCCCTGCAGGCCTGGTCACCCCTAACTGCCCTCCCCTGCAGGCATGGTCACCCCCAACTGCTCTGCTCTGCAGGCCTGGGTCCCCCCCCCAACTGCCCTTCCCTGCAGGCCCAGTCGCCCGCAACTTCCCTCCTCTGCGGGCCTGGTCACCCCTAACTGCCCTCCCCTGCAGGCTTGATTGCCCCCAACTGCCCTCCCTTGCAAGCCTGGTCCCTCCCAACTGCCCTCCCCTGCTGGCCTAATCACCCACAACTGCCCTCGCTTGCAGACCTGGTCCCTCCCCTGCTGGCCATCTTGTGGTGGCCATATTGTGTCCATATGGGGGCAGCCATCTTGTGTGTTGGAGTGATGGTCAATTTGCATATTATTAGATAGGATTAGATAGGAAAAAGGCCTGGTGCACGGGTGGGGGCTGGCTGGTTTGCCCTGAAGGGTGTCCTGGATCAGGGTGAGGGTTCTCTTGGGGCATGGGGTGGCCTGGGCGAGGGGCCTGTGGTGGTTTGCAGGCTGGCCATGCCCCCCGGCGACCCAAGCGGAGGCCCTGGCATCTGGGGTTTATTTATCTTCTATAATTGAAACATTGTAGCCTTCAGTGGAGGCCAAGGCAGGCCAAGGCAGGCGGAAAACTTGGCTTCCTCCATCGCCGGGGGCAACTCAAGCCTCCTGCTCTCTCCAGCTCTGTGGTTACTGCCATTTTTGTTGGGATTTATTTATATTCTATAATTGAAACTTTGTAGCCTTAAGCGGAGGCCAAGGCCGGCCAAGGCAGGCGGATAGCTTGGCTTCTTCCATCGCTGGGGCAAGTCAAGCCTCCTACTCTCTCTGTGGCCACAGCCATCTTGGTTGGGTGAATTTGCATACTCACTCCTGATTAGCTGGTTGGCATGGCTTGTGGGTGTAGCGGAGGTATGATCAATTTGTATATCACTCTTTTATTAGATAGGATAATTATAAAGTATTCAAGTATAAAAACACAAATCTTCTAATTCTTCTCTACTAGGTCACTTTAATGGTACTATTTGAATAGTAATCAGTAGACTCGTGATTTCACTTGTTGAAACTATCCATAATAATTCTTTGATTAAATTATTCTAAATTATGTCTTTTTACCTTTTAAATAGAAATGTGTCTAATTTTAAGGTATATAATTGAGCTCTTAGTTCTCCTTCCATTGCTAAATGTAACACACTCATTGAAAAAAATTTAGTTACTTTATAAAAATTATGTCACAATAAAGCCAATTTTTAAAAATAATTAAAAATTCAAATTTTAACTCAACTAATATCTTATTCAGGAAATGAACTGGACTTTAGAGACAAAAGTGTGCATGATAACTCAATATTTTAATTTAATGTAACACTTTTTTATTTCAATAAATTTTTAACTTCTTACTATCAAGTTAGATTTAGGGCACTTTTTATTCTTCACCACAACACAACTAGAGCATATTAGTAGAAAAAATAAACTCCATCCATGTAAAAATGATATATGCTTAAATGTTAATAAATTAAATGCCCATTTTATTAACAAAAAGTCATTGAAAGGCAGAAATCAAATTGCATATTAGAAAAAGCAGTCAATGCTCTTAGTGAATATAAATAAGCATTTGTTTAGCTAAAGACAAATTTTACTGAGAACATTGGTCCTTCTGTTTTCTTAAAGTTTTAATTATATTTCTTTTCTTTTGTTATTTTTTCTTGGTTTATTTTTTTAATTTAAATTCTTTATTGTTGAAAGTATTACATATGTCTCCTTTTTCCCCCACAATGAGCTCTCCCCAGCCGCTCTCACCCTCTAGCACATGCCCTCACCACCCTATTGTCTGTGTCCATTGATTATGCTCATATGCATGCATACAAGTCCTTTGGTGTCCTTAGGAAATCATAAATGCTTTCCTGGATTAGATTGAGGAGATCTGTATCCTATATGTGCACAGTTATAACTAACATTAAAACTTTGCTCAGCAATTTATTAAATTTTGTTGTTTAGGATCCCTCTTTTGATAAAGAAAGGTTTCATAAGCCTTGCTTATGCCACAGTGGTGTCATGGTCAACTGATACAAAGTGAGGAACTTGGCAGTTTTTAGTTTAACACTGCTCAAGAAGTCACCATGAAATTTTAGACAATATGATAATACAGAAAAAGATTTTTTTCCTTAAAAATTTTACTAGCAGTCAGTAATTACCGCATTTTTTTAAAATAATAGTAGGAGAACAGGGTCAATACCAACCAAAAGAGGCTGGCCCTGCAGGAATCTTTGATAGAAACGTCCCAACTGTACTGTTTAGACCTTTACTGTTTAGGGTAAACAACACCCATAGGCAGCCTCTCAGATTGTAATCTATCATAAAAGCACATCTTCACCATCAACATAAAATCTTCACAAAATGCATAAATACTAAATCCAATCCAGTAAGTAAGTTAAAAATGTATTTGGAAAAGATACCTTTGACTTTGACTTTTATTTATGTTATTGAAAATAACAAGCGTGCCACCATTTCTCACTGAGGTTAATGTTTATTTATTTGCAGGATTGGTATTTTTTTTTCCCTTCAATTAAATCAAGTGATTTCACTCTCCCTTATTTGCTTTGTTCATCTGGCCAGGAATGAACAAAGACTCAGTAAAAATATCACCTTTTAACAAGCCTTTCCTGACTTTGCACAGGTGGAATTGATGGTTATTTCCCATATGCCCAATAAATGCTTTCCACTCGATTACACTTTATTTCACTAGATATGAAATACCAGGATCTGTTACAGACACTTCAGTTGTTTTCTCATTTAATCCTCCCAACAATCCTCCCAATCTATCCAATGACAGATAGATTGTAGTATCAGCACTTTAATTTTCCCAAGGAGGAAATTAAGCACATCTCCTAAATTCTAATGAGCAAAAAATGCTATAGAGAAGTTTACAAACCAGGTGGATTGAGTCCAGAACTGTTGCTCTTGTCCACAATACATGCACCATTTACTCATCTGTATGCCAGCCAAAAATAAAAATATGTATAGAAATCATCCTACCTAATAAAATAGTAATATGCAAATTGACTGCACCTTTGCTACACCCAAGCCACACCCATCAGTCAAAGCCACGCCCACCATACTCACCCTGATTATGATTAATTTACATAATCAGGGCGAGTATGTAAATTACCAAACAAAGATGGTGGTTAATTTGCACTTGCTGAGGGAGGGAGGAGTGAAGACTGAAGACAACTTAGAAGGAAGAGGGAGGAAAAGCAGAAAGCAAGGTGGCTGCCAGAGGGAAAGCCCGGGCGGGGCGGGGCGGGGCGGGGCGGGGCGGGCGGCAGCAGCCCGTGGGTGCAGGCGTGGTGGCCGCAACAGCGGCGGCAGTGGCAGCGCACGTGGCCGCAGCGGCCGCTTGCAGGATTCTTCCTGCAAATGGGCTACTGGTATTACATAGAAAATAAGTCAGAGCCCCCTCTTACCAGGAGGCAGTATAAAACAGTATAGTAATAGATGATTCTTCTTTTTTTTATATATACATTCCTTGCATAGATGCATGGATCATACATATAGTCTCTTCTTTACATTTAATCTATTTTGATTCAACATTAAATTTTACATTCTAAAAACAAAAAGACAATAAATAAATGAATAAGTTTATTTACATAAATATACAGCTTTTGAAACTACAGTTTTCCAGTGAGGGTACTTTTGGTTCCTAAGGACAGGTGTAGCCTTCAGAAAGGTACTGAAGACCAAAGAGAAAAGAATTTAAACACCAGAAATTTATCTTTTTCTCACACCTGCTCTTCTCTCCCTGTAAGGCTCCCTCTACTCTTGAAATCACAATGCAAATGGAATTTGGGTACTCTTTTTTTTATTATTCTAGTTTATTACTTTATTATATACTTGTGA
This sequence comes from Cnephaeus nilssonii, assembly GCF_951640355.1. Classification (NCBI taxonomy): domain Eukaryota; kingdom Metazoa; phylum Chordata; class Mammalia; order Chiroptera; family Vespertilionidae; genus Cnephaeus; species Cnephaeus nilssonii. The sequence continues at coordinate 96,543,403 of NC_137076.1, read as the reverse complement.
ATGCCATTAAGTTAACACAATAATGTGTTATACAAATGGTGTTTTATAAAATAAAAATGATTAAATAGTAAAAAGAATGTATATAGTACTTGTAAAAGGTTTTTTTTGCTTTTTTTATTGTCTAAAGTTTTACACATGTCTCCTTTTTTCCCAATTGACCCCTCCCCCACAACCATTCCCACCCCAGGCAAGCCCCAACTGTCCCAGTGTCTGTGTCCATTGGTTATGCTAATATGCATGCATACAAGTCCTTTGGTTGCTCTCTAACCACCCCCCACTACCATTTGTCTCTAGATTGATCTATTCTTTTTTTTTAATTTAATAAAACTTTATTGTTCAGATTATTACAGTTGTTCCTCTTTTTCCCCCCCCCCCATAGCTCCCGTCCACCTGGTTCCTATCCCACCCTCTTCCCTTACCTCCCCCCACTGTCCTCATCCATAGGTGTACGATTTTTGTCCAGTCTCTTCCCGCACCCCCCACACCCCTTTACCCCTGAGAGTTGTCAGTCCAATCCCTTTCTATGCCCCTGATTCTAATATATTCACCAGTTTATTCTGTACATCAGATTTTTAATTCACTTGATTTTTAGATTCACTTGTTGATATGTATTTGTTGTTCATAATTTTTATCTTTACCTTTTTCTTCTTCTTCCTCTTCTTAGAGAATACCTTTCAGCATTTCATATAATACTGGTTTGGTGTTGATGAACTCCTTTAGCTTTTTCTTATCTGTGAAGCTCTTTAGCTGACCATCAATTCTGAATGTCAGCTTGGCTGGGTAGAGTACCCTTGGTTGTAGGTTCTTGCTATTCATCACTTTGACTATTTCTTGCCACTCCCTTCTGGCCTGCATAGTTTCTGTTGAGAAATCAGCTGACAATCGTATGGGTGCTCCCTTGTAGATAATTAACTGTTTTTTCTTGCTGCTTTTAATATTCTCTCTTTGTCTTTTGCCCTTGGCATTTTAATTATGATGTGTCTTGGTGTGGTCCTCTTTGGATTCCTTTTGTTTGGGGTTCTGTGTGCTTCCTGGACTTCCCCAGTTACCTGAGGTGGACACTCTTGGTGTGCCCCTTTGTGGACTGTGTGTAGAGCCTTATTGTAGTTAAGTCTTGATTGTTGTTGGTATCAGTGGGAGGAGTTGACTTCCAGGCCAATTGGCTGTGAGGATCAGCTGTGTCTACGCAGGGAGACAGCCTTATTCGACTAGACTTGCAAAATTGTAAAAGCCTCTGTGCTCAGCTTGGAGGGGGCGGAGTTTCAGGGTGGAGCCGACACTCTTGGCTTCCCGTCAGCCCTGCCCTATGAGGTTCCTGGGTCTCAGTGTCCCTCGGTACTCGCTGCAAGCACCTCTGAGAGAAAGGCGCTCTGGAGTTTTGCCCGCTTGCCAAGCAGTCTAGTCTCTCCCCCAAAGAATCTGGATTCCCAGATTCTCGCCCAGAACGGGGGTTCAGTGCAGTCAGAACTGCGGTTCAGCGCAGTCCGGAGCTTTTGTCTCCTTCCTGCTAGGGCAATTCAGCGGCACAGTCAACAGTCCGTCCTCTGCGCGTATTCACGTGCGCGCCTCCGGAGCTCTGCCTTTCACCGCTCCCCTGAGTTTCCGCCTTACAGCCCAGATTCCCCCAGTATGAGCCTGAATCTCCAGGGTCTCGCCCAGAACTGGGGTTCAGTGCAGTCAGAGCTGGGGTTCAGTGCAGTCAGAGCTGGGGTTCAGTGCAGTCTGAAGGTTTTATCTCCTTCCCGCTAGAGAACGCCAGACAGGCACTCAGCTGCCCCGTCTTCTCCGCACGCTTTTACAGCTCCTCTGATTTTCCTTGTGGTTTTCTTTTATTTTTGAAATTGTTGTGCAAGGCTGCAGTTTAGGTGTTTAACTATGCCGCCATCTTGGTTTCTCTCCGTAATAGATGATTCTTATTGGGCATTATCAATTGTGCTCTCTTCTAAAATATTTTAGAACTAGTTACTCCTTTATTCTGGTGTAAAGGAAATGAGGCATAGAATAGCAACATAGGTGGATGATGTAGAAAAGTAACATGGTAAAGAGGCTCTAAACAATATAAAGACATGTGGTATCATCATTTTTTTTCATAATATTACTTAGCATTAGTGAAAATTCTATTGTTGACAGCCATGCATGTTAAATTATTTATTGTAATATAAGTGAACATTTGTAATTTTTCATTCTGGAGAGTATATATGTGTGTGTGTGTGTGTGGGGGGGGTATTTTGTCCAAATGTAGAGATTATAGAAAGGTACCCATGAAAGAAAACATTTTTCATTCATTTGTAAAAATATTTCAGATTATGTAACATCGAAGTGACTGTAGAGACACTTTATTAAAAACAGAGGAAAATAATTATGAAGTAATCTTACAAATGAAGGGCAGAAAAAATGTATTTTATTTCCTCTCAAGAGACTGTTAAAAATGGAATTACTGTTCAAACCTATTTAAATAGTTTGAGTTATAAAATGTAAATCCACTGTAATAAACTGGCATTTGATAATTGCAAATAATTAATGTCATAAATGAAGGTGTGAGCCATATTGACAGGACAATAAGTCAGATTTGAATACCTTTGAACATTTCTGCCTCTGCAAAAATGTATTTTACTTATGATAACTAAAGTGAAGAAATAATAGGGAGTGAAAAAAATGGCTTTATGAAATGTGTTTGCATTTGGTTAATGTTGACTGCAAATTCAGTCTGGAGACAGAAAGGCAAGGGATGGAGTCTGAAAATTCATGTGTCACTCTGCTTTCTTTACCCAAATATTGCTCTTCCATCTCATTTCCACTAATTGTAATAGGTCCATGGGATGGAGTAGGTAAAATGGTAAATTTGAAGTTACCATAGTAGAGGAATACTATTTATCTTGAATAAATGGACTTTCTTTCACTCTTTTATTATGAATGTCACACCTCATTGGTCTTGCCTACAGGTAATGTGTCACCATGATGAATGCCACCCACTTCTACAGACAGTGTAGTCTAGTGAAATGAGGGCTCCATTACAAACTATAATTCATTTCTGATTTTAGCACAGATTGGTTGAGTGACCTTGAGTAAATTGGGTCATGTCAGCATATTGAAACTTTTTGGCTGTGTCCTTGCCTGCCTTGTATGTAATGAATGCATTGCATATGGTAGCCTTTCGATATGAATAATCAGAGTTATCAATAAGACAGTAACAATATTATACTATTTTATAACTAACATTGCTAATGTTAGTTTCTTTATCAAGATTGTAAGAATGCTTTCTTTTGTCTGTGTTACATATCTTTACCTTTTTAAATTTAGCTTTTTTATTGAGGTATAAACAAATAAAATGGTAAGATATGTAAAATGAAATGTACATGAGGATTTGATATATGAATATATTGTAAAAAGATTCCTTCTATTGAGTTTATTAACACATCCATAATATAACATATTCACTTTGTGTGTGTGTGTGTGTGTGTGTGTGTGTGTGTGTGTTTGTGTGTGAAAGAGACAGAGAGAGAGAGAACATTTAGTTCTACTCTCTTAGCAAATTTCAATTATACAATACTGTACTATGTGTGCTATATATCTTTTATTGATTTTCTAGAAGTTATTTGTAAAGTTTATCTTTGAAAAGTTGTTCTGGCTCTGGCTGGTGTGGCTCAGTTGGTTGGAGCATTGTTCAGGACACTGAAGGTCGTGGGTTTGACTCCCAGTCTGGGCACATACCCACGTTTTGGGTTCGATCCCCAGTCAGGGTGCATGCAGGAGATAACAGATGATGTTTCACCCTCATGTCAATGTTTCTCTCTCCCTCTCCCTTCCTCTTTCTCCAAAATCAATTAAAAACTAATAAAATGGGTTTGAACATGATTGCACCAGTAATTTTTGATGTTTAGATGTTATCCCCAGAGGACTTAGACACAAATGTTTCTATTTAGACAGATATTTTTTTCTCTCAAAAGAGTAGGGTATTTCCTTTTTGTATATATTATTAAAAATAAAGGTACCAAAGTGTATAAAGTAAAAAATTTCTACCACCATACTGCCACTAATTCCTCTTCCTAAATAATTTTCACTATCTATATGTTATATCTCTACAAGGGTATGTGTTTACTTTTTTATTAATTTTAGTGGTATTCAAATCTACCTGTTCTTATACAAGTTGCTTATTATCACATAATAATATAACTTGTCATGTAGATATGCTTTATTGTTTAATGACTGCATATTCTTTTATTGTAATAATATATCATAATTTATTTACTCAATTCCATATTAATTGATGTTCATATTTTTGCAAACTATGCTGCAAAGACTTTATACATATAGTAATTTTAGAGAATTACATATATTTAATTTTAGAAAAAACAGAATGATATTGCAAATTTTTCTGCAAAGTGTTATATAAATTTATCTCCCATCTGCAATGTTTAAAAATACCTATTCCTTTTATGCTCATCAATAGATATTGAAGATAGCAATCAAAGATATATAATTTAAAAAAATTATATTAATGAACCATTCCTAAGTTTTACTATAAAGTAAATTCTATTTTTAAAAAGTAATGTACAGGTAGAAGAGGGGAGGAACCAAGATGGCGGCAAAGTTAAACAACTAAACTGCTGCCTTGCACAACAATTTCAAAAATACAACTAAAAAACAAAACGTCTACCACCCAGAACCATGGGCAAGCTGGCTGAGTGGTAGATTTACAACTAAGAAGAGAAGGGAGCGCAAACGCTGGAGAGCTGAGGTACGGAGGCACGTGCGAAGCGGGCTGGCGGCAGGCGACTGGGCGGGCGGCTTTTCTTCAAACTGAAGGGAGACAAACTCCTGATCACTCTGAACTCCAGTTTCTGGGGACACGCGCGGGACCCAGACGCCTATGGGGAGAAGCTGGACTCTCGGCCATTGGTCGGAGAGTGAGAGTGACTTTTCTGCAGAGGTGTGCCCAGCAATCAGGGTTTGCTGTGCTGGAGCGCAGGACATGGGGACTTGGAAACGCAGAAAGGCAGAGACGGCTGAAGGCAGCCATGGCCATTGGCCACGCCCCAGCCTAGTGACGCCCTGAGACCTCGCCCTGCCCTGAGACCCTGCCCCGCACATTGTACAAACCCGTTCAGGCTCCACACAGCGGCTTTTACATATAAATGGCCTATTCTGTGGCAGCTCAACCAAATTAACTGCAGCTCCAGTCATACTGCTCCTAAACCACCCAAGCAAAGAGGAGAAAACTGTAGCTCTTGCTGTAGCTACTGCTGGGAGGCCTCAGACCTGCAACCCATTGGAGATCCAGATACTAGGGTATCTAGTGGTCGGTGTGGACGACACCAGATTTCAACCATTCTCATAAGGGACACATTCAAGAGGCAGACTTAGTGAGCACCAAGCCCTACTGTGTCTCCAGCACAGCAATTCTGTTATAGACACAGCAGGTCCTCATAGCCAATTGGCCTGGAGGTCAATTCCTCCCAGTGTACCAACAGCAATCAAGGCTTTTAACTACACTAAGACTTTCCACTCAGCCCACAAAGGGGTGTACCAAGAGCGACCACCTAGAGTAATTGGGGAAGCTGAGCTACCGGCCCCTATAGGTCACTGACCACACAAAGCCACTCCATCAACACAGGGAGGCAGCCAAAATGCAGAGACACCAAAGTATGTCACGAGTAGGAGAGATGGAGGAAAGCAAACTAATGGACGACACAGTGTTCAGAACCACATTTATAAGGTTACTCAAGAATCTTCTAAAAACCGCTGAGAAACTTGAAGAGACCTTCAAGGACTTTAATGAGAATAACAAAAAAATGGAAAAGGACCAGTCAGAAATTATGCATACACTGTCTGAAATAAAGAATATACAGACACTCAACTGTAGACCACCGTACCCAAAGAGTCAAACCAAAGATCTGGAATATGAGGAAGAAAAAAACACCCAACCAGAGAGGCGGAAAGAAAGAAGAATTCAAAAGTGTGAGGATGGCATAAGGAGCCTCTGGGATGGCTTTAAGCGTACCAATATCCGAATTTTTGGGGTGCCAGAAGAAGAGAGAGAGCAAGATACTGAAAACCTATTTGAAGAAATAATGACAGAAAACTTCCCCCACCTGGTGAAAGAAATAGACTTACAAGTTCAGGAAGCGCAAAGAACCCCAAACAAGAGGAATCCAAAGAGGACCACACCAAGACACATCATAATTAAAATGCCAACGGCAAAAGACTAAGAGAGAATCTTATAAGCAGCAAGAGAAAAACAGTTAGTTACCTACAAGGGAGCACCCATACGACTGTCAGCTGATTTCTCAGCAGAAACTATGCAGGCCAGACGGGAATGGCAAGAAATATTCAAAGTTGCCGAAACCGGTTTGGCTCGGTGGATAGAGCGTCGGCCTGCGGACTCAAGGGTCCTGGGTTCGATTCCGGTCAAGGACATATACCTTGGTTGAGGGCACATCCCCAGTGGGAGGTGTGCAGGAGGCAGATGATCGATGTTTCTCTCTCATCGATGTTTCTGGCTCTCTATCCCTCTCTCTTCCTCTCTGTAAAAAAATCAATTAAAAAAAAAAGAAATATTCAAAGTGATGAATAGCAAGAACCTACAACCAAGACTACTCTACCCAGCAAAGTTATCATTCAGAATTGAAGGGCAGATAAAGAGCTTCACAGATAAGAAAAAGCTAAAAGAGTTCATCACCACCAAACCAATATTATATGAAATGCTGAAACGTATTCTTTAAAAAGAGGAAAAAGAAGAAAAAGGTAAAGATAAAAATTATGAACAACAAGTACATATCTATCAACAAGTGATCCTAAAAATCAAGTGAATTAAAAATCTGAGGAACAGAATAAACTGGTGAACATAATAGAATCAGAGGCATAGAATGGGAGTGAATTGATAATTCTCAGGGGGAAAGGGGTGTCTGTGTGGGGGGTACGGGAAGAGACTGGACAAAAATCATACACCTATGGATAAGGACAACGGGGGGAGGTAAGGGGAGAGGGAGGGTGGGAACCGGGTGGTGGGGAGATATGGAGGGAAAAAAGGAGAAACAATTATAATAATCTGAACAATAAAGATTTATTAAAAAAAAATAAGTAATGTACAGCCCTGACCGGTTTGGCTCCGTGGATAGAGTGTCGGCCTACGGACTCAAGGGTCCCAGGTTCGATTCCGGTCAAGGGCTTGTACCTTGGTTGCGGGCACATCTTCAATGGGGGGTGTGCAGGAGGCAGCTGATCGATGTTTCTCTCTCATCGATGTTTCTAACTCTCTATTCCTCACCCTTCCTCTCTGTAAAAAAATCAATAAAATATATATTTTTAAAAAGTAATGTACAAAACATAAAATATTTTAAAATGTTGTTTCAATTATGCATATTTTTCAATTATATATATAATATTAAAGTAATGATGAGAAAATTAAGAAATAAAAATGATATTGAGGTGTTTGGTTTTTTAATCTGACCACATTCTATTAATTGAAAATTTAAGGACAATAGTCATCATTTCAATACATGTATTTATTTTTTTTGTTAATCCTCACTGGAGGATATTTTTCCATTGATTTTTAGAGAGTGTGGAGGGAGAAGAGGGAAACATAGATGTGAGAGAGACACATGGATTGGTTGCCGCCTGCACCTACCCCAACCAGGCCCCGGGATGAGCCTGCAACTGAGGTACATGCTCTAGACTAGAATTGAACCCAGGATCTTTCAGTTCACAGACTGACTCTCTATCCATTGATCCAAACAGGATAGGACCATTTCAATATTTTGAAAAACAAAGTAACCAGGCTTCTGATGTTCCAACTGTAAATGTAATTAAAAAGCTGTTGTTAACTAAAATAATTTAATTTACATCATTGAGACCCTCATTGCATGTAAAGAAAAGCTTCAGGAAGAGAATGGAATGCCATTTAAATAAACTTATTTTACTTTTTATATATTCATGTGAGAATCTCTGGTTTTTGAACAACTAATAATATAGGTATTGTTGCCTGATGAGGATCATTTCTAGTTAGTTCATTTTCCTCCTCAGTGTCTTTTACTTAGTTAAGTTAGTTGGTTAGTTTCAATCTTATTTCAATAGCCAGGCCTAAGGCCACTAACTATAATTCTGAAATTTCCTGTCAATATTTTCAGATGTGTAGAAATAATTATGATTCCTTGTGAACATAATATTGATAGAGTTCTGAATCAAGAGTTTGACAATCACAATTCAAATATTATGTTAGCCTTTGGACCTCATATGTAACTTTTGCCAGTTCATTTAACACTCTGAATCCCTACCTTCTCATTTGTAAAATTGGTGTGTGGAGGATTAATTGAGATAATAAGCAAATCAATTAGCACTCCTATTAAATACTTACCATCATTGACTCATTTTACAGATGGGGATATGAAAGCTCAGAAATATAAAGTCAAGTTCATTGACACTAAGTCAACAACGCTAATTAAAGTTGACTGGAAAATTGGTTTAATAATTTTTAAAGAATAGATAAAACACCTGAAGGTTAAGTGAAATATAATGTTAAAATTAAGTGTTAGTCACAAAAGAACCCTATCTGCTGACTTTTATTTTCTGGTGTTTATTTAATTGCATAACAAAATTTGAATTCAGATCTCTTTGACTCCTGATACCATGTGCTTGGTCATTATGCTTTCTAGTATATAACCAGGAAAATATACTTATAATTTTGGAATAGTAAAAGAGGAAATATTTGATAAGACAATTATAATTATTCAGTAATTTAAACTAAAATAAATAAAGTTTAAAAGGAAATAAACATGGCAATTTCCAAAGAATAAAAAAAAAAGCTAGATGTTAAAAACTTACAGAAAGACTAATAATTAGAATTGGATTTAATTGCAAAGTGATGATTCCCAATACAGTATGATATCACTTATATGTACAATCTAAAACAGCAGCCAAATTTGTAAAAATAGAGAGTAGAAAGGTAGTTCCAGGGGCTGAGAAGTAGGGAAATTGCAGGAGATTTTAATTTAAAAATATAGATTTCCAGTTAGAAGGTGAATAAGAGGGTATGGGATGCACAGCATTGTGATTGTAATTAACAATATTGTATGATACCTTGAAAGTTGCTAAAAGAGTAGATCTTAAATGCTCTCATCACAAAAATGTAATGGTATTTATGTGATGTGATGGGGGTATTAGCTAACACTGTGGTGGTAATCATATAGCAATATATCAAGGTATCAAATAAACACATTGCACACCTTAAACTAATCCAGTGTTTTATGTTAATTATATCTCAATAAAGCTTCAAAAAAACAAACAAACCAAGAATAAAACCTTCTGATTTTCAAAGTTTGAATAAAAAATGCTTTCAATGTAATGGGTTAACTACAGATTAGGTGACATATAAAAGATACCCAGCACAATGCATGATAAATGGCCATCAGTAAATGGTAGCTATCATTAATCCTAGATATAACACTAAAGGTAGGAACTTATGTAATTTCAACCACAGTGATATATAATGCAAAAGGCTAGTAATTTACATTTGAGCCTGTGATTATTATATACTAGAAGCCCAGTGCACGGATTTGTGCACCGGTAGGGTCCCTCGGCCTGGCCTGCAGGGATTGGCCCGAAACTGGCTCTCCAACATCCCCCGAGGGGTCCCATATTGAGAGAGGGTAGTTCTTGGGTGACGCACCCCGGAATCGGGCTCCCTCCTCTCTGGTTCCGGGTGCATCACCCAAGAAAAGCTGCTGCCCAGTGACTGCAGCTGGGCAGCTCCTGCGTTGAGTGTATGCCCCCTGGTGGTCAGTGTGTGTCATAGCTACTGGGCAGTCGGCCGGTCAGCTGGTCACTTTGGCTTTTATATATATATATATATATATATATATATGTATATATATATATATAGTCATGAGCATTCATTCTCTTTCACTTTAAGGGGTGTATAAGAGGACCTGATATCCCCTTTATCTTCAAGGGCAATCAGAGCATAACATTCTCTATCCATAGTTATTGGTTTGAAGACAAATACATGGCCCAATCAAAGCAAATTCTTGTCTATTTTTCTAAGGCTTATTCAGGAGTATGCCATGCATTCTCTTTCCTAAAGTCTTAAACCTGCAAATGTAGTCACAGACCTGCAAATGCAGTCACTGCAGGCAACTCTCTCACTTTCATGGAGAGGCTGAGAATAAAGCCATTTTGTCTGAGCATCTGAATCCAATATGTGAAAAATAAATCGTCCTCCTTTTTATTTGCTTAGCTGATCATTCTCTCTGCATTCCTAAATATTACCTTTTATTTTTCAATGTTTAATTTAGATTTTAATAACACACATACTTCTTTGAATTCCTAGAGCACTTATGGCTGAGATTACACACATTTTTGACACTTCCTCCTAGTCTACCTTGGATGCTACAGCTTAACATTTGTGCCTGTAAACTCATCATTATTCCCAGCACTCCCCATCAAACACACAAATGTCCACACATACACTCTTGATTAAAAACTCAACCAGTACAGGAAATGTATTTGTACACATTTTATTTCACCACAGAGTTAACACCTGTTACTTTCCTGACCAGATGCTTACACGTGTTTCTTAAAATTTCTTCAAAATACAAGAATTTGCCAAAACGATGAGTTTGATCTCATTGTAAGCTTTGATATATTCAACAGCCTACATGAGTTTATAAAAGGGAGTATGTTCTGATATTAAGATTAACTTGACGAGCCAAAACCGGTTTGGCTCAGTGGATAGAGCGTCGGTCTGCGGACTGAAAGGTCCCAGGTTTGATTCCGGTCAAGGGCATGTACATTGGTTGTGGGCACATCCCCAGTAGGGGGTGTGCAGGAGGCAGCTGGTCGATGTTTCTCTCTCATGGATGTTTCTAGCTCTCTATCCCTCTTCCTTCCTCTCTGTAAAAAAATCAATAAAATATATATTTTTAAAAACATTAAGTTGACGAAATGAGAATGTGTCATTAAGTATTATGCCAAATATGATGGGGGGAGAGAGAGAGAGAGAGAGAGAGAGAGAGAGAGAGAGAGAGAGAGAGAGAGAGACCTCACAGGCCAATAAATTTACTAGTATGGGCAACAAGTAAAATTAGGAAATGTTATTTGAAATGTATTTGGGGGCAGGGAGAAAAGTTAGGGACTGATACTTTCTTTGGAATAATGCTACAATTATAAAAATACAAACATCTACATTATTTCATTACAATATTTACTACTTTGCAATATTAAGTGATTTTTAGACTAAGAATTTTGGTATCAATGAACCTGAACAAAATCAAGAGATTGAGAATGTTATCTAAAACATTTGTGTCAGAGAATGTGTCTGTGGTCTTTCTATGGAAATTAAGAATAAAAATATTGCAATATTAAATATAGTTAAGCTTAAGTGTGCTATATTTACTTGCTATTTTGAAAACATTAGCTGGGGAAAAAAATGTATCCTACTTCTTGTCACTTTTATTTTCCCACTTTTTTGACCTTCCATCAAGTCAGATATATAAGCATTGATCAGTAGCACTGATTGTAGCTGAGCCTTTTTGTTGAGGATGTATTTGATGAGATCTGTGCTACTGATCTCAGTGATATCTTCCACAAAATACCCAATTTAGAGGTTGCATTTAAAGATAACCCTAAAAACGGAATGTGATTTTTAGATGATACTCTGCTATATTTTTATTTGAACAATCCTAAAGACAAATCAATTGGAGGTTAAACAATAATTTCTACTCCATCAAATTTTCATGAAAAGTGCATGTGTTTTAACAAAATTGCCAATAAAATGTTTATATTTTTGTATGAGAAGTCCAAATACTGCAGATAATATTGTCATCTATCCTTCATGCATACAGGTTATAGTATTAACATGCATAAATAACTTCTCTTCAAATTGTCTTATAGTGATACAAAACCATGCTGATCTTAGAAGTTGTACTATATTCCATGATCACCATTGTGTTTTAGAAGACATTTTTTTTTCTGTACTCCCTTAAATGGAGTTCATTAGTCATTAACACATTTCAAAAGAGTTACAAAATATATTACAAATATTAGTGTACCTTTATATAAATAATTCAATATTTGTATAGCAATTTTATATCTTTTACTTTAAGTATTATATTTATTCCAACCACTTAGCTGCTTTACTCTTTTTTTTTAAATCTAAAATGTGTTTATTGAGATGGTTCCTCACTCATCTTGATTCAGGGTGCTTTTAGTGCTACTTCTTTCTGAAGGCGCATCCTTCTGCAAGCCTGGCTTTGCCTCCTGTTGCTGACAGAGGATGTGGAGCAGCCAGCACACAAAAGGACTATTTGTGAATGGCCACAGATGGTGGTGATGTAAGAGCATGTCATGCCCAGGAAGTAGGAATTGGGGCTCTGGACCAAATGCTCCTTCTTGTGTTTCCTCTTTGCTTCTGGAGAGGGATGAAGGAGATCTTTAGCAAGAGGCATGTTGTCATGGGGAGGTTGTCAGTGCTGGAGAGGTCAAGTTCCTGGTTGAAAAATTCACTCCAAAGGAGAGCATTGCATGGATTTAGGAATTAATCTCAGTTTTGTTAAAGATCATGACAATAATATAACTCAGCATTTATTACACATGTGTTCAAAGTGATTCACCTCTGAGTGGTGCTAATTATAGGTGATTTTATTTTTGTCTTTTTTATAACCTTTTCTTTCTATATTTTCTATAATATGCATGAATTACCTTTAAAATAAGGTAAACAAATGGAGCAAGAAAGTAATTAAACAGCAGAGACAAATGATATCTAGATTTAGAAAAGCCTTCTAGGGGGGGTTGTAAATGGTAGTCAGTACATCATAATTGCTGAGGCAGATTCAGGCTTTGAAAGGATCAGTAGTGTGTAATGTCCCCAGACATGGACCATTCTGGAGGCTGGGTGCCATTTAAGGAGGCTAACTTTATATTGTGGGTGAGGAATGATGACTCCCTGAATTGAAGAGGACATGGAGATGGTGGAATGTTAGACCACCAAACAGCTATGGCAGGAGAGAAACGTAACCCAGCAGAAATAAGAAACAATAAATGTCTAAATGGAATGAGTTTCAGCCTAAGGTTCTCAGTTGGCTCTCAATATAAAAAAATAAACAAATGAAAAACAAAACATAAAAGAAAGAAGTGGTGATATGTTAATAATCCTACAGAAAAAACTTTTTAGTGTCTCTAGGTATTTTAATTGAAGCCCTTGAATTCTTCAGAGAAAAGTTTTCCAGTCTGCTCTCTGGGATGGGCTGAAAGTGGGGGTTGAGAGTGCCACTCTATGCCTGCAGGCCAGCTTTCTGAGAAATTAGAAGAAGAAAGAGACTGGGGGTAAGGGTCAATATTTCACCTTTGTGTAATGTACATTGTTGTTAGGTGGATTTCTCTAGCAAGAGGGAGAATTTCCTGGCTTCGCTCTTCCCCTCACCAATTCCATTGCCTGATCAGCACCTCAAGTTCTCTGTGCCTTAAATTTTATAGTGGAGAAGTCTACAGGGAAGCCTGGAATTTCACAGTTCTGATTTTGACAGAGTAGATGAGTCAATGCAATCCTTGGGAAAATAATTATCATGCCCTTTTTGTTGCCATTGTTTAAGATCTAAAGGCATATCTTACCAAGTAGTCCATGCCCATCATAAAGCTTGTACTTTGCTTTTCACCTGTCTAAAGTATGTCTGTATCTCCGAGGATTCTAAAAGCAGGTAAGGAAAGAGGGTTGTTATTTATTAGGACTTCTCAAATCCTAAAGCCACTGTTAAGATGTTGACGCACCTGTTGTTTGGTGCTTTAGGATAGAGCTCACCAGGTTCACTTTCTCCAGAGAATGAAACTGCTGTGTGCCATCTGGTTGGAGAGGTGACTTCTAGCTGCCTATGGATGTATGTGAATGAGAGAGAGGAAGGATGTGAGTCATGAGAACCTTGAAGGCCTAACGCTACGTAAATTAGATTTCTAAGCAAATGTACGTTTCAGATCCATTCATCAAGTCCTACAATCATAAATGTCTGGAATCTTCATTCATGAAACTTTTATGGCCTTGTGCATACTGGCTGGATGGCTTCTTGACGAGAAAAAATTATGGGCTACATTTTAGCTTTCTCTGCTTGGTTATGCAGTTACTACCTGACCATCTGTTTTCTATCTTCTAGTACTCTGTTGACATCTATAGCCTATAGTTGTTTTTTGCCCATTTATTTCTGTCACTGTAGACATGTGTCTGTATTATGTTTTTACTGACGCTTCAGTGGGGGTGTGGAGCGGCACCAGTGTTGATAACCCCATGTTGAATCTGCCATATTTTCCCTGCAGTCCCTAAGTGTCATCACCAAGATTAGCTAGCTCGAATAAAATTCTTCTACAAATGATCAATAATTAATGATACATCTTAGCAATTATTCAAAGTATTTTATATCTGTAGAAATGATGTTCATATGAATTATAATTTCTTATTTATCATTCTCAACTACATTCTTAGAAGTGAGGTACAATCTATGATTCATTAGAAAAATATATCTAACGATAAATAAGAAAAGATTTGTGGCAAGAGTGCTCACCCTGGAATAGGTTTCATCCTGGTCCTCTTCACCGACTGCTGTGTAGCTGTGAAATGTTGAATTGTAAATGTGCTGTAACTTACAAAAGGAAAATGGTAGGTGGTTATAAAAATTGGTGACAGGTCGACTTTCAGTTTTACATTTCTGTGTTGCCTTATCCTTTAACATTTTCATAAATGTGCCTAAATAAAAAAAAAAAATTGAGTGCAAGTTACATACTCGTCAATAAACAAAAAACTAATGTAAATGAACACTTACTTAGCAACTACTTATTAAGTACTAGCTATCCATGTGTCTTGTCTTCTTAGGCTGCTATAACAAAACACCACAGACAGGATGGCTTAAAAATAGACATTTATTTTGCAAAGTTCTGGAGGCTGGCAAGTCTAAGATTAGGGTGACAGGTTGGTAGGAGTGTTTATGAAGGCCCTGTGTCCTTACATGGAGGAGGGAGAGAGCGCTGGGCTTTTTCTCTCCTTTATAAGGTCACTAATTTCATTCAGGGTGCCCTGCCCTCATGATATCATCTAAACCTAATTACCTCCCAAAGGCTCTGCCTCTAAATACCATCACATTGAGGGTTGGGGTTTCAATATATAAATTTTGGGAGGACACAAACATACAATCCACAAGACTATGTGCTTCACATGTATTCATTTATTAATTCTCATACCAAACCTATGGGGCTAAGAATTTTCAATATTCCCTTTTAGAATATGAGGAAATTGAAGCAGAGAAAAGTAGTAATTCATTCTAGACCACACAGCTAGGAAAGCATGTACACAGAAATGCAAATTATAAAAACCCACATTCTTAACCATTGTGCTGCACAATTGTGATTGATTATATGTTATAGGTACTCAGTAAATTAAGTTAAATCTGTACCTTTCACATTAAGATTGCTTATAATATACTGTTTTATTTACTTCAACCATTGACTAGTCTTAGGGACAGGGATGATCTTAGATGTTTAGTATGCCATGAAAATAAAATTTTATTCTTATTTTAAACTTTGTGCTTTTCTGAAATGTTCAGGTAATTTTTAACAATAAAAATTCCCAAAAGTAATGATGTTATATTGTAACATAAAGTTCAAAAATGATAAATGTCTCCTCTAATACCACTTACCGGGGGGGGGGGGGCAGGAAATCACTGTAATTGTGTGTGAAAAAATACTTTAAAGAAATAATTTCCTGATATCTAAAAAATACTTAATCTGTGTTTGTATTTTAGGAAATATCAGCAACCATAGTTTACTTTAAAGCTATTCAAGACATGTTTGCTGAATTTCTTGCAGCCTGCATTGCTCCATTTAGTTATGGGTTTAAATGCTCTGCACCTCAGCTTCATGAGAGTCTGCACTAGAGGAGGCTGCAGGAGGAAACCTTTTCTTCTGAACTTGAATTTTATTAGTTTTATTTTTCTCTCCTCTCTCTCCCTTGCTCCCTAGCTCTTTCTCAAAGAACAGTTTTCAATTTTGTTCTGTTAATTCCCAGACCATTCAGTCTGACAACTCAATTTACCTTTAAGGGAAATGTTGAAATTACATGATTTTTTTCATTGATTTCTGGAAAATGCTTCAGAAATGATTTATGGTATAATGATAAAACATTTTTTCAAAACATTATAACCAATAATGGAATCTGGGGCAGTAGAACAAGAATTAAAATATATGGTGACTTGATGATACAATGAGTAATTTAAAAATCAACACTTAAAGTTGTATAAAGAAGCAATTTATCTCCAGATGCTTGAGCTAAGTATATCCATTTTTAAATCTGGCTAAAGTATAGAGTAATTAAGGGAAACAAGAAAATCTACAAAAAATAATGAAGGCAAACTTTTAGTAAAATTAATTGATATTAAATGTGATTAAAGGACTAAACATTTTATATTAGTACTTAGTAATGTCAGTTCAGTTTTAGTATTCATATCTGATAATAATACATGTATATGTATATATGAATGTAAGGTGAACCTGTAATTGTGACATATACTTGATACCTATGCTAGAAATAAGACTCATTGTTTTAGAGATAGTAGGATTAGAAACATAAGTGCTACTAGGGCCAGCAGGTAAGATGAGTAATTAAATTGGTTCCAGTGTAAAAAAAGACCTGTAAAGTTTATATGCCTAGTCTTTGCTTTACTTTTTATAGACATATAATATAAATAATTATGATCATTAAGGTAAAACTTTAATATCTTAAACCATTCCAATTAATAATATAAATACCTGTCATTCAACAGATGCTTTACAAGATTTAACATTATCCAATATTTGCTTCAAATGTCATTCAAATAAAAAAGTAAATATTAAAAGAATTGAAATTGTCACCTTCTCAGATCAATCAGGCATTGTTCTAAGACTTTATACATATATTACACATATAACTGATCTAATGTTCATAATATTTTTATTAAGTAGCCTTAATCATGATCCTCATTTTATAAATACAAAAAACAAATCAAGATTTTATGATAATTGGATGAGGAGGATTTAAACACAGGTTGTCTGACTGCGTGTGACATTGTGTACATAGCTCATTGAGGTAGATCCAGAATCTACCAGATATTGCCCCCAGCGGTTGTGCCAGTTAAGAACCTCATTAAGTCAGGTATGAGTTTGTGATTCTCCACATCTTTCTCCACAGTTGGTATTCTCAGACAGTTTAATTTTTTATAATTTGATTATAATGTACTACTGCATTTCCCTAAATCCTAGTATATACCCAGAAGTGGAATTTGTGGCTTATGTATGTTCTCTTGCCAATAATTGTTATTTTTTGTCTTTTTTACAATACCCATTCTGAAAAGTTTGAGTTGATACCTCATTGTGGTTTTGATTTTCATTTCCTTGATTAGTGATGTTGAGCAACTTTTATGTGGTATTAGTATTTTTTTTTATACTATATCTTTTTTATTTTTTATTTTTTTAAAACTTTGTTGTTGAGATTATTAGATATCCCTCTTTTCCCCCTCATTGCCTCTCTCCACCTGGTTCTAGCCCTGCCCCAGACCTTCACCACCCTATTGTCTGTGTCCATAGGTAATGCATATCTATATATATAAAAGCCTAAGCAACCCTTCGACTGGTAGCTATGATGCTCACTGACCACCATGGGGCAGACGCTCAACACACAGGCATGGAAACATGGAACAGACAGATGAATCTCAGAGGAAAGGGGGGAGGGTGGGAAGAGATTAACCAAAGATCTTATATGCATACTAGAGGCCCAGTGTATCGGCAGGGTCCCTCAGACTGGCCTGTGGGGATCGGGCCAAAACTGGCAGTCCAACATCCCCCAAGGGGTCCCAGATTGCGAGAGGGTGCAGGCCAGGCCGAGGGACTGCACCGGTGCATAATTCCATGTACTGGGCCTCTAATGTGTATATAAAATCTTTGTTTAATCTTTTCCTGCCCCCTAACCCCCTCCTCTCTGAGAATCATCAGTCTGTTCCATTTCCATGCCTCTGATTCTATTTTACTCATGAATTTATTCTGTTCATTAGATTTCTTATTCATTTATTTTTATTTTTAGATTAAATTGTTGCTGGGTATGTATTTGTTACCATGTTGTTGTTCATATTTTTATCTTTTTCTTCTTCTTCCTCTCCTTAAAGAATACTCTTCAATCTTTCATGTAATACTGCTTTGATGGTGATGAACTCCTTTAGCTTTTTCTTGTCTGTGAAGCTCTTTATCTGACCTTCTATTCTAAATGATAGCTTTGCTGGGTAGAGTAATCTTGGTTGTAGGTCCTTGCTATTCATCACTTTGAATATTTCTTGCAACTCCCTTCTGGCCTGCATAGTTTCTGTTGAGAAATCAGTTGACAGTCCTATGAGCATTCACTTGTAGGTAGCTAACTGCTTTTCTCTTGCTGCTTTTAAGATTCTCTCTTTGTCTTTAGCCCTTGAAATTTTAATTATGATGTGTCTTGGTGTGGTCCTCTTTGGGTTCCTCTTGTTGGGATTCTCTGTGCTTCCTGGACTTGTAAGTCTATTTCTTTCACCAGGTAGGGGAAGTTTTCTGCCATTATTTCTTCAAATAGGTTTTCAATTTCTTCCTCTCTCTCTTTTTCTGGCTTCTGCATAATATAAATGTTAGTATGCTTGAAGTTGTCCCAGAGTCTCCTTATACTATCTTCATATTTTTTTTATTCTCATTTATTTTGCTCTTCTGATTGGGTGTTTTTTGCTTCCTCATATTTCACATCGTTGATTTTATTCTCAGAATTCTCTAGTCTACTGTTGAATCCCTGCATATTATTCTTTATTTCAGTCAATGTAGGCTTAATGTCTGACTGGTCCTTTTCCAATTGTTTTGGCCTTTTCACTAAGATCCTTGAAAGTCTCACTAAGTCCCTTGGATGTTTCTAGAAGATTCTTGAGTAACCTTATAACTGTGGTTTTGAACTCTATATCCGGTAGTTTGCTTTCTTCCATTCCTTTCATTTGTGACATGTTTCTTTGTCTCCACATTTTGGCTTCTTCCCTGTGTTTGTTTCTATGTATTTGGTAGAGCTGCTATGTCTCCTTGAGTTTGTAGAGTGGTCTTGTGTAATAGATGTCCTATAGGGCCTAGTGGCTCAGCCTCCCCAGTCACCTGAGCTGGGAACTCTAGGTGCACCCCTTTGTGGGCTGTGTGCACATCTTGTTGTAGTTGAGCCTTGATTGCTGTTGGTGTCACTGGGAGGAATTGACCTCCAGGCCAATTGGCTGTGGGGACCAGATGTAAATACAATGGGGTAACTGCTGTGCAGGAGACACCCTATGGAGCAGGACATGCTTTGGTGCTCACTGAGTCTTCCCCTTAAGCATGTCGCTTATGGATGTGTAGAGTTGTAATCTGGTATGGCCTGACACTGACCACTGGGTACACTGGCTCTTGGGTCTCCAGGGAGGTGCAAAGTCAGCCACTGCCTGAGTCACCCAGCAGGAGCTACAGAGACATGTGCAGATTCCTCCTTTTTGTATCAGGTTTGGAAGTGCCCAGATGATACCCAGCTTTGAAGCAAGAAAGACTGGTGCTAGTGCCAGGTCTTGGGTCTTTTATTGACAGGTTTAGGGCTCCCTGACCCAGCTGTAGCTTGTTTGAGATTTTCAAGGACAGGCCTTTCATATGCAAAAGCTGCTGCAGGCAGCTTGGGTAGGATTGTAAATTGGATGAGACTGGGGTCTTAGGAAATCACCAGGGTGGAACAAACAGAAATGGCTGCCAGTCAGCCCTGCATAGGAACAATGATCCCTGCAAGTACCTCCATCTGGGAGAAAGCCACCCCCAAGTTTCTGCCCTGATGCCAGATAATCCAGTCCCTCCTCATATGTGTCTGTGTCCCCCAGAGCCTCACCCTGGTGCTAGAGCTCAGAGGAAGCAGCACTTTGTTCAGTTCAATTTCAATTCATAGTGCCGGCCTTTTAAGAGGAACAGCTGGGTCTCTAACAGCCTCAATGTCACTGAGCTTCAATCCACATTGGTTTTTACAGCCCGTAGTTACAGGGACTTCGTTTCCCAGCTCTGGGACCCTGGGCTGGGGGTCTGGGGTGGGGCTGGGACCCCTTACTCTTCTGGACGGCCTCCACAGAGACAATCTCCCTCCTGATGAAAAAAGCAGCCCACGTGGGTGCAGGGCCTCCCCATTCCCCGCCTCCGCACCTCCTACCAGTCTCAGTGGGCTAGCTTCTTTACTTCTCTAGTTGTAGGACTTCCATTCAGCCAGCTTTTGGCAGTTCTGGATGATGGTTGTTCTGTATTTTAGTTGTAATTTTGATGTGGTTATGGAAGGCCGCAAGTAGAGGCATTTACCTGTGCTGCTCTTGGTTCCTCTCCTGTACTTGGTATTTTTTGTCAGCGTTTTGAAGATACTAGTTTCATATCGCCATCTATTTATTTCTGCCAATATATTCTTATTGATCTTATCTTTTTATTAGTTTGTAAGATGATTGTGTTAACCTCAATGTTCCATAGATTGACTGAGAGCAGGGAGAAGAATGGTGGTTACCAGGGTGGAAGGGCAGGGAGCATGTGGAGATGTTGGTCTTAGATTAAAAACTTACAAGAATATGACTGGGTTCTAGAGATGGAGTGAACACCATGGTGATTATAATCACCAGCACTGGGTTATATTCTTCAAAGTTGTTAAGAGACTAAATCTTAAATGTCTCACCACAGAAAAAGAAATGATAATTATGTGACATTATAGAGGTGTTAGCTATGGTGGTGATCATATTACAACATATAAACGTATCAGATCAACTATTTGTACCTTAAACTTACACATTATTATGTCAATTATGTCTTAAGAATTAAAAAAGCAAGAGAGGAGAGTCAAAGAGAAGAAGCAAAGGACAGGTTTCCTGGAAGATTGATTGATTATATTCTTTCATATTTGAAGAGTTTATTTGAATGGCAGCACTGTGCCAAAGCTGCCCTTACAATCATATTTCCTTAATCAAGAGTAAGCTTCAGGCCCTAGCCGGTCTGGCTCAGTGGATGGAGTGTCGGCCTGCAGACCAAAGGGTCCTGGGTTTGATTTCAATTTCGGTCAAGAGCACGTATCTTGGTTGCAGGCTCCTCCCCGGCCCAGGCCCTGGTCAGGGCTCATGCAGGAGGCAACCAATCTATGCGTTTCTCTCACATAGATGTTTCTCTCTGTCTTTCCTTCTCTCTTCCACCCTCCCTAAAAATCAATGGAAAAATATTCTTGGGTGAGGATTAACAACAACAACAACAACAACAAAAAAGGGTAAGCTTCCATGTGAGAATAAATCATTTTTCCCTCTTTGAGGTCAGCTTGTTACAGATGGAACACTGCAGCACTGTTTATACTGAAATGGGTTTTTGAGTTGTGCAGGAGGAGGGTGGTAATACATGTCATGATTACATTTAATTTATATTTCAATTCTAACTCTCTAGAGCCCTGGCTCTGCTTTCTCATTTTCCTTTTTGTGTGACATTGATGCGTAGGGTGATGACTATAGATGATCATCAGTAACTCCCAAATCCCTCCTTCTCTCTAGAATATTTCCTTTTTGTTTAGCTTTAGAAATTTGGTGATTTTCTTTCCCTTTCTCATCTCTCTCTGTTCCAGAAACATGAAATTATCTGAAGTTTGTGCTGCCATTGAACTAATTTAACAAGCAGAAGTATTTAATTAATTTAAATCAGATTATATAAAAACTGTCTCAGGAATTGGTAAAGGACATTGTTCTATTTTTTGTAGTTGTGGAAGATAGAAAAGCTGAGGTCTGAACTTTGCAAAAACCTCCATCATTAACAAAGCTAAATTTTTAGGTTATTTATCAAAATTACTCTTATATGTCTACTTACTAAGGATTTCTACCTTTCTGCATTTTAAACAATGCCTGCAAGTTTGGAACACTGTTTTCCTACATGTTATTTTTTCTTTTCAGAAAAAGATTCTCTTTTTTTTTGAAATTATAAAATTTGCATAGAGTTTATTTAACAGTTTATAAATAGGTATCATGCACCTATATTGAATGTGATTTTATTTATTGACATTTTATTTTATTTTTAAATTATATTTTGAGGTGACACATTAATGCGATTATATAGGTTTTGAGGGTGCAATTCTGTGATAAAAGAAATCAAGTATACGGTGACAAAAGATTTGACTTTGGGTGGTGGACACAATGCAATATACAGAGAATCAAGATTCTCTTTCAAATGACATGATTTTATTATTCCAATGTCTAATGTGTACTAATAATTAGGCAACAAACTATAAAATTGTGGAATTAAAACTAAATACTATAAATTATGTGCAAAATAAGAATAAGTTAAAAAATTTGAGATATTGTGATGTGTAGAATGTATACAAATGCCAAAATTTACTAAGAATCTTAT
Source organism: Cnephaeus nilssonii (assembly GCF_951640355.1). NCBI lineage: Eukaryota > Metazoa > Chordata > Mammalia > Chiroptera > Vespertilionidae > Cnephaeus > Cnephaeus nilssonii. The sequence continues at coordinate 96,520,993 of NC_137076.1, read as the reverse complement.
AAGTCAGAGAGTTCTGCATTTAATTCATATAGATAGATATTTTGTGAGCTCCTGTTTTGTTCCTGGAAATATGCTGGCTGCTATGATACCATCCCTATAGGTAAAGATATAGCATCCCCTTGTTTTGTTTTTTTATTTTATAGTATTAAAATCTCTTGAATTAGTATTATTCTCTCTGTCCCTCCTACTATTTTCTTTGAACAAATCTCCATCCATCATCTCAGACCCGTATGCCTCCAGGACAGTCCACTTCTAATCCATCCTTTCTTGTGCTTTTCCTTGTATGCAGACCTGCTAATGCTAGTCTCCTGTATTACCTGTTCAGTGTCACTCTATTTCCTTTAGTTTAGCATTCAAATTTCTAGTCATGATATAGTAGACATATCTTGAGTTTGCTCTTTATAGCTCCTTTTACCAACATAGCAACCCCACGCCCCGCCCATGCATATATTTTTTGGCAAGGAAACTCTCCAAGGAGTGAGCACATGACTAAAACTAGATGAATCAAACTCTTCCAAGAATTGACTCCAGAGCAGAATGACAAAAAAGACCTCAGGTGGTTAGAGCTGAGTCAATGCAATGACTGTGCTCTAAAGAAAATGCCATGAATTCCTGCTAACTGAGTTACCTGGGAATCTTTTTAGTTCCTGTATTTCTTGTAATCTGGCTACATAGCTTCTCCATCAATTATGTGGTTTAGTCAGTTCAATAAGTTCTTCATTTTCTAAAATGTTGTCCATAATTAGTTTTTATTGCTTTTAATGAATTTATTAATAGACCTCTTCATAGATGTTCAGACTCATCTCTTACAATTCCCAATTCTGCATCTGAGACTTAATTCCCTGTTCTTCATTAATTCATAAGCTGTTTTTTACCATTGTTCTCACAATATGTCCCAGTTGTTTCTCATCTGGCCCTAGATATTTGCTCTTCATGACCCCTTTCCATGAAAACCACATTCCTTATCTGTACACCTCTAATTCCTAAATATCCTCTGAAATTCAACTTTCATTTTCTCCAGGAGGACTTCCTTTATATCCCAGATGCTTCTGCTTCCATAACCCACTTATCACATTTTGCAGTTGTGGCTTATCTGCTGTGAAAGAGGAAGTCCCATAAGGGTAGAATCTGTGTCTACCTTATTCATATTTTATTCATAGTGCCTAGCTCAGTGCCTAGCACATAAAAACAAATTAGCACATATTTGTTGAATAAGGAGTGAATGAATGAACAGAAGAGAAATTCATTTCATTCTTTAAGATACTGTATAATCAAACTCCAACTTGAATATAACCATGGTTCAGGCCTTGAGTCTCTGGCTATAACTATGGTCCAGGCTGTGACTTTCTGGCTACTTAAAAAAAAAAAAAAGGTAGGGAAGGAGGCAGGAAGAACAGGGGCTTGATTTGGTCCTTGAAGACAGATAGGATCTAAGAGTTGCAAAAAAAAAGTGAAGAAATTTTGGCCCCAGCATTGCGAATTTCGTACTTCAAAATGTTGCTTGTGAAATCTGCAGCTTTTTTCCTAGGGTAGGCATTTCATCACTATGTAGATGTGTTGATAAATGTTTTATCTCACATGTCAATTCTGACTTTTAGTGAGACAATGAGGCCTCATCCAGTCTTGACATAAATGAGTATGATAATTAATTAGCAATATCTGCCTTGGAAGAGGAATGAGGGAGTGATAGGTATTTTTCATTCATACATAGACTGATGTAATCCATTACCCTCAAGTTGCCTTTTTAAATCATTCTATGAATTTTCCATGGAGTATAAATGACCCCGGGAATTTTCCAGGGAGATGTAGAAATTGGCAGTTGGACTGAGAAATCTGTTGAGGGCTCATCTAAAAATGATAGAAACCTCAAATTGTTAACCTGTCTCAGACATATCTACTAGTATTTACTTTACAGATTTGTAAGTTAAGGGCTGGAGAGGAGAAGAGGGCTTGCCCAAGAATAGCCACCTACAAATTAGCAAGAATATTATTTTTTCTATTTTCTGGTCTGGAGTTTTCAGGTTACATAGTCAAATTTAAGTTTTATCTTTAAACCAAAGACTCTGATATAGGTAAAGTCATGTGTTAGTTGTGACAACTTGCCTAATTTACAAATATCTGGCTTTTGTTCAGCTCTCATTTGGATAGGAATGGTGGAGGATGTTACCCTATGTGTGAATGGATGTTACCCTTCCATTTTCAAATAAGTAAAAATAGTTAATAATTAGAACACACCATACTATATGTAATTATTAGCTAATATCTGACACATAGTAATAAATTAGTAAGTGCTAGCTAATATTTCCACTAAGACATTTTAATTTAAGCATAACATTTAAGTGACTAAACATCCAAATTTTTTGGAAGAACCGTCTGTGTGTTTTCAAGATTTCGTAAAATCTGTTGTGTTTAAGGGAATAGGACCTCATATTATAAAGGGTTACTAACCCATTCCATTATAACTTCTTTACAAAACCTTCTCCTCTACATCAAACAGTACAGGGACGAAGGCATCTAGAAACTTGTAGGTAGGACTTGGATCATGAAAGAAAGTAAAGAACTAGGAACAGAAGCAGGGCTGAAGAAGGAGGAAGCATGGACGAGAGACAAATTATCATGTGTGATACTTTAAACAAGGTGTTTTTTTTATTCTCTAATTACATAGCTTTTGTAATCATGTTCTATTTTCAAGGTTAATTTTTCCTTGTCTCAGTATAAATTGTATGGATGATTACATTTTATTTACACAACAGAGGTAGTGACAGCAGCAGATATGGCTTTGTTCTCTGCCCAACACTCTGAGGTCAAAGTTATTACCATCAATGAAATGAGAGATAAGCAGAGCTAGCAAATACTAGTACAGAGTCCTTCTTGTAGGCCAGTCACTGAGCTAATTGCTTATTTACATGATCTTAATCACTGTAGTAATTCTAAAAGGAAAATCATTTCCATTTTATGGAAAGACACATGAGGTTTGCAACACTTACCTTGCCCAGAGTCACATAGGTAACAACCAAGTATAAAAGTACAAAACCTCCATGTCAGCAAAGTCCGTGCCTTTAACCGTTATAATGGGCTGCAAGGAAGCACTCACCTCCCTTCTCTTTCTCCTGGTGATTTTCACACATCGGTAACATCCTCCACCATCCCTGTTCAAATCAGAGCTGAACAAAAGCCAGAACCTTGGGAAGCCCTCCAGCCCCATCTCCTGTCCTGGCTGGACGGGAGTGTGCTCCAGGTGCACCGTTTGGCTGGGCTCCTCTGAACTATTTGTGACGCCTTTGCCCCTGCTGTTCCTTCTGCTTGGAAGATCCTTCCTCAGTCTTGTCAGCTCATACTTCTATTTCTTGGAAAAATTATCTGACCTCCCAGGCATGAATCAAACAAGGTCCTCAACCCTTCCGCCCCTGGGACTGCTCCTTCCACTGTGGCCGACCAGGGCCTTAGACTTCCCTTAGTCACATTATGTAAGACTTGGCATTAAAACTGTTGGCTAACTTCCCACTTTCTTCAATAGATAATGAAATGAGAATAGGAACTCGGTTTTATTCTACTTCTATCCCTCATGCCCAGCACAGCAAATACCACCTAATAGATACTCCAAAAAAGTATTGTATGATTTAATAATGAATAATAATTAATAATAATAATATAATTTTGAATAATTCTATGAGGTAGGCATTGTACTTAGTTTTCCCATGTGTTACCCCATTCAGTTTTTCTAATCAATCTGGGAGCTAAATAATATTATTTCCACTCTAAATCAGGAAAATAAGACCTAGAGAGGACATGGGATTTTCCATTGTTTATACAGATAGTTTGTGCCAAAGGAAATACGAACTTTGGTCTCTCTAAAGTAGAATTTATACTTGTAAGCACTGCACTATTTTAGATTCCTTCATGAGGGAAATAATGCAAACTTTAAGACACATGATCTTGCAATGTCAACTTCCACTATTGCTTTCCCATTAAAAAAAAAATAAAGGATGGCTTAAAATAGCCTCATTTCCTGGTGTTCTCACACTATGCCCCACTTGTTTCTAAATCAGTGCCTTTGTTCTTGTGTTCTCCGTCCCAAGATGCTCATTGCTTTCTGCCTGCTTATTCAAACCTTACCTGTCCATTGGGGGATAGCTGTTCTTCCCTGATATCCTGAGCTCAAATTTACACTCACCTCTGAATTCACAGTATATTTTGTCCCTTTTAGTCACCCTTTTTCTTGTGTTTTTAGAGAAATTTTGTTAAGATTAAGAGTAGTTTTTGGAGTCAGAGTGTTTGTAGATGACTCAACAGTATATGAGCTTTGCCTTAAGGTTAGTATTGATTTTACATGATTGATGCCTCCATGGTGATTTACTTGGCCAGTAAGAATCTCAAGATCCATGGGCAGGCGTGGGAGTGGGCAGATTAGGGCCTCAGGCTCTGGGTGCCTGGCAAGGCAAATGAAGGCTGAGTTGCTGGTGAAGAGAATAAGGAGAATAAGAAAGACAAACCTACCTGGCCAGCATGGTTCAGTGATTGAGCGTTGACCTATGAACCAGGAGGTCATGGTTCAGTTCTCCTTCAGGGCACGTGCCTGGGTTGTGAGCTTGATCCCCAGTAGGGAGTGTGCAGGAGGCACCTGATGGATGATTCTCATCATTGATGTTTCTATTTCTCTCTCTCCCTCTCCTTTACTCTCTGCAATCAATAAAAATGTATTAAAAAAAGACAAACTTACAATTCAATGGGAGGAAATAAGTCGAGAAATTGATCTAAAATAGAAGTTCTGCCATAGAGGTTGAAGAAGACATTGGGGAGGTTGGGGTATATCCCAAAAGGCCATTATTCACAGGGAGGTTAAGTTTTGGTCCAGGGACTTGACCAAGTCCATGTAGGCGACAGTCCTCTGGAGCGTAAGGAACAATGAAAACCACACCGTCTGTCTGTGAGATCTGTAGAAATCGTTTGCCTTGTGGCTGTTTCTACCCTGTCTGCTTCTGACAAACAGGCTTTTTGTGGTTGTTATATTTTTTGTTAAGTTTGTATTTGTTTTCTATTCTTATGGCTAAAGGAGGATATTTGACCTCTGCAAAGCCGATCCCCTTGGCTCCCGACATTTGTACTGAATGAAGAGCCAAATGGAACAGGTGGAAAGGGAATATTCACTTATTTCTCCTGTGCCCTACTAGGATGCCCTAATCTCCATGCCACCTGCAGCATTTAGCAGTCCTGATTAAAGAGCACGGGGCCTGGCAGTCTGCGCAGGGCTGCTCCCTGAAGTGGCCTGGACTGCCGTGGGCTGCTAGCTGTGTTCTGGTCTCCAGACAATCTGTCATTTCTGCTTTGTCCCAATAACCTTTGGCAACAATAAAAGCAAACAGGTACCTGAAAGCCAGGGATGCTGATAGAGAGAATTTGCCCTTTCTACCTTTTAACAAATGCAGGTGTCATTGGCACCACAAGAAGTCATTAGGTCTTGAGAGAACATTCATTTAGAACCAAGATCACCTATGGGCATGTAATAATTTCAAACAAAAAAAAAATATATGGCACCATCTTTGTTATGTCTTTTACCCTCTCTTTATAAGGCTCTGCAAATAGGATGAACGATTTGGGGAGATAATAAATACATATGTATGTGTGTGTCTGTACCTTTCTCTTCCTTTATTTATGTATGTGTGAAAAGAGAGTTACAGACTCACATAATACATAACACACACAGTTATTTCCCCAAATATAAGAAAGAGTTAAATACCCAGATACATGAAGAAGGCACTGCAGTAAAAGTCTAACAACTGCTCAGCTGGCATGGCTCAGTGGCTGAGCATCGACCTATGAACCAGGAGGTCGTGGTTTGATTCCCCGTCAGGGCACATGCCCGGGTTGTAGGCTCGATCCCCAGTGTGGGGTGTGCAGGAGGCAGCTGATCAATCATTCTCTTTCATTGTTGATGTTTCTATCTCTCCTTCCCTCTCCTTTCCTCTCTGAAATCAATAAAAACATATTTTTAAAAAGTCTAACAACTCAGTTTCCATTGAGATGCACACCATGCTTTAGACTAGGACCATCCAAAAGCACACAAAGTTGAGAAAGATAATATCAGTGACTGAAGCCAGGCCTGTGTCTGGGTGATGAGGATAGCACAGTGGAGGGGGTAAGATTATGGAGAACTGAAGGCTCCATCTAATCTGGAAGGGGCAGCAGCCACTTACCTTCAATTAGTTCACTGTTGCCTGCAGGGTGCAAGTCCACTGTTGCCAGATTTTCCTATGTCAGTAAAACTGGAAAAATATATACAGGGTGTCCCCAAAATGTATACACACTTTGAATAATTATAAAGGCAGTGTTTGTACTTCAACTGTTTTTTTTTAACTTCCAGGAATATTTTAGGATGACTTCTTTTGTTCAAACCTCAGTCTGACTGAAAATAAAGAAATATCAATTGAGCTATCTGCTGTTAAAGTGTGTATACATGTTTTTGGGAAACCCTGTATATACAAAAAATTTTTAAATACAAAAAATTGTGGATGTCTAATTCTCCCATCCCAAACTCAGCTTTATATATTATCCATTACTCAATTGTCCCTTTGTCATTTGCTGTTGCCAGTTTCTTTCTTTCTTTTTTTTTTTTTTTACATATCTAAGTTACACCCTGGGCAATAGCCTCATTTCATAGATGAAGTCACTAAAGCATAGAGACATGAATTGCCAATTCGCACAGTTTATGGCAGAGGTGGTAGCTGAAATGTGATCTCAACTCCCCAGCCAATGGGATTTCTAAGATGCCTTATTCATGTTTCTATCTAAAACAACTGAACTTTATTATAGACGTTGGATGAGGGAGAAGTTATACAAGTTGGATGAGGGAGAAGTTAGAGAAATTGTTTTATTATGTCAGTAAATTTCAAATCATTATACTTCTCATGCAAATGGTAGCCCAAGTTATATTTGCCAGTCACGGATATTTGGAAGTTATTTTATTGGCTTAAAAATTATGTGATGTATCAACAAGCCATGTTTTTAAATAGATGGTATTAGAATAGTACTAAATCCCCACTTCTATCCATTGAAAGGACATAGAAGGGTTTGCAGTCAAAACCCGGCCAGGCTCTTCTGGGATCATTTATTTGAACTATACATTCTTACCAAGTCATAGTGAGGTTTATGGTTCTTTATGCATTCTGTCAAAAGTAAGAGTTAGAATGCCAGCTATATCCTTAACATGAAAAAAATTACTTAAAGTACATGTGCTAAAATATAAATATTACACTAGTGCAAACTACCGGACCATTGTTTTTGTGAAAGACCAAATTTCTAGAACAGAGGGCAGGATGGGCAGAAGAAAGAATTTATTCTTTCATTTAGAAAAAGGGATGGTTTTGTTAAGCATTTGAATCAGCCCTTACAGATAGTTAAGTCTCATGTAAGAGTATGAGAATTAAGAGTTAATATGTGAACATGATATAGTGTCATCCCTGACATGAAGAAAGCAATAATTATTGAGAATTATTAATTAGTGACTCTTATGCCTGTTATATTGTACAATGGCTTATTTTCCTGTGGAAAAATTTATTTAAGATCCCTGAAATAAAGAGAGATGATTGAACATCAAGAATGTACTTTTATCCTGGGGCACAAGCCAAAATTTGTTGAGAAGACAAAGTCCCTTTTCTTTGAGTCACATATCACTTTAATCTTACTTCTGAATAATCTGTAATCCAAGAAACTATTTGTTGAATCCAAAATGTTCCAGAGAATACTTCTATAATCAGTACTCCCTAAGGCTTGAATTTCAAAACAGTTTTGGTATAGTTCTTCTGTTTATTTCTTTCAATTTTTTTCAGTGACCATGAAGGAAAAGGGCTGAATTTACATGGACAACTGACCTCCAATATGTGGATTCAGTTCCTACATGTCAATTCTCCAACTCCTCGTGGTAGTCTCTGCAAAAATGGGGCTGTGAAGGACCACCAATATTAATAAAAATAATTTAAATGTTTATCTTTTAGTATTTGAATAGCTTTGTTAAAGAGAAGTACTCTACAGTAATTTGAATAGGGCCTGTTGCAACCTTCACCCTGAGATAATTATGATTTCAGAAATCCAAATTATATTCAACAATGTGGTTTCACAGCCTTCACTGTTATGAACATTGAGGCAGTGTTTCATTATAGTATGCACATTGGCCACCCTCCAAAGCTAGATCCTTCTGAGCATGTTATACTTCATCTTTCAGGATTGTATAATATCCAGAGGCCTTTCTCCACTCTTACATCAGTTGCACACTAGAGCTAATGGGCAAAGTGGAGATAGCTACAAGTAGCAGGAACTAGTGTTACTGCAGGACCTACGAGTAGCTGTTCTACAATGCAGAGTCTCATTTATAATGTCTGAAATTGAGCTTCCTCTTTAAAGGACAAAGACATTTAATTTTCAAAAATATTTGAGTTTATTGTCTAAGAAAAAAACTCTGTTTTAACAGGTTCATTGAATTTTATTTCGTCACTTTACTTATACTCATGTTTTCCTTTGTGGGTAGAATTAATTGTAGTTACTGGTTGTATACTGCATAAGGTAAAATCTCCAAGTTTATTTCAATAACATTTTTAATTCCTTGTCATTGTCAGTAAAATGTATATATTTTCTTTTCTATCTCTCTTTTTCCTTTCTATTTTACTACCAATGTTTTATGGTAGTAAAGTCAGATTTTATTGTTTAAATCTTCAGTTTCCCCACTACCTTCCTCATATCCATGTGTTATTTTAGTTTCTGAAAAGAAACCAATGAATCAATAAACATAAGCTGTAGGTAATGTTGATGCCACAGACAAATAATAAGATAACACCTCAAATCTGCTTTTGAGCTCCTCTAGTAACTTAACTACTTTAATTATTCTTATTTCCAAGTCCAGATATTCCCTCTGGTTTTAATTTTTAAATTATTTCTATATCTTTCTTGAGATTCCCTATTTAGTATATCATTGTCATAATATTTTAGTTTTATTTGAACATAGCTTATTTCATCCTTTGAGCTTCATTATTATACAGTAGTCCCTCTTTATCCACGGGGCGGGGGGGGGGGTACATTGGTACATTCCAAGACCTCCCCAGTGGATGCCTGAACACACAGATAGCATCAAACCCTATGTATACTATGTATTTTCTTATACAGACATACCTATGATAAAGTTTAATTCATAAATTAGGCACAGTAAGAGTTTAACAATACTAACTAATAAAATAGGACAATTTAAGAATATGCTATATTAAAAGTTATGTGATTGTGCTCTTTCTCACTAGCAGAAATTTCTTTTTCTTCACAATTTTATGGATAAAAGATTCATTTCTTGTCATAGATCTTAGCAACGTCAATAATATTTTTTTCTTTCCTTATTAAGTTGAGAGCTTTCATCTTTTCACTTAAAGGAAGCACTTTACAGGTTCTCTTTGGCATCTCTGAATTTCCAGCATCACTATTGTTGAGCTTTGGGGCCATTGTGAAGTAAAATAAGGGTGACTTGAACACAAGCACTGACAATACTTTGACAACCAGTCTGATAACAGACAGCTACTAAGTGACTAGCAGGTGGGTTGTATATAGCGTAGAACTGCTTACACTGGATGAAGGGCTACAGGGATGATTCACATTCTGGGCCGGTCAAAGTAGGACAGCATGAGATTTCATCATGCTACTCAGAATGGTGCACAATTTAAAACTCATGAATCGTTTATTTCCAAAATTTTCTAATACTATTTCAGACTGCAACTGACTGTGGGTAAATGAAACTGTGGAAAGCTAAACTGTGGATAAGGGGAGACTAGTGTACTTTTTTTGAAGTTAGCCCTCTATGGATGCCTTACTTCCCTCATCTTTCTGTTAAATTTTCATTTCTGTCTCTCTGCCAGTCTTTTGCTTACTCACATCAGTAACTTCTGCTTACCTTCAGGATTGGCCTTCCTGTTCATTTGCAGGTAAAATTGCTACAGTTTCCATGGGTTTGGAACTGGTGCCTACTTGGCCCCAAATGTAGTAAGAAGCCCTGGGTGGTGAAGGTTTTTGCCTGTACAGCTTGTCCTTCCCTGGTAGCATTATTGCAAAAATGGAGCAGAAAGGGTCCTGAATACAATCCCAGGTTAAAACATTTCATATAAATATTCTTACAAAAGTTTCAGTAGTGCTCTTTGAATAAACACTGCTTACTTTGTTGAATGGCTTTGGTTGATTTCTACAATCCTGGAATTACTGCTTTAGAAAACCTGTCAAGTCTTTGCTTTTGGGGAGTGGATTTGCTCAGGTCTTTACTCTGTCATTCTAGAAAGTCCACATTATTATTGAAGTTCAAAAGGAACTACTCAGTAGGCCAAGTCAGTATATAAAATTAGATCTCTGAGTCCAGTGGCCTTGCTCTTTCTGCTACAACGGCAGAATATCAATATACCAAAGAGTATCAGAGAACACCAAAGTGCCCTTCACGGCCCACCTCATCATCTCTAGCTTATTTAGGATGACTTTTCCTTACTCTGATGACTGTTCTTTTTTATATGAAATGTCTATTCTTTTCATATTGTATGTCATCTATATATATAAAAGGCTAATATGCAAAGTGTCCCCTAGGGAGTTTGACCGGGAGACCAGTAATTCTTTCGATCGCTATGACATGCACTGACCACCAGGGGTGGTGCAGAACAAATATAGGCCCCGGCCGGCAGCTGGAAGGCCCCAATAGGCCCTGATCGCTGGTCAGACCTAGGGACCCTACCATGCATGAATTTTGTGCACCGGGCCTCTAGTATTTTATAAGATTATTACTTTTTCAAATAAAACATGTTTATTTTCAAATAAAAGATGAGTTTTGAAAATATCAGCTTTATAATGAACACATTTTAAAAAGTCTGTCAACATCACTTCCAGTGTTTTTGTTTCTTTGTTTGTTTGTTTTTGGTAATCCTCAACTGAGGATATTTTTCCATTGATTTTTGGAGAGAGTAGAAGGAAAATGGAGAGACACAGAGAGAGAAACATTGATGTGAGAGAGACACATCAATTGGTTGCCTCCTGCACGTGCCCCGAGCAGGGCTGGGATGGATCCTGATACTGAGGTATGTGTCCTTGACCAGAATCGAACCTGTGGCCCTTTAGTCTGCGGGCCGGTGCTCTATCCACTGAGCCAAATCAGCTAGGGCACTTTCAGTGTTTTAGGCAAATCAACAGACCTATATGAATTTCTTCTTTTGTAATTGCACTGCCTATGGTAAGAATAAAAAACATAATATGCATTATACTTTGACGGACTATTAATGAGGAAATCATCCTTTCGACCTGTTAGAGTTTGAGAAAGGTGAATTATTAACAAAACAAAAATGAACCTTCATATTTTACAACTTTATGGAAACTTTGACTTCTCTTTATACTATGTTTTATTGACAAATAATGTGACTTTTGAAAATGTAGATAATTAGCATTGTTTTAAATATCACTTTTTTAAGTTTGCTAACTAACAATGAGGAGGACCACCTTACCTTTCTCTGTGAAATAATTCTAACACCAAACATAACTGATCAATTAATGATGATCACATGAATGTGTGAATCTGCATAGACATTCTGAAAACAGAGATCACTAATCAGTTGAATTAGCTAAATTAACCAATTCATATACACTGAATGGCCAGATTATTATGATCTCTGAATGCATAATAATCTGGCCACTCAGTGTGTGTGTGTGTGTGTGTGTGTGTGTGTAATATATATATATATATATATATATATATATATATATATATTATATATATGAGGCCCGGTGCATGAATTCGTGCATGGATGGGGTCCAGCCAGCCTGGCCAGGAGGAGGGGACATGGGCAGTTGGCCGGCCTGCCTGCTAGTCGAACTCCTGGTCGAGGGGACAATTTGCATATTAGCCTTATGTTATATAGGATTTACACTGAGTGGCCAGATTATTATGCGTTCAGCGATCATAATAATCTGGCCACTCAGTGTATTATGCTTGACAGAGTTCTTTTAAAATTAGAGTCAGAAAGAATTTCAATAGCAAATGTTTTTCTGTAACATTAGAATATATAGTGATGCACAGCTTCTTTCTCCTCATGGCACCAGATTGCTGGACCGAGGCTACAGGGACAGGTTGCACTGTTTCCCACAATCCCCAACGCTTCCTTTAGTGTCCTTTAGGGTCTAGTTCACACACATATGCTAATTTCCTGGCAATAGTCTTCATGGCTCTCTGAGTTAAGTTTTAATGTATTATATTTGAATGCAAGGTCTTCCCTATCACCAGCAACCAACCCCAACACTAAAGTGCCTGATAAATGCTGAATCATCCTTAAAAACATAGCTCAGCTGACACTTTCATTGTAAGACTTTCCTCATACCAATAGGCAAGGATAAATCCCTATTTATTGGTAGTTATACATCTAGTGTAAAGTGTTGTAACTTCAGGTTCACTTGGATTCCGCATGAAATTATGAGTTTTCCAAGAACATACTATCATCTTTATCTCTGACATCTCAGGACCTACCACATTAACTGAAGGATCAATGGGTCTCAAATGTTAGTCAGGGATTAAATGGCTAGAAACTCATAGGGCTGGTACTATATCCAAGTTACCCAACTTGTGCTCCAGGGCCATTTCACCTCTTATATTTCATTTCATTTTGATATTATTAGTTCCTAAATATTCAATTATGTAACCTTATGCAGAATAGCAAAGAACCCCTGTTGTGACTTTGATCCTCTTCTTTTTTCACAATATTTATGTTGTCTTTGCCTGATTCTCTGTCTTTCTTTCCCCTCAGAACTGTGATTTCCTTAATGAAAATGGCCATGAAATGTTTGTCTCTACATCCCTATATTCTAGCACAATGCTTAACACAGGGCAGGGATTTAGCAATATTGGTAGAATTTAGTTTAGTTAAACTGCATTCATATTTGGAGTCAACGTATTCGACTGAATTGTGGCTATAACGTAATCAAGTGAGATAATTGTTCTTGCTGTTCACAAGGGCTGGATAGATTTTAGAAACCTCCAACAGAAGGTCTCAACAAACAGGTATAGTGAAATTCAAACAGATGGCCAGCAATCATGCCAAGTCCATCCTTGTTTCCACTCCTTAGATAATTATTATGGTGAGCCCTGGCATGGATGGAGTTTGATAGCCAAAATAATCATCATTCACTAGGTTCATTTTTAGGAGACCCAAGAAGTCAATGAATGTGATGGTTTAGCTAGTTTATAATGGGCAGTTTTATGTTGGTTGAATCAGTCAAGTGAGTTAGAGGGTTTTAAAATTATTAATTTTGCTAAGTTATGAATAACTTTTTAGGAAGACACATACTTTATCTGTAGAAGTACGATATACTTTGTTTTTTCCCCTGGCCACCATTGACACAGAAAGATGTGGTCTTGTCTGTAAAAACCAGGTACAATTTTATGCCTGTCATTTAAATGACTTTTCTATTGTCTTTCAAATAATTGTAAGTATTCTGTACTTCCATCTGACTTTGTGGTTATAGAAACATTAAGGAATGTAACAGCTCCTGGGGAGCTTTTAAATAAAACTACAATACTCAGATTCCTCCCCAAAAACAATTAAACCAGAGTCTCTTCAGAGTAGATTAAAAAAAACAGATTTTCTGTATTAACAATAGGTATGACCAGGCTCTATTCTCATTTAAGCATTTTTATGCTGTTCTGTGTATGCTGTATAAAATTTGAGTTAAAGTGCTACTAGTAACCTTAGATTCCAGGTGTTTAATAATTTTTCTTTTTTAAAGTGATTCATTAAAAATGATAGGTTATCTCTGCTGGTGTGGCTCAGTGGTTGGGTGTGGACCTATGAATGAGGAGGTCACAGTTGTATTCCAGATTAGGGCAAATGCAAGGGTTGAGGGATCGATCCCCAGTGGGGGGTATGCAGGAGACAACCAATCAAAGATTCTCCCTCATCATCAATGGTTCTGTCTCTCTCCCCCTCTCCCTTCCTCTCTGGCATCGATGAAATGTATATTTTTAAATGATAGTTTAGGATTATTCTACTGATACATATTCAAAAACCTTCTCTATAGCCTATATTCCTGCTAATAATTGGCACTTTTAGGTACTCCTACCTGAAAATGTTTTAAAATAGGGAAACAGCATGTCCTATTGATAATTTGAAAAGACAATCAGGCATTCCATCTTGTTATTTACTAATGTTAGCTTTATTATTATAATAGAATACAGTATGACATAAAATTAAGAGCTTTTGCTAAACGCTGTAAAGCAATACATGCATCTGCGATAAACAACCTCAATTCATCTTAGGTTTTATTGCCACTTCACTGCACTAATGTGCAATAAACATTCAGTGTCATCTTTAAAAATATTCCTGGTAATAAACAGGAACTGTCCTGTGTAACAGCGTAACTTTATATTCAAGGAAGACTTAACTAGTATTACATGGTTTAGCAAAGCACTGTAGAAAAGCTACATAGAATTATTTGTCTTCCATTAAATTATGTAATCAATTAATACAATATAATATTATCCACATATACTAACAAACTAAGAAATGAGAGAAATGCCATCATTGCATAGCAGGAAGCTGACTAATAAGAAATATTCACATCTAATGAGCAAAATACAGACCAAACATTACTCATGATGAGTCTGGAAGATAAAATACTTTTAATAAACACATTAGATTGACACAGAAAAATAACAAGATAAACAGTAACATAGAAGTTAGAGCCATATTTTACTTTATTTTCTATACATGATATCTACACACGATACCAGAGGATGAACACCCTTGCTTCAGCCTTTATTGGCCTAGCTCATGGAATTTCGGCAGGACCAAATCAAACAATAAAGCACATTTAAAAAGAAACCAGAGTTTGTTTAGGAAAACAGAGTGTATTTTCCTACATCATTGGATAGCAGCTTTTTGAGAAAGACATAGCTCCAAACCTGGGTGTGGATCCCAACTGTCTCATTTGGCAACTAGCCTGATAGGCTTATGTTGTTGTATCCTAAATGTGTTGCTTAGACTATGACCTGTGGATTCTGGATGCTAATTTTAAATACATCTGAAACCCTATCGGACAAAAAGGAGACTTCAAAAATACCTTCTGCATAAATATTTATCTCTAAAACATCTGGGAAGTAATGAAACCGCCTAGAACTTTCATAGGGAGTATTAATGGACCTCTTGTCGTTAAAGCCCTTACATAGTATACCTACAAATATATTGCTACAGTATAAATGAAATGTAATAACATTACTCAATAAAAGCTATTTCCTGTACATTCTTTCATGAATTTTTATAGTTGGTGCTACATATGGTATAGCACATCGAAATAGTTGATATCAGCAAAGATAGCGGTAATATACAGTTGATTTTCTCGCTCTCACTAATGCTTTTCCATTTCATTTCTATATTACAAGAGCCTAATTTAGGGAACTGTGGCAGGACTGGGGCAGATAGCAACTGATTTACTACTGTACGCCAGACAGCAGTTTGCAATTATAAGCTTTCTCTACGTAAATAAACGTTATGCCCATATATTTGAAGTTCCACCTGATTCCTGCAAGCTGTTCTGGTCTTGAATGCAGGCTCTAAAGGTATTTCCATAGCACTTAACAACATTCTAACAGCTAAGAGCGGTGAGTCTTACACACTATTTTAAGAACACAACCTTAAAAAAAAAAGTAAAAAATGTACAATCTCATGCTGTATATTTACATAGATAATTTATATATTCTATTTTTGTTCACTAGTCATAAATTTCAATCTAAAGCTTTTAATGTACTGTATATAAAATACATTCAACAATTCTAGAGCTTGCAAAATATTTTTGCCCCTCTAAAGCATCTTTATAATGGGAATGAAGTGATTCATGGGACCCATGTGCTATCTCTAAATAGGCATGATGAGAACGGGAATATTTTTAAATTATTTTATTTAATTTTCAAAATTTTTGGCTGTTATTGAGTATCTATGTTTTTGTTGAAATGATTCTTCATCAAGTCCAGTGATGAAGGCGCAGATGATAGTGAAAACAGCCTGTGTAGAGCATTTCTCTCCTTGGACGAAATGTGCTCTACAAGGAGGGACTGCTCCTCTTTGAATTTTAAAATAGCTCTTAGCAACAAAATAGCATGTTAGGCATTTATAACAGGAGAAGGAAGGGGGGTCCTTAGCTTTGGAAACAAAAATATTGAAGTTATCCATCAGTTCAAAAAGCAACACAAAATGTAAGCACACCATAGTTTGTGCAATAAAGATATAGATTCTTTGAAAATGTTCTCCATTAAACATTTATAATTTTTTTCTTTTAAACACCTTCACATAAAAATATTTTTGACATATATAGTATCTTCTTTGTTTAGAATATTTGGAAATATATATCTACAAATTATCTAGAGTTATAGTTGTTTTATTTTTCTTCTACTTTACCTCCTTTCTTGGGAACTATGTCCCCCTTCTTCCCTCTCTCTTTCGTTCTGTCTCCTTCCATTGTGATTGTGTTTGCTCTCTCGTTCTCTCTCTCAGAATCCTGTCTCTTAGCTGTATTTTCTGCTCTGCTCTGCACTGCTGGACAGGGGTCTGTTCTTGTAGGAATTATGGAAATAAGGGAACCCTCAAATTCTTTAAGACAGAGGCAATAAAGCAGATGGGAATTACTGCGTTGAGAACAGAAAGCAATTTCCATTGCAGAGGACTGAACAGCAGAATATGAATAAAAGGGCCTACTTATGTGGGGTGGGGGCTTTGAGCTGAGGCTCTCTGTTTAAATAGGTAGCCCAGTAAACCAAGTTGAAGATTCCAAATAGCAGCGGGAAGGCTATTCTTGACAGGCGGTCAATTTTGCTGACACTGTTAAAGGTTTTCTTGGGTTCTGGAGGTTTGACTTCTGGCTTGACTTCTTTCGGTTCTATGGTCGCACTTTTAGAAATGGTGGCTAAGCCAGGGTCACCCCTGGCCATGTTAGGGGTGTAGCTGGTTGCTGTCGGAGCGTAAGTGTTGTTTTTCTTCATAAGAGGATCCTTCACTTTCTTTGGCTGTAAAAGAAAGAGTAAAAACATTTTGGTGGGTAAACTGTGAGATAAGCACGTTTATAAGTTGCTGAGTAAAAGTGACCTTCACTTTGGAACCTAAATCTGTGCTTTATTTAAAAATCTAAGAAATGTAATTTATGACTGAATTATTGGGCTAAATTAAAATTGCAGACACCCATATCCAGTCATAAGATTAACAATTTGGGAGATATAATGTGCAGCATGGTGATTATCTACACTAATAAAAGAGAAATATGCAAATTGACTGTCACTTCATGACGCCCACCAGCCAATCAGGAGTGGGTATGCAAATTAACCTGATAAAGATGGCGGTGGCCCCGCCCCCCAGCAGCTCCAGGCCTCTGGGCAGCACGCATGCAGGTGCGGAGCGGCTGGGCCTGGTGGGACGCCTGCTATGAGGGGGAGGTTGGGGGGGGGGGGGGCAGAGGGCGCTGGGAGCTATAGGAGCGGTGTTACGGCCGGAGTGAAGACAGAAGGCAGCGGCCAGAGCGAAGGCCTGGGTCCCAGGTGCCGGAGGAAAACCGGTGATGGCAGCCAGGGGAAGGAAGGCCTATTGCACGAATCTTCGTGCAACGGGCCTCTAGTAGCTTATAATACTACATCATATATTTGAATGTTGCTAAGAGAATAGATGTTAAATGCTTTACTACAGAAAGAAATGGTAACTATACAACAGGTGGATATGATAGCTAATGCTACAGTGGTAATCAATTCACAGTATGTATATGTATCAAAGCAATCACACTGTACACCTTAAACTGCCCCAATGACATGTGTCAATTATATCTTGATAAAGCTGGAAAAATGCCGACACAATATTTCCCCCACTTTTCTATCAAGAGCTGCGCTCTGTTTCCCTGCCTGTGACTTTGGACAGAGTGATGCTGTTGCAGTGTAGGAGCCTAACGTCAAGAGGCTTTGCAACCTCAGCCTTTACCTTCTACAAACATGCCACTGCCGCATGAAGAAGGCTGGGCCAGACTGCTGAGTGGCAGAGACGATGTGAGAGGCCCAGCCAGCATCAGGCTCCAGACATGTGAGAGAGGCCATGTGGGTCTTCTCACCCTGTGAGTGAGCCCAGGTTAGACTAATGGAATTACCCCCGGGCTGTTCTCAGCCCCAAATGCTTGGTTGTTATTTTAAGATCTATACGTTACTGTTGCTGTTGCCGGGTTGTTTGTTTTTCAGCAATAAGTTGCTGAGCCAGTTAGTATTATTTGCTCCTTCTCCCCAGGTTTCAGGTAGGCAAACGATAAAGCAGAATTATTCAGAATATCCAGAATTCAATTCTTGTTCATGTTAGCTGCTCATCAATGCCGTCTATGCAACAATTGGCAACTGCAGCATTTCTTAGGATTTCTGTCATGTAGACATTGCCAAAAAATTGAGTAGATTATTGTTTATAGCTGTGTGGCCCAATACAATTGCCAATAGCCACATGTGACTACTGAGCAATAAAATGTTGCTAGGCTGATTAGATACATGCTGTATGTTTAAAATACACATAGTATTTTGAAGACCTAGTGTGAAAAAAAGAATGAAATCTATCTCCTTAATAATGTTTTGTATGGTTTCCATGTTGTAAAGATAATATCTACACTAATAAAAGAGAAAGATGCAAATTGGCAGTACCTTAGTGACACCCACCAGCCAATCAGGAGTGAGTATGCAAATTAACCCAACAAAGATGGTGGGTTAATTTGCATACCCAGGCGCTGAGCGGCGGGGGCCATGGTGATGATGCAGGCGTTCTGCACAGCCCCAGCAGCTCCGGGCCTCTGGGCAGCATGGGAAGGCAGAAAAGTGGCTCCGGGCCAGAGCTGGAGTGAAGGCGGTGCTGGCAGCCAGGGGAAGGAAGGCCCATTCTTGCATGAATCTTCATGCATCGGGCCTCTAGTTTTTTATATATGGGCTAAAGTATATTATTAAACTTAATTCTACTGGCTTGTACTTAAAAATAAAGCTACTAGAAAATTTCAAAGTACATATCTGGCTGATGCTTGTAGTGTACTTATATATCTGTTGGACAGCGATAGTCTAGAAGAGTGGTTCTCATTCTTTTGTGTACAGTAAATTACTAGTAACATTTTTTAAAGTACTGTGTCTTGGACACAGTCTCATATTTTGATTAGGATTCCTCATGATTTGAACCTGGTTATTGACGTTGCAAAAACTTAGCCATCGATGAGCACCTAAACTTGAACTACCAGATGCAGTACTCTCTGAATAATTTGTATTCTTAAATTATTAAATCAGAATAAATTATTACTTCCAGAAGACCTGATGCTTTTCACTAGACACAATAGTCAGGAATTTTAACAGGTAAATTTATTTATTTCCCAGCTATGTGCCCTGTCTGCTATTTTTTTCCTCTCCAAATCCTTAAGCTATTTTGAGACTTAAAAACAAATATATTATTATTTTTTCTAATATTACTTTATTAAAATAAGGTCACTTTCTCTAAGTATACACTCATTTTGCAGTGAAGGCAGAGTTGGTTAAGCTTTATGAGGAAGAATAGAAATTTCCATAATTAAGTTAAAGTGATTCTGAATGTGGTCCAAATGACTACAGGTCAGAAAGAGATTATGATTTATTTCAACACCGTTAAAGAGCCAAACTGACCTTATGTTGAGTTCATTTCTTTAAAAATGAGAGTTTTAATATTATAGATACATTAAACAGCTTGTTATGCCCTTTAGATAATATGTATAATGTACTCTGGTGTTGAAGAGAGGCCAAGGGTTCCAGTCTAACCAAAACTTGTTGAGTGACAGACATCCTATTAGGTAAACTGAAATAAATAATCTTCTAAAGAAAAAGTTCATGGAGATTTCATCTCTTACCATGTCAATTTATTATAACTCACTACTAAAAATTCTCAAATTAAGTGCTTTTTTTGCAACATCATGTTGAATAGAATATTTAGAAATAACTGTTTGGTTTATCAGGAAATACTAATTTCTGAAAATATTGAGCTCCCCCATGTTCTTAAGAAGTTGGCATTTCTTTTAGCAATTAACCATAGAAGGATGGATTGTAAGCAGGCTGTGTATGCTCACTGGATAATGTGATGATCCTGTGGGAAAGTTCTTTTGAATTTTAAATTGAACCTTGTTAAGTGGTTGAAAATTTAACTCTCCTAGAAACATTAACCTAGTACCAGAAAAAATATATTCTTCTTCATCTGAATGTCAAGATGAGACCTAGATTAGAATAAGCAAATCAAACTGTCAAAGCCTGTGGGAAGATTTTTACAGAAGCATAAATAATTTATAGAAAATATTGTCTATTTAATGAGGATGATTAATGTAAATATAGATGTGTTATTACATATGGATGTATTGCAGAACATACATATATATTGACTAGTATGGACTAAAGATTGATAGAGATTAAAATATTTTCTTTGAGACATAGCACATGAAAGACTAATGTAGGGGTCAGAATGGGATAAATAACAATCAGAACTATGAGCTCACCAATGCCTCAACCAAAATTCCATGGTCTCCATAAAAATTTCCATTCATCTAACCACTAGTCACTAACAGCTGATATTTAGGAGCCAGAATCAGAAAGATGTTTGGCCTTTCACAGCTTGCTAAGAAAGTAGTAAGCTAGAAAAGCAAATTTCCCAATGTTTGCACCCCACTTTCACTGTATGTCACCCATGTTTGCCTATTACTCATTCTGAATAATTTCAGTAGAATATGTCAGTAATCCTAAGATGTACGTTTAAAAATTTTTCACAGCTCTGTCTCTGGGCTGCGTCTTACAATTCTCAGTGTTTTATGATAACCTGTCTCCTGGGTTGGCTCTCTCTCCTTCAGGCTGCCCTTCTGGTCTAGGACAAAGACAGCCATGGACGACTAAGGCACATATTTGACAATAACTTTGTCTCCACCTTCTTGGCCCTCTCTCTCCAGCTGGTATATGCAGTCCCTGTATCTTGTCTCCTCTCTCTACTCAACCTGAGTCAAAGTTCTTGGTTTGCAAATTCAAAGAATGTTTATACTGGGCAAGAATGTTTCAAGGCAGGCTGGATTTTCAGGGCCAGTTTCTGGTACACTTTGGCTATGATAGTGCATCTTGTACAGAACCCTTTTGCTTTTACTGATGTAGCTCACTGGGGTGTTGAACTGACTCATCTGTTGCTGATGGTAAATCTAAAAGAATTTTACCTTAGCAGCATATTTTCTTTTAATTGTATTTGACCATAGAGCTGTATTTTCAGGGACCATCACAAGAAGATAGCATTCAATGGAGTGGAATTCAGGGAAAACTGCTGAAGAGTGAATCCTCCTCGATTACTTCTAGAGGTCTTACAACCTCTGTCTCTGACTTTGCCCTTCTTCCTACCATCCCAAGACTCACTTGCATTTTGATATATTTTTCCTTCAAACCTCAGAAGTAGAAATAGCCTCTCCAACTGTTTTCAAATCTACTCTAAAATAGTTTCTGAGTGATATTCTCTCTCTCTCTCTCTCTCTCTCTCTCTCTCTCTCTCTCTCTCTCTCTCTCTCTCTCTCTGTTTTTTTGGTTATTGTTAATCCTCACCCCAGCATATTTTTCCATTGTTTTTTAGGGAGAGTAGAAGAGAGAGGGAAAGACAGACAGAAACATTTGATGTGAGAGAAACATTGATGTGAGAGAAACATATCAATTGGTTGACTTCTGCACGAGCCCCCACCAGGGCCTGGGCCAGGGAAGAGCCTGCAACCAAGGTACATGTCCTTGACCAGAATCGAACCTGGAGCCTTTTGGTCTACACCAATGCTCTATCCACTGAGCCAAACTGGCTAGGGCTGAGTGATATTCTTTTTTTTTTTTTTTTACTTAACTCCCTCATTTATTTATTTTATTTTTTCCTTTATTGATTAAGGTATTACATATGTGTCCTTATAGCACCATTGCCCCCCCCCCACCTCTCCACTCATGCCCTCACCCCCTGTTGTCTGTGTCCATTGGTTAGGCTTCTATGCCTACATACAAGTCCTTTGGTTGATCTCTCCCCCTACCCCCACCCTCCCCTACCTTCCCTCTGAGGTTTGATGGTCTGATCGATGTTTATTTGTCCTGGATCTGTTTTTGTTCATCAGTTTCTGTTGTTCGTTATATTCTATAAATGAGTGAGATCATGTGATATTTATCTTTTTCTAACTGGCTTATTTTGCTTAGCATAATGCTCTCCAGTTCCATCCTTGATAGTTTTCTACATTTTTCTGTGATTTCTGTGTGTTATGACCCTTAAAGCAAGCATGCCTCTATTTTGAGAAGAGAAAATGTTTCCTGCCCTTTGTTTCACTGATAATTGGAGATAATGCATTTTGCAAACACAGTTAAATTGAGGCATTATAGTAATGATGTTTATAACCAAAGGTATTAGGTTTAAAAAGTAACCAAAAGCCTATGATTTTCAAGTTATAAAAATTATAATGCTGTGTGTCAGTTTATTTGCTCGTAATGTCAGGCTTGTTAAAACTCTTCTCAGATCAATTGAAGCCATAGAAAATTATATTTGAGTAGAAATATTAATTTTTGTCTCCTTTATCTTCTGCATCTACTCTCCACTCAACCTTTCTTTAACAAGAATGAAATTATCATAGCACTTAATCATTGATGACATAAGAATTACAATCCTCATTAACCACTCTCTGCATTCTTCATCCATTTCGTCAAGTCCAAACATGCCATCTAATATGTTTAAAAAGACATATTAGTGCTATACCACAGGGGATATTAATGCATTTACCTTTTCTGGAACCACGCTTTTGCCATCCCAGGCATAACCTCTCTTGGTGAAATAGTTTACGGTGGCGAACTCAATCAGAGCGGAGAACACAAAGGCATAGCACACTGCGATAAACCAATCCATAGCAGTTGCATAAGCCACCTTAGGGAGCGAATTCCTGGCACTGATGCTCAAAGTTGTCATGGTGAGCACAGTTGTTACTCCTGTAAAGAAAGAAATTAAGTGAATTTGTCAATTGCTACTACACAATGGCATCACTGGATGTCATGCTACTTGTACAGAGGGAGAACCACAGTACCCCAGAGTATACGTTTTCCTGTTCATCACATTCTGGTCTGGAATGGATGAGTTTTAATTTAATCCCAGTGTAGTTTTCAGTTGATGGAATGGCAATTTGAAGGGGATCTCTTCTAGGGATAAACTACTTTGCTGTTGAGCTGTTAATAAAATAGTGAACTTTTAAAATGGGCATCTTGAACGTGGTGTCCTGGTTAGAAAAGGAAATAATATTCCCTCATTTTCTCCAACTCTTTGAAATAGAAAGCATCGATCACTATCTCTGATCCACAGAAAACTGAATCCTCAGCTCTGTTTGATATTCTTCCCGTGTACCTCTAACGTTATAAACCAAGAAGATAATAGTGTATTGATGATTGATAAGTGATAGATAACTAAATTATCTTTAGATAATACTTTGTTACATTATTAACTCTTCTGCTTTTATACTTGTTTTTTTTTTGCTTATTTTGAAGTAGCCACACTTTTGAAGAAATTCCTAAAATAAGTTGCATGTAACTTGCCTGAGGTTATACATTTCAGAAGGAACAAAGCCAAAATTTAATCACATTTTGAGATTTAAATGTCCACAATCTTTCCTTTTCTGTTATTGCTGCCCCAATGCCATCTTTAAGTCCATTGTTTTTAGTTAATTTATGTAATTATATGAGTTGGTATGTAAATAATGATATCCATTAATGTTCACATAACAAATTAATATTATCAGCCTACTAAATGTCATTCACCTTATAGTTAGACTATTGCAAGGTTCCTTATAAACCATTTGAGAAGTATTTAAAAATTCACCATAATCCAGTAAGGATGACTCAGGCTGCATGATGTGGAAAAATCGTGACCTGCTCCAGTGACTACTCTCAACCTGACCACTTATTAGCTCCATAACCTGAATAAGTGAATTAACTTCCAGGGACCTCAGTCTTCATATCTTTGGAGGCTCGATTGAAACTTCATTTTCTTGACTGTCTATATCATTGTTGAGGTTCTAAGAGAGGAAAATTTCCACACAGTCATTCACAAGATTTTTTGAGGATAAAATGCAGTAATATGTACAAGCCTTTTAAAGATGTAAATAAATTATTGCCTTAGAAGATGCTATCTTCCAATGGGGTCTAAAATTAATATCTATACTTCCCCCCACTTGATGACTTTTCAGAGAATTGGTAGGAATACAGAGATGGGGGGGGTGGCTAATTTTTATGAACTGCTTTAAACCATCCAGTATTTCCTAGTTTTCCATGAATTTCAAGGTAGATCATCTTGGCAACTATTTTAGAAAGTGATAGGATTTAGAAGAAACACTGAGACTTTTATCGAGTCATAGTTATTACTTTGAACTTTGACGGTGTTACAGAAAGTTCTGGGGCCTTGTCTATATTACCTAACCAACAAATGGCTTAAAGAATATTGGCTGGAAAACAGCTCTCAAATGTACATGCCGATATTAACTTGAGCAAAGAGCAAGGTAACTAAATACCAGTATCTAGGAAACAGAGCAACCCAGTTTTAAATCTCAGTTCTGTAATTGCTGAGTGACCTTGGGAAAATTGCCTCACAATTCAGAGCTTCTGCTCCATTCTTTAAAAATAATTATTTCTTTGTAAATTTATGTCAATAAGTCTAACTCAGAGGAGTGTTGTGACTATTAAATACAATACAATAGTAGAGTGTTTAGCACTTAGCCTGATATTTACTTAGGGCAAGATTAATTACTTATTATTATTGACAAATACAGTCCTTTTGGATAAATTCCTGCTATAGTGAATTCATTTCTTTATTTTTGTGAATTTTGGTTTATATAAGCAGCATAAGGAATTTGGGAGTAGGTGTTCTTAAATCAAATGCATGCATAAATTAAAAGCAGTGAAGAATAGCATAAAGAGGTTGTGTGTGTGTGTGTGTGTGTGTGTGTGTGTGTGTGTGTGTATGTGTGTGTATTCTTATAATTCCTGCTATAGGGGAGGGGAAAAGAACAAAAGTGTGTTGAGCATCTCTTAAGTTGCAAGTACTAAGCCTGAAAATTTACATATTTTATTTTTATCACTTAATCTTTTAAACAGTATAATTTGATATTAATTGTATTCACATTTTGACAAATGAAGCTTAGAAAAATAGATTAAAACTAAAACTTGAATCTGTCTGGCAGCAAAATTCCATGACCACATTGCCTCCAAATGTGAGCATGGAAGGTAAAAAATATGATATTTTAAGACATAAAACAGCCTTCAGCTTTGTTGCAGTCTGGGTTGCCTTTTAGTAAGTTCTTATAAATTACAACTCATGACCCTCCCAGGCATCTTACACAGCTCAGAGAAATATGCTGAGTTCAGACAAAAAAAAAAAAAAAAAAAGAATAGAAACATGTCTACTAAATAAATGTTAAGAGGCTGGGTCTTAGAAAATTGTATTTGTGATTTTATTGAGCTTGAAACATTAGAAATATAAAACTTGATGGACAGAAATACTTGCCACAGCTAAGGTTATGTATAGGTAGTTATGTTTACCGAAAAGGCATGAGTTGCCTGATTGTTGAAAGTGTTAAAAGCAAGGTTTTTAAAATAAATGGATACGTATTTTTAAAAAAAGCAAAGTTTTTGATTTATAAAACAGTCCAAAATGTTTTAGAAAATTTCCAAACTGGAAGGATCAGCTATGTTGGGGTAAAGTGGGGGAAAATTACATTAAAAAACATTTTTCACTGTAGTGCTTGATTCATTCTACATAAAATATAATGTAAGTATCTTATGTGTTCTAATTTTTAAAAAAAATTCTTGGGGGAAAAAAGGGGCTCAAATTTCGTAAGTACACAGAAGTGAGTGTCTTTATTTCTAACAAGTAGAGTCAAAGCTGGTTAATATTGACAAATGGTGATAAGGAATGTTTGGAGTGATCACCTTTGCTTGGTAGCTGACTCTTTCTGGATCTTGATTTAGTTGTGTTCTTAGGGTATTGTCAGAGCAAAGATTTGGTGGTTTCCAACCTAGAAGCACCTTGCAACATTCAGAAGGAAATAGTCTTTTCTGGGCATTTGGAGTAGAGTCTTGCTTTTTTTCTGAGATAACTGATTTTCTCATACGTTGCATATTATTGGAGGATGGCATAGGGATCTTTGCATATGAATGATCTCCAATTTAGATTTTAAGCTTCTTAAGGCTTCTATTCTGTAGTTAAGGGTCTTACATATAGCATTGTGCCAGCTGATATTTCTGGAATGAACCTTGGTAACCGCACCTTTCACCAATGAATATATGGTTGTTATTTACAAACCAATGATGTTGCCCACAAGAACCCCATTCCATGTCTTGTCATTGGGACAGGGTAGCCCACTGGTGGGGGTACAGCATGTCATTAAGGGCACAGACTGTGGATCTAAGGTTTTGGGTTTTCCTCCACACTACTTCACCTCGTAGCTTCTGACCTTGAGCAGGTTACTTAATCTCCTTTTCCTTAGCTTTCTTATTTCTAACACAAGGATAATAATAATACACAGGCTTTTCTTTTTAGTGTTAAGTAAGATAGTGTAGGTTTTTTTTCGTAGAACAGAGCCTGCAATAAAAACACTCAGTAAATAATGTGTATGATTGTATTGTTATTCAAATATTAAGCTCCAAGTTATAACCTTCATGAGGGGAGTGGTTTATGTTAAGGTCACTGCTGTATTCTGTGTCTAGCTCATAGTAGACTTCAAATAAAAATCACTGAGTGAAGGAATGAATCAGTAAGTTTATGGTAATGGAATCTTTTGTTTACATCAGTCTAAAAAGTATAATTAAGATAGTATAACACTTTTTATGAAGTACAGATTTCTTAAATAATAAATTAGGGAATGACTTTTCCTATTAGTAAAAGGTTATTACCCTTTAAGCAATTTTCCATTACCTTGCCTTAACTTGAAGCACCTAAGGGCATTTTAAGCATTTTAATAGAAAAAAATTGCATATTTGTAGCTCTTCAGAAATGCACACTTATAGGTAAACTAGAGGCCCAATGCATGAAAATTCATGCACTTGGGGGGGAGGTGGAGGTCTTTCAGCCCAGCCTGCACCCTCTCGCAGTCCGGGAGCCCTCAGGGGATGTCTAATTGACGGCTTAGGCCTGCTCCCCAGGGGGAGCGGGTTAAGCTGCAGTCTGGCCTCCTTCTGCAGGAGGAAACTGGGCAGGCCAGTCAGGGGACGGCGCCAGCCAGCAAGTGGCTGGCCTTCAGTCCCCGCTCCTGGATTGCCCCTCCACTGCCACTGGTCACCGCCACCCCCCCGATCGCCATCCCCTCCCTCTGCCCGCTGGCATGCGCCTTGGCTGGCCTGGCACTGCCTCCACCCCCTTCCCCCTGCCAACCGGTCATTCCGCCGTTCAGTCAATTTGTATATTACGCTTTTATTATATAGGATGAATTATTCCTGTACTGTCATATGATATGGTCATTAATGCTCTTGCCCTATGTAAGGAAACCCTGCTTTCATATATGTAAGGAAGTAGTTCTGCTGATATTTTCTTAGATTCTAAAAAAATACACAGGTATATGATTATGTAATATGAAAGTAGGCTTTAAATATTAATGTTTCTCTGTGTGTGTGTGTGTGTGTGTGTGTGTGTGTGTGTGTGTGTTTTAATCTAGTATGATACACTTTATGCCTGCATCATTCCAGTTTGTCTCCCAAAATATCAGATCAAATGTTCATTAATCACATTGATTTACTTTCACTGAAGCAGCTTGCTATTTAGGGCAATAATTTTAAAATAATAAACAATTTATATTGTACTAACTTCGTATTTTAACGTACAATTATTTTTTCATTCTATTTGCACTATCACCCAAATAACTTGCCCTCCAAACCCTCGCATGCATGTTTTGCTTGGCACTTACCAAAGACGGTCCTTGCTGGTACGGACTCTCTGTTGAGCCAGAAGGAGACTTGGGACA
Source organism: Cnephaeus nilssonii (assembly GCF_951640355.1). Classification (NCBI taxonomy): domain Eukaryota; kingdom Metazoa; phylum Chordata; class Mammalia; order Chiroptera; family Vespertilionidae; genus Cnephaeus; species Cnephaeus nilssonii. Next base: position 96,492,967 of record NC_137076.1, on the reverse strand, counting down.
GAATGACAGTCATTATACATGGCAGGTATGTCTGAATAACAAAATAGCCAATCTTTCTTTTCAGGTGGAAATGAGTGGTCATAACAACATATTCTCCTAGAGGGTGAAACAGACAGTAACTTTGAGCAATTTGACCTTGAAAAAACAAGTTAATCTCTGAGGTTTTCCATCAGCAACAAAGACCTGGAGGTTAGACACGTCCTTTCTCCATGTGATACCTAGTTCCTGAAGAGAAAAGCTTTTATCCAGGAAAGAGAAAAAGAAGACACTTTAATAACATGACAAAATGGCTCTGAGGATGAGATTGATGTGCCAAGGATGTCGCCGATAGTCTTATATCCTTATCCTGGTACATACATCTAAGACATATTTTTCATATAATATCAGAAAGACGATATGTGTCTCTACATATATTTCATTATCATCTTTTGTTGTTCACAGTGTACCATTTTGGGAAAATTCTTCAAAGAATATGATTTTGGTGTTCTAAAGAGCAATTATTTGACATTTTACTTGTTTTATAAACCACTTCCTTACTAAAAAATTAGAATAGGAGAATTTCAGATCTTTTAAAATCATCTTCCTAAATTAAACAAAATCTAAGTTTTGGCATAAAATATTTTAAAAAGGAAAGAAAAAGGCAGCCAAATCAAAATCATGTTGTAATAATTAAAAAGGGAAGGAAAAACACAACAACAAAAATGGTCTCCTAAATTGGATTAAAAGAATATGTCTAGATATCAAGTGTTTATGCACTAAGCATGTCAAATTATTTTCCTCTAACTCAACAGTCTAGAAGAATTGTAATTCAAATATTCTTGTACATCATGTAACACTGAGGGAATCTTGTAAGTTAGATGTGACAATATTTCTGTTACATTACAATACAAAATTAAGGGGAGTAGAAAAATAGAAGCAGGGATTTAATTTTGTAAAGCAGAATTGAGTGTTTATGTAGACCTGGCCTCCATTCTTTGCTTTTTCAAATGTTAGTTACTTGAAGGGTAAATACCTTGCTTAACCTCTTTGACTTTTTCTCATTTGTTCAATTAAAATGATAGTGTTTACTTCATTATTCCTGAGATGCTGTGAGGATAAAATTAAATGATAGAAGTGAGAGTACTTTTTCAACAGTGGGAGTCACTTGCAGATTTGCAGTGTAAAGATAGAAAGATTAGAAATGTATTCTCTCCAGCTCAAGAGATAAACCATTCACTTTTTCAACAAAATTGTAGTCAGCATTGATTCCATGTACAGCTATTATTTTTTTCTTCCAAGTATTCAAAAGTTAGTATTTTCTGTAAATACTACCTTTTTAAGAGGAACGAGATAATAAAAATATCATTGGCAGAGTGGTTGGTATTTTAAATTCTGCTTCAGAGTATACTGAAATAGAAACGAAACAGTGATTATAGTTTTAGGCCACTTAGCCTCTTTGGATCCGTCTTGTTATCTGAAATATGAGTAGGTTGACCAGATAACTATAGAAGTCTCCCTATCCCACCCCCTAGTTTTCACATTTTATGGTTATAATTATTTCTCTGACTACCATGCACTAGGCCAGTGGTCGGCAAACCATGGCTCACGAGCCACATGCGGCTCTTTGGCCCCTTGAGTGTTCTAATGCCACTTCTTCAAAATAGACTCACCCAGGCCCAAAACCGACTTCTGCGCATGGGCCACGAAGTTTCAATCGCACTGTACGTGCGCGCTTGCACGTGGTATTTTGTGGAAGAGCCACACTCAAGGGGCCAAAAAGCCATGGTTTGCCGACCACTGCACTAGGCTGTGTGAGTGGGAGCCCTCAGGTTCCTTTGATGAAGGTTAATCACCATTGTTGCTCCCTGGTCAGGGAAGACAATTCAGTTCCTCATTTATTTTGACTGTGTAATCCTAACTCAATGCATCCTTAAATCACCTCCTCCACAGGAAACTGGAAAGAGGACCCCACAGTTTCTCTTGGTCATCTGTTATAACTCATTCATGAAGAAAAGACATTTCTGTTCAGCAAAATTAATGTACATTTCCTTTGATCAAATCTGTGTGTTGATTTAGGGCAGTGGTCGGTAAACTCATTAGTCAGCAGAGCCAAATATCAACAGTACAACGATTGAAATTTCTTTTGAGAGCCGAAAACCGACTTCTGCGCATGGGCCACGAAGTTTCAATCGCACTGTACGTGTGCGCCCACACGTGGTATTTTGTGGAAGAGCACACTCAAGGGGCCAAAGAGCCGCATGTGGCTCACGAGCCGCAGTTTGCCGACCACAGACTTAGGATAAATACGAAGACTTTGTAGTCATTGTGTGTTTTTAAAAAGGGATTACATATTATTTCATTCTTATTCTCTACTGGCCATGAAGTTATTCTTATGACTAATGGCAATTTAATTATTTTACTTCTCTGTATGTCATATTGTCATGTTCTTTAATCACTTTTATAATTTTTACATGGATTCTCCTTAAATAATTACTTAGGAAGCATACTGTGGTATAGTAGAATGGGACAAGGGCAATGCCTGGCATCTATTCCAAACTGCCTTTCCAATACATAAAGCAAAAAAAAAAAAACACTCTTCTTTATGTCATCAAGTAGCTCTCTTGTACTAACTCTATCATTAATAGTAATAGTTAATATTTATTATATAAATTTTTACATGTCAGATACTCTACTAATCAGTCTGTATGCTTTTTTTTTTCATTTTAGTCTCAAAGTAACTCATGATGTACAATCTCTTACTATCTCCAAATAGTGCAAAGGATAAACAGAGAAAGGTCTTGCCAAAGGTCACACAGTTAATAAGGTAAAAACAGCCTTTAAACCCTGATAGTATAACTTCAGATTCCACACTCTTAAACTGTGCTTCATCACATTGTTACATTTCCACACATGCCTGTCTTGCCTGTTACCGGTGTGTCAGAGTATGTGGTTGGCAGTACATAATTTGCAACTTGACTACCCAGCTTCAGATCCCCTGCCATTAGCTGTGGAAAAATAGTTAAGCCTCTCTGGGCCTCAATTATGTCCCATATGTAAATATGGGGATAATAATAATGTCTCCATCATTCAACTATGAGCTTTTTGAGAATAGGAACTGTATGTCCTTCTCCAGGCCTAAGCACAGTACATGAGGAAATAAGTAAAGGAATAAGAGAATAAATGAATGAATAACAGATAATTGTACTGGATTTGAAAGCTAATTATGTGCCTTTAAAGGTTTTGCTCTGCCAGTTGAGTAAGTACATTTAAAACTATGTCTCTGATTCATTTTCTTCCCTAAAATATGATGGCAGATTCCAAGGAAGGGATTGCACCTCTAAAAAACCCAAGTATTGGACTGAGCCTCATATATTTAGCTCCTGTGTTATAGAATTGGGTATTTTGACCTGCAAGAGGTCACTGGTAGTGTGTGTGTGAGTTTGTTCCATGTGAGTGTGGATTGCAGGCAAGTGGAACCACACCTTCTAACCTTCTAAAAGATTATCTGAATTGATTCTCTCCCCACAGAGATTTTAAGGTGGAAAAAGATGTTCTTTATTTAATCATTGTCAATGTGTGTGCTCTTTCCTGCCATCATTCCTAGTCTTCTGGCAGAGTCAGGGAGGTAATAGCACCGAATGTCATTTATCTTGATGTTTTCAGGGCTCCACTAGGAGATGTGAAATATGGGATTGCAGACTTTACAAAAGATCTTTGTTTCTTCCCACAGAAGTCTATCAAGGTGAAATTTTTTGTTGTTAATCCTCACCCCAGGATATTTTTCCATTGATTTTAAGGGAGAGTAGAAGAGAAAGGGGGAAGACAGAGAGAAACATCGATGTCAGAGAAACACATTGATTGGTTGCCTCCTGCATGAGCCCCAACCAGGGCCTGGGCCCGGGAGGAGCCTGCAACCAAGGTACGTGCCCTTGACCAGAATCAAACACAGGACCTTTTGGTCTGCAGGTTGATGTTCTATCCACTGAGCCAAACCGGCTAGGGCATCAAGGTGGATTTTTGATGAGCCAAAGTAGACCCAGAGGAAGTGTAACTACACTTGAGTGTCATATTGTGGAGTTGAATATGTGCATTGTACTGAACCCCTGCGTTTGAGAATTTGGTCATTATTCTCCCCACCAATACCACCAATATTCATTATGGGAATGATAAGAAAAAGCTCCAATTTTGTACAGATAAACTTGCCCCTCTAGCACAGAATGATGACTTTTAATGGACTGAATTTATGAGGTTCAGACAGCTTGGGGTTGATGAGTTGGGTCACTGTCTCTCACCTATTGCCCCTCTTTGTGACTATGCATCTTTCTGAGTAACTAGAATGCAGCTAGGCTGAATCCTTAGGAAGCCAGAGATGAAAGTGGTCTCCAAGTTAATTGGACTAAGACATCAATTTACATACATGAGAACTGGGGCATAGAGAAGGGATACCATGACAGGTCAGTCACTGGTGCTGTGACTAGAATAAAGGCACTCCTTCTGCTGAGTAACGTTTGTGGCTTGTATATACTTCTATTGCACGTGTGCTGCTGCACTTGCATTACTATTTCCCTGACATCCTCCAACTTCCATCCTAATGATAATAGATGGGGAGTTTCTTGAGGATAAGTTCTATGTCTATTATTCTGAATGCCTCTAGCAGAGTGATTATTTGGCTCCCAACTAATACAGATTAACAAAATGAAAGTTAAATCCTGCAGTAATCCTTCCTTGATTATTCTAGGCTGGATTCATTACTTTTTATTTACTTAGTACCTCCTATATTTCAGCTACTATAATAAATGCTAGGGACACACACAAAAAAAAAACAGATGTAGTCCCTGCCCTCACAAAAATGTTAACCATGGCACTTACCACTCATTTTGATAGTTATAGTTTATGTGTTTGTCTTCCCTTAGACTTCATGGCAGCAAGATTTCTGCCTTGTCTATCATCGATTCCCTAGTGCCTGCCATAATATTCAGCTTATAATAGCATTCCATTTCTAAAAAGTCAACACTACTCATTTTAATACATTTTCCAACATAACTTGTGAGGAGAAAAAACTTCAGTGTTTTCCACATTCTGTGATATTTTTTAGGACTATAGCAACAAGTATTACATATCATTTTGAGCATTCATTATATAAACATTGTAATCAATGTTTTATATTATCTCATCTTGAATGCAAAATTATAGAATCCCCATTCTTAGAAGAGATCAAAGTTTATAATTGGATATATGGCTTTCACAAAGTCACAAGGCTTCTTTTAAGGGACAGGACCAGAAATCCAGTCCACATCTTTCTCACTACAAAGCCTAAGTCCTGTCCACTATGCTACATGCATTTTTTTTTAAATTCATTATTTTTTAAATGTGTCAATTCTATGTGCATTTTTAATGTTTTTAAACCTGAGAAACAACTTTCTCCATTTTTCAAAAGAAGAAACGCAAATATTTGAGCTTTTAGGGTAGCCATAGATACTTTAAAGTAAGCAAAACACAAATTCTATTAAGCAGGGATTATCCTATAATCTCAGTAAGAAATATTGACCTATTTCTTAAACATGTTAGAATGATCAGGGTCCCAATATAAAGTCTGAAATCAAAGAAAAAAAGTTTGAGGAAGAAAAAAAAGCAATCCCACTCTTCCTTATTACTAAATTGTCTTTAGAAATTACAAATCAAAATGAATAAATTAATTTAAAATTTTAAAAACATCCATAAAAGCAATTGTTGAGTCTTTCTACACTTTCAGTAATTGAACATAGTTAAAAATATTGGGATTGGAGGGGGTAAATTTTACTAATTGTTAGAACCCAAATTTTATTTATAATTATATGCCCTTATGATCACAATTAAGTTAGTCACAAAATGGATACTTGCATAATTAAACTCTTATCTTATTTCTTGATACAAGTTTAAAATTTTGGATCCAGCTGTTTATTATTATTTGATCTATTTCTGAGTATTGCATTTGTAAGGTAGTTATAACTTTAAGAAGGATGGCATGCCACCTACTTTTAATTCCAAAATGGAGTTATCAGTAATGTGATTATATTTCTATAGGATATAGCTGAGGAAGATTCTTGGCTACAGATACAAATGGATTTGTAGAATGAATTGTTTTTTGATGTCCCATGTGTAATGATCACTGCTATAATTTCACCAGGATTCATTGAATCATGGCAGTAGATGGGGACTAGATGATATTAATACCTAACATTTATTAGTTTTTAAAATTATTTATTGATTTTTAAAGGGAGAGAAAAATCAGTCTATTATTCCACCTATTTATGCATTCATTTTCTGATTCTTGTATGTGCCCTGACTTGGGATCAAACCCATAGCCTTGATGTAATGGGACAATGTTCTAACCAACCTAGCTATCCAGCCAGGGCCCACAGAGAGCTTTTTATGTGCCAGGAACTGTGGTATGTATTTTTAATGGATGTAATTTTTTCTTTCCAACTACCTTGTGAGGTGACCACAAACAACTGGCAAGGTAGAGGAGTAAGGGTTTAACCCAAACATTCTTCCTTAAGAGTTCACATACCTAAATATTGTGCTATACTGATCACATAGAATCAGTTATTTATTTTGCAGATAAACACAGGACAAAGGGCATTAAATGAAAAGTCTAAGATGACAGGTCTATAGAGATTACACTAGTTTTCAACTCAACTGTACCCCAGTTTAGTGCAGTTTTTTCTCTTTCTCTTATTGGCATTTTGAAAGACTTACCGAATTACCACATTCTCACAAAAAAAATCTTTTATGCTCCCTCCTCCATATCTGGAGTTGCCAAGTGACGCTTACCTGTGCTGGACTGAACAATTCCAGAGTCTACGGTTTGTCCAAGAAGATCGTACTGGTTGAGGCGTGACCCATCTTCTGCTACCACCACTGAGCGTGCTGGCTCTCTGGTCCACTCATAAACAACTTCTGCCCTGGTATAAGCATCTAAAAGGAAGGAATGGAAAACAGTCCATGTGTCATGCCACTTTGCTTCTCCTAATGAGTTGGTGTGTTCTATCAGCTTCATATTTTCTAGTTCATGGTTCCAGGGGCAGGCTAGGGACAGAGAGCCCATGTCCCTTAGTTTAGGAACACTAAAACACATGTCCCTGATTCATTCAGTTATCTGTTCACTCTCATAACAAATGGTCACTAAGCATCTGCAAAGGACAAAGCACTTTTCTGAGGATATAGTAGTGGGCATTAGCGAGGTTCCCTGATCTTAGGGAATGGGCATTGCAGTGGTGGGAGCAACACCAGATAAGCTAATCAATGTATACTTTCAAGTAGTGTTAAATACAATAAAGCCATACACAACAGGTAAGGGGATAGACAATGAAGGGAGTGGGGCCTGTTTTAGGGACTCAGAGAGGGTCTCTGAAGAAGTGACATTTATGTAAAGGCATGAGAGAATGAGTCATCTTAAGTCATGGTGAAGAGTTCCTCTGGATAGGCAAACTAACAAGGTTCTTCCTCCAGGGCAGGTAAAAGTGTGGCATGTGTGCGAACAGACAGGAAGACCAATGTGGCGGGAGTGAAGTGCATGAGAGATGAAATAAGGGTAAGGCAGTAGCTTGCATCCAAACTATGTCAGGCTACTATGAGGTTTGATATTCCTACCTATAAGGATAATTTGTGGATTAGATGAACTGATGCATATACAAATGCTTACTGTACTGCCTGGCACACAACTAACACATAATACATAATACCATTGTTAAAAATGAAATCGGTAATCAGGAGAAAACATAATAGTTCTTGACATAAAACATTTGTTAAAATGGGAAAAGAATGGGGAAAAGGGATTTATCACCAAAGTTCTATTTAGCAGACAGCTTGTGAAGTAGTATATCCTTGGGTTTCACTATAGAATGAGACTCATAAAAACAGAAATTTGTCTCTCCGTGACTAGTGCTGTTAGGAGCCTGAAGGCCCTTTGCTATTTTCTTTGCTTGCTGTCTTCCTACACTACCACACTTTTCTTCTATGAATCATATACCTTCACTGAAATAATTGTTTAGATTGCTTGTCTAGAGAGAACAGACAGCTGGTTAGGTAAGTCCAGGAGTTGACTCAGTCCTTGTATGTACCTCCCCTGCAGGAAACCAGGAATGCATTATTCCCACACACTTTCTGCCCGCACACTGGTCAAAAGCAGAAGGGTAGAGGAAGACCAGAGAACCTGGCTCTGGGGCCACAGTTCTCTTGGCTCCTCTAATGTGTGCCCTCATATTTAGTAACAGAAACCCAGAACATTATTATGAAAGGGATTGATCTAAGAGACCTTCAAAAGCATTAATATATACATGAGTTTTATGCATTATGCAAACAGACCTATAACATCCTGAAGACTTTGATCAGGGTAAATTTTTTCCTGGCTGCATCTTTTAGGTGTACGCTTAATTATTAGGAAACAGCTAATTGTTGTCCTTTGTCAACTACCAGTATTTCCATATGATAAACAAGCTGATTTATTCTTAAGGTCAAACAAATGTCAGTAATGATAGAAAAGAAACACAATCATCTCCATTTATTGGAAAGAAATGTTATCTATTTGGTTCAAGTATCCATACTTCAGTTGTTTTTCTGTGAATACAACTTCAACAGAAATAGAATTTTCCTCTAAATAGTTAAATCCATTCTTTCTAGTCCAGTAGATAGAAAATAAGTCCTTTCTCAAATAACATTAAAAAGTGCAGTCAGGATTATTACTTACTAGTGGGGGGGGGGGTGTCTTCACCTTCTCCAATCTGGGACCCCTCGAAGGATGTCCTACTGCCGGTTTACAGGGATTGGGCCTAAACCGGCAGTTGGACATCCCTCTCGCAATCCAGGACTGCTGGCTCCTAACTGCTCACCTGCCTGCCTGCCTGCCTGATTGACCCTAACGATTCTGCCTGCCTGCCTGGTCGCCCCCAAATGCCCCACCCCACCAGCCTGATCTCCCCCAACTGCCCCCTGTGCCAGTGTGCTCGCCCCCAACTTCCCCCCTGCTGGCCTGCTCACTCTAAACTGCCAGCCCCTGCTGTCCTGATCACCTCCAACTGACCCCCACTGATAGCCTGCTCACCCCCAACTGGCCCCCCTGCTGGTCTGCTTACCCCCAACGGCCCCGCCCCCCACCAGCCTGATCACCCACAACTGCCCTCTCCTCTTGGCTTCTAACAGCCTCTACCTCAGCCCCGCCATCATGGCTTTGTCCAGAAGAATGTCCGGAAGGTCTCCTGAAAGGTCTCCCAGTCTAATTAGCATATTACCCTTTTATTAGTATAGATAGAGGCCTGGTGCACCGGTGAGGGCCGGCTGGTTTGCCCTGCAGGGTGTCCCGGATCAGGGTGGGGGTTCCCTTGGGGCGTGGCCTGGCTGAGGGGCCTGTGGTGGTTTGCAGGCCAGCCATGTCCCCATGGGGTGAGGGTCCCCGCTAGAGGGGGCAGGGCCAGCCTGGGTGAGGGGATGAAGGTTGTTTTCAAGCTGGCCACACCCCCTTCAGGGTGGGGGGTCCCCGCTGGGGTGCCTGGCCAGCCTGTGTGAGGGGCTGATGGCTGCTTGCAGGCTGGTCAAGCCCCCCAGTGGGAACCCTCACCCCATGACGGTGTGGCCAGCCTGGGTGAGGGGCTGATGGCTGTTTGCAGGCTGGCCACGCCCCCTGGCAACCCAAGCTCCCAGCCCATCCTTTTTTTCTTTTTTCTGCACCTCCTTGAGTGGAGGCCAGGGCCAGCTGGAAGCAGATATCTGGGATTTATTTATCTTCTATAATTGAAACTTTGTAGCCTTGAGCAGAGGCCAGGGCCGGCCAGGGTGGGTGGGAAGCTTGGCTTCCTCCATCTCCAGGGACAACCCAAGCCTCCTGCTCACTCCAGCTCCAAGGCTGCCGCCATCTTTGTTGGGTTAATTTGCATACTCGCTCTGATTGGCTGGTAGGCGTAGTGGAGGTATGGTCAATTTGCATGTTTCTCTTTTATTAGTGTAGATAGGTGTGGCTCAGTGGTTGAGCATTGACCTATGAACTAGACGTCGAGGTGCAATTGCCAGTCAGGGTACATGCCCGGGTTGTGGGCTTGATCCCCAGTGTGGGGCGTGCAGGAGGCAGCTGTTTATTGATGTTTCTATCTATCCCTCTCCCTTCCTCCCTGAAATTAATAAAAATATAAAAGAAGATTATTACTTTTAGAATGCATTGCAGCAATTCACTATTTAAACTTTCTTTATGCTCTTTATAGATCTAACAAACTTAACTAATTAGAGATCTCTCGCTTATGTAAAGACTTAGCCCTCTCATAAAAAAAAAATTAAAAATGAGAATAAATTTACTCACAGCTTCCAAATTTTAGTGGGCAGGCATGGGCATCCATAGGGAAGTCCTCCAGATGCATTGGGCATTCAGCTCTCACTGTCAACCTTATCATTTCAGGAAAAATATGGGACACACAGAAGAGTCCTATAGGTTAGATACTTCCTGATACATACAAATGTGATATTATTACCTATAGCAAATATATTAACAAAGCAGGAAGACAGGCACAAATGGTAGCACTATATTGAGCCATTAGTAATCAAATGATCTAAAAAGAATTATTTATAATTATGATGATTTTTTTCCATTTTTGTTTGTTTTGAGAAAGTAGGTGACAACTGATTCTGTATGATTGGGCAAGCATTGCTAATGTTTTCCAAAACAAGTATCGTCAATAACCCACCTAGCAACATTAAATCCTTCAAGGATGAGACTGGATGTAAGCAAATACTTGCAAATTTACCAATTCATCCTTGGTTAAGAAGAATTCATAGATAGAAAGGAAAAAAAAAGGGAGTTTCTCCTTTCCTATGAGCAGTTCTCCCTACCTCCTCCTCTAAAATAGCATCAAATGTAAAAATCAAAGGAATGGGCGAAACAGGAACTGTGTCCTCAGGCTTTGTGTAATTGAGATTAACATAAGTGTTCTGTAGAGTGAACATGTGATCTCACTATATCACAACTATTGTTTTATTTAAAAAACCACTGCCTAACTGAAGCCAGGATGATGTTGTGTTTCCCTTTAGTCCATATCTTCTGGGAATGTGAATTCCATTCATGCTTTTAAAAGAGTACTTAAGAAAGGAATTTGCTGAAATAATTTTGCTCTCCTTTGGTGGAATTGTGAGGGAATTTATGGCCCAATTCCTCACATGATCTTTAGAAAATATATTTATCCATATTGATACTGTTGTAATTAGCTAGTTATTAATACTAGGAAATAAGCAAAAGGAAAGCCAGACATTATAGACATTGCCATCTTGGCAGCTACAAGGTAGATTATTTCAAATTTCAAATATCAATAGATCCTGCTTGGATAATCTGGAAAGGTCTCAACACACCTGTAGCTGATCCTCTATTTTCTCTCTTTTTTTATCTTTTCATTTTTTAAGACCTATTATACTTATACTAGTTGAGTCTAACATCTAAAGTGATTCTTGAAGCATTTTTCTGTCTTTTATACTTAAATATTTTATTTGAATATTTAATATTACTTGAATATTAAAAGTAAGAAGCTAGGAACTCTGGGAGCTCTCTCCAAAGGCAAAATATCACTCTATTTCCATGCTAAACAGAATCCTCCAAGTCTAGGATTTTGCCTTCATTGTATTTCCATACCAAAGGAATAATTGTATGGTCTGAATTACCAAGGGCTGGCCAGATCTACAAAAACAACATTTTAACAAGTCAACTGGGTATGAAATAACTATTTCCCTTAAAAATGAGTCATAAACATATATAAATATTTTAAAATATTTCTATTTTCTTAAAAATATTCAAAGTTTTATTTGAGTCATGTTTCCTTCATTCAGCCATAAAAAAGATGCTAGGATCTCTGGTAATCTCAAATTGTGGGGAATGTTTATAAAGCAATAAAGCATAAATATATACTAGTCTTCAATTTAAGCAATATTTAAAATATCTATATTATTAATCTAACTAACAATATCATTATGAATTCATATACCCCTTCAAAATGTATACTTCTACATGGACCTATCATTTCTAAAAATGTTGAACCTTCCTTTGTGTTTTTCCCTTTTTTATAATTAGAAAGATTTCCATATATACACCTTGAGGTGGCTTTTAGAAATTTGACCTAGACCTTATTGGAATGCAGAAATGTATGAAGTTAATTGTAGGGAAAAGAAGTTACTCATATTGCACTAGAGCATGTGGGAGAAATGCATTGAATTACTTAATATATACTAGTATTGTAAACACTTTTATTTTATCTAGTCATTTTACATAACACTTAATACTTGTGTAATAGTTTAGCTAGCTTATTTCTCATAGCAGAGTAATTATTGAAGTTGAATAATAGGGAAAAAATGAAACCAGATGTCCTACCATTGCCTATCAGCTTGATGATTACCTACCCACGGAAAAAGGAAGGACAGAAAGATCCACAAAGGGACATGGTCCTCCTTACCTCATGGTGTACAGCAAGGTACCATCCTCCGTGATCCTCAGGAGTTTGTTGGGCATGGTCATGTTGTGTGCCACTGACTTCTTTCCATTGTGAAAAAAGGTATCTGGAGTCCAGATCTTGCTTGCCATGAGGTTATTTAACCGGAGAACTGTCATGGGTCCTTTAAATTTTAACCTTTCATCCTTCCAGCTTTGACGGAAAAATACATCTATGGTATATTCCTAGGTAATTATGGAAAATGGCAAAGAGTTTACTGTGCTGTAATTTGCAATGCAAATAGCTTACATTGACAATGCATAATTTTTGCAACTTTAGAAGTAAAATATGAGCTCAGTGATGTTTCTAGAAGTAAACTTGTGGTGGCCTGTACATGTCAATGTCAGGTGAATCACTGGTTGGCATAATAATTTTCTGAAATACTTCTCGGATCTAGTTATCTCCTCAGATAAATGAAAATAACACCCTGTCCCCAACCCACCTCCACTACACCAGCACCTGAAGAGATAGAATATCTTGCAAATAAAAATGGAAGTCATGTTAGAAGTTATTACATGTAAGAACACTTTTTAATGAGACAATTCAAATTATAAAGATAAAGCATAGTGTTTTGGAGGGCCCTTCATTGTGTCTGGAGACCTCACATTCAATCCCAAATCATTCATGATTCCAATGTGAGTGTAACAATCCTATCTCCGTTTTTTACTAAATTGAACATTTTTTATCATAGATAATGTATGTACAGTTTCAACTCTACGCAATGGAGATGAATATGAAAATAAGGAATCTGTTTTGCTGATAATTTGGATCTTTTCCAAAGAAACAAAGAATATAGAACATGGGTGTGTGTGTATGAGTGTGCGTTTGTGAGTGTATGTGTGTATAGGACACATGAGAAATGTGTGAATCTCATCATCATTCACAGCCAGCGACTCTGTCTATTTGAATAAACACAGCTTTCCTTATGGCAATACCCAGAGACAAACATCTGCTAATCTGAATACAAGCAATGTGACTTACCGGCTCCTAAAATTGAAAACGGTAATATCCATCTTCCTTGCAGGATTTGCTACACTGACACTAAATTTGGAACTCAATGGTTTGAAATAAAGATTACTGGATTCTCCATTAATCTTAGCATGCTCCAAACTAGACGGAAGGTTAACTTGAAGACATCATCCTACGTTTACTTAACTCTGATGCATCAGAAAGCTGCTTCTGTTGTTTTTTAAAATCACATCCATACCAGCTTTTCAACTTGCAAACTAATGTCTTGTCTAGGCATTTTGTGCATGAATTTAACTACCTGTCTCTTTCTCAGACTTTAAGCAAGATTGGGTAAAGCCTGAAGGTTCATTCTTGGCGCACCGTTGGCTCTGCTGGGCCTTTACTGATCACTTTATATTGGGTAGTTTATAATGCACTAAGCATAGTGTGAAATTCTGATTGAAACAAAAAGTGTAACATGATGCTAATCTATCTTTGAAGACAAGGGAAGTTACCTTGTTTGATGGCTGGGCTTTTCTGTGTCTGGCAGTATCAGATGAAGGCACTAAGATGCCTGAGATAGGAATTTACTCACCAAGAAACATTTGTTTAAGCATCTGTTAAATTCAGCAGAGGGAGAAATGGTTTGATTTGGATGCTGTAAGAAAAACTCTTGGAGGAATAGGGTGGTCATAGAATGGTCTCTTTGGTGAGGAGAGAAATGGCAAGGGAGCCTGCAGATTCATTCTATCAGGAAGTGACACAAAGTAGTAGTGCTGGGGGGCGGGGGGAGGGGGGAGCTGTGGGTGCATTTACTCTGGGCTGTGCATGTCCTCTTCTCTGGACAACAGGCCAGTGTATGAGATCATGATGATATTGCCATTACTCGGTAATCAGCCACATATACTCTCTTCACTGTCCAACTGAACTACTTTAGCCTGGTCAACAGTAGAGGGAATGGCCACTTGTAAATGAAAGTTCCAAGGATGTGATGTGTAAACTGTCCAAGTCCTCATGAATCTAAAAACTGGGTTCATTTGTTTGCTTGCTCCAAGGATATTTTTGAAGATAAATGTTAATGTAGAATAAACTGAAAATATATTTGTTATCAAATCTTTGACAAGATCTATACCAAAGTCAGTGATTTCAAAAATATGTCTTGAAAAAATTCTCACATTTACATGGATATCATGTTTACTGCCAGCTTTACTTACCTGTGCTAATAACAGACAATGAAATCCCCAAGTTCATTTAAGATATTCTCTTTTCAAATGTTGTACTGGTCACACACACACACACACACACACACAGCAAAACTAATTGGATACGTTTTCATTTCTATTTCTCCTCTGTTAGAAGTGAAAATGAAAATTGAAATAAAAGGAGTTGATAAAGATCAGCTCCTGCCTACTGGAGTGTAAATATTTTGTCTCCTGTGTCTTGAGAACTGCCCCTGCAATATTGCCATGGTAGCAGCAGGTGGCTGCCAGCAGCACCTTGTAGAGCATGACCTTGCCCCCAGTAACAGTTCATTAGGCCAAGTTAGGCCAGAACCTCTTCTTCCGGAAATTATAACAAGAGGAAGGAGAGGGCAGAGCCATACTATAATGGTTACAGAAATAAATTCTAAACCTGCTAACTAGAACTGAATTGTCTGTGCCCCCTGAAAGGCCTTAGGCCATTTTCTTGCCTTCTCTAAACCTTGGTTTCCCAATTGATAATGGGGATGATAGCAGCACTTATTTTCACTTGCTCTTTTGTTAAGTTAGTTACTGTAAGTAAACAGTTTGTCTGGAACCTAGGAAGTTCTCAGTAAATGTTAGAAGTTATTATACGTCTCCTATTTTATTATTTTTATGAACATATATTTATCATGGATTTTTATGTAGCTGGGAATGAAAAATTGCTATTTCTTTGAAATGGTGTTAGGGCAGAAAACCCGAGGAAAACAAGAAGGTAATCATAACCAAGCAAAGTAAAGACAGAGGCAAAAGAGAGGACTCCACAGAAGGTTGTCTGAACAAATAGGAAGCAGTGGTGAAGAATTTGTTCAGGGATCACAGTTCCAGCCCCCGCCACTCAGGTGAAAAGTCTCTCCAAGTTACCTTGTTCAATAGAGTAGGTCCCTCAACAATGTAAGGCTTGTTCTGAAGACTGGGCAAAACGTCTTACGTTCCTAAATAAGTATTGTAATGAAGTGTTCCCGCTTGCACCATTTATTGCCATCTGTGTGTGCTTTGGCTGACTACATTGTAAGCACCATGGAAAGCAGGGCTCTGTGGCTGTGCTGCCTGGATATTTCTGTCAGAACCTAGTGCCCTGAGAATGTGCTGTTTGATTGCTAATTAATGGCTTTTAAAACAAAGTTAAGGAGTTGTCCTAATTTTGTTTTCTATTCCAGTTGAAGTCAGATGCTTAGGGAGCTGTGGAGCCTCTAGGGACAGACAGTCTGAGGTCAAGTTGCTCCCTCGCTGGGTCACTTTCCTCCTTTGGAAAATGTGGATAATAAGAATACTTAGCTAAAATGTTGGGTATTAGGATTAGATGAGATATGGTCTATAAAACCCTTAGCATGGTGCCTACCGTATCGTAAGTGTCCAATAATATCGAGTGTCATAATGGCTATTATTAATTAGATACTTTATTAGTTCCCACTTTAAAAACTAGGAAGCTTTTCCTGTCTTAAAAATAGCTTTGTCATTCCGCCTTCTAATTCTGACAGTTTCTAAATCATGCTGCTCTGTCTTATGCATAATTCTACTATAACATGGTTTACATGATTAATCTTCTCAAAGTGGTCGGGTACCATCTCCAATAGTCACTTAGCAGATCAGTTGCAGACCTATGGCTAGTGTGATTACAGAACAATTCAAATGTTGTCTGGCTCCAGATATTTAGGCAATAGGGAGTATCAGTGGCCTAGACGCTGCGCCTTCGTCCTATCTAATATTTGACCATAGGCCATGCATGGAAAGTAATTCATGATAATCATGGGGTTAATGATTTATTAAAAATCCTACTGTGTACCTCTGGTCTAAGACCAAAAATAGATATCATTGGTTTCTTAAGTCACAGTTAATCTAAAGCAATAACTCAAAGGCATGCCAACTATTTTTCAGGAGGAAAGTTTTTGATTGCCTAGGGCTTTATTCATTACTATCTCTTTACAACGCCTATTGAGCATCTACTCTTTTTTAGGCATCATACTAGGAGCTGGAGAAAGAATAGCCATTTATTAATAATAATAATAATAATAATTATTATTATTATTGCCTGAGTATGATGTCTGTAATGTTTCACTTCCTCTCTTGATGTTTCCATTGATTAGAAGAGCACAGATCCAGTATAAACCATTTGAATGCTCTCCATTCCCTAATACTATTCTATTTGTGGATGGGAGGAAGGAGAACTAATTTAACTTGATGGGTGAATTTGGAAGGAAAAATCAATCTTGCCAATCATAGCCTCTTCCTCTTGACTTTTCCATT
Organism: Cnephaeus nilssonii; assembly: GCF_951640355.1. NCBI lineage: Eukaryota > Metazoa > Chordata > Mammalia > Chiroptera > Vespertilionidae > Cnephaeus > Cnephaeus nilssonii. Next base: position 96,476,058 of record NC_137076.1, on the reverse strand, counting down.
TTGGATGCTGGCTGTTCATAAAACTCACAGTTTTCTGTGCACCTCTATGCTAGAAGGTTCACGTGGACAGTCTACACCCTAGCAGAGGGAGGCCAACACTGCCTGTTGACTAGGGTTAATCGGGCTGATCCTGGGGTTTACTCTCAGAAAACCCACTTTTCTGCAGATAAAAGCCACCTTCTGCAATAGCATTATTAGTAATAAAGGTGATTTTGTCATATTTCATATCCCTTACTCAATGTCTTATTTCTCAAAAGGTTCAGAACTCAAGTTGGGAAAATGGTGATATTTATTAAGTCCCTTGAGACCTTAATTTTTAAAGATAATATAGACTCTTAAACCTATTCCAATTAAGTAATAATTCAACACTTTTAGTAAGCTAGCAGCGCACTGATACTGTGAGGAATGTGAAACTCTATCTTTAGTATTTTTGCATCACGTTAGGAAAATAAGACATTTTATAAGAAAAATAACTTTACAAAGCAGTGCTCTATGTGAGGTTAAATTGTATTTTATAGTCAGTAAATGTAATTAGAATGCTGAAAAGGAAAGTTATTTTGATATTGGATTAATTAAAACATTTTTTTTCATAAAGCATTTGGGTCTTGATTTGGGCCTCTGTGGAAATACAGGATTTAGATGGGTATATAATAGAGGAAATTTCCATGAAGGGTACATAAGGAGTTCAGAGGCAAAATTAATAATTATTATTTATTGAGTACTATCAGTAGACACTTCAGTTGCATATCTCATTTAAAATTCCTAACAATCTGAACAATAAAGATTTATTTTAAAAAATCCTAACAATCTTATAATAATAGTAACATACCCACTATAAGTTTAAGTGATTTGCCCAAGGTCATGCTGTTGATAGTGAGGAGATTTGCATTCAGCCAGCCTGAATTCTAGAGCCAGTCCTGCTAACCCCCAAGTTGTATTTGTCTCACACAAATGATTAAATAGTTAATATTTAGAACAAGTGAGGACACGTTAGTAAAATCATTTATGGATTGTATGGAATACAAGCATACGAGTTTAAATTTGACCTTAAACGTGACTGAGATCTATGAAATCTTCTTAATTAGAAAAGTAGCATGAGAGAATGGTGTGTGTGAAGACGGCGTTCCCACCTGGAAGAATCACAATAGGTCCTCAGAGAGCAATCAATATAGCAGCTATTGTATCACACAGTATTTCAATAAGCGGTCTACAGACTAACCACAGTGGCAAAAATGTTTTGCTGGAGTAATAAATCCACGATTGTGGCTAACTTTTATATTTCTATTTCTTCCAGAGTAATAATGGTTGACATTTGTTTAGTGCTTATTATACGCCAAGAATTTTAATTGCTTTTCATGTATTAATTCACTTAACACTTGTGATAACCCCATGAGATATTATTATTATTACTTCCATCTTACACTTGAAGAAACTGAGGCAGAAAGATATTACCCAAGGAACTATCCTTATAAGTGGAGGAGCTGGTCATAAACCCAGACATTCTGGTTCAGAAATCTGTATTGTTACCCACCACTCTGCTTTCTCTCATGTGCTCCACTGACCCTAATTTGTAACAGTTGGTACATTTCATAACCTGCTTCAAGATCTAAATTATCCTGAGCCCGCATCTCCCAATGTTTGACTCACAGAGCATTAGGTCTATAGAATGTCAACAGGTATTACATGAAGAAAAAGGATTTTGGATAAATACAATTGGAAGATACTAGATTATATGACGTTAAGCAGTTTCCTTACTGCAGGACTTGTCAGAGCATTTACCCTGCCAAGGTGGGTGCGCTGTAAATTTCACACTTTGGGAAATGCTGGTCTCAGTTGATATTTTCTATAACTTTTATTCTGAGTCATCTGAGCTACTATGAAATCAGGACTTTTACATTAATATGGCATTTCAAAAATAATATTCAATTAATAGATCTTTGAAATGTTCATAATGATGTATCTTCATGGCCTCTTTGTGATTTTTTTTTTTTTTTTTGCTTATATAGGAGCTTGGCTGTTAGGACTTTGGAAACATTATTTAACACCTGCAGAGCTCTACTGGTGCACCAGTTCCCATCAGATGGAAGAGAAATGCATGTCAATCATTGGGGTTGGGAAAAGAAAGAACAGGTATGCATTCATTTTATTCACACTCTTGATAACAATTTAATGAATGCCTTTTGTAATGAAATGAAATACTTCTTACTAGTACATTTTAACTGTTTCTCTGTCTAATTCTGGTCAAATATGCATTAAGATTTTATATTCATTTCCCCTTTTTAGCCAAAAAATTCAGAAATCGCAATATTTATGGCTATTCTATAATATTGCTGGCTACTCAGAAACCTAGAATCCTCCTCACTGAAATGGAAGATAACTTACACTCACACTGTTTGGAATACAGAACATAAACCAAGGCAAAGCTGTCACTTCAGGGATGGAAATAAAGAAGGCTGTAGTGATTGATAACCATAAATAGTCTTGGCCAGAGAAGTAAATGGGTATTTTCTATTATATAAATATTATGTATTCATTTTATATTATATATTATGCACATAGGCACAAAGCTGTAGTCAAGTTATTTCAAGTTGTTCCCTAAATACTTAGAATATATTTTTCTTTCAAAAGTAAATTTAGAAAACATCCCAAGAGAGCAAAAAAAAATGCAGTGTTACTCACCATATCATGGTCTGAAACGGGTCCGAAACTGGTGACGAAGATGTCAGTCTTCACTTCAGTTACGCGCTCTGATGAAGCAGAAAATTGGGACAGTGAATGTCTATCAACAGCCCTTATTAGATCTCACCGCTACACACTTAGACCCAAATGGGAAATTTATTGGCTTTGATTAGCTATTTCTAAAATTGGTCCACTGTGTAGTCCTGATAATTTACTGCTTACACATGAAATTTCACAGTTAATATTTTTCAATGGAGAACAGAGCCTAAATATGCTACTTTGGGAGGTGGAAACTTTATGGAGAAGTCAGCTGCTGCTTAATGAATTCTTCAAGAATGTACACACTTTCCTAAATGATACAAGGCCATTTCACATTGCAATAAAAAGGTGTTAGCATATGGCTATGGTTTAAGCATCTATATTCTTACACAGCTTTCCAGATCCGTCAGGATTTAGCTACTCTTGGTAACTATATACTGTACGGTAGAAGCTTTATTAACTCTTTATGGACTAAAGGGTACGCTTTATAAATTATTGCTTTCTGTCACTAAATCATAACTGAATTACCCAAATTACTCCCTGGAAAAACTTGACAACTCGTATAAATATCTTCAATTTTGAGGATAAGAAGAACATATTATGGCACAGAAAAGTTCATTTAATAGATTCAATTTCAAGTTCAATATGATTTTATCATATTGGTCTCTGAGGCATATATATCAACCAATAAAACATATTTATTGTAGTTTTCTAACAACTCAACACAGACATTTTTAAGGAAATACATTCACTTGCACAAAAAATAGAAAAATGTTTCTTTCATAAAAGGAAACAATTTGTTGAGAGGTGAGAATGAAAAACAGATGACTTTGTAATTTCCAGCTTTAGTTCTGAGAAATAACACCCCAGTATATTAAGCAATTTATTTTATTTATTGGGACATGTATCTCTGGCATAGGATATTAAAATGGTGATCCAATATATGTGATAATAAATTCTTTGAATATCAATTTTATCCCTCAGCAATTCACTTGAACACAGTCAATACTCTCTGAGCAAATTTCTCTCAAAGAAGTCATTTTATACAATACACATAATGTGTACCTCACAATATAAAATAATTTGAAGGTGGAGATAGCCCCTTCACTAACCAATACAATATGTTTGGCTTCTTTTTGTTTGTTTGTCTTTGCAAACAATTTTGTTTGTTCCAAAATGCATAAAGAGATGGTTGACATAAGAATTATCTGGGGTTTACCTTTTAAATTTTTCAAAATGGAGGATATAGTCTGAGACAAAAAATAGAGTTGTGTTTTTAGAACTCACTTGGGACCTCAGTTTTAATATTCTGCACCAACTGTGCAGCTTTAGAGGAAAGAACAGCTGTCAGCAATAAGTCTCAGCTATATTAACCATTTGCCCCTTATATGGGTTCCCATGCTTGTAAGCCCCTTCCAGCAGTCATTCATTTCCAAGGTTGAGTTTAGGTTCCCTCCAGATTATAAACTATGAGATTTATGATGAATATCTCAAAAATCTGAGTGACATTTATGGCATTAAAATTATATTCACTTTTATGTTTGTAGCAGGGATATGCCATTAAATGCATGATAATTTGAGAAATATATGAATGCCTGTCTGCACTGGGCAGTGCTGGGTGGCGTGAGGCAGCTCTCCTGGACTCCTTTATCACGATTACCTACATCATGAGTACAGGGAGGGTAACATTTCTGCTCTGTAAGGTATTTCCCCAAGGTACCTAGCTTTACAAAAATTAGCTTACCAGATGTTTTGGGAGCAGCCAATCTGTTTTATCTAGCATGATAAAGTGTTCTTAAGCAGTGAGATATTCACTTGACAAATATATGTGCTGTTTCCCTCTGATGTTTTTATCTTTCTAGTAGGTTACTGGTCTACATAAGTGACAAATTATAAAGGCCCAGAAGTCTATTTGTAAAGATCACTGTACCATTCAAATAGAACATAAAACATGGTTAAGTTTGCATATGTTTATTGCCAGACATAATTGATTCTGTGCATGTAGGGATTGGGCATAAATGGAAAACAGGTCACATCAGTGGCTATAACCACATTTTAAAGTCTATTTATTATTTTATCTATCCTTGCCCCTAAGTGTATTTACCATACCAGTTCATCATCTTCCAGTACTTATTATTTTCTACCAGCCATCTCCCTCTGAAGTTTCCCAAAACTCACCACTGTACTATTCCAAGGCAGATACCTGACCAAGAGCCTCACCACAGGAGTCTCTGAAATGACCTTTTCACCATTCACTATCATGGAGTATCACCATCCACATAAATCCACTATTAATATCTTGATGTATTCCCTTATATTTTTTCTATTCAAATATGTGCTTAATGATTATCCTCAAATTGCATTCTCACTCAGTTGAGTTCAGTGTCAGTAAACAAGGGATAGACACCTTTGAGCACAAGTATGTCTCTCACTGTAGCTCACCAGGAAGTCCCTAAGTGGCCCCTGAAGTGATTCTTCTTTTTTTAATTTTATTTTTATTTATTATTATTTTTTAAAATTTCTTTATTGATTAAAGTATCACATATTTGTCCCCATCCCCCCATTCCCATCCCACACCCCTCCCCACACATGCCTCCACCCCCCTGTTGTCCTTAACTGCTGGTTAGGCTCATATGCTTGCACACAAGTCCTTTGGTTGATCTCTCCCCTTTACCCCCACCCTCCCCCACCCTCCCTCTGAGGCCTGACAGTCTGATCCATGCCTCCTTGTTTCTGGGTCTGTTCTTGTTCATCAGTCTATGTTGTTCATTATTTCCCCTAGATGAGTGAGATCATGTGCTATTAGAAATTGATTCTTCTTTAAGGCAGAGAAATCTGGGGTGCAAAGTTTTAAGATAGCCAGAGGATGGTTGTGAATGAACTTCAGCCAAATTGTAATTAGTGGTTAACTTGCTTTTTTGGCAAAGAAATGGTGGTCTAGAATCAAGATCTTCAGGTTCAGGATCAGGCTTCAATGGAAGATGTGCTCATATGCATACTCTTTGAGATTTAGGGGAATGGTTGAGGAATATTCTTTTCCCCAAATCTGGGAAAATTTAGTCATGTCTTCCTCTCCCCTTCAGGTTGAAATCGCCATGGGGTGGGAGGAGGGAATCTATCTATATAAATTATTTATTATTTAAGGAATACCTGAACATTAGGATCTAAATCATCTGCTCTAATGCCAGACTTTATTGACTTAGTGCTAGATTCTAAAGTGTTATTAGAAATACTCAAAGCCTTTATCTGGATCACATGAGGAAAAGACAATAAATTTTTATCCTTCCAAATACTCTAGTTAAGAGCATGCAACGTGAGTCAGGAACTTCTAATGAAAGTCAGCTAGAATGTTTATACACCTAGCCAAAGTTAAACATAAATGAACCCCTAAAAATGAAAATCATTTCAAATAACTTGTTTGGAAGACATGTTGAAAGAACAGATTAATCAGCATATTTTTTCAATCAAATATTTTCTTCATAATAATCCTTCACTGTCCAATGTAAAAAACAACAACAGAATTATCTAAACGCATACACATGTTCATGTTTTCAAGGGTGTAACATGGAATAGAGTTATGTAAAACAGAATTATGATGATGATGATTGCTCTTCTTACAATGATTGGGGAATATCTTCAAGTAGTTCATCAATGTAAATGAAGATTTTGTTGATAAATAAATCAATTCAAATAAGTCTTTTAACAAGCACAAACTGCAAAAATACACTTATATATAAAACATATATACCCACATACAAATGCACACACACACACACACACATATATACATATACATATACATATATATATATATACTATATTATATACTCTAACTGCTAGACCACAGTAGATCTGTTCTCACTTGGGATGTCTTATAATGTTGATAACCCGCTGATAAGTATTGAAATAACAGATGTTTTTCAGTGATAATTCAAAAAGATGATTAGTGCTTGAGGCAAAAATGAGAAAAGCAGTGGAGTATAGTAAGCAGTAAGCACAGTGGATTCTGAGTCAAAAGACTCAGATTTTAACTGTGATTTTCCTGGAGAACAAGCTGCATGATTTTAGGTACTATCCTTTAATCCCTCTGAGCATCCGTGACTATTAATAATGAAATTCTCATCTCAAGAAATAATACCTGCACAGATGACTGCATTGCATTGGAGTGAGGGTTAAATAAGATTGTGATGCCAAAAACACTATGAGATGAATTAGTTGGGTATATTAAATTCGTCAGCAAATGTGTGTGTAGCATTTTCTGTGTCAGGCAGGTAACAGTAACACATTGGTGAGCAAAAGTGCAAATGTTTTTGTTCTTCTGTAGCATATCTCATAGTCTTTGAGAAAATAAGTTTTATATAGATTAGAAACAGATTAGATAAATAGATATTATATGTATATTTATATACAAATACACAAATTATATTAATAAATTTCAGATTACTGGGAATTCTCTGAAAGAATGTCTTTTGAAGAGATGACTGTAAACTACTTGAAAGATGAGAAAACGTCAGGGAGAGGCAGATCCAGGGAAAGACGTTTCAAGGAGAGGAAAGAACAAGATTCAAAGTAAGTGTGTTATGTTTAGGAAACAGAAAGTTTGCCCTCGCAGGTGTACTCAGTGGGTTGAGCATAGTTCCATGCACCTAAGGCATCCTGGTTGGATTCCAGGTCAGGGCACATACCCAGGTTGCAGGTTTGATCCCCAAACTGGGTGTATGGGGGAGGCAACTGGTTGACATTTTTCTCAATGTTTCTCTCTCCCTGCCCTCTTCTCCCTTCCTCTCGCTCTAAAACAAAACAAAACAAAGGTTAATATGTCTGGAGCCTGGTGTTGTTGATGATCATGATATAAGATGACATTCTAGTGGCAAGTAGGCCCACACCTAAAGATCTTTGTGCATTTCACTAAGCAGTTGACCTTTATTCTAATGCAAAAAGAAGCCTTTGGGTAATGAAGTGAAATTATGTCAGTTGCAGTTTAAGAAGATGGCTAATACTGTGTGAATAATGCATTCCAAGAGTGTTCAAAAGGGGGTTAGGAAGGCAATCAACAGTGAAAAATTATAGGTGGTGTTTTATTAGAAATGCCTATCACAACAACTTATTTACTAAGGCATTGGCCATAGTTTCACTGGAAATGCTGTCTACTGAGGCACTCAGAGTATTCACTACGCCGAGTTCCAAGGACTTGTACCTTACGAAGGAGGTCTACTGCCTCCTCTAAGCTTCTTTGTGGTCTATCAGTCCACAGAGGCAGTCACTATATGGAGACTAACTGGACTCACATTAGTCATCAGAATAAAGTGTATCTTTAAGTTTTACTTTGAAATGGTCCTGTTTGGAAATTGAAAATATCCTGGACTCCCTACATAAATATCAATGTATCCTCCTGGATTGGGCAATGTTTCTGCTCCCTGCCAATCTTTCTGGAACATCCTTCATTTTCATCCCTTAATGTGTTAGACTAGTTGGCAGCTTTCCCTAGTTGGTATGTAGTGCTACTTAATTTTGTATGTGCTTAGCTGCTAAAGATGCAGAGAGGGTGGAGACTCCCACTTCAAGGTGTCTAAATAGTTCCTGATCCTTTGTTGCCTTTGCATTTCAAGAACTCAGGTGATACAAGCAACTCCCAGGGTGGGGGGAACAAAAGTAAATTTTACTGTGGCAGACTTTTATCTCAATTCCACTGAGAAATTTCCTACTTTGCTCCTTACATTATGGGCAGTTTCTCTAGAGAGAGGGCTAATGGTTAGAAAAAAGTATGGTTGCTGTGTTGGAGGAATGGGTTTCTTTCCCTCTATGTTAGTTCTTGATTGTGTAACCTGCAGTCACTTTGAGGTAAGATACTTCTTTTTCCCATTTTAGTTATATGAGAATAATAATATAACAATCTTGGAGAGAGGCAGCATCCACTTAGGACTTTGTCCTCTGATGTTTTCTGAAGTGACAGCATTCCTGATGATTAATAATGAGATTGTCATCTCTAAGGCACTCCTACATTATTTTTCAAATAAATAATTCAGATTTTACCTGAAAAAATAAATCATCTATAGAAAAGATGTATTTTAAAAAATCAACATTGTTTCTAGAAAGAAGATGGGAAATGGAAACTAAATGAAAGGTCAAAATAACTGCACAAAAAATCAAGTGCATCCTTGTACTAGTCATCTGGCCTTTACAAGGAGAGCATAGCCTCGGTGGCTACATTTTATCTTAGGAAATTCTTGGCTCTGCACTGGTAGACAGTTTCTACACACCAGGAAAAGATGAGAGTAGAAAGTTCTGAAACATGCTGGCACATCCCTTTGGGTATTTGGTTGGATTCATTAGACGGGCTGGCTTCATGAGCTGACTGGCGATGTCAGCCAGCAAAGGCTAAGAGGTGCTCTCTGTTCATTTTAACAGTTCCTCTTGGGTTTTGGGAACTGCCTTTTCACTGAAATTCAACTGAATTATGGGATATCTAGATATACGATTTCTGTGGAAATAGATTGCATTATGCCAAAGTCTGAGCATCTGCTACACACCTTGCATTGAAAGTACCAGATAAAACTACAGCAAATTCAAAACGAAGAATTCAAGAATAGAATTTCAAAAGATAACACTCAAAGCCATTATCTGGGACAATAAATATAATAACAATAACAAATATTGGATAAATCTAAGTTTTTAAAATTTGTTTTTGGTATTGTCAGTATTTCAGAATCTTTTTTATTTTATCAAAAACTATTCCATTGTGACAGAAATATATTTTGTCCTCTAACCTTTTGGTTTAGCTTTTTCACATAAATATAAAACATGTGTTTTAACTTTAGTTAAACATGAATAAAATGATTCCCTATAATCTCAACATCACACAGGGTGGAAAAAATAATAAAAGATCGCATGGATATCAGAAATTTTATAATCTTGAGCTAGAACAAGGCTGAAATTTTTTATAACATATTAAACTGTACTGCTTTCTCTATTCCTTAGTAATCTAAACTTCACAAAGTTGCATACAATTTCAAATTGAAGTTAGTCCATTTTTTCCCAGAGCATTTAGTTTTGCAACTTCACATATTTTGACATAAAGACACATATATAAGCCAAGATCCCAACCTAATTCCCCAAGGATCCAATGCCACCTGGCCAGCTGCACGCATATCCAGCCCAGTCAACTTACGTGGTTGGAGATGTTTAAATCTTAAAGCAGAAGTTTCTTATAATAATTGGGCTAAAAGAAGTCTGAAAGGTCTCATACAGATACAAATAAATCCAAAATTAGTGAAATTATATAATTAAGGAGAAAGTCTGCTTTGAGGCAAAGATTGTTTGTTAAAAAACATGTTAGTGCTAAAATACCTTAAAAGAAAATTCTAGTTATATTCTGTTTGCCAATACTTATCTAACTGATACCTCCAATTAAGTAAAATATAAAACAACACAAAACATAAAATCTATAACACAGGAAAAAGAAGAAAATATTAACTGAATATCTGTTAAGTAGGGAAAAATAAAGCCCATTCTTCTACCTATATTCCTGCCCACCAGTTCACTTCTATCTACTCCCATCCATCTGGGTTTGTCACCTGATAGTGCATCTTTTTTCTTTGCCTTCTTTATCTATATGGTTTCATGATGAAATCTTTGAGAGGTATCCATCATCCTATACATTATTTATTGAGATTAAACTTAAGGCAGTCTTTAGAAATTATAACGCTATTTTTAGGAAATACCATTAGTAGGGAGGGGGGTGAAAAGTTGGGCAATTCCTTTAACATGTGACTCAACCAAGATCTCACTTCTTTGGCTCTATCCTGGTTGAGTTCCATTTAAAAAATGTATTTTGCCCTAATCTGTTTTCTAAGGAGTGAGATAAAATTGTTTATCGAAGCAAAGGTCTTTTGTGTGAGAATGAACCGGTGAACAGGAGGAAGGTCAACCCTCAGCCTGGTGGCAAGCCCCAGACACTAAACTGGATGTCATTAACCTGGCTTACACTAGTATTTTGTCATATCATCAATAAAGTGTCACCTGTATATATGGTGGGGCAAACGGGAAGGTAAAGGTGTCACTGGAAAGGCATTGCTTGTCATTAAAAACCCAAACATCTTTTCTTCTGAATTAAACTTTGGATCTATGTTGCGGGTTCTTTCTGCAACCCCCTTACCAGAGTGCAGGAGGCCACTCTGTTGGTGGCTGAACTGCAACCAGATGGGTACAATTCAAAGGGAGCATTATTTAATTTTTTAGAAAGTTGGAGAGAATTCACAGAATTGAGGTTTCTTTAGTTTATTATAATCATAGTCAATAAGGAGACACTTGGGAAAATGAATATCAGAAAAGTATGTAGTTTGGTCCTGATTTGAAATGAACAGAGGAATCCTGACTCATCTAGGAACTCCTCATAATGCTGCTCTTTCTCCTTTACCGTGACTTCATGTTGCTCTCCTTCCCCTTCACTACCCCCTCACTTCTCTCTCTACTCTCCTTATTTTCAATATCCTTTTTGCTCTCCTTTCTTCTCTAACCTGTACTTTCCTGTCTCACCATCTTTCTGGCTTTTGCCTTCACCCTTTCCCCAACCATTGTATTCTTCTATACTGACCATGCTTTAGGTCAGTATAGAAGGCCAAGAGCCTTTCAGAAACATTCTTCAGGCCCTGGTTGCAAGAGGGAAGCAGACCTCCATACCCTCCCCTCAAAGACAAGGAATTTAAATGAGCACAAATTCCACAATTACTGACAATTTTGATTTGTATTTTCTGGCTACTGATTGTATTTCAATTCAGGTTCACTTAAAGGTTTCTTCATTTATTTTGTACTTAAAATATGAACAAAGTCAACTTATTTTTCTCTTTGTGTTCCTAAATAGAGTATATGAAATCATTAGAATTCCACACATTCTATTCTTTTTTATCTCAAACACAAAGCCCCTTCCAGTATATCTTGCTTATATATTATCCTTTTATTTTCATTTTCTCGGTATTGCTCTTGGTCTTGAAAAGGTAGCCTTGTTAAATAGTGTTATAATATCTGCAGACTGATTTCTGTCATCTGGATGCACCAAGTTAACTATTTTGTTTCTTAGTTATTGGACCCTGGGTATATTTCCACAGAGTAATGCAACCTTTTGATGCAGTGCGTGTTTCTGGGGGGGAAAAAAACAGGTCATAATGAATTTGCACACACAGAGTTTCTTACATTAGTCTCAAGTCTCAGCTTGTCACATTTTTATATTTTCTGAGGGCATTCGGAACAAAATATCCCTGCCTTCTGCACAATGTGCTGTTATTTTTATAAAACCAGACTTTTGCCATAATAATGAAGAGAGTGAGCCCCTTTTTCTTGTAAGAGTAGATTATCCCAGCTGTGATAATAAACCTACTAAGAGGAATCTTTTACTCCCTTAGAAGTCATTGACAGTCTCAAATATTTCCTCTACATATTTTCATCTGAAAGCAAATGGATTTTTTAAAATAATTCTTTATTGTTGAAAGTATTACATATGTCCCCTTTTTTCCCACATGGATAATATTTTTAAATGGTCCATTTTTATAATGGAAATGTACTGGAATATATAACCTACCAGAAATCAATGGTAAAGAAATGAAATTAAATAATTTTACAGAGAAATATATTTTAGGTCATTTCAGTTTATGACATCCAGACATAATGGAGTTAACATTTTTCTCTAATTCTGTAGCTGATTATGTTTTTTTTTAAATCTACAGTCTGTATTTAATACTATGAAGAGTAGTTTTCAAAAGACAGACATTCTCAAAATGTACTTAAAAATTTTAATGACTCGACTCTGAAGATTTTTGTAATAAACATATACCATTATATCCTTTAAGGCTAAAAAATGCACTCCAAAAATTATAAAAATTAAGTTAGTCATTATTATTGAAGTTTCTTCCTAAGTCTCATATCCATTAGATTGAATTTCAATATCATACAGGATGATACATAAAATAGAAATAGAGGAAAATATTTGAGCTACTTTTTGATATTTTAATGTTTATTATATCCTCAAAATCACTTTTAAGTAATAATAAATATCAGAAAAATTATCTTTAATAAAGATGAAAGGACATTATTCTTTTCAATTTTCCTGAGTCCTTGAATTTGCTATTACAACAGCAAATTTTATCCATTTCAATTAAGTAGAATATACCTTAACTATAGTCAACTACCTATTTCTCTTCTTTATTTTTTTCTTTATTGATTAAGGTATTACATATGTATCCTTATCCCCACATTGACCCCCCACCCCACTCCCATTCATGCCCTCAACCCCCTGGTGTCTGTGTCCATTGGTTAGGCTTATATGCATTCATACAAGTCATTTGGTTGATCTCTCCTCCTTACCCCCACCTTACCCTACCTTCCCTCTGAGGTTTGACGGTCTGATCAATTCTTCTCTGTCTCTGGATCTGCTTTTGTTTTATTTGAGGCGATTAATAGATAATAAAAGTAAATTCTATCAAAATAGTATTGTTGCTTTATGAATTAATATTGTTGTTTTTGCTAACAGAAAGGGTGTGTGAATATGTGTATTTGTGTGTGTGTAAAATTCTTTAACAAACTGAATACTTTGCACAGAGCTTAGAAAGAATACTCATTCACATGTAAAATTATTAAATGGGATTTCTTAAACTAGAATAAAGACCTGGTTTTCTAGATGTCTTTTAAAAATTCTGCTGATTTTGTAAGGATTGAAATCATAGAACCGGAAAGAGAATCAGTAAAGAAATTAGATGCATGCTCATCAGGACGTTAAAAAGTCTTGCTTTTTAAAAGTTAGGTTACTATCCTGAGTGTTTCTGCTTTGCATACTTTCCTTCCCTACCTGCAGTCTTTCTATTTATTTCAAATTTTATGAATCAGGAAATAGTTTTCCTGAAACCAATTCAGATGCTTAGATACACAAAGACATTACATTAATACATCACATACACCATTATACGCTCCATTTTGTGACCCATACATTTTGTTCCATAAGATTTTTTTCTAAGGACATAGTAAAGGAAAACTCGGTGGAATACAAACCCCAAGGAATTTGAACAGCAAGTTCTAGAATGAATGTTTGGAATTGGTAAGAAAGGATCCCTGGTAAAATCTCTGACATATTTGACTTGTGTCTTTGACAAAGCAGTTTCCCTCCCATCCCCGAGACATTAATGGCATTTGGCAGCGTCAAAATAGACCCATGATCCACATTCAGGTGATGACATGAACCAAAGTATTTTAAAAAATTAAGTCTAAATCCATGCTGCCATTCAGTTTTGAATTCTTAAGCTTCTTATTGTTTACATATCTTTACTGTCTAAATGAAGAAGAGATGACTTTCTTAATATTTCTATTTAATTTTAATATTGTTACTAAATAGTTTCTATAAATTCTTTGGAGAAGGTACACCATCAGTAATAGTTGGGAATCCTAGATTCTAACCTTGGTTTCTTGTGCAACTTTGGATGTTAATTTATTTCTTTGCTTCACTTGTTTTACTCTGAGATCAATATTTTGTTTTGGCTTCATTAGTCTTTGTTTAACTAAAAAAGATAGGTTGATTATCTTATTCAAGGGTTAGTCAAGTAAGTGTGTAATGTCTAATGCTGTTTACTTTTATTGTTATAAATATTGTGTTATTAAGTCTATCTTCTTCCTAAGCAAAATTTTATTTGTATAAGCAATTAAATTCAATTGGTTATAATAATAAGTTATTAATATAACCAAATAGCAATACCAATACAAAGAAAAACACACTTTTACTTCAGGAAATAAGGGTTTAAGTTTTGAATGCATGGTTTATAAAAATCGCTACCATCTATCTTATTCACCTTTTATCTCAGAGGCGGTGTTAATCTAATGCAAAATAGTGGATCAATGAGTAATATTCCAAAAGTAACGTTTAGAGCAATAGATTCAGAGATATTCTACTTGAATTCAGTGCAGGCACAGCAATGCCGAATGAAGTAGCTGCACTCTTCAGGCTGGAAGGAAGAATATTAACCCCCATTTTTCCCTTGTCTAGTAAAAGTAACATATCTTTAATGTTATTATAAGTTTGTATCTGCCTTTTACTACATATGCATGTGTACATGGAGCTTCCCTGGTAAGTTCAATATTGAGCAATCTATTAAAAATAGAGTTAGTCATTTAACTACATGCTGCCATTTTTATTACGTTACCATTTAGAAGGAAAGCTAGGCTTTAAAAGTAAGGGTTTAACGTTGTTCTCTAAAATGAAACAATAATGTGACCCACCTCCCAATCCTGGTCTTAGGCGATTGTCATAACCATCTAGGAGTCGGTCCAAAATCCTGGTAAAGACAGTGGTATTGTCTTTAAGTTCATCTTGTATTGAGGGCTGTCCATAGCTGAAAAAAGCATAATAGGAGGTGATAACTAAATGATAACATTTCTACTAAAACCTTTTCCTCAGATTTTCCTACTTTCCTTCCATTGAATCTTAATTTGAAAATTCCTTCTGGTGTAGTGAAAAAAACAGGTCTTATTTTAATTCCTACCATTTTCTCATACTCGTTCTCATGGGTGATAAGCTCTTTATTCTAATATTTCTAACCATGGAAGGAAAATTATCAGGAAATGAGTTCCTTCTCTTTACATTCATAGTTCTCAGAACGTAAACGCAATGCTCTAATGTGTTTTTTTCTGGGCAAACAAGAAGGTTAATGTATATTGGGGGAGAAATTTTGGGAGATTTCTTCCTAAGAAATTAATAGTTTTATTTTCACTTATTTAACATGGAACATAAGCTAAAATTTCACCTCCTAACATCCTTTTCTTTATCTACTTCGTGTACATTTTTTTCTTTTTCTTTTTTATCCTCACTTGAGGATATTTTTCCATTGCTTTTAAGAGTGAGTGGAAGAGAGAGGGAAAGACGCATCAGTTGGTTGCCTCTTGCACTCACCCCAGCCAGGGCCTGGGCCCGGGAGGGGCCTGCAACTGAGGTATGTGTCCTTGACCTGAATCAAACCCCAATCAAACCTGGGACGCTTTAGTCTGCAGGCGGATGCTCTATCCACTGAGCACAAACGGCTGGGGCTGTGCTTTGCTTTTTTAATGTTCTTTCAAGATAATACAGATGAGATAAATAGATAAAACGTGTTTCTTAGTATAATTACATTTTTACATCATTGAGTAGTTTCCATTCATCTGAAGGTTTATGAACCTATTTAGGTAGTTTTATAATTTGTTTATTCAAGCCTCTAATTAATTGATATTTTTGTCATTTCTGGTCTTATAAGTAAAAAAAAATACCTTGAAAAAGATATGGTCCAATATTCTTAATTTATGATTTACTAAGCTGTAGTGTAGGATTGGTGTTTTGTTTAAGAAAACACAGCTACTTGCGAGCAGAGCTTGAAATAGGACCCGGTTTTCTTCACATTTTAGTCTAAAACTTTATTTCTATTCTTCTATATTGGAGTACTTGTTTATACTTAAATCTTTATAGTTGAAGGTGTAATTATTCTTTACCATTGCTAGTCTTTGAGTTTCAACCACATAGTGACTGCAGTTCAAATATTGTGTATTTCTTACATCAATCACATTATTATATTATCTGTGCTCCTTGAATCATATTTTATGTAATGATTAGGATGACACCTCCAAAATCCTGTGAGAGAGAAGTCTTCTAATTTAGGATGGATCACAGTCGCTGATATATTTCAGTGATAGCTCTGACCTTGAGTAAAAACAATGTGAATTAGAGTATAAAGGAGGAAACGTCCACAAAATAACACTTTCGTATTTTCTGTTTAACATGCTTTGGCTTGAATCTTGTGTGTTCATATTACTGATCAATCTAAAAAACAAGTAGTAACGTATGAAAGTAGGATCCACTTATTTTACAGGAGCAAGATATATAACCAAAATATCATTTCAAAAAAAAAAACACACAACATGATTGTTTAATTAAATTTATATCAGCAAAATGTAATTGCTATTTTTTTCTGGTAAGTTTTAATTTGATAACATTATAATAACTAAATGCAATTCACAATAATCAATGCATAGAATATACCTCTATTAAATGATCTTTAGTTCTCCTAAATTCAACATCAATATCATGCAGATTAAGGGTTTGCTCTCCTTTGGTAAAATTAAACATCTTAGTAGTTTTTGAAATCAAATTTTTAATGAGCTCTGTGTCTTCCAGCATGTCTCATTAGTCGATGATAGCAGTAAAGCAAAAATAGTTTTCTGACTGCAATTATTTACAAAAACTCTGTTACAAAACCAACTGTCAAATGTATCTTTCAAGGATATTAGAAGGTCATCCTGATAAAAATGGGAAAGAAATGTTAGCACACCTTACGTTGTGAGGGGCCAGATCAAGTAATTAAAGGAAGAAAGCAATAAAATGAACAGGGGGAAAGATGAGATGGGTGACATGACAGGGCACAATTAGATTGTTACCATGATTCTTAGAATATGGAGTTAGTTATCTATTACTTTTACCTGCATTCCTTTTTTTTACAGCTTATATCACATTCAGGAAATGTTTTCCCCCCTGTTTTAACCTGTAAATGTTGTATTCACCATTTTTTTTTGCATTGGAATACAAATGCCAAAAGATATGTATCCCCACACTCTCAGAAAACCAGTTCTGTTATTGCAATTGAAATGGTAACCTGTTTTAAAATGTGATTTTATAAACAGGTATTCTTTATTTCTAATTCACTATGCCCCATTGTAATTGTCAGAGAATAGCCCTAGGATAAATATAATTGATTTGCTATTAAACACTCATGCCGATGTAATGTTTCCTAAACTAAATATATAATTTGGTGAGAAATGTCAGTTACAGTACCTGATTTTGATTCCATATGAGCCACTAGATAATAAAACACTGTGCACTACCTCCATCTACAGGTCATTACAATAGTAACACTTCATGTAATTTTTCAAAAGCAGTGAAGAACATTTAACTCCTCAGATTAAGAGTATCTGGCAATAAAGCATTTCCTGTTCATCTGGTAGTCATTATTTACCACACGAAATACCAAAAATAAAAGCAACTTCTCAATTTTAAAAATCCTCCTAAATTTCTATCTTCCCAGGCTATTCTCTCCCTCTGCCTTACGCATAAGGGCTCACTTTCCATTACATTTTGAAGAATCTTAGATTTTTATAATACGTCTAAGACTTTCTTATGGGCCATAGAAATAGACTACATAAGAAATATAAAAGTAGATAAAGAATAATCTGAAATATTTGGTTATTTATATCATTGCTACTATAATATCTTTATATGCTCGTTTGGGTCTAGCAAACATTTTGAATATGGTTAAGCATATTATTAAATTTGTCTTATAACTTGTCTCCATAGTAGTTATGCTTAAATTAAGAATTTCAATTTTATCTGATATTCTCAAATATTTTTCTGGCATATTTTACCTCTAGTTGTTATATAAGTAATGTTTTCAAAACATATGTTTTTATTGAGACTTATGACTTTCAAATTACATATATTATTTTGAACTTTTCACTACCATATAGTCATAAATTTCTCTACGATTTTACTACTGGTTAAAAATTTTCTTGTTAAAAAATCAACTGACATAGTATGCAGGCATTAACTGAGGTAACTTTTCCATGAATAAGAAACCGCTGGTTTTGTTCAGTTACAGATGAACTGTGAAAAAAAGTTCAATTTAAGACTTAAATGTTGAATTAATACATTCCTCAATAAAAGCATAATAAGTGTATTCTAACTAACATACAAATAAGGTGGTTATTTTTTCATACTGCTCTTCTTTATGCTTAACTGGAATTTTATTGCAGTTAAGTTTTTTGAATTCCCTTAGTCATGAATTCATCCAAGGGCAATTTTCTTCCCACTGAAAGAATAAAATGAAAAGTTACAGAAATTCTCATGCAGATGTAAAAGAAAGCGTCCCCACCTTCTTCCAGTCAGTGTGCCCAGAAGGAGGGTCCAGGCCCAAAGATAGTCAGGGAGACGCAGGCTTTTCTTCTTCATCGCGGGCTTGTGCAGCTGAAAAGTAGAACAAGTAGAGATCAATGTCTCTTGTAAGAAACATCAGGTTATAACCACTAGGGCTGACTGAGGCAGTTCAGATGAATGCTTTGAAGTCAGGAAATGACCTCACTGGGCTATGACACCTCATTGGAAGCAATGGAAACCTGGACCTTCCATTCTCCACTGTCCCTTCCATTTCTCCATTCAGAAATATACCAGTGTCTTAATTTCTCCTGTAAAAGAATACAAGTTGAAATGCTTTCAGGTTACAATATTGCTTAACATAAAAACTGTGAGTTGTTTTTCTCTCTAGGTTTTATACTTCCTATATAGTTTGCATTACTCTCTTCTTGTTTTTTTTTTTTGTTGTTGTTGTTGTTGTTGTTGTTTTTATCATCTGAGAAACCTGACCTTTCTGATTTGTCTTCCCGCAACTGAACTATGCATTGAAATGTTTAAGCTGGTGTCTGTCACAGAGAGAGAATATTTGGGGACCAGAATGGGGAAGGTTAAAATGCTTTCATGACTGAATCCATCTTTGCATTCTGGATTTGCCTTGATTTCAGAAGCAACTGTACTTATCTTTTTCAAAAAAAAACCCCAGCAACATACGAAACACACTGTTGAATGTCAAAGTCGTGCTTGTATTTTCTGCCTGTGATTGCCTTGTTAAATATGCTCACTAGTGCTTCAGCGAGGCTAAAGGACACACTTTACAGTCAAGCCATGTGCTGATCTCCCTCGCACACGCATACCACACTCACATCAGTGCACGCAAACATGCCCACACATATCTTTCAAGCCCTCTCGTATTCTGCCAGGTTGCTGTTAGAAAATGTTTCATCTCCAACAGATGGAAGCTGAGTGCTTTGCTTTGCATAAATAAGGAACTCTTTTTTTCTCTCGTAGGTAAAGTGTAATCAATCACCATCTGATTGTTGAATTTAGACTTCGTAGTGGGATGCTGGAGAAATGGAGTACGGAAGGCTTAGATAATTTTTTTAAAGTATGGTCTATTTGTGGAGTCAATTTTTAAAAGGCACTGCACTACCTAGTTAAGGAGCAGATATGGCAACACTTGATTTAATGTGCTATAATTCATCCCAGTCATAATATGAGAAATGTTCAAGGTATTTGTTAGCACTTTCCTAAATGTATAACAAATCTTTTAAAACCTATTTTTCACTAAGCACTCTATAATTTAATGCAGTATGCCTTTAAATACAGCTACCAAATGCTTTCCACACTCTCTGGGATCATTTATATCAGCAAAACCCATTACAAACAGGCATGTAAGCAATACAACATAATGTGTTTAGAGTGAAATGGTCTAGAGATAAGAACTGTGAGCATCATAGTTTTCTACTTAATTTACTGTCTGGCTCTGACACAGATGAGTTGTATATGACAGGAAATATTAGATAAATTATATTTTGTTAAAATATTGCATCTAAATTACACGATGATAATTCATCCTTTTATTAATCTTTGACAGCTGTTCTGAAGGAACAACAGTTTCTCTTACCCTATTAATACGTGTCGGTTTTTCTTTTGTTTTAAATTCCTGAAAGGGTAAATGAAACAAAACAAAACCCCAAGGCAAGGTACCATAGCTTTTTGTGCTCTAACATTTTGGAAAGAGAAAAACAAACCTACCATGGCACTGGAGTTGTTCAGTGAGAAAGTTTCTTGCAAATACAAGCATAATAGTTTAAAAGAAACGTTAAGCTGCCTCCTTCCCCCTTTTCCACCTTCTACCTCCCCCCACCACACACACACTCCAAACACCCATATTCCCTGGCACCCATGTCTGTCCAAGGATAAGTTGAGTTGTTTGTGTTAGGAATCAGAGAGACCCCCTGCACCAGAGGGCATTTCAGCAGCGTGTCCACCGAAAAGGGGGAGAAGAGGCATTTTGCAGCTGGAAGGAGAGGATGGCTTCCCTGGCCGGGAGGGAACATTGAGACAGGTTTTCCGTCCCAGCCTTCCTAACTTCAGGCTGTGCCCACCAAAGCCCCTCCCCACCTCATCCCAACTCCCTCTGGGGGAGAAGGAAGGGGGTGGGATGGAAAACAACAACAACAACGCGACCAAAACAACAGGTCACCACCCACCCTGTGGGATACACATTCAAATCTGCCTAGGAAAGGGGGGAAGAGAAACAGAGTAAAGAAAAGAAAATGCCCCTACATCGCTGCGGTTTTCAGCTTGACAGAAAAACATGCCTTCATTCTACCTGCGATGGGAGCGGGCTCGGTCCCGGTCCCCGGCTCCCCGGCTGTGGGTAGCAGTCCAGTCTCTCCCGCTAGGCAAAGCCGCGGCGCGAGCGCTGCGTGTTGTGGTCGGAAGCAGCACTTACCTCAGGCCCCCTGTGGGCGCCGATCGATCGACCGATCGCTCTGGACCCGGCAAAGTGTGTGCGAGAGGGAATCGTGGGGAGCCCGGAGCAGCCGGAGTCAGAGGCGAGCGGAGGGGCGTCTGCGCCCAGCCTCTCACTCACTCGGTCTGAGCCATCATGGACTCTGCGTGCTCCTCTGCCGAGGATTTCACACCCAGATTGGCTCCCCCAAATCCAATCCGCGGCTCCACAACAAAAGATTTCTCTTTACCGAGACAGTAGTAATACGTCCCAGGGCAAACCGGATGTGAAATAGGCGGTGACTTCATGCCAGAGAGATTTTATTTTAGAAAGGAAGGTGGTACCAGTCTCTGGGTCTAGAGACCAATCCGCCCATTTTATTTTTTTATTTTTTTTATTTTTTATATGCAGCACAATTTAACTTGCACCGCTTTGGCCCTAATCTCCTTCCCGAGCTACAGACTCAGATCCTTCCACCATCAGATTGCTGCGAGCTTTCCCTGTTTGTGGGGAGTCCAGATGGGGGAGGGAAGGGTAGACAGGGGGAGAGACCGAGGACCCACATTCAGAATTTCTTTTTTTCCGCTTTCAATTTAGGAGCACGCTATGTCAACGTGTGCCCGTTAAAAACAAAGCTGATCAGGGTAACTGTTCCGCCTTTGATCAAAATTGTCATCAGTGCATGCAGATGAATGAATGCAAGCCGTGGACCAGGGCGATGCAGGGCTGCACATGTGGCGCACGCTCCCCTCGCCTCCATCTCCCGCACTCGCACTCCCACACACATGTCTGAGTGCCTGTCTTGCAGAGTCACGAATGGTGAGGAATGGCCGGAAGAGAGTTCTGGACAGCAGGGAACCGGCTACAGGGTTTAGGGAATCTTTCGCACTTTCCCCGGTCGTGAGCGCTTTCCAACCCACCTTAATCTGTGGCTTAGCTAGAAGGACAGCGAGAGCACGCTCCGAATAGGGTTTTAACCTTTGGATGCAATTGTTTGTTTACTTGGTGATGGAGACAACACAGGCTCCTTAAATGTGAACTGTGCTGGGTCCCTAAGACAAGGAGTCTTTAACTTGAAATACATCGCCCAGATCCTTTCTAGGTTTGAGATTCATATCTCCATTCCCAGAATCTTCCCTTTGCCTCCAATTCCATCATCCTAGGGATTAGGAAAACGGGAGAGGGGGAGGAGAGATGAACAAAAAGACGTCAGGACCAAACCCCCTTCTGTGTTTACTTCTGCCCTCTTCGGTTACCCGCCCTGGTGGCTCTCCACCCACGAGTAATTATACATTTAGGGAAGGAGGGTGTGTTTCAATCGCAGTCTCACTAAATTTCTAAGGAGTCAGGAAAGGCTGTAGTTCTCTCCTTGGGTTTTGTGAATGGGTGTTTGTAGCAGAGAGGAGATGGGTGCTGTCTTCCTGGGATGCTTACTGAAAGGACCCAAAGCGCTGGGAGCTGTTCCTTCAGCACTTTCGCCAGAACTAGGGAGAAAAGATGGGGTGCCTCCACGTAAGGCTTCTGGTAAATAAACTTTGAACTTCCAACTTTGGTGAGCTCCTAGCCATTTTTGCCCCCAAGAGGACTTCTAGCAGAGGAGATACTTCTGATAGGGGCAGGGCTTGGCTAAGCAAAGGAAACACCAGTCCATACCACTCATAGGTTTGGATTCTACAAGTGTTCCTTGATTTTGTGCTGCAACACAATCATCTTCCATGATGAAAACTTAAGGCAGGTGATTGAAATGACAAGGAATATAGCATTAAAGACCACATTCACAGTTGGGTTTGGTTATCTTCTGAGTTTTCAAAGGGAAATGTTAATGGGAAATTATTTCAGAAATAAATCTTGGAGGAAGGGAGAATTGAAGACCAGCTTATGATACACTATTTCTGGGCAGGAGTTGCCTACTCTGTTGAGACTTAACCAATGTTCATATATGCGTAAAGATACCCATTAAAGAAACCTCATAACTTCCCTATGTTACATGACCCAATTTTTATTTAATTAGTTTGTCCATTAATTTAGTTATTTATTGAGCAGTTCTGAGACTAAAACTCACTTTAGTAAGGTTTGAAACCCGAGGTTAACAATAAGAAAACATTGTGTGTGTTTTTTTTACCTGATAATATATAATGCAATTCCATAGTTTTGTTTTGACTCAACAAAGACTGATAGTCCTAAAAATGTGATCTTTTAGTGTATTTTTCTCTTAGTTGAATTGTTGCAGCTTCTTTTACTCTCCTCTGCAAATTGAGAATAACTTTATTTCCTATACCTAATGAATACAACCAAATCACCATACTGATGATGTTTTTATGAGCAGAGCCACTAAAACTTGATCATTTGAACAGTAATCTCTGAGAACAAATCCAATCACATCTTGCTTCAGACTGTAAGAGTCATGTAACTATCCAACAGGAATCAATTGCATAGCAATTCCATATATTTTCAAACAAGTATTTATAAAGAACTCTTGGTTATATCTTAAAATATAGCACACATATGAAAATGAAAATGTCCATACTATTATTTTCTATTTCAAAAACTCAAAGGTAGTTTTTACCAGATGATTAATGTGTAACTTGTTTTGGGATATGTATGTTTTTAATAAGTAAATTTAATAACTTGTGGGTGTTTAAAATTTGATAATTTGACCATTTGAAAAAACAGCAATTGCAACTATAAATTATGATTGTGTTTATTATTTCCCATCTAAGGTATTATTACCATTTGCACATAATACCAGTGAGAATAAAATAAAAGACATTAATGAAAGGAAATAATTTACCTTATATTGTCTTGTTAATTTAACCCCTTAGATAATAGTTGAAATTATTTTTATTTTTTACCTAGGGGAATGAATCCCTTCAAAGTGTGTGTGAATCTGATGGAAGTTTTGAAATAACAATAACCATAATGTTCAATATTCTTAAAATGTTTACTTGGTGCCAAATAATATGCTAATCAGTTTGCATCCATCATGCCATTTAATTCTGAAAATATGACTGTGAGAGATAGTCTTAATATCTCCAGTTTACGAATTATTCAATAAATTTTGTGTTATAGAGAGCATGAGACTTGCCCAAGGTCCCACAGCTGGTGCATGTTCATGTTGGAATGCAAACCCAGATCTTCTGACTTCAAGGCTTATCCTCTTAACCACATGTCTGTGTTACTTTATTTCCTTACTCTGTGGTAGTGAGCTCAAGTTAAAATCTATCTTACTTATCTTATGTCTATCATTGACCATCTTCATGCCTGTCACATAAAATATTCTCTGAGTATTTATTCACACCGAGACTTTTTATTTTAATGATCTGGTACATCCAACTGCAATGTAATAGGCTTACTTTAGTATTTCAGAGGCTTCTGCTATTTTCCTCCTGCCTTATGGGCCCAGCTGCAAAGGCCTTCCAAACAGGCACTAGTTCTGGGCGGAAGGGATTTGAGGTCAAACCTAGGACCAGGGATCCTGGGGAGGCCTAATAGCTCTATTTCTAGTGTTGCAGTCTGGTACATTTTGCTTTTTCTGTCAATTTTAAATGGCAGGGAGCCCTGACCTAATTGAAGAAGTGGCACTGATTCTTTTCAACAGAAATGTTTTTACTTTTTTCAACTAAATGTGAACCCAAATGATAAAAAAAATAGTAAGAGTGTTCTCATTAATTCAGCGTGGCTTTTTATCATTTACAAAATAAATTGGAGTGAGGGAAAAGAAGAGACAAGTAAAAATGATAAAATATCAAATACGCTTCAGCTGAAATCTAGAATGAAGTGGTCATTTTCAAAGTAATTGCATGGCTCAGATATATACACTGAAATTATATTTTAATGTTAGCATACTGTGAAACGTGGTTATCAGTTTTAAACAATAAGCATACAGGTTACAATTAGACATGATTTCCCTACATTTGTGTATATATAGTTAGATTTTATATAGAATATTTACATTCACTAAACTAGCCCTTTGTTCTAATTTCCCAGTATAAAATAAAGACCATCTTATTAATGAACTATTCTAGCACATCCAAAAGGCTAGCCCTTCATTTATAATTGGTATTGAAATAAAGGTTTGGTTTGGGGAAAGGAAAAGATTATGATGTATGTAATCGAGTAATTTTGAACCTTAACCTAGATACTTTTATTTTTCATCTAGATTACTTAGGCAAATTCTTTTGTCCAACCTGGAAGGCTAGTTTAGTATCTCAGCATAGTGAGAAACATGGTAGGTATCGAGAAAACAAAATCAAATTTCCCCCAAAATACTTGAGTCCTAAATATTTGGCATTAAAAGGGACTTAGAAATAGTTAGCCGCAACCACTTTGACAGATCACAGAGACTGTGCAGTTTTTCCTGTGATCTTTGCAGAGGTAGAACCCAGGTTAGCCCGGCACACTGAATGCTCATCCATGGACATATGTCTGAAGTCACTGACACCTAATAGCTGTATGTTACTGAAATTTTCTGAAGCTCATGTTTTAAAATGAAGTAACAGTACCTCCTTAGCTGGTTATGGCATAACATGGGAAAAAATAATCCTCTTGTGTAACTCCTAGAGGTGTCCAATGAATGCCATTTTCCTTCTCTTTTATCTGAACATAGAGTCATTATTTTTTAGCATTTTGGTACATTGTCAGTAGTATGCTCATGTAACTCATAATACTGATTATATTCTCCATATTTTACATAAGATTTAACTGAAACATAAAATATTCAGTTGTCAGACAAGGTACTATGACAAGCTAACTCCCACGCCACTTTAATCCTAGGCCTGTGTTTTTATTTATAAGGTATTCAGAGAAAAAGGACACTTTTCACTACACCTGTCCTAGGCATAGAGTATTTTACACACACTCCAAACCAAGGAGATTTGAAGAGTCTATGCGCCATGGTAGATTCAACCACAGCACGTGTTCACACCACAGCTACTACAGCCAGCCATGGATGCCCCCAGAGTACATTTTACATTATTTTTCCCTAAGATCTAAGAAGGACCCAACCAATACCCACATATATAAGTCATATATATGACTTAATAGTCATATAAGTAGGACACTATTTAATTTTCTTCTGTGGAAGTTTTCATTTATCAGCAACTCATGTGTAACCCAGATTCACCCATTTTCCTTCAAAGTATTCTCACTTTGTCAAACCCATCAACCCAGGCAGGAAAACACAGATTTATTTAGAGTTAAGAGGAGTTATAATATGCTGATAGTTGAAAGATATTTTAGAATATCAAATAAAATATCAATAATTTTACCCAGCCAGTGTGGATCAGTGGTTGAACATTGACCCATAAACCAAGAGGTCACTGGTTTGATTCCTGGCCAAGACACATCCTGGGGTTGCAGGCTTGATCCCCAGTAGGAGGCATGCAGGGGCAGCCAAACAGTGATTTTCTCTCATCATTGATGTTTCTACCTCTCTCCCTCTCCCTTTTTCTCTGAAATCAATAAAAAATATAACAATATCAATAATTTCCAAAACGACTCTAGATACCATTAGCAACTTGATGAGTGGAATGTAGTGAGTCAGGAGGGCATAGGGAAGCAGATATTGTTAATTAAAATGTCACAGTTTTAGATGTTATATTTGTAGATGTTATATCCTATATGAGTTGACATAGGAAGCATGTACTCTCTATTTTTGTGGGGAAATGGAGACATTCAGGATGAGTGTGTGTGTGTGTTTGTGTTTGTGTGTTTGTGTGTGTGTGTGTGTGTGTGTGTGTATACATAGTCTCTTTAAACTCCTTTAAACCATTAGAATCCTTATCTATCCCTATTTTTCTTCATTAAGGTGAACATAATGAATAGATATTTAATCAGTATCATTATTGTTTAGCATGCAGACTGAAAAATAAAGATCTGAGTTGGGGACTCAACTTAGAGAGATTACTTATCAGAAATAATAATAATAAATAGGCATGTTGATACCCAGAAACTGCATTTCGTTTATGCAGAGCCTTCTGGCATGATTAGGCCTATGCCTTGTTTAGAATATTGAGGATTTTAATGTGGCCTCGTTATCCTGTTGGGCAGCTGCATTTACATATTTGTTTGAATTTGTAAAACACAAAAAGTGACACAAACAGTAAAGCAGCGTTTAAAAAATCATTCAGCCTTCCCTGAATGGCTATAGTATTTGTGGAAAGGATATGAAATGGAAGGGTTTACTAGAACAAAGATCAAGAATTAAGACACTAATGCCCCATCTGTTCAATAGTTCCCAATTCTTGGTGTTCACATAATTGTGTTCTGTGGAATAAAATGAAAATGAGTTTGTAGCTGTGAATGCATTTTTATTATGATTATTCATAAATATATTTAAATGTGACTTATGTCCTTGTGTTAAATGTAGGAAATAGAACTAATTCAATTTTTTTTACTATAATTTAAAACTAAAAAAAAATCTCTCAACTTAACCTATTTCCAATTTTGATTTTAATAACATTCACTAAGATTTTTATTAGAGAAAAATTGATAGCCTCCATTTTAATTACATCTGTGAGATTAGGCATGGGTAGGGAGGAACTGATGAATTTTAAAGATGAGTGATGATCACTTTTGAGTAATTTTATTTATGAAACTAGAAGCCCCTACAAATCTTTGAAATATAGACTTTCTCCCATGAAAACTCTAGGTTTGGGCCAGAAAGCACTGCAATGGATGAGTAAATTGGTACAACGTAAGAAACTATGTAGCACAGAACCAACTTAACATATAGAATCAAGATGACAAAGATATATTTAGGTGTCCTACACTTCGGTGCTTCTAAGATGACTGTGCTTAGTTGCCTTGGGAAGATGTAAAGTGTGATTTTGAAGGCAATTGAGTGGGCTTACTATTTGTCACTACTCATATTTGGTGTTAGAATTTAAACATAAAGTAGACAATTTTAAATTTTCATTTAAGGAGATAGGAGAATGAACTCCAAAATACCATTTCTTCCCCATACGATAATCCCCATACGAGAGGGATTATCTCCTATTTAATACCTATAATATACCAGACACTGTAGTGTGTGTGTTTTTTTCACATAACTTTCGCAATTGCATTCTCACAATAATGCTGTTTACATATAGAGAACCTAGGTTCAAAACAAATAAGAGATTTTCTCAGAGACACGTGGCTTATAAATCAGCCTTGATTTTAACCTAGGCATAGATCTTGCGGCTTCAAAAACTTGTGATTATAAGGCAATGAATGTAAATCTCCCCCTTGTAGGGCGGGAGAAGCACTGTCATGAGAGACTGATGGAAACAGTTCTGATCACAAATAGTTACACAATGAAATGCAGGTCGTATGAATTAGAAAGTTTTTAGTGATTAGTATAAGTAATCGGAGTAACACACTTAAGAAAGTAGAATTTGGAGTCAGATATTTTCTTTTTCTGGCAATTACTTACTGTTTGGCCACCTAACTGTCTGAGCTTCAGTTTCATTATTTTTCACAGAGGACTAATGGTTTAATTTTACATCAAATATTAATGAGCTAATACTTGCAAAGTAGATAACATATTAAAATATATCCACTAATTGATAACTATGGTAATTATTAATATAATCTTTACATTGTTAACGGTCTGTGAAAACATACAACTTTTCCTAGAACATTTCTTAGCTTTCCTAATTTTGAAATTAAGTTTTTGTACATCACAACCAATTATGTTGTGGCTTTGCAGTTGAACCAACTCACTTAGCCAAAATTTATCAAATACCAGGCTGACCATTTGGTTCTTTTGATCAAATAGTTATAGCCTTAATCAAGAAAGCTTTGGCCTTTGCACAGAAAGCGAATTCATTATCTCATAGAAATTCAACTTAGCAGGTTGTAGGATATAAAACATAAAATGTTTAAAGCTGAAGCAACTGCAAGACTCAACCATAACCCTATGACAGGAGGCAAGAAATTCTGTCTCCATTCAACTTCTGCTCAGCTATTTTGGCATTAAGACAGTATGTTTAGTGAAAATGTAGGATAGCTTAATATTGAAATCAGACAAAGTGGAATATAAAATAAATGGGATGAAAATTAATGAATAAGAGTTTAAGGAAAATACCTACTCTTGCTCTCTTACCCTTTTCTGACAATTGGAATAGATATTGCTAAAGGAGGAAGCAGTTCAGAAACTCTAGAAAGGAACATTGAAAGACAAGCCATTATTATGGTTTCAACAAATTCTGAAATTGAAAAGCCACTTTTCCTGGACAAAGAAAAATCAGGGAAAAGCCTTGTGGAGATCCATTTTTATACAGTGCTTTTTCTTTTATTTACTCACATGGAAATACTGTAGCAGGGAAGTTCATTCCATGATGAACCAAGTGAATCATACCAATGTTCTGAAATACAAATTAAACACAAATGTCAGCTCTTATTAAATTGAAAATCATACAAAACATTCTGTTTTGTTTTATGAATCTTTAATAGACCAATTTGAGCGTGCTTATATTTCTTCTACACTATCAAAGTGGAATACAGCCAGAATTTAGAAACAATGTCTGAAAAGCAGCTTAACTATACTAATGTTCTGTGCTTATCCTTCATTTTTAGCTCTGTGAACCATGTTAAAATACCACAGTTACTTTTTGGGTGACCTTGAGAGACTCTTACCTCTAGGAAAATTAGCTATTTCAGGAATTGAACTGCCCTAAGTTAGTCTGACAGCCATATGTTTAAATCATGATTTCAGTGCCTGGAGAAATTTTTGTCAGGCTCCCAAGCAAGTCAGCAAATTCAGGAGAATTGCCCTGTGGCTTTAGAAGAACATGTTTGGGGAAGGTCAGTCAAGGTTCAAAAAGCCTTGGCTTAAGGAGGACACAAATACAAGCCCTATTCTCAGACAGAACAGCATCTGTCTCATATATAAGTATTATACTTATATATATATACTTATGGAATGCCCCATAAATTATGAAAAAATATCCATTACACAATGTGGCCTCCTCTCCTCACATCTCCTAAAATCAATGTGTAATTTGGCCCAGAGCAACATATAAGAACAAAAGAAAATAAAAATAAAAATAGAAGAGCTTATGAGGCACCAGGAAAACGTAAGAAGGGGAGAAAAAAAACATTTCAGGACTAAATTTGTTTAAAACTTACAATAACTTCTGAACTATAATGCATGGGCACAGGTAGGAGAAAGTGTAAGATTTGAAATTGTAATCCCAAATTTTTTTTTAATCATTCTTCACTTTGAAATATCATTCTTAGGCTAACATTGCTAAAATCACTTATCTTTTGAAACACATTGATTAAGACATAAAGAGAAGTATAGTTTTCACAGCTCAGCACATCAAATATCATGGAAAAACAAAAATTTTATGAACTCTAAAAACATGACTCTTGGACAATAGTAAGTAGTTATTTGTTCATGCCACTGTTATTTGAGGAGGCCTCAGTAACCATGCTTTGTTCAGATCATTATTTCTGTCTAGTTTCCAATTCAAAATCCAAATTTGAGATTCTCTCGTTTAACAGCATTCTCTGACTCTATCAGGGACACACCATACTCAAGCCTTGGGTTTCACTTTCCTATGCCCATTTGCAGAATTCATATCTGTATATATTTCTGCTTTGGAATTTCAAAAATTTATTTCATACAAAATCTTTACAAACGTGGTGAATAATCTGCTCAAATTAATTTTTTAGAACTGGTTAAGTTAATTCAGATGTCCCTCTGAAGGAAGAAATGTGAACGTGAACAAAGACACACAAAAAATGGGGGTGAGGGAACCTAGGCATATGGATTGTACTACCACATGTAAAAATATACATGAAGAAACGATAATAAATAGACTCAATAGTTCTGGTCCAGAAATACCTGTACACATATAAAAGCAATGAAGAGCCCAGAAACAGATCCATGCATATATGAGGAATTTTGTAAGAAAAGGTGGGATTCCAAATATTTGTGAAGTAACTTTTATGTAATACATGGAACAGGACTATGAGTCGTACAGTAAAAGAGAACTAAACAAATGAATAAAAAACCTTAAAATTAGATTTGAACTTCCAAATATAAATAAAAATGGATTCCTGGTAAAGAAAGAAATCTTTAAAAAACTGCTATATATCAACTAAGTCAATACTAAAAGACAAACAACTCACAGAAAAATGGATAAAGAGGACAAAATTGTACATTTATAAGGAGATTCTGCTAGCAGAAATATGAGAGCAGGCATTAAACACTAATTGTGATCAAGTAAATGCTAACTAAAACAATGTAATGCCATGGTAATCAGATTGAAAACAAAGAATTTAACTTTCTTTTTATTGAATGTATAGGTTGCAAGTGTATAACTCAGTAAAACATCATCTGCACAGTGCATCGTATACCCATGGCCCCAGCAAAGACTCTTTCCATCCCCACTTTCTCCCCCTTTGCCCACCTCCA
Source organism: Cnephaeus nilssonii (assembly GCF_951640355.1). Classification (NCBI taxonomy): domain Eukaryota; kingdom Metazoa; phylum Chordata; class Mammalia; order Chiroptera; family Vespertilionidae; genus Cnephaeus; species Cnephaeus nilssonii. The sequence goes on along the minus strand of NC_137076.1, from coordinate 96,444,576 downwards.
CCTAACTCCACACCTCTTTCCCTCTGTCTATCAGTACACTGTTGTCTGTGTCTTTTTGTTTAATCCCTTCACCTTCTTTCATCCGGTCCCCCATCCTCCTTCATCTCTGACAACTGTCAATCTGTTCCATGTATCCACGCCTCTGTTTCTATTTTGTTAGACAGTTTATTTTATTTAATGTTCATCTCAGTTGCTGGTAATAAAATTGGTAGCAATCTGTTAGTATATATTAAATGATAAATATATACAAAATTTCAATTTGTAATTCTATTTGTAGGAATGTATTCTGTAGATATTTTAATGCAAGTAGGGAAGGGTATATATAGTTGAAATTTTAATGTAGGATCAACTATCTGTAAATGCCTCTAAAATTAGAGGCATCTTAAAAGTTCAAAAATAGAAGAGTAGCTGAATAAATTTTGGTATACTTACACATATAATTATGTGTATGTAGTGTTTTAAAAAATATATCCATTGACACAAGAAGGTACTTGCAATGTATTGCTCAATCAGAAAGCAAACATCTAAATAGTATGATCCCTCTGGTAACCACCATACTATTATCTGTGCCTGTGAGATTTTGTTTGTTTGTTTGTCTTGTGTGTTTTTTAATTTTTTTTATTTGGGGGTCGGGGCAGTAAAGGATAAAGGGAGTCAAATATATAGTGATGGAAGAAGGTTCGACTTTGGGTAGTGGGCACACAATATAAGATACAGATGATGTATTACAGAATTGTACACACTTGAAACCTATATAATTTTATTAACCAGTCACCCCTAAACAGAGCTCACACCTTTCTATTTTATCCTTTCTATATAATATGATTTTTTTTAGTGAGTTTGCACCTCTTTTGTAAAAGTGTTTATAAAACAGTAACAAAAAGAAAAAGAAAAGCAAAGGATTTTATTTTGATTCCTGGGTATAAAAGAAAAGAATCAGTAACACTGGTGTTCAGCTAAAACCTCAGAAGTCTGACTCTCAGTTTACAGAGCCAGGTTTGTTGTTATAATTATCACCCAGAAAGAGCTGGAGTCTCAGAATTGCTGAGATTTCATTCACTTCTCTCGGAAGTCGAGGAGGAAGTGGCAGCATAGTGCTAGAAGCTCATACTCACCTTCCCCATTTCCTAATTATATAGTCCTCCAGGAGTAACACTTCCCTGCAGAAAAGAGACACTCAGTTCAGAATCTTAGGCACTGCTCCAAAAAATGGGCATATAGGCTTACCATAAACTCAAAAACAAATGATTGAAAAATAGAGGATTTCAATCAACTGAGCAGACATGGTTGAGTATGAAAGACTCCTTGGTGCATGCTATAAATACCAGATCGTTTTCACAGTATTATCCAGAGTGCAGACTTACAGCCACTTTTTTGTGTGCTTTCATGCAGAATTCATTTTGTGCTTGCTAAAAAACCTAGGGAGCATATGTTTAAGTATGTTAGCACCGCATTGATGGGAGCCAAAGTTTTTCGCCTACTTTTCTGTCTATAGACTTTGGAACTCTTCACCAATCATATAATTCACTTATTTTTAAGTGAATCTGCTCTTAAGTTTTGTTTTTCAGTTTTGCACAACAGTTACGTAAGCAAACAGCTATAAGACCCTATCAAGCCTGATCTTTTCTCTCATTTGGAGGCTTGTGGTTTGTGTCTGTGTGTTTGTGTTTCCTTCCACATGGCCTCAACTAGGAGAATAGGTTTTAAAACATGGAGTAAATTTAATTTTTTAAATATATTTTATTGATTTTTTACAGAGAGGAAGGAAAAGGGATAGAGAGCTAGAAACATCGATGAGAGAGAAACATCAACCAGCTGCCTCCTGCACACCCCCCACCGGGGATGTGCCCACAACCAATGTACATGCCCTTGACCGGAATCGAACCTGGGACCTTTCAGTCCACAGACCGACGCTCTATCCACTGAGCCAAACCGGTTTTGGCAAAAACATGGAGTAAATTTAAGCCCTCACCAGTGAGTGGCTCAGTTGGCTGGAGCTTCATCCCACCCACCAAAAGGTTTCAGGCTCAATTTCCAATCAGGGCACATACCCAGGTTGTGGGTTTGATCCCAGGTTGGGGCACATACAGAGGTAACTGATCAATGTTTTTGGCTCACATCAATATTTTTCACTCTCTCTAGTCAATAAAAAACATATCTTTGGGTGAGTATTTAAAAAACAAAACAAAACAGGGAGTAAATTTAAATTTCTCAAGTTTCCCTGTTTTCATCCCTAAAAATATACCATCATACATTCACTGTTTATGGGGGCATTAAAAAAACACAGTTAACCCTCTTGGTCAAGAAAAAATGTATAATTTGCCCAGAAACAGATCCATGGAAAATGTAAGAAGGGGAGAAAAAAAAGGACAAAGAAAGGCAACAATTTTTTCCACGTCTGAATATACATTGCAATTTGGGCATCTATTTTCCATAAGTTAAAATCACAGCTTTCTGTCTAAAGGATGAAAAGATCAGGCTCAATCTTTGATAAATATATCTGCAGGATTTTGTTGAAACACTTCTAAGTTTAAAAACTCTGATCATTGCATTTTATTATCGAGTTATGGCAGATGAGTTTAGCATTCTTATTTCTCACGTACCTTAAATAAGTTTGCATTTCAGAAGAATAAGTGAAGATTAAGTGGACATTCATATGAAGTATGGCATGCATAAGCCTTCAGACTGGTTGTAAAGAGGAGGGTAGTGAGATAAAGTGAGAGTAGAGGTTGAAGGGAGGGTCTAAATGTCCAGTTTGGGATGACCATAAAGATGACAGAGAGGTTTTGTTCAAAAGAAACTCGATGACATTGATGTCCTCGTGGATATTGCAGAGCAGTTTCAGGGAAACATGGGTCAGGACCTAGTTCAGCTGACACAAGTTACTTGGATTTCTATATCTCTGATTATTCGCCTGAAAATTAGGAATAAGAGCTACTTCACTTTTTTTTTTCTTATGAAACCTAAATTAGAGAAAATGCTTAGCACCATGCCTGGCACATGATAAACACTCAATGAACATTTTAAAAATGTTATTGATATTATTTCTGTTCATATTATTATTATCACTATCATAATAAATGCTTTCTGAGACCCAGTTTCTGAATCTGTAGATTGAAATTAATATTCTTTCTCACAGTGAGGTTCAAAGTCAATAACACAAGAGGAATGTCACTGTAGGTACCATTACTTAAGACACTGGTATTAAAACATTTTTTTGTAAGGAATACCACTGTGTCACTGTCACTTGAGAATTCACAAAATAACTGTGTAAATGTCACACATCCAGGAACTCAGGCCTCTCTGCATGCACTGCACAATTTAGGATGTAATGGATGAATTCAAGTCTCTGGAAGAAGTGATGCTGGCGCATGAGCAGGCATTGCAGGCTTCAGGTGACCTGCCTTCAAGACTGCACTCTGCAGTCAGAAAGGCTCAGAAAGACTCAAGTCGTAGGAACACCGACATTAGATCAGCCAGCACGTACGATTATTTCTCATTGGCTCCACGAGTCCATACATAGATTAAAAATGCTCATGTTGCATTTTGCAAATTGTGTATGTCCCTGTCACCTTCTCTGTTCCTTTTTGAATACTAAAGGCTATGTCCTTATTGCAGTACTTAAGCAAGAAAATTACTTCCCTATATGCCAGCCCCTATGTCCCTTATGTATAAGGCAAAAGATCTTACTGAACATTTTCAAGAACTTGGCAGCTCATGTATTGGTGCCTAAGCTTTTACTGCATTTAAAAAGTTCCTCCCCTAACCTTGCTCTTACAAATGCAGACGTTGCATTCCAAACTATGACAGGTACATTTCCAACTTCAGAGTGTTAGAGCCATGCTGATCAGGGATATTATGATTGCTACCAATACCAATAACAGGGATTCACATGAGGGGATTCTTCTCAGTGCAATTACGCCTTCACTTCCCCTGCTGGGTGTACTATCCCCAAGTCCTTCAGAGGATACCCAGCTCTCCAGTCTCATTGGAAAGCATTGCTTGACTACCTGCTGCCTGCTCTAGTTAGCGAGAGAGCCTGAGGAACAGTGGCCGGCATTGCAAGTATTTAGGAGGCTGAACACATGGGCTTCCTTACTCACTAATATTAGACTGAGAGTTCCCTAAGATCCAGGAACATGGGATCAAGCAAATGGGTTGAACAAGTCTTACCTAAGGCAGAATCTAGAAAAAAACAAAATAGACATTGGGGTGAAGTGTAAGTTGGAAGGACTTATTGGGAGACAATTCACTGTTGTTGTTTTTTTGGGGTGAGGGGTTGTTAATCCTCACCCAAAGATATTTTTCCATTGATCTTTAGAGAGAGGTAAGACAGAGAGAAACATTGATGAGAGAGAAACACATCAATTAGTTGCCTCCTGCACTCACCTTGACCGAGGCCCAGTCCAGGGAGGAGTCTGCAACCAAGGCACATGCCCTTGACTGGAATCAAACCCGGGACCCTTTGGTCCACAGGCTGACACTCTATCCCCTGAGCCAAACCGGCTAGGGTGATTCACTCTTGCTTTCTAGCATTCCTGCCCATTTTATCAGCATAGACAATGATTGCTTTGTTCCAGATTAGTTTTTTAGGGATATTTCTGTAGTAAACAGCCTTAAACGATAGAGAGAGCATCTGTCTTCAGAGAAAGAGCAGGTATCCTTACAGCCTTGGAAGGTGGAGATAGCATTCCGTTCTGGAGTGAAGTGTGGGCATGCTTCTCACAATAAGAGATGTGGGTTCCCTGAGTTCAGGCTTCCTCTCCTGTGATGCACCCACTCCATATGTGGGTGTCATCTGGCCCTGTGGAAATCGGGGTGCACAGCACTGATACAAACGTAATACTCATGCTGCTTGCTATGCCTTGAATAATAAAGTCCTTTGTCTTTGGCCCAGGAGTCTTATGCCTGCCAGCATCCATGAAACTGCAGCAGAATAAAGTCGTAGCTTGCAAGTAAAGTAAAGTATTAGGCAGTTCATAGTTTTTGACAGCACATAGAAAAATAAAGAGATAGAGCATATAAAAGAGCTCTAGAGGGGTAAAAGAGTAAACAGTAGCCTGTGATTTTCCCCCTTCATGTTTAATAAAGGTTTACTTAGCATTAAGTCCTTTATTTATATATTGAGCACCATCTATGTGGCAGGGAATTGTTTTAGGTATGAGGAATATAGTACTGACTATGAGTGACAAGTTCCCTCCTTCTGGCTCCATATCTATCCATGAGCAGAGACAAATATAAATAAGTGAATAAATACAATCTAAAATCTCAGATGGTTATGCATGTTGTGAAGCAGAATGAAAAGGATAATGTGATTAGGGGCAGCATCTTTAATTAGGGAGGTCAGGGAAGGCCTTCCTAAAGGAGTGACACATGGTCTGAGGTCTGCCATGTAGTTTGGGGGAAAGAACATTTCAAGAGGATGGAGAAAAAGAGAGTGAGAATGAGAGGAGGAGAAAGAAGGAGCGAGGAAGAGGGGAGAGGGAAAGAGAGAATGAGAAGAGACAGAGGCTTGAACGAGAAGAATAAAAGCAGTGTTGCTGGAATATAATGAGTGAGAGGAAATGTGATACTGGATAAATTTAGCAGTTAGTGCAGGGGCCGGATCATATTAGGAAATATAGACTATAGTCAGCTGGGATAAATGCTGTCTCTTTTCCTTTGTGAAGTTAAATTGGATCACTTGCTGCATTTCTTTAAAAACTAAGAGTAGAGTATTTCAAATATAAGGAACACATTTGTGCTCTAGAATTCAGGTGTATGGATTTCTAGGGGGGAAAATGCCTTTACCTAGAAACTTTTGGAGAACAAAACTAAGTATAATTGCAATTAACTACCACTATTACTATTATTACTACTAAGACACTAATACTTCTGCTACTACTAAAAGTAACAATAGAAGGATGAGCAAAAGGAGGAGGACGAGGAGGAAGAAGAGGAAGGCTAGAAAGAAAACAATTTATGGAGAGATTCCTGTGCCAAGAACTACATTTAATGCTTTACATACTTTTTCTACACTTCAAACTTACTCTGCAAAATGCTTTGATGCTCCTTCCAGAGATGGAAATTCAGGCTCAGAGAGAAAAGTTCTCCTGAAATTTTCACCTCGCCTGTGCCTGAGCCAGGATTTGACCCATGGCAGCTCTCTGGCTCCAGATCCAGGATTTTTGCGGAATATGCAACCTGTGTTCTAGTACAGCCTCTTCCACTGCAGATGTTCTTCCCTCATAAAGCAGGCAGCTCTGCCATCAGATGATAGAGAGTTGTAGTATCCCAACAGAGATCGTAAGGTTCAGTCCTGGGACAAAATGATTGGTGCCTTTTATCGGCATTGTTTGAAAGCCTGTGCCTGTACAACAGCTGAAATACAGCACATGCCATTTGCTCTTCCTGTGGATCCACAGCAGACAACAGATGCACCAGGCCTGAACGAGACGATGGGTAGAAGTGCCCAAATCGATCATCTAGCAGGAGAATATAGCTGACCCATGTTTTATTCCAGGCGCTTCTAGGCATTAGTGTTTTGGAAGAAAAATAATGACTTTCTGGAAAATATCTCTAATGAGGAGGGATTATTATCATCCTGGAGAATATGCTTCACAAATGCACAAAGTCAAAGGGAAGGGAACACTAAAAGTTACCTGAACTAATAAGGCAGGTTTGATATAATAGAAAGATAGAAGATCAAGCCAGAGGAGATCTGCAGTCCAGTCCTTGGGTAATTAGTAACTAATGACATGGAGTTACCCTTGGTGGTGGAGGGGCAAGGGGGGACTAAAGGAGATTGTCTAGACCAGTGTTTTCCAAATTGTGTTACAAAGGATGCATGTTTCTAGAAATACTCATGTTATTTCATAATTTGAAAAAGCTTTGGCAGAATTCATCCATATTTTTTTCTTAGTAACAGAACCTGTTTAGTTTTATATTTGGGAAAGGCATATAACATGTTGGTAGGTATATTACAACCAGGTATATATTCATGCACAAAAGTATATTTCCCAGTCTATATTTTATTGAAGAAACCAGTGACATGCAGGTCAAATTTCTGGTTGTGGAATGGTCCAGAGCAAATATCAAGAGTGTGCAACCCACTGTAGTAGTAAGTTCTTTGACTAGTGAAAGACCACTAGTGTTTATTCGGGGAACAATGTCAATTCCATGACCCTCACCAACAGTCAGAGGAAATCAAGGAATGCTGACTCCTGTGCCAATAGAAAGCCCATGTTTGAAAAAACGGATTCCATGAGTTAATTTTTTTTAATTACCATTCTCCATTTTTTTTTGTAAAAGCACACAAATCATAACCATCTGCAGATTGCTCCGTGCTGAAGATAGTTGTGATTTCTTGGCCACTGTGCAGGCCTCTTATCTCTGTATCTCTAGTCAAGGAGGCCCCATTGTCCTGGGCCCGTCCTTTCATTCCTGGCATTGAGAAGATGCTGAGGTGGTTCGTGCTGTGCCCACCTGGAGCATTGTGACTGAAGCCAGGGCCCCTTTCACTGGAGGAAGTACCATCTACACTAAAGAACCAATGGCTGCAGCATCAATGAAAACATGTGTAGTCTCTATTTCACACAAAACCATCATTTCCTTGGGAAATAATGACAACCTTAGGATCCCCTATCATCTCTAACATTGAAACAAAACAAAAGTGTATATCCAGCCTCATGAGTTCTTGTACCAAGCTCCTACCACACCAAATTCTGAGGAGATTCTGAGCTTCACAACAATCCCACCTCTGAAGGACAGCACTTATTTTGCAAACTTTTTGGAAGAGCTGTGAAATATTCCTGAATGAGATTTCTAGCTAAGGAGTTACATTTTTATGGGGTCTCCATGTTGAAGAGATAAATTATAGTCTTTATTGTAATAGTGGCTTTTGCTGTCATTTATATCCCAACCACAACTCACTTCCACCCTACCAACTAGGTTTCTAGGAGACATCAGTCTGTGTATGAAGAATTAGAACTCAAGGTCATCCATGCTGCTTCTGCCCACCATCTATATTTCCTTTACAAAGACTCATGCCTTATTTTTAGAAAAATCTTTAAGAAAAATGCCTGAAGAAACAACATTTAAATCAGAGATCAAAGACTAAAAGTTTCTGTTTAGAAACTAAATGTGACATAATTCAAATCAGATTTTTAAAACTAGGTAGAACACTGTGTGATTACTTGTCTTACAAAAGCAAGACATGAAAACAAATTATTTCAAATAATAAAAAAAGCCTTCATTATATTTAGTTGAGGATCTGCCAGTTAAAAGATTAAGGAATCTTCCTTAGGTGTCTAGAAATATTTAGTACCCCAGTTTCATAAGACCCCATTATATCCCAGCAGAGGTCATGTTTGGGAGCTCTTGATTATCGAATTTTAGCTTTAGGGAAAAATAAGAATCTGTGTGCTGAAGGGAAAGAGTTCTCTTTTTTGGAGTTTCATCTTTAGCAATCAAATTAATCAAATAGGTACTTTTTTACTTCCCTGTCATAAAGCACATATTTAGAAACCATTCAAATATAAATTGCTCTCAGAATCACACTAATTGGTTCTTTGGTAATTCAAGAGATCACTTCTTGATAAAGATAATGATAACCTCTCAAGGATCTATAAGGAAATTCAATTTTTAAGAGCAGTTTTACTCATATTTTTTTTCAGTTATAAATAGGAAGAAACACTTTAGAATGGAAGCATGAGAAGGATTCCTTAAATAGATACTAATGCTGACATTCATCACCTATACTCCTCAGAGTAAGAGGGAAACCTCTGAATTATAACCTTGTAAAGAATCAGACTCACAGATATTGGGATGAAACCATATATTCCACTTACCACAGTTATGGTTTTCCCAAAATGTAAAGACTTTATAATTGTCCATATTCCATTATTCCATATGAAAGAGGAAGACCAAAATCCCTTGTAAATTATAGTAGAGGCCCTCAGTGGAAACATTATTTTTAAAATCCTTACATAGAAACAATAAAGAAGGTGGTTTACACAGTATATTGACACATTGTGCCAAGTTGTTTTTTCCCCAAACAATAAAGTTTTAAAATTAATTTTAATGTGTCCTTTATTTGTATTATATTTTTCATAAATATAGAATTTTAAAACTTGTTTTGTCAAGTTGCAATGCTTTTTGTAGTTGGAATTTGACAAGTGACTAACAATAATAATTATCCTGATTTCACTCATACCACATAATGTGAATTTATTTCCACAGGCATAGTAGTTATTCAGAACATCTGTATATATGAAAAGTCCAATTCAACCTAGAACATATTTGTTGAATGGTTAAACTGTCTCAAGGCCAATGCTATTACACATAAGAAACATAAAATAAAAAGTAAATTCTCAATAGGAAACTCATTTTGGTAACAAAAAAAACAGCAATTCAATAAAAAAGTATTAATATAATCATTATTGAGGGGTAGAGAAAAATATGACTGCCTCCAATTAAGGAAATACCAGGGATGGCTTTCTGGAGAAGATGGGAAAAAATGAGGTTTTAAGGTTGACTGGAAGTTTGTCAGACTGAAAATTAAAAGTCCCTAAAGATATGAAAGCATGGAGAAACCATGGAATGTGATGAATCTATTCATTACTACCTTGGCACTAAGTACATGTATATGTGTGTGTGATGGGTGAGTGCGGGTTGTTGATAAAGGTTAGAATGGAGAGGGATACATAGAGCAGACCATGAGGAACTTGGCATTTTATCTTACAAAAAAAAAAAAAAAGACAATGGGAACTGGTAAAAAACAAACAAACAAAAAACACTAGGTGGAAGAATCATATGGCCATGGAAAAAATATTAAAGAAGACCATAGTTAGCAATTGAATAGTACACGGGAATAAAATGCATCTTAATAATAAGAAAGATATAAATTGTTTTTACATATGGAATTGCCTTTCTGAGTTTAGTGGCATCCTATATAATAAAAGCCTAATATGCTAAGTTGCTAAGTATCAGGTCAACCGGTTGGTTGTTCAACCAATCAAAGCATAATATGCTAATGATATGCTAAGGCGGCTCAACTGCTCACTATGACATGCACTGATCACCACGGGCAGACACTCCGACAGGTAGGTTAGCTTGCTGCTGGGGTCCAGCCAATCCGGACTGAGCGAGAGGGGCCAGACATGCCCTGGAGCCCTCCTGCATCTCTCCCTGGCCTTGATCATGCATCGGTGGAGTCCCTTGGCCTGGCCTGTGCCCTCTTGCAATCTGGGACTCCTCCGGGGATGTCAGAGAGCCAATTTCAGCCCCATCCCATGGGGAAAGCTACTCACCCAGAAGCCAGGCTGAAGCTGCTCACCCAGAAGCTGGGCTCACAGCTGGTGAGTGCAGCCGCGGTGGCAGGAGCCTCTCCCGACTCTGCAGCAGCGCTAAAGGTGTCCAACTGCCGGGCCTAAGCTTTCAGTAAGACATCCCCTGAGGATTCCCGGATTGCGAGAGGGCACACGCCTGGCTGAGGGACCCCCGAGTTCATGCATTTTGTGCACCAGGCCTCTAGTTTATTTATAAAATGAAATATATAAGGGAGTCACTCTGCTAATGGAAAAGACATCTTGTACAGAAGAATCAGTAAGTTCAAAGGCTCGTCTTTCAGGGAAGAGCGTGGAGTAGTCTAGAAACTGACCAAAGGGCAACCAGGTTGGAAATTAATAAGTGACTGGCAATGTGAGCATCTGAAATAAGACTGGAGAAGCAGGCAAGCTCTAGATCTTACAAGGTCCCGCTGGTTACGAAGGGATTCCGCTTTTATTCTAAGTGCCGCAGGAAGCCACTCAGGTCTTCAGTTACAAGAGTGACATGATCCGATGTGAGCTTTTAAATGATGTGGAGAATGAAGGAAAATGGAAAATGTATACTGACATGCACACCACACATGCTGCCTATCCCCTTTGGAGGGTTCTGCTTATGAAATTACATCTAGTTCAGCATTCCATTCAGAGGAGCTGTCATCTGTAGGGTAGGCCCCCACCCTGTGTGAGAGCACTCGTGCTACTGCGAGGGCCCGCAGCTGGGCAGGACAGAGGGAAACGTGGCACCTGGTGAGCAGAAACTTGGGATGCTGTCACAGATTTCTCTGTCACCATGTGCCCAGTGACATGCAAAAACATCCCCCCTCCTACACATACCTCCAAAGGGGACAGACAGCATGTGGGCAGAGAAGGTGTATGTGCATATATGTATACTTTTTCCATTCCTAGTTTATTCTCCACACTATTCAAAGGCTCACATCAGCCTAGCCAGTGTGGATCAGTGGTTGAGCATCAACCCATGAACCTGGAGGTCACGGTTCGGTTTCCCGTCAGAGCACATTCCTGGGTTGAGGACTCGATCTCCTGTCGGGGGCATGCAAGAGGCAGCTGATTGATTATTCTCTCTCTTCATTGATATTTCTTTTTCTCTCTCCCTCTCCCTTCCTCTCTTTTAAATCATTATTTTAAAGGAAGGAAATCTTACCTTTAAAAAGAAAAACTCACATTAGATCATGTCACTCTTCTAACTGAAGACCTTCAGTGGCTTCCTACTGCACTTACAATAAAATATGAATTCCTTACATAGCCAACTGGACCTTGTAAGAGCTAGGGCTCATTTTAATGCTCACCTTGTCATTCACTCACTAATGTCCAACCATCTGGGCCTTTGGTCAGTTTCTAGAATACTGCACACTCTTCTCTGAAATGTGGGCCTTTGGACTTACTGATTCTTCTGTACAAGATGTCCTTTCTATTATCAGAGTGGCTCCTTTATATATTGCATGCTATGGATTAAATGCCACTGAGCTCAGAAAGGCACTTCCACGTGATTCAAAGGGATGTTGCATCATGGGCTCTCTGTGGCCATGGTGACAGTAACTATTGGAAGCTGAATAGAAACAGCTGGCACAATGGGGTGCCCACAGGGTTTGGACTGAAACCTATAGTTAAAATTCCAGTTGTAAAACTTACAAGCTCTGAATGGTTGGATAACATCCTTAAAAATAGTTTAGCCTCATTCTTTTTATTTTGCATCCAAAGATTCATTCATTCATTCATTCATTCATTCAGGCCCTGTTTTAGACATTGAATATTAAGCAATGATGAAGACAGTACCTTTGCATTTGCGAAGCTTCCACTGATGATGGGGGATAAAGGTTATAGATATATGTTACAATGTTAGGGAGTGATGACTTGGATGGAGCCTCTTTTGCACAGTTTGATCAAGAAAAGTCTTTCTTGGGAAATGATGTTTTATTTAATGGGAAGTTAGTGACAGACAATGTCAATAGCAAATCCAGAAACAATAATGGAGTGCTCCTGAATTAAAATTTATAGATATTGAGGCCATTTTACAGTGTTGCAGTTTGGGGAATTAAGTGAAGTGCATGAAGCCTAATCAGTATGCCATAAATGCTGGTTTCTTTTCCCACTGTTTCCATCTCCCATTGTACTCGCTGAGATTAAGGAGGGCTGGGAAAGAGATAAAAGTGCACTGATGTTGGCCAGCATTGTTATTTCTTGCAAACTCATACTCTCTCACACTGTGTGTGCATCCAAATGTGGCAAGTTATAAGTCCACTAAAATATGATAAATTAAGAAACAAAATATTTCTTTTCAAATTCTTGACCATATTTATAATAGCATCATGGTTTGTATTTCTGCAATTTGGATTTCCTACACATGTAATATAAAAAAGGGGGAAGATGAATTAAATTCAAATCAATATTAGTGTGTCTGCAATCCATTATTTGCTGGCTGCATGACCTTTGTTTATATCACCTCATCTTTTTGAGATGTAATTTTCTCTGTCACATGGCAACAGAATTTTAATCATAAAGTTAACATTTGGTGTGCCTAAATGTCATAATCTCCTGGTACATTTGTATTATTATTATTATTCCCATTTTACAGATGAGGAATCTGACATACAGAGAAGTAACTTGCCCAAAGTTTCATCACGGGTGAGTATAGGAACCAATATTTAAACCTGTATACATGTAAGACGAGAGAAAAATTATAAGCTATTGAGATTTTTGTAGTTCATTACCAAACACAGCTGTTATGTGGTTGGAGCTTTTAATATGCTCATGCATTAAGTCACAAATGAGGGAGCTCTTGGATAAGTACTTATCAAATGCATTTTATTTAACATGTCTCATGTAACAATTACTATATGCAGACAATGTTCTAAGAACTTTATAACTATTACCATTTAATTTCTGCGTCAACACGGTAAGTACCACTGTACTATGGTACTTATGGACTATGGCACTATGAGGTAATGTTTACACTTAACAGCTAGGGAGACCGAGGCACAGAGAAGAAAATCAACTGTCCAAGGGCACAGAGCTATTATGTGCATAGCCAGGCTTTTAAGCCAAGGAACTTGAGTACGTGCTCCTGGCATGATGCTATGATGCCTTCCATGAATTTGATACTAAGCTCCATAAATCTTGGACTAATTCCTTGCAGAATTCCTGGGTGTTGGAAATGTGGTTCTCTTCAATGGAAAAGGATCTCAGACAAAGTGACAGTCTCTGAGGATGGCAATGAGCTATGTAGGTACCCGTTAGACTCTGTTACTTTTTTCCCTAAGAAGGATGTTACATTAGTATTTCTCTTATTCTTCAACCACTATCTTTACCGTGTCTTCCCATCTGTCCAATGTATTAGATATGTACTCAAAACATTTGGATGACTGAAATTTTGAATGGTGTTACTAGATATTTTGTCATAATATAAACACAGTTCTCAACTCTTGTTCCTGAAAAACACATACCTGGTTGTTCCCTTTGTTGGCAACAGTGCATCCTATATGTATCCGAGATCAGAAATGAGAATGTTCTCTCCTGGAGCCCGTGATAATCTCTAAAGAAGAACAATTATTCACATAATTTCCAACCATGCAGCTCTGAACTCCATACTATATCTCTGTGTGGGAGAAAAAAAGAGAGACAACAAATATATCTTTGCAACATGGACACTGTTTAGGAGTGCGCTGAAACTACATTTAGAGACAAATAGATGAAAGTGAAGGAAGGCTGCAAGTTGCCTACGGTAAAGAATGCCCTATATGTACACCTTTGCACACTGTGTAGGTGCTCAAAATGTTGTTGAATGAGTCAATGAGATTTGTAATTTACATGATGACTAGAATGAAAAACACAGTATCAATGGACATTATTAGCTGGTGAAATTTTACCATAAAATCCCCATGTCTACTGAATATGAGCACTGTCACCTCCTGCAGACATAGGTCCATGAAGTCTAGATTCAGTGGTTTTCAAACATGGACCATTTTTTTTTATTTTAATTGGAAAGATTATTAAAATAGCATTTAATTTTATTAGTGTTTTTATTTTAAGTAAATAGTATTTATATAAAATGTTTTTCCAAGTAGAGTCACCATGTAGGGAGAAAACTGGAGGTAAAATCAGAAATGGAACCCAAACTGATTCCAAACACCTTCTAATCTACGCTCATCTGAGAAAAACTTTTCCAACTCTTAATTCTTTTTGTCACAGTAGACTTATAGGATATAAACAAGTTTCTAGTTTTTGGTCTTTCTATTTTCTGTTTTAGGTGTTTTCAGTTAATTATTGAAATTAGGTAAACTCTATTTTGATTTGTTTTGTATCATTTTAAAACATAAGGGGAAAAATTCCTCTTTTGTTTAATGGGAACATACTTTTGAAAGCATTATTCTTTAAGCTAAAATATATCTTAAAAAACTAAACTTTGAAAGATTTTAGGAACTCATTCCCAAAACAATGATAAAATGGTCAGTTTAATATTAATGTGGCATGTTTAATTTTTAAATGATTGTCTAAATATGGAATTATAATAATAGAAGAATTTAGACAAGTATTCTTAGTTATTGCTCTGATTAAGACCCTGATTATATGGCCCCAGCTGGTTTGGCTCAGTGGAGAGAGCATCAGCCTGCAGATTGAAGGTTCCCGGGTTCCATACAGTCAAGGGCACATGCCCAGGTTGTGGGCTCGACCCTAGTAGGGGTGTGCAGGAGGCAGCTGATCAATGATTTTCTCTCATCCTTAATGTTTCTCTCTCTCTCTCTCTCTCTCTCTCTCTCCTTCTCCCTCCTTTCTAAAATCAGTAAAAACATATTTTTAAAAAGAGCCTGATTATATGTAGTTTACTAAAATAAATCTAAGTTGTATGTAGTTATATTTATCTATTCAATTTCCCTTGTATTGATAGCCTTTACTCAATATATGACATACTGTATATTCCTGTTTTGTGTAAGGCAATGTTCTAGGAGCTGGTTATCAACAGTAAAAACAGCAGCTGAAAATATCTGCCAATGTGGAGCTTTCATCCTAGTGAAAGGAGAGCAAATTAACAATATAAAAATGCTAGACTTTATTTTCAGGTGTTAAGTACTAGAGAGAAAAGTGAAGGAAGGGGGGGTAGGAAGTGTATGCATGGAGGTGACATCTTCAGGGGTGTGACCATGGAGGACCTCCCAGAGCAGATGATCTCTGAGCAACATCTTGAGTTGCTGGAGGAAGTGTTCCAGACAGCAGGAACAGCGGGGGCAAAGTCCTGATACACAGTGCCTCTCTTGTGTTCCAAGACGCCAGGCTGGCTTGTGAGAAATGAGTAACTTTAAAGAATATTTGCAAATAAAAGAAAGAAAATCTTTCTCTTACAATTCGGAAATAGTGCATACATGTAAAATCAGTAGGCATGTGTCTATCCCCAAATTTTAAATCAGAATACCAAAGAATAGTTACTTTCTAATTATAACTACTAATTAAGAAGCAGAGCTGGAGTTAAGCCCACAGAACCTACGCTCATGACAAAGACTTGTATTTGTAAATGAGATCAAGGACTAACAAGTTTTTTTTTTTTTTGCTTCATTTTTAAAAAATATGTTTTTATTGATTTCAGAAAAAAAGGGAGAGGGAGAGAGAAATAGAAACATCAGTGATGAGACTCATCAATCGGCTGCCACCTGCACATTCCCTACTGGGGATCCAGCCTGCAACCCAGACATGTGCCCTGACTAGGAATCCAACCATGACCTCCTGGTTCATGGGTTGATGCTCAACCACTGAGCCACTCTAGCCAAGCTGCGTCAACTGTTCTCTTCCTCCATCTGTGCTGCAAAAAAATATTGTTTCTCTGCATTAACCTACATAGAAACTAGATACCAAAATAATATTTTACCCCATATTTTTTCTTGATACTGCTCCAAAGATAGCATCTCTCTGCAAAGATAGCATCTTTATTGATAATTAATATATATTGATAAATAAAATACAAAGATAGCATCTTTATTGAAAAATAAAGCAGATTATTATGATGCTATCCATATAATACAAGCAAGCAAAAAAGCCTTAGTCTGTGTTGCCCAGTTAACTTAGTCAGTTCATTGCCTCAGCAATTTTCTCTGCTCACAGTGAAGCTAGATCTCCTGTCTTCTCTCTGCTTCCTCTCCTTATAACAACTGTATAAACCATGAACCATTTATGTGTAATCCGAGTTATCAAGCATGCCTAAAGAGATCACCAGATCACCTGTTCTGTTCAGACCAAAGTTCAAGCCTCCTGGCCACCCTTCAGTGGAACCCCTTGTTAACTCTGAACCACACACCCCTCTCACTTTTTCCTTATTTCATTCCTGCTCTGTTCTCTAAGGCAGGCATCTAAACCGATTACCTGACAATTTATTCACAAGGAAATGATGAAGAAGGGCTTCAAATAATATCTCGCCTAAGGATTTACATTGAATAAGAGGTTAAGAGCTCAAGGTAAGTCCCAACATTTCTTGGCTACTAGAGAGCAGTTTGGAAAGAAGTTTGTGGGTAGAAGCTGTTTCTTAGTCAGCTGTGAAGCAGGCTGACTTTCCCACCTGTTATTTTCCATCAGCTGGGCATATTCTACAATAAGCCTGGCCCTTGGAGAAAAGGAACAAAACTTATTTACCTGATGCCACGCTCTTCCATATGCATTATATCAGATACACCTGACAAGGGGACTGAAGATGCCAGTATTGCCTAGGTAAGACATAGACACATCATATATATTTATCTATAAATAGGTATTTGGATCAACCATAAGATAAAATAGAGTAAAAACATTTAAAATTTGATATTTGCAAATGATATATCTGTTAAGGGGTGAATATACAAAATATGTAAAGAGCATGTGGAACTAAATATCAAAACAACAATCTTATTACAAAACAGGCAGAGGACTTCAAAAGACATTCCTCCAAAGACATACAGATGGCTAAAGACATAGGAAGAGGTGCTCAAGGTCACTAACCATCAGAAAAATGCAAATCAAAACCAATGAGATATCATCTCACACCCATTTGGATGTCGGTTATTTCAAGAAAGGACAAGTGTTTGTGAGGATGTGAAGAAAAGCTAACCCTTATACACTCTTGGTGGCATGTAAATTGGTACAACCATTATGAAAAACAATACGGAGATTCCTCAACAAATTAAAAATAGAATGACCTTTTGATCCAGCAGTTCTACTTCTGTATATAGTCAAAGAAACTGAAATCAGGATCTTAAGGATGTACCTGTAACCCCGTGTTCATTGTGGAACTATTCTCAATAGCGAGCTATGGAAACAATCAATGGATAAATGGATTAAAAAGAAATGTCCTGTCATTTAACACAACATGGATCGACCTGGATGACATTATGCAAAATGAAATAAGCCAGAGAAAGGACAAATGCTGCATGATCTCACTTACATATGCATGGAATCTAAAATAGTCAAACATGTGGAAGCAGAGAATACAATGGCGACTGGGGAGGAGAGAAAAGGAGAGGTGTTGGTCAAAGGGTACAGTGTCAGTTCTGCAAAATAAGTAAGTTCTGGAAGTCTGCTGCACAACTTAGGTCCTGTGATTCACAATGCTCTAAATATTCCTAAGATGGTAGATCTTATATTAAGTGACCTTTACTACAAAAGGAAATAATAATAAAAATAAAAAAGGGCAGCAAACAGAAACTTTGGGAAATGACGGATAAGTTGATGGCATTGATGCGGATGATGATTTCTTGGGTATGTATTTATCTCCAAACATAAATTAGACATTTACATTTTTTTGTATGTTAATCACACCTCAATGAAGCAGTTAATGTATCGTTTACAATTTAAAGTTCACAATTATGGAACATGATCTGTTGTACTATCCACATTATTGTTTTGTTTTTGTTCTCCACAGAGGACAACATGTATGCCCTAAATAGGAACATTTCTTAAAGGCATAAATCCCTCCAAAGGAAAAGAATTTTACCATCAAACAGTTTCTCCTCAGCCTTTATGGCACCAACTAGAGATTCGCAAAGGTCAAGACACATGTGTGTGCTATTGTGTGTGGATCTGTCCCCGAGGGGGTAATTTAGAGGGCACTGTTGCAACATTTAAATGTATTTGGCAGTCTAATCACAGTTTCTTTCAGAAGGAGGTTTTCTGCTGAAGTTTATGCTGCACTTTCCACTAAAACATAAATCCGTTGGCTCTTTGTTAAGCTTCCTGTACAGTGGAATCAAAGCAGTCGTCCGTGGATAAGGTTCACTGGAAAATGTAATCTGGCTTCTCCATACAACAGGGAATGGATTAAGCAATGCAGGAAGTTTTGTACACACTCTCCACACACAACATCTCTCTTCGTAGGGGAAATTTTTACTGCAACATTTCTTACTGCACCTGCCAACTCTCTCATCTCCTAAAAAACACAAATTCCCATTACACATTGAAGAATGAGTAATGCTTCTAAGTGCCCAGAATATGTTTATAATAATTGATATTTCATCCTCCAGTGCCAGGGCTGCACGAATGGAGTGCTTTATTTTGAAGGCTCAGGAATGTGCTTTTGTCCCTTTGGTATCCTGCCCAGATTTACTATGCCCACAGTCAACGCAGAACTAATGCAATCCAAGTACATAGAGGCAGCGTCTCAAAGAACAGGGGAGCGCCAGAGGCTTGCCTAATGTTCCAGAGATATCAAAGTTTGCCTAGGGGAGATAAAACCATGATACAGAAAATACCTGGGGTCGGGGAAACACCTTGGTTTTTCTAAGGCGTGAGATCTGTATTAACGGGGATAATATGGCGTGAAATTTAGACTCCAAAGCTTATCACACCTCTAAATTTCCTTTGTTTAACTCAAGTATTATTATTTGTTGTCATAAACTGTTTCTGCTCTTTATATCCACTACTATATCTTATATCACAAGTGGTTTTGATGACTGATATTTTAATAAATACTTTATATAACTTTCCATGAATCTTATTTCTTATTTTATAAGTATACCTTTATTAATTTGAATCATTTTATCCAATTATTTAAATGTTCCTTGTATATTCTTGACTACAAAATATAAATTACTAGAGGCCCGGTGCACAAAATTTGTGCACGGGGAGGGGGGTGTCCCTCAGCCCAGTCTGCATCCTCTCCAATCTGAGACATCCCTCTCACAATCCAGGACTACTGGCTCACAACTGCTTGCCTACCTACCTTCCTGATTGCCCCTAACCGCTTCTGCCTGCCAGCCTGATCACCCCCTAACCACTCCCCTGCCAGCCTGATTGACGCCTAACTGCTCCCCTGCCAGCCTGTTTGCGCCTAACTGTTCTCCCCTGCAGGACTGGGTCCCCCCCCAACTGCCCTTCCCTGCAGGCCCGGTCACCCCCAACTTCCCTCCTCTGCTGGCCTGGTCACCCCTACCTGCCCTCCCCTGCAAGCTTGATCACCCCCAACTGCCCTCCCTTGCAGGCCTGGTCCCTCCCAACTGCCCTCCCCTGCTGGCCATCTTGTGGTGGCCATCTTGTGTCCATATGGGGGCAGGATCTTTGACCACATGGGGACAACCAT
Source organism: Cnephaeus nilssonii (assembly GCF_951640355.1). Classification (NCBI taxonomy): domain Eukaryota; kingdom Metazoa; phylum Chordata; class Mammalia; order Chiroptera; family Vespertilionidae; genus Cnephaeus; species Cnephaeus nilssonii. The sequence continues at coordinate 96,424,722 of NC_137076.1, read as the reverse complement.
CTTGTGTGTTGGAGTGATGGTCAATCTGCATATTACTCTTTTATTAGATAGGATAGAAGCCTGGTGCATGGGTGGGGGCCAGCTGGTTTGCCCTGAAGGGTGTTCTGGATCAGGGTGGGGGTTCCCTTGGGGCATGGGGTGGTCTGGGCGAGGGGCCTATGGTGGTTTGCAGGCCAGCCATGCCCCCCGGCGACCCAAGCGGAGGCCCTGGGGTCTGGGATTTATTTATCTTCTATAATTGAAACTTTGTAGCCTTGAGTGGAGGCCTGGGCCCGCCAGGGTGTGTGGAAAGCTTGGCTTCCTCCATCACCGGGGAAACCAAGCCTCCCTCCTGCTCGCTCCGTGGCTGCAGCCATCTTGGTTAGGGTTAATTTGCATACTCGCTCCTGATTGGCTTGTGGGCATGGCTTGTGGGTATAGTGGAGTGATGGTTAATTTGCATATTACTCTTTTATTAGATAGGATAAGAATTTTAAAACATAAACTAATATCTGCATCTGGATAACTCAAAAAATGTGCATTTGATGCTCAATTAAGTATTATACATTACTAGTAGCCCATTTGCAGGAAGAATCCTGCAAGCGGCCGCTGCCTGCCGCATGCACTGCAGCTGCTGCCCCACCCCACTCCACCCTGCCCAGGCTTTCCCTCTGGCAGCCACCTTGCTTTCCGCTTTTCCTCCCTCTTCTTTCTAAGTTGTCTTCAGTCTTCACTCCTCCCTCCCTCAGCATATGCAAATGAACCGCCATATTTGCTAGGTAATTTGCATACTTGCCCTGATTGGCTGGTGGGCGTTGCTTGGGTGTAGCGAAGGTGCAGTCAATTTGCATATTACTATTTTATTAGGTAGGATTACTTAATTGGTTGATAAATTGTTAGCATTTTTCTACTCTCTATGCTTTTTTACCTTACCGTCTCTTCCTGTCCTCACACATTTACAATGTAATGTTTTGCTAAATCAAGAATAACCTACAAATTCCTTCAATTGAAAATCAAAGTGCCCATTTCTTGTCCTTGTAGTTATCACCAATTGTCATCCGAGGAGAGTTAAAAAGCATTGGCAAAGGGAGTGGGCATAAACAAAACCAACAGACATGACTTGTTAGATGTTGTTGATGTTATTTGTGCCATGATGGAGCATGCATGTGTTTTTATCTGACCATCACCTAGACTCTTCCAGCTTCCTAATCTCAAGGGCCAAGGTTTTCAAATAGAGCCTCTTAAAAATAAAACCATTTGGGCTTATGAATGATTTAAATTAAAAACAGTTGAATATTGACAATGAAGTATCTGAAAAAATATTTAAAAAACCCATTTATAATAGCATAAAAATAAAATAAAATATGTAGGTAATAAATCTAACCAAAAAGTTGAAATGCCTGTTCACTGAAAACTCTGGGGCTTTGATGAAATTGAAGAAGACACAAATAAGTGGAAAGGTATCCCATGATCATGGGTTAGAAGAATTGATATTGTAAAAATGTCCATACTACTCCAAACCTTCTATAGTTTCAATACTATTGTAAAAATGTCCATACTACTCCAAACCATCTATAGTTTCAAAAAAGTCCCAAGGCATTTTTCACAGAAATAGCAAAAACAATTCTAAAATGAATGTGGAACCACAGAAATTTCCTAATAGCTAAAGCAATTCTGAGAAAGAAGAACAAAGCTGGAGGCATTATACTTTATGATTTCAAACTTTATTAAAAAAAAACTATAGTAATAAAAATAACATAATGCTGGCATAAAAATACACACATAAGCCAATGGAGCAGAATAGAGAGTCCAAAAACAAGTTTATATGCAGTCAACCAACATTTGTGAAGGGAGCTAAAAATTCTTCATGTGGAAAGGATAGTCTCTTTATAAATGATGATGGGAAAACTAGATGATCACATGCAAAAGAATGAAATTGGACCCCTATCTTACACCACTCACTAGAATGAACTTGAATTGTATTAAAGACTTAAACATGGGACCTGAAATTATAAATCTCCTAGAATAAAACTGGAAAAATGCCTCTTGACGTTAGTCTTAGCAGTAGCTTTCTGGATATGACACAAAAAAACACAAGCAACAAAAGCAAAAATCAATAAGTAAGGCTGCCTCAAGTTAAAAAGCTATACACAACAAAAGAAACAAATCGCTGTAATGAAAAGGCAGCCTACAGTATGGGAGAAAAGATTTGCAAACTGTCTATCAGATAATTGGTCAATATCCAAACTATATAAAGAACTCATACAACTCAATAGCTATAAAAAAAACAAATAATCAAATGAAAATGGGGAGACGACCTGAGTACACATTTTTCCCAAGAAGACATAGCAATGGCCATTAGGTATATAAAAAGATGTTCAACATCACTAATAATCAGAGACATTGAAATCAAACCTGTAATGAGATATCATCTTACAACTGGTGGAATGACAGTTATCAAAAAGTTAAAAAATAGCAACTGTTGGTGAGGGTGTGGAGAAAGGGTATACACTCTTGCCAGAAATGTAAATTGGGACAGCTACTATGGAAAGCAGTATGGAGATTCCTCAAAAAAATTAAATTTCTGTATAATCCAGCAATCTTACTTCTGGATGTATATCCAAAGGAAATGAACTCAGTATCTCAAGGAGCTATCTGCCCTCCCATATTTATGGCCGCATTATTCACAACAACACAGATATGAAAACAGCCTAAGTGACCATCTGCTGATGATGAATAAAGGACAGAGTTTGTTACTTCCTCCCTTTCTCTATCACCTTCATGGTTCAAGTCCTCCCCAATCACAAGAAACCTTCTGTATTCACCTCCCATCCTCCTGACGAGCTGAAAAGGGAGCCGCCAGTCACATGGCAAGTCCTTGCTGAGGCTCTTAGCCTCTACAGGAAGGAGTGGCGCTCAGCAGGGGATTGTAGCCGTGTAGGGTAGGGAGTCTGTGCAAATTACTTCTAAGTAGAGCATTCGATTTGGAAAGGGTGCAGCATGTGCTTCAGACATTTTCAGCAGAAATAACTGTCTCATTGTCATGGCAACCATCTTGACATTCTGATGTGAACTCAGGCCTGCCTAAGGCACTCCATGGAGATTTGTGCCATTTCCAAAAGGGTGTACAGTTTGTCTCTGCCTCGCTTCCTGCTTACTGATAATTTAGGGCCATTTCATTGGTCTCTTCAGCTGCTACCATCAGCTTCCAGATGCTGGTCAATTACAAGGAAGACAAACAAAAGAAAAAGCACCCACGATATGTTTTACTAGTCCAATACCTGGGGGAAAGCTATCAGTCAATATTTTTATCTGCTATGGAATGCACATTGTATTTCTTGGGGTAATGCCAGGTTCTATAATTGTGAAGCATCAAATTTGCAAATTCCACCTCACGGTAAGTGTTCTTAATGCTCCACTGTGTCTGATCACTGTCCAAGGGACCATTCTGCACACTAGTATCCTTCCATTTTGTGAATCTGCTATCCTTTGTGGTCTTGAAGTCCTTCCATTCAACACCTCAATGAGGAAAGAGCATGGAGAAAGTCATGGTGGAAGTATTTTTTAGAGCAGTTGTGGAAGGGGAGCATCCTATATAATAAAGATGTAATATGCAAATGGTCGTTACTTGTAATGACCAACCGCGTAACAACCAGATCACGGATCAGCAGGAGGGTGGGGCAGCAAGCTACAAGTGGGCGGTGGAGAGCTACAGGAGGGGGCAGGGCAGCAAGCTATGAGGGGGAACGGGGGGTGGGGGTGGAGGGAGCTACAGGAGGGTGGGGCAGCAGGCGGAGAGCTACTGGAGGGCGGCAGCGAGCTACTGGTGCACGGATTCATGCGCAGGGCTACTAGTATTACATATTAGCTTCTGCTCAGACTCCACATTCGATGAGTTACATACACCCCAGGCATAAGGCCACACGGAGCTAATGGAACAGCTGGGAAATAAAGTTTAGCTATAAGTCCAGGAAATAGAAGAAACAGGTTTGGAGAACAGCTAAGTAATCTCTACCATGTATATTATATCCTTATTTAATCTTAAAATTAGGGAATAAAATTTTATGTAATGTATATTTTAACACAGCAACAACAACAAACTATTGGGGGAATAGGATCTTCAGAAACGGTGAATTTATGATTTATTAAAATTCACTAAAAAGTACTTTTGATGGTCCACCTCTCATTGTTGAAAGTGACATTCATTTAATTCATTTTCCTGTCTTACTTCCCATAATGTGGTTTGCAATTTCTTGCATCCAGATTGAGGGCCCAGAGGCTGATTAAAACGTTTAGTCATCAAACAAAAAGCAATCATTATCCAATATGAAAATGGTGCAGTAAAATATTTAATTTCAGGAATTTATACCAGATTATATATTGCTACATGAACAAAACCTGCAATTGTGTTACATTTAGTAAAGATAGGTGCCAATATTTTTGAGTTAAAATTGTTCTTTAATTAACATTGAACATTAAAAGATCATTAACTTGGAAACATTAAGAACTTTAGGTAGTTAAGACTCAGGTCATGAAAATTTCACTTTCCTAGCTTTCTTATCACAGTATTGACCATCAATCAGACTTACATGTGTGGGAAGTTGAGGAATAATTGGATTTTTTTCCTCTGCACTATGATCCTAGATATGTTTCATTCAAAATCACTTAAAGTTATACTAATTATGAGTGGTTCTTCTATGTTTACTTCTCAACATCTATCATTTCATTTCATTTCTCAACATTTGTCATTTTATTTATTGAGTGCTTATTAAATTCAGGCATTGTATCAGACAGTAGGAACACAGAGATAAACAAGTAGATAAATTCCTGACCTTGTGGAGTTTGTATTCTGTACAGGCAGAATAATATTACACAAGGCAAAAAACGATATTATTAACAATTACATAATATTTATTACAAATAACACAGCTTGTGATGAGCCATCAGATTCTTGAGACAGTACTGTATATTTCCACTGTCTAATTCTCACCTACGGTTCTTTAGTTTGTCTACCACAGCATGATCTATACATTTACGACAGTGACCCCCAATTACAAAATGTACTGGGCAATTGTAACCCTTATTTTACATGATCTCTCTGCTGTACTTGACAAATTTGAGCACACCCTCTGTTTTTGAGCTTCTGAGGCATATATTCTTTTTTTTTTCAGTGACACAGACTTTAGAAAGACTGATTTTCCATCTCCTTTAGTAGCTCTTTTCTCCTGCGAGGTTCTTAAAACAGTCATCATGTTTAGGATTCCCTTTTATGCCCTGAGTTCTTCTTACCCCTTATACTCTCTCCATCTTATATTTTCAAATATAACGTATGATCTATTTATGTGCTTTTGACTCTCAACTTTTTATCATCAGTTTTCACTTCTTTACTGAGTTCCAAATTTGTAAACACAAATGTATATCCTTTGATCACTTTAAACTTACTTAAGCCCAAATTGACCTTAACTGGTTCTGCCTTACCCATCTACTAATAAACCCACTAAAAAAAGTCAGCTCCCATTTCTCCAGAATTCACATCTAATTGGCTGATAAACATCATTGATTTTATCTCCTAATATCACCAAGACTCTTCATTGCTCTCCAGCTCCTCAGCATTATCACCATCTCTTCATCTTTCCTGGATCATCCCAACAGCCTCTAAATTGCCCTAACCCATCAGTGGCTAGTTTTTGCTTTCAAGATAAATGCCAAACTATTTGAAACAGCAGAGACACTTCACTATCTGGCCAAATCTATCTTTTTTCTTTTCCAGCTGCAAGCTGAGCCAGTCCATGTGTGCTTTGTACTAAGCACATCAGTACTAATAGTAGAGAAATGTCATTTTCCGTGTGAAGACTTCCTTGCTGGTCTCTTGCCGCAGAGTTAGCCATATCTTGCTCTTGGAACCCATAGCTCTGTGTGCATTAGTCTTTCAGACCACTTAAAATATTGCATCATAATAGATTTTTCTCATGTCTGTCTGTCACCTTGTGATTTGAGGGTGTGCAGAAAAATATTTTATTCATATTTTTGTTCCTAGGCCTACCACTGCCTTGGCTTGTAATAGATGTCTAATGTTTATTGAGAATGAAAAAGTAAACATAATTTTTATAAAAGGAACTTGGCAATATAGTTGAAGAGCCTTTAACAAGTTCATAGCAATGTGTCCAGTAATTTTATCCCTGGGAATCTATTTAAGGACCCAATCAGAGTATGTAAAGGTATTTAGGTAAAATAATATTTGCCACAATGTTATTGTGTCTATAAGTCTGATAACAGGCAATGGGGGGAGGAGATAAGTAGAGATGATGAATTTCTGAGAATATTATATAGTCATTTAAATTAATATTTTAAGGGGAGTAAGTAATATAAATAAGCAACCAGAAATATATGATCTTTAAAAATACAGAGTGAGCCCGACCAGTGTGGCTCAGTGGTTGAACATCGACCTATGAACCATGAGGTCATGGTTTAATTACTGGAGAGAGAACATGCCCGGGTTGCAGGCTTGATCCCCAGTGGCGGGTGCGCAGAAGGCAGCTAGTCAATGATTCTCTCTCATCATTAATGTTTTTATCTCTCCTTCTTCCTTCCTCTCTGAAATCAATACAAAAATGTATATTTTAAAAAAATACAGAGTGAGATCCCTTATCTGTTTTAAAAACAATGTGCTGTGTTTTTCCATGTGACACTATTTTTTTTCTAAAATTGTTAGACTGAAAATCGAGTGGCGTCTTATACACGGAAGCAGCTGAGGAGGGAGCCCTGTGGGTGTGTAGCTGCCCATACCTTGTCAATCAGGCTTCCTCCAGTCATGAGCCTGATGCCATAATTGGAGGTGGAAGTGGAGAGTGTGCAGATGCAACAGGGACCAGAGCATTCTGAGCCCATAAAGATGTCAAAAATAAAAAGATACTAAATACCAGTAAGCAATTGTCTTACTCTGCAAAATTCAAACTGAATGTTAATCAGCTATACAAAAGAGCATGGAAATAGAGTTGCAGAGAGACAATTCAGACCTCCTCCCACTGAGTGTATAATCAGACAGAGGAGAAAACAGGAAGAACAACTCCTTAAGATGCTAAAAAAGAAGGCCTTATGAGGAAAACCAGCAAAATGGGCAAACTTGGAGCAGGGGCTTAAGACTTGGATTATGGAGCAGCATCAGAGTAGCTTGTGTCAACCAAACTTATTCAATGTCAGGCAAGAATGTTTGCAAGCGAAATGAACATTTTTGATTTTACAGGAAAGGCAAAATGGTATTTCAATTTCATGAGGAGAGAAGGGTTGGTCATGAGGACACAAACAAAGTTAGCTCAGAAAATGCCACCAGTTTATGAGGATGATCTCACATATATAGACAGTGACTCAGAAGACAGCAGTGATACAATAGAACTTGAAGAAATTGATATGTCTGGAACTAATAGTGATGAAGAAGAGAGCAGTGATGCAACAGAGGCTGAATAAAGTGATATGCTGCATAATATCATAGTATTGGTATGTAAATTACCTGTGGTAATTACTAAATAAAAATGTGTTCTGCTTTATGTTTAAAATATTGATTTCTTAATTTTGGGTTGGAAAAATAGGGGGCATCTTATACATGGGGGCATCTTATACACAGAAACATACGGTATATAGTATATAGTATCAAAAATATATGCAGGAAAATAGTCCGGAGGAACATATACTAGAATCTATACTAATAAAAGGGTAATATGCTAATTAGACCAGACATCTTCCGTACAAAGCCATGGTGGCAGGGGCCTAGGCAGAGGTGGTTAGGGGCAATCAGGCTGGCAGGGGGGAGCAGTTAGGGGGCAATCAGGCTGGCAGGGTGGGCAGTTAGGGGGATCAGGCCAGCAGGGGAGAGCAGTTAGGGTGATCAGATGGCAGGGGAGAGCAGTTAGGGGGATCAGGCAGGCAGGGGATGGCAGTTAGGGGGATCAGGCCAGCAGGGTAGAGTAGTTAGGGGCAATCATGCCAGCAGGGGAGAACAGTTAGGGCCAATCAGGCAGGCAGGCAGAGTGATTAGAGGTGATCAGGCAGGCAGGCAGGTGAGCAGTTAGGAGCCAGCGGTCCAGGATTGTGAGAGGAATGTCTGACAGCCGGTTTAACTGTCAGTTGAACATTCCCCGAGTGGTCCTGGATTGGAGAGGGTGCCAGAGGGAAGCCAGCGCCGGGCTGAGAGACCCCCTTCCATGCACAAATTTCGTGCACCGGGCCTCTAGTTTATAAAATAAAAGCATAATATGCTAATTAGACCAGACATCCTTCCAGACGACCTTCTGGACAAAGCCGGGCTGTGAGGGAAGCCCGTGTCATGGGTGCTTGCAGGCGGCCAGAGGGAAGCCCGGGTCCTGGGTGCCAGAGGGAAGCCAGTGCCAGCAGCTGGGGGAAGGAAGGCCTACTCTTGCATGAATTTTGTGCATCAGGCCTCTAGTCCTCAATAAAGGGCAAGGACCATGCCATTATTCACTGCTCTTTATTTTATTTATTTATTTATTTATTTATTTATTTATTCATTCATTCATTCATTCATTCATCCATTCAACTAGAGGCCTGGTGCATGAGATTCATACACTAGGGTGGTAGGGTCCCTCAACCTGGTCTGTGCCCTCTCGTAGTCCAGGAACCCTCAGGGTGGGGAGGGGGACAGAGGGCCTAAGCTGGCAGTCAGACATCCTTAGCGCTGCTGCGGAAGCGGGAGAGGGTCCCGCCACCACCGCTGCGCTCGCCAGCTGTAAGCCTGGCTTCTGGCTGAGCAGTGCACCCCCTGTGGGAGTGCACTGACCACCATGGGGAGCTCCTGCGTTGAGCGTCTGCCCCCTGGTAGTCAGTGCACGTCATAGCGACCAGTCATTCTGCTGTTCGGTCAATTTGCATATTAGCTTTTTATTATATAGGACAAGTACTTATCCAGTGCATACTTATCCCAGCACTGTGCTAGGCTCTAGGGATACAGTAATCAACAAGACAAATATTGTTTCTAATCATGTGGGACTTATAACCCATTGCAGGGAAGTACATTCTAGGTGTCATACTGCGTGAAGGCTATACTAAACATCACTCAGTGAGTCAGCTGGAAAAGTTAGGTATTCTTTAAATATTTCAAAGACTATTTTTTGGTGGTTTCTTTAAAAATAGTAATAAAAATACCCCCAATGAATCTACAAACATTAGAATTTAGAATAATTATTAGGTTTGGCCAGCATGGCTCAGTGGTTAAGTGTTCTCCTATGAACCAGGAGGTCACAGTTTGACTCCTAGTCAGGGCACATGCCCGGGCTGCAGGCTCGATCCCCAGTGTGGGGCGTGCAGGAGGAAACTGATTAATGATTCTTCCTCATCTTTGATATTTCTATTTCTCCCTCTCCCTTCCTCTCTGAAATCAATAAAAATATATATTTTAAAAAAGAATATTATTAGAATTTTTAAGAATCAAAAATAAGAATTAAGTTTACACAGTTCTTTTGAATTACTGAGAAGCAATTCCAGTCTAATTGATTGGGTCTCTATGACTTTTTAATAAAGTATTTGCCACTCTTACTTTCCTTGCATCACTGCTGAAGAATTTCCATTTTGCTCATCATGAGAACCAGAGACACATGGTATATAAACTTTATTAACTGCCATTTGGATGCTACATACAGTGCTCACGGGGCCAGGCCGTGGGTGCTGCTCCCTGCAGTCGTTTTACATGAATGTTTTAAAAGGTAATTAAGTCTACGATTGTGTTTTTTACTTGATTGGTTTTAGGATTATGTAAAATTTTCTCTTTCAGATCTCAGCTAAATTCAGGAAATTTTCTCTTTCAGATCTCAGCCAAATTTATTTAGGAAATAAATTTAAAAAGTGATTCATATCACTAGTTATATATTGTGATGCATTTGTACTATGTATTATTAAGTAATGAAACAATAAAAAAGGATTAGATGTTCCAGATGTTTATCTCTACCTATAGCTAGATTTAGATAGATCTAGATCTAGGGAGAGAGAACTATTTATTTTGTATGTCTGTAGTGAACATTGTAAATTGTCTACTTAGCATCTGTACCTTCCCTTCTTCTTAGGAGAATCCGCAGGAATCTTCAGGGGTTCATAAATCCCATGTGTCTCCGTGCAATGGTGTCCCCACTCAAGACTCTCCAAACTCTTCTTCCTTATCAGTGATTGGCTCAGGAGCGTGACCCAGTACAGCTCTCTGAGCCAGGGCAAGTTTGCTGTGGGCCTTCTAGGAACGCTCTTCTTTCCCTCCTGGTTTGGTGTCCGTAACCAGCTATGTCTTTCTTAGGACGCTGCTATGTGAGGCTATAAGAGCCAGAACTGCTGAAGCCATCCCACTGAAAGCTCAATGCACAGAGGCCGAGTTCAACAAGGAATCACAGGAAACATAGCCAGAGGCCCCGAATTAAGTCAACCTGGAAGCCTACACTTATCTGGACATTCAGTAAGGTAAGCTGATAAATGTCCACAGTGCTCAAGCCAGCGTGTTTTGCATACATTAACCACCCCCACCCCTTATGCAGTTAGCTTCCTGTGGTTTCAGTTACCCACTTTTGACTGTGGGCTGAAAATATTAAATGGAAAATTCTAGAAATAAAAGTTTTAAATTGTGTGCCATTCTGAGTAGTGTGATGAAATCTTGCCTGGGACATGAATCCTCCCTTTGTCTAGTGTATTCATACTATATAGACTCTCCCTGCCTGTGAGTCACTCAGTCGTGTTGATTATCAGCTTGGCTGCCATGGTATTATACTGCTTATGTTCAAATCATCCTTATTTCACTTAATGATGGCCCCAAAGCACCCAGAATAGTGATCCTGGCAATTTGGAGATGCCAAAAAGAAGCCACAAAGTGCTTCCTTTCAGTGAAAACGCATATATTACAGGTAAAAACAAACAAACAAACATATATAGAGTGTCCCCCAAAATGTGTACACACACACACACACGTTGAATAATTATAAAGGCAGTGTTTATCAAAATACATTTCATTTTCAAAAATGAGCTATCAGCTGTGAGAGTGTGTATACATTTTTTTGGGAACATCCTGTACGTAGGGTTTGGTGTTATCCACTGGGGGTCTTGTAATGACTCCCCAGTGGATAAGGGAGAACTGCTGTTTAGCTTTTGCTGCATCCAAAATCATCCTAAAGTTTTATATGTTTGTGTAGATGTGTATGAGCACATCATTTCATTGAAGAAAGATCGGAAGAACACACATTAGCATACAATCATAAAAAAGCGGGTTTGAGAAAAGAGAAAGGAGTCCTTCACTTTTTATTCCATGTACTTCTTTATGAATACATAATGGAATTTTAAAATACTGTATTTCAAACATAAAATAGAAATATTAAAAAAGGTATTTCCAGTAGGATGCTCTTTCATTGTTCCCTGAGGAAACTGCACTACCATCTTCTAATTTCCAGCAAAGTCACTACTGAATTCGTCAGAAAGTCCATAGACAGACATTTCAGCATTGGCTGCATGGTTTATTATAAAGAAGGCGAGAGCCAGTGCCAGGAGGCGTGGGTTTCTCTCCTGTTTCTGCCGCTCATTTAGGGGTCTGGCCTCAGGTAAAGCGTGGAGCCACCTGGGCCTGGTTTCCCTCAGCTGTACTGTGAGAAGAAACCCAGACATCTGTTTTAAGATTTTCCACCCTTCTCTGATATTTTGTTTCTAACTTGTATCCACAAATGAAATAGGTTAGCTGGAATACTAGCTGGAGGCTAGAAGGACCAGATGAGTTGACAATACTTATCTTCAGTGATCCCTATACCTGGCGGCAGCTGAAGGCGGGAGGAAGAAAAAGCACATAGAAACATTCATTGCATTGATTCATTCATTCTCAGGTTAATGCTTTGCAGGGGTCATTAAACAAAGATTTTAAAAGACTGGGATGTTTATCTATTAACTTATTTTTCTGTTGTTCTGTAGTTTTCTATTTCATCTCAACAATGATGCTTTCTTTTGTCAGGTCAAAAATGTATTCATTTTATTCTTAATCATTAAGAATAAAGTGAATGGTTGTTGTTTTTTCAATTTTATTTGTCTTTTTTCCTCTTTTATTCCACATGTTTAATAAAAAAGAGAGTGGGTCTTGGGAATGACATAAGTAATCTTTTGCCCATCAACACAGTTGTTTAGCTACTTATGCTCTTGTTCAGGACAAGTTTAGTTTTACTTATACAAATATATAATTTTATATGTTATTAATTATCCTAATAATTGTTTACAATAATATAATTACCTTCTTTGGTGGCTGTGTTATTCTTACTTTAAAAACATAATTGGTGCTAATGATTTCTTGCAAGGTGATATTTTTTAATGATTGAATGTGGCTTAATATACATGTTGTTAGGAATCAAAAATTCTTGAGAAAGAGTTCCAGGGAAATAGTGTCTCCCATGAACAGATGATGAAGTGAAAGTCTTAAGCTGCTAATTATTTTTCCTAATTAGTTAGCTAATTATGTGGCCAGTCAGCCCAGATTTTATTTAAAAATAATGAGACTCACTCTATACTCTCCCCTCCCCCTTTTTGGCATCGTTCAATTTCTTTTCTGGCAGAAAAAGTATAAATTTAAAATACATCCACATAATTGCAAGAAGTATTAAAATGTGCTTCAGGTGACACAGTATAACCATTTTGGTTCACAATGTTTCTGTAGTCACAAGTAACACTTGTCCTCCTAGTAGCGCGGCTGCCGGGCCAGGGAGATGATAGGAACACAATATAATATCTGGACTCCAACAGAGTCCCCAGATAATGCACACTTGTCCCAGGCACTGGTGAGAGTGACTGATGAAAAGATACCATACACATAGGGAGATTACCTGAGGTCCTTTTACAACCTGGCTCCCCCAGAGCACATATAGGGCAGGGGAGTGCTGCACCCCCAAAAAGGACAAACTGCCCATGTCCAGGTGTCCAGAATGGTGCCCAGCCACCAACACCACCACAGTTTCACTGTAAATAACCTGTCCGGAAGCTTGGCCTCTTATTATCAAGTTGACTGCCATGGCTTGAAGGAAGATTACTTTTCTGGATATTCCCAATTGATTTTGAGATACTTATATGACCACCCATTGAGAGCAATAAGAGGATCACAAGTATCACTGTGCATCATGAGCACCTAAAGCATCTCATCCTCAGCAAGCTGAGACTTAGCGTGCCTGCGGTCTGCCCCATGCAAATTCAGCGGATTGCTACCTCTTGGCTGTCACTAATACTAGAAGCAAACAGGAATTGCAGTCAGGACTCACCAAGCAATTACCACATTTAAGGATCGTTCTGTGTGCTCCTGTATTTTCTAAGCCAGCAAACAATAGCCCTCTGACTTTTGTGACAGTTAACTAAGGTTTGCGCTAGACTCTGTTAAATGGAAATTTCATTTAACCAGATGCCCATTCTTAGCATGGTTTAGGCATTTGCGTCTATGCCACACCAAGCTATGTTCATCTATCAAGAATCCTTAAAATATAAATGGTCAGTCTTTGTTTGCTTTTGGTTTTGATGGGAGTCAGTGGGGGTAGGCTTTTAAACATCATGTTCTGTATAGAGGAAATTCTTCAATAGTAATGCTATGTGCAAGGTTCTTTCTTTTGAAATGTTAAAAAAAAAACACAACACTGCTCAGAGTGCCTTATATAACATGATCTATTTATACTCTGTCACTAAGGAGAGTCAGCTGCATTTATGTTCGCGGTGAACAGAGCAATTTATTTTACCTTTTCATGCAATTGATCACTACCGGTTTACCCAACTCACTGAGAGCACTGGGTTAGGTCATGCAAATTGTTCAGATGCGTCAAAATTTTGGGCACTAAATATTTAACCTAAAAATATTGAACATAAGAATTGCATGAACAGATAAATTTAAGCACCAGAGTATCTGTATCTTCTTCCTGTTATCAATTATAATATTAAGCTCCATTGGAGGATATTATACATGACAACAGTTGCTAAGAGACTGTGGCAGTCTCGGTCCCAAATTGGATGCTTTCAAGCCTCCTTCGGAATTTCCAGCACCTGGTAGTGACTAGTGACGCCATGTGAGTGTTTTAACCAGTAAGAAGCTCTTGAACTGACTATAAAGCAACTTCTTGAACTGTGACCATCATGTAAAATTCAGGAGGGCATACTCTGGATTGCATGGCTTTGGAAACATCTGGCTATGATTTCACAAAACTGTTACATCTCCATTTATGTGTGGACTAGAGGCCCAGTGCATGAAATTTGTGCACGGTGGACGGGGGGTGTCCCTCAGCCCAGCCTGCACCCTCTCCAATCTGGGACCCCTCAAGGGATGTCCGACTGCCCGTTTAGGCCCGATCCCCCAGGGGGATCGGGCCTAAACGGGCAGTCGGACATCCCTCTCACAATCCAGGACTGTTGGCTCCCAACTGCTCGCCTGCCTGCCTTCCTGATTGGCCCTAACTGCTTCTGCCTGCCAGCCTGATCACCACCTAACCACTCCCCTGCCAGCCCAATTGCCCCCAACTTCCCTCCTCTGCCGGCCTGGTCACCCCTAACTGCCCTCCCTTTCAGGCTTGATCGCCCCAACTGCCCTCCCTTGCAGGCCTGGTCCCTCCCAACTGCCCTCCCCTGCTGGCCATCTTGTGGTGGCCATCTTGTGTCCACATGGGGGCAGGATCTTTGACCACATGGGGACAGCCATCTTGTGTGTTGGAGTGATGGTCAATTTGCATATTACTCTTTTATTAGAAAGGATAGAGGCCTGGTGCATGGGTGGGGGCCAGCTGGTTTGCCCTGAAGCATGTCCCGGATCAGGGTGGGGGTTCCCTTAGGGCGTGGGGTGGCCTGGGCGAGGGGCCTGTGGTGGTTTGAAGGCCAGCCACGCCCCCTGGCAACCCAAGCGGAGGCCCTGGTATCTGGGATTTATTTATCTTCTACAATTGAAACTTTGTAGCCTGGAGTGGAGCCAAGCCTTCTGCTAGCTCTGAGGCAGCAACCATTTCTGTTGGAATTTTTTATCTTCTATAATTGATACTTTGTAGCCTCAAGCGGAGGTCAAAGCAGGCCAGGGCTGCAGAAGCTTGGCTTCCTCCATCGCCAGGGGCAACCCTAGCCTCCTGCTCTCTCCAGCTCCGTGGCTGCCACCATTTCTGTTGGGATTTATGTATCTTCTATAATTGAAACATTATAGCCTTAAGTGGAGGCCTGAGCCGGCCAGGGTGTGTGGAAAGCTTGGCTTCCTCCATTGCCGGGGAAACCCAAGCCTCCCTCCTGCTATCTCTGTGGCCGCAGCCATCTTAGTTGGGGTTAATTTGCATACTCGCTCCTGATTGGCTGGTGGGCGTGGCTTGTGGGTTTGTCAGAGTGGTGGTTAATTTGCATATTGCTCTTTTATTAGATAGGATACCCCCCCACACATACTCACCACTACAACAAATTTACATCCCTTTCTTCTCTCAGCCTTTTAACATTTGTATGTCTGCATTTATTACTTATTTGATATTTAGCATATGCTTTCTTCTGTTTTAATTCAACTCTTAGTAGAGAGCTTGTTGTATGCTGTACTATTTGGTGCATGCTACATGCTGTATTTCAATAAATCTTTATAACAACCTTATGCAGTGGGGACTAATGTTATACCCATTTATGGATGTGGAAACTGAGATTTGGAAAGTGAAGTGACTTACCTAAAGTGATGCAGCATGTAAGGGATGGAGAGATGGTGTCAGTCCTGACTAACTGACTTCAGCTTCCATATTCTAACTATCCTTCATTCCTCCTTCATAGTTCTGCCTTCCCCTCCCCCATATGACAGAGAACCCAGGCGTTGGAAGTTGGAGATGAGAATAAAGAGCAGCTAGTGCCTACACAACAGAAGTAATTGACAGGATTAAAAATTTCTTTAGAAAATAGACTTTATTTAATGCTTCTTGATTTTTATCTCTTTTCTAATGTCATATAAATACGAGGGAGCCCCCCTTTTTTTATCATGGGAAACATGGTTCTCTCCCATGTAACTGCAAAGACAATAGAAAGCCTGGCTCGCTGAAGGGCAACCTGAAGGGCACCCTGCGGAGGCTTTCCCTTAGTCAAACATTTGTAACTCAGAGGAGCACTCTTTGAAGCTTTGCTATTAAATCCTTCCAGTCTCTTTTTGTATTGTTTCATATCTCACTAATGGGCTTGCTTTAAATCAGTTTTACTTATTTTTTGCTCATTTTATTACAGTAAAAAGATGCCATTCTGACCTCACAAATTACATTCCTTTTTATATTTGTGCTGTGTGGGAGTTGTTTTGTAAACCTTACAAAGCAAGGTGTAATGAAAAACAGCCTGCAATTCAAGAAACTAATACAAAGAAAAAAAGTGCTTTGAAGAATAGCAACATGAACAAATGCAGAATAAATCAGCAAAATGAACTGTCATAAAAACACATCTTAAAGATATTAAATTATACATTATTTTAAAATCTTCAATTAGTATCTTGGAGGTGGTAGATAATTTGAAACTTATTATATTTTCCAAAATAGAATGTCACTCAGGTTTATGTTGTTTTTATTGTTTTCCTTTGTTATTTTCTTCTCCAAACAGTAATATTTCTGCCTCCATCAGTCAGACTAAGAAATAAAATAAACTAGACATGAACTAAATACTGAGAAATTATTTAAATCAGACAACTTATGTATTACCCAAAGATTGTATGAGACTAAAATAATAGATTTCCTAGAATAAGTTTATTCATCTTTTAAAAACAATCTGACAAATGACAGATTTATAAAGTTGCAAAGACAAGAACCTGGCTGTAAACTTTCTCATCCTTTCAAAGTTCAAGTAGTCATAAGACTTTCTTTGTAGTATAAACATGATTTTAACTGCAGTGAGCCCGGTAAGGAAATTATACAAAAAGGGGTGTGAAAAGTCAGGATATAAAGTAATCTGCATAAATTTGCATCACTTACACATCCAGAAAAATTTCACTCACCAGCCAAATTTAGTTGAACAGAGGAGAGCATTTTGATTCAGCCTCCACATTCTGACTGCGGCATTTGCTTCGGAGAGCCGTCTCATCTACTCTTACAAGTGCTTTCGCTGCTTCTGTGCACATAGCACAGCATTGCACAACTTTGGGAAAAGTGTTTGCTTAGTGCCCATTTTCTTCTTCTACTGTAAATTTCACAAGGACAAAATCGCTGTCGAGTCTCCCAGTGTCCTGCTCAGAACTGAACATTTAGTAGATATTCAATACATGTTTTATTTATTTATTAATTCAAAAATGTTAATGTTGACATAATTGCAGGTGTCCCCCTTTTCCTCACCCTTTGCCCACTTCCACTCGCCCCTGCCTCCACCTCCCTTGGCCTTCACCAAACTATTGTCTGTGTCCATGGGGTATGCATGTATGTTCTTCAGCTAAGTCCTTCACCTTCTTTATCCAGGCACCATCACCCCCTCCCTCTGGCACCATCCAGTCTGTTCCATGCACCCATGCCTCTGATTACATTTTGTTCATCAGTTTATTTTGTCCATTAGATTCCGCATATAAGTGAGATCATATGAAATTTCTCTTTCTCTGACTGGCTCATTTCACTTAGCTTAATACTCTCCGGGTCCCTCCATGCTGTTGCAAAGGGTAAGAGATCCTTCTTTTTTTGTAGTTGCATAGTATTCCATGGTATAAATGAACCGACACTTTTTTTTATCCATTCATCTGCTGATAGGCAGTTAGGCTGTTTCCTAATCTTGGCTATTGTAAATAATGCTGCTATAAACATAGGGGCGCATATGTTCTTTCTGATTGCTGTTTAATTCATATTTTTTAAATGATCAGATGAACACATTGGCTATCTCATTAAACTTCTTAAGAGAAACAAAAGGCAGATCATCCACTGGCTCAATGTAGATGCCTTTATTCCAGTGCTGTGCTGGTTCCTTGAGTCTGGCTCATTCTGATGACTGGGAATAACACGGTTCAGCGTAATCTGAACTCAGCCAGGGAATTAGGGCTGTTGGCTCACAGTGGGTAGTTGGGCTTCGAAGAGATTTTGAAGCTGTTTAGACTCCGTTTGCATTGGCAAGTGAATACTGGATTAGCATTTTGAATGGTCCTATAAACATGTTTTGAACTGTGATATAGTTTTGGATTCGTTTATGAGGATGGTATAGTTCAATGTTTAGTTAATTCACATTAAGTTCTTTAGTAATAACCCTCTTTAAGTTCTCTATTAATAATAACCTCATTTCAGCATGCTTCTTAGAGTGAACTTATATGTGTGTGTATATAAGAATTGATATAGAGACCGATAGATAAAACAGGCAGACATACTGTATGTCTCCTGTGCCATGTGTAAGAGATGTGTTCAAATGCACAATTCTGAGGCTTCCTGCCTATTTCTTTGGGGAGTGTGATATTGTCAAAACAATATAGGGGGGCGGAATTAGGGGACCTCTTTGTACACATGGATTTATGGTTGCCTAATCTCCTCATAAGTTACATGAAGATGAAGATATTTAACTCAATGAAATATAAGTTTCCATTAAGCTTTAAAATCCTAAAGGGAATCTGTGCAGCCTATACTCATATTTTTGAAAAGTACACATCTACATAAAATATATGAAATAATATCTACATATGCAAGTTTACATGTATATATTAATTTCTACATATAAACAATAAAGCAAATCCTGCACTGCTTAGAAAATACTTCTTAGATCTTAGATATTAGTTTTAGTCTACCTAGCTGTATAGTTTATTTCTCTCCAAACTAATTTTTAACTAAATTTCTGATTTATAGAATCAGAGAAATATTTCTGTGTTAATGTCTGTTGTCTGATTGCATTTGGAATCCCTGAGCCAAAACTTAGAATTGCCTCGCTGATTAATTTCTGTTCCTTATTCCAGCCTTCAGCCCCAGCTAAATGGAAACATATCTGTGTGCCTTTTTCCTTAGAAGTGAGCAAAGATAATGAGCAAGCGTTAAGCGACGTGTTCAGTTAATCCATGCAAGTGTTTAGTCCCTCATTCCATTTGTTTTGCTGTTTTCCTCCAAAGTCCTCCTCGGGAAGCTCTGCAGAGTGGCCATTTTTCTAACTTTCTTTGGCCTCCTTTCTTGCTAGAGAGGGTCTTTTCTAATGCAAAAATGCAAATGTGTTATTGTGCTTTCTTGCTGGCTCTTAAACATGCTGCCATTTTTCAAATGGTGCCTTGACTCAGCCATAAATATCTGCTTCTGCCTAAGTGAGTCTGGAACCCCACCACCACCTTAGTCACCACCAACTGTGACTTCGCTCCTCCTCAACCCACAGCAGGTGAGCTCCCTGGGACTCTCAGTCAGTGATTCATCAAGCCTGCCTCAGGACAGTTTCGGTGATGCATATCTAACTGTTACAGAATTGGCGTGGAAAAAGACAGCTGGACACTCGGAAGTTTCAGGAAAAGCCTTTATTCAAAGCAGCACTGCTGGTTCAGGGGACTCTAAGATCCAGGTCCTGAACAACTTAGACAATGAGATTTTCTCTTTATGTATTTCTGAGTTTCTTTGTTTCCTAACTACCAGGCTTCTGCAGTGGACTCTCACAGCCCGCCTCGAGTCAGTTAGAATGGTTAACTTAGATTGTAGCTAATGTCCATCCTGGATGGCGTCAGTGACCTCCCTCTAGTTAAGCTGTTTCATCCTTGGTTTATGGCCCTTGTAAATTGGAAGTACTTAGGTAAATAGCTCTTGCAAGATCAGATCATTAAGGAAGGGGCAGTGACTTCAGCAATGTGCATTAGGGACATTGATTAACTTAGGCACAGAGTCCGGCTGCTAGTCTCCTACATTCTTTCACAAATGGAGCTAATTGTCGGCTAGCAAGAATGTGCAGTAGAAAGCAGGTTACTAGGACAAATTCAGATTGCTAGCCCCCAAAATGTCTTATGCTCCCCATCATAACCACATTCTATATAATAAAAGCCCAGCGACCGAACAGCGGAATGACCAGAATGACCAGTCGATCAGTCGCTATGAAGCGCACTGATGTGCACCAGGAGGCAGATGCTCAATGCAGGGGCTGCCCCCTGGTGGTCAGTGTGCTACCACAGTGGGAGCGCCGATCAGCTGACCGGGATTAGCAGCTGCTCCTGCTGTGAACCCTGGGTCTAGGGGTAGGAATCCGGGCTTTGATTGTTGCCTCCTTGCCCCAGGCTTCTCCTCCTTGCTCCCTGCCGCCCCCTCCGGATGCCCACAGGCCATGCAGTGCTGCCACCAGGCTCACAGAGCTGATTCCAGAGGCTGGGAGGCTGGTTCGTGGCTGCCGCCTCTCAGTGCTATTGTCCCTAGGCCCAGCCTGACCAGGTCCCCTGGAGAGGCGAGTGCTCTGTCTCCACGGAAGATGCCACACCAGGAGCAGCCGCTCAGAGGGCGGGTCCACAGCCGCTCAGCTGACCCAGGTGAGCAGCGCTCCCACAGCAGGTCGATCCCTGCAGGCCACGCCCTCCACCAGTGCATGAATCCCATGCACTGGGCCTCTAGTAATTATATAATTTATCACGTACCTATGCCCAGCCACCTCAATTAAATTGCACGTTCCTCAAGGCAGATTCGAAGTCTGTCCTACAGACTTTGCAAACAGGAAATGTGTGCTGATTGATTATCTAATTGATTGACTATATCCATTTAGCTATGAAGGAAGTCCAGCAGCATGAATAATAGAACTTAAAAATGTCTTCCCTAATCAGATCTTCTTGGATAGATTAGTGTCTGTGAAGCAGTTGTAAGAGGTCTCAATAAAGTGGTCAGATTTCTTTGCCTTTGTCTGAAAATTCTTTATTTCTTTAACTGACTGGCTACACTTCCAGTCCTAACCTGACTACATTGAAGGAGATGCCATTTCTGAAAACATTGCCCAGCAAAGTTAATAGTGTGACTTCAACAATGACACCAAGGGTCCAATAAATTTAAAAATAACTAGCATGAAGAACATGAAACGGACTTCTTCCTTGTAGGAATTCACAGAGCCTTCAATATTCTCATACTTCCAAAGGGGTGTGGCAGAGAATATGCTATACCACTTTACCCAAATCTGTGTAAGCATAAATTTTTAAAGCATCTTATAAGATCTGTGTGCCTTACCGGGTCTCTTTTGGAAACACTGAAGTGGAAATTTCAGGTACATCTTACGATTAGCAATTACAGAGGATCATTTCTTATTAACTTATGTTTGGTTATTCCTTTGTTTAGGACTTTGGCAGTATATAGCAGGACCTTTGACCTTTCCCTTTCCTATTTGGCCATTTTCTCCCATTATGTTAATTTAGATTTCTATATTTTGATACTATGTTATTGCTTTGCTAAAGCTTATCTCATTTTGGGAATCTATGTCGTTTTTGTCTTCTTCTACTGCACAGTGGTAGCCTCTGCGGATTGTGTGAGCATGACTGCCCGTGTGCTTGGAATTCCTACAGACAGAAGATGTGTATCAAAGTCCTACCTCAGTCCTTGGCTATGCAATCTCATTTGTCGCCTTCCTTTCTAAGTCTCAGTTTCGTCCTCTGTTCAAGGTTACATAAATAAATAAAAAATTATATGAGTTATTCCTACATGCAAGATACTTTTGTCATCTTATAATTAATTTTTTGTATTTCTTCATATTTTAGTTGATAGGAAATTGTTAGTATGTATGGAGAGTGACACAGGGAGTGGTAAAAAAAATACAAGGAAAACTTCTACATTATGCCTCACTGTGCTTTTAGAAATTTTATTATTTTATTCTAAAAACATTTCTCCAAAACTATATAAGGAAGTAATCTGATCTCATACGAAGCATCATGACACTACCTCTTTATTTCAAATGACATGAGCCTAAAAAATAATTTAAATAAATGTTATACTTGCAAGGGCAGGACAAAATATTGATTAAAATGTTAATAGCCTATTCAGTTGTTTATAACTCAAGACTAAAATGAGAGAGCTGGGGCCGTATCTGAGGGGAATGCACAAATGGTCGGCCAAGGCCGGGTTCTCATTCTTGGACATCCTTAATGGGGAGAGGTAGTGCCCTCTCCATTTCTCTTACGGTTTTACAAAACATTAATCATGGCTTCTGTTTGTACTATGAGAGCATCATTTTTTTTTAAAGGAACTTCTCTTGTGTTTCTTATACTCAGATGCTAATCAATTATGTCCTTTTTTGCCTTTGGATAAAATTCAAACAAAACATTCATTAACACATTACCCTCATTAGACTCTGGGGACACTTTTAATAACACTTGCAGAGACACATGAAGCCCCAGGGAGAACGTTGCTAAAGGAGCTGATCATGGATCTAGTATTAGTAAAAAATTACTCTTGCCACTGATGGGCTTAATGCAAGTGGTATTTTCATTTACTAGGAGACATAATTTTCTTTTCTCAGATTAAAAATAGATTTTTCTTCATTAAAAAGTACTTTTAGAGAACTGTAGAAATAAGTCTGCCTTATTGCTTATCTCAAAAAAAATTGTTAACATTTTGTCAATATTTATACAAAGAAAATTACCAAATTGATTCTTTCCAAACGAGTAAGCATTTATATTAATGTTCTGTGCATGCTCTTTAGCAGCATTTGAATCAGGCCTATCCAGAAGTTGAGAGCCTTTATACTTAGTGCACTTTAATAGCAGTTTGCGTCTTCAACTCCTTTAACCCTCACCTGTTTTCATTTCTGTGAGTTTCAGAAGACTTGTGGTATTAAAGTGGTGCAAGCTTTATTAGAAATTTTATTATTTTATTCTAAAAACATTTCTCCAAAATATGTAATGAAGTAATATGATCTCAATATAAATAAAGTTATATACTCTTACAAGAGTTTCTCTAATCTGGGGCTTTCAGAGACCTTGACCTTTCAAAGAGCTACAGATTTCTTAACGTTTAGAGAAAGTTATTTCAAAGCCCTCCCTCCTCATTTCTAGGTCATTACCAGCCAATCACAGTATTATACTGACAAATAACTTTAATTCTTGATTTTTTTTTCTCTTTCATATCCTCTCTTATTGCCTCTTTTCTTCATTCCAAGCCATTCTGTACACCGTGCATAAGCTTCTTTGCTTATGTCATGAGTATTGCTCCCAAAGTTTCCATTCTCAACTTCGCTCCACCCTATGGCAGGGTGAAACTAAGATTTAAAATATTTAAGGCTCTTCATAGCTTGACCTGACATTGGAAGAAAAGGTTTGCACTATGATTGAATTCCCAACCCAAAAAACATCAGTTCCTTCTTAAATGCTTAGCGGCAAATATATATATATTAGGTATTTAAAATACACATCAACATAGGAGATAATATGAAAAAATACATAAAAATTGCACTCAGTGGCATATCTGCACATGCACAACAAATGTATATAAGTTTTAAGACCTTGAGTTACCTTGTAACATTTTAAATTACTTTTGAATGGAAAATTTATTAAAAATAGGAGCTTTTAAGGCTGTCACTGATAGGTTCATCAAAACCATCCTATCCTTTGCTGTGCCTAATATAAGATAAATGTTGCCTTTAGCCACTGGGGTCTGAGTGTACTCTATTGTGTACTCAGTATGGCCAGAGCATTCATCTAGATTCTAGAAGCGAAAATCCAGAATTCTGTGCTGATCAAGAAATTATTGAAAGTAACTATGAATCAACTCGGATAATCGGTGAGCAGAGAGGGATGCATATTTCTCCTTGTAACTCCAGGCTTTCTCCTTGAGATGTATTTTCTATTACTAGCAATTAAGTGGACTATAGTCTGTCACTTGAATTCTCCATCTCAGCACTGCCCTTGCATGATTAAGCAGCCACAAGAGTCAGTAATGATCTGAGGTTGCTTTTAATAACTGCTGTGTTTAAGTCAAATCAGGGTGAGGTGGGTGTTTCAGAAGGTGGCAGTAACTTTAATCCGCAGATTAAACAGTCTGCCTAATGTGGTCTTCTCTGCGGGGTGCAGGGTGTCATGGTACACCATGGTGTGTGTCCAGGTCCATGTGATTCATTACCGTTCCCCCAACAAGTGAGCATCTACACTGTAAAAAGCCCAGCTGATAAAATCACCTGCTGTTTGTAATATGGTAGAAATAATGCTTTTACCAGACAAATTATCAAAGTAATTAGTTGTTAATGATGTTTCCAATTTAGGTATTAGTGGTATCATGTACTTAGTTTAAGCAAAAAAAAAAAATAAATAAAAACACAACAACACTTGTTTATATTGTCAGAAAGTATGTCTTAGAAAAATCTGTTCATGTTAACCAGCTTGGATAACAAGTTTTGATTCTTCACATTTCAGGGGTAGGGGGGAGGGATAAACATTTTTCTATTTCCTAAAATAGTGGTTCTCAATCTTTCTAATGCCATGACCCTTTAATACAGTTCCTCATGTTGTGGTGACCCCCAACCATAAAATTATTTTCATTGCTACTTCATAACTGTAATTTTACTACTGTGATGAATCGTAATGTAAATATCTGTGTTTTCCGATGGTCTTAGGCTCTACAGCAGTGGTTCTCAACCTGTGGGTCGCGAACTACTAGCAGGGTCGCCTAAGACCATCGGAAAACACAGATATTTACATTACGATTCATTAACAGTAGCAAAATTACAGTTATGAAGTAGCAACGAAAATAATTTTATGGTTGGGGGTCACCACAACGTGAGGAACTGTATTAAAGGGTCGCGGCATTAGAAAGGTTGAGAACCACTGGCCTAAAAGGATAGTTTTCCAACTTTGGTGTCCCTCTGATAAATAGTTGGAAAATCATCATGTCTCTAAAAGTCATTGAAATGGCCCTAGCTGGTTTGGCTCAGTGGATAGGGCTTTGGCCTGTGGACTGAAGGGTCCCAAGTTTGGTTCCATTCAAGGACACATGCCCAGGTTGTGGGCTTGATCCCAGTGTGGAGCATGCAGGAGGTGGCTGATCAATGATTCTCCCTAATCATTTATGTTTCTATCTCACCCTCTTCCTTCCTCTCTGAAATCAATAAAAATATATTAAAAAAATAAAAAGTCATAGCAATGGAAATGTGGGAAGAGCAGCTCATGATCACTTCGAGATAACTACATAACACTTTAGTTCATAAGGTGCATGAAAAAATAATTATGTACTGAAGATAATGTATCTTTACATTTACATAGAACTATGAAATATATGTATTTATGTAATATATAGGAATGGGCAAAAGTAGGTTTACAGTTGTAATACAAATAAATAACACGATAATTAATTAATAATGATACAAGAATAAACTGTGTTTCCAGTACTCACAACTGTAAGTAAAATACGGATCTAATATTAAGGGCCCAGACAAATTATTTAGTCTAAAATGTCTTGCAGTTGTCCAGTGTCTGTCTGTTTGTCAATGTGTCTCAATCTGCATCTCTCTTTCTCTTTCTTCTTAACTCTCTAAAACCTGGGCACATCAATGGCATAGCAGCTTGAAAGCCATTGTCCCCCAAGGTATTAGTCTTCTCTACCACAGAGCTATGCTTTTCTTTCCCTTAGATTCAAGAAACTTTCAACTTTAATAAAGATTTGGCAACTTCCCACCATGTGCAGTCATTCTTCCAGGTGCTAGGAGAACAATGATAAAGAAAAACAGTCCTGGCTCTCATGGAAAATGCAGGTCATTGAAAGAACATATCAGTTTTAAAAATTCACACAACTCTGTAGAGTTGCACCTGTCATAAGTGCAATGAATGGGTGGTACTTGGTCATATGAGAATATATATTAGGCAAATTTGCCTGAATAAGAGCAGTCAGCAGATACCTTTCCAATAAATTAATGATTGACTTGAAATCCGAATAAATAATGAATTAGGCAAAGAATGGACAAAATAATGAATTAGGCAAAGAATGAACAAAATATTTCCAAGTATGGGAACATACATGTACAGGCAGGTTGTTTTAATGAGTTGAACATTAATGTTCTTCACATGGCTTGAAAGCTATCACTACAAAGAGCTTCATCTCTGTTGCTTTCATTTTTATGGAGCTTAAATAAATCTAATTAGGGAAAACAAAAATGTAAACTAACCTTCCATTCAGTCACTGTTGTTTGTTTTAAAGATGAGGTTAAAATTTTGGGGTGATGTTTTTTCTGGCAACATGTATTTTATTTTTTACATCCATTTGATTTTAATTGATCTTTTTGATAAAAACAATGATAAAAACCCTGTTCACACAGGTAGCAAGTAAAATAAAAATTGGAAAAGCTTCCATTGTTGGACATGGCTACTCACACATTACCTGTCAATGGGATTCTGCAGGGCTCCTTGAGGGAACTGGTCTTGAAGCATTTCCTTTAGTCACAAGATTGTTTTGTCAAATTTCAGGTCATTCATAAGCTGAGATGTAGTAATGGAAGAGAAACTGCACATCAACCTTAAAGTCATTTAAGAATAATTAACCTTCAGCAAAGCTCGACACTGCTCCTAAATGCCACTTTTTACCTACAGAGAAGTCAACAGGGTTTGCCACGAAGAAGCACTTCCTCCAGCACAGGTAAGTCCAATTACTCATTGCCATTGATACACCATTGTGTTGGTTTAGTAAACATGTTAATAGCACATTGAGGTGGCTGAATGGATAACATTGAATAATGAAATTTATTTTATTCATATGGGTCAAGTAATTTGCTAATTAATCCAAGCAATTTATAAACTCCATATTGCCAAGCTATTCAAGTTGAACATTTTTCTTCTCTCCTCAAAAAAAAAAAAAAAGTGGAATTTATGTCTGAATTTCATCCAAATATCTCTAGGACTTTTGGCTATTATGCCATAGATTGTCTGTAGACAATTTCATAGTAGAAAATTATCTCTTGACAGAACTTTAATTGGGGACTTTTAAACCAGTGGGCAAGAATTATTTGAGGATTGCTGAAAGCAAATTTTGTATCAATCGATGCCCATAGGTTACAATTACAGAATTTCTTATTCCAAGAGTAGAAAACCAGAATTGTTGCCAAGATCCCAGATGGTCCATACTTTTCTTACAGGCAAAACTTACCTTGGCAAAGAAACTTTTTATCATTTCAAAGATCTCAATGGCCTTTACAGTTTTCTAAAGGAATTTACCAAAAAAATATGATCTTTTTATGCTGTTAAATGCATACAATAAAGAAAAATCAAGAGTTGCAAGGAACAAGTGAAATAAGTAATTTCTTTGTTGAATGAAGAAAGGAAATGGTGTCATTGCAATTATACTATGTCCTGGGTCAAAGTCTTAGCAGGTCAGCCGACATGTAATGGATGTCATCATTTATTAAAGATTTGCTTTAAATCTCTTTCTTTGCTCTCAGCCACAAACTAGATTAATATATACACCTTAGTTCACTAAGGTTCCACATGTCAGAGGTCCTACTTTGACAAAGCAATAAGCCGTGCAGTGTAATTAAAGTCAAAACTTCTTTGTTGGGGCAAATCCAGACCTGAGTAAATTTCCAGCAATTTCAGACTGAGACTTTGTCTCTTCAGAAAGGATTCACATTATGGAATGTTTCTCAGCATGGGAAAAGGTGAAGTGGTCCTTCAGCTGTTCTTTCTTCCAGCTCCTGCTGTGGTAGACTTGCAATAGAGTAAGCTCCATGTTGTGTTTGCATTAGTTAAGGGTCTCCAGAGAAACAGACCCCACTAGGAGATTCAAGAAACCAGCTCCTGTGGCTGCGGAGGCTGGGAAGCCCCAGGCTCTGCCCTGTCAGAGCTGGGAGTCCAGGAAAGCTGGTGGTGCCTGGAGGGCCTGAGAGCAGAGAGCCGATGGTACGGATTTAAGGCCAGGCCTGAAGGCCTGAGAACCAGGCTGTGGAGGGAAGGAGAAGGTGGATGACCCAGCTCAGCAGTCAGACAGAGAGCAAACTCCACTCCCTCCATACGCAGCACTCTGATTTCAGAGAGGAAGGGAGAGGGAGAGAGAGATAGAAACATCAGTGATGAGAGAGAATCATTGCTTCCTACCTTCCCCCTACTGGGGACCAAGCCCCCAACCCAGGCATGTGCCCTGACTGGGAATGGAACTGTGACCTCCTGGTTCATAGATCGATGCTCAACCACTGACACACACTGCCAGGCGTCTTCACTTTTTTGTTCTAGGCAGGCCCTTAACAGATTGGATGATGCCCAACCACATTGGGGAGAGCAACACACTTTATTCAGTCTACCAAATCAAATGCTAATCTCTTTCAGATAAAATCCTCACAGACAAACATCAAAATAACATTTGACCAGATGTCTGGGCATACTGTGACTCAGTCAAGTTGCCACATAAAATTAACTGTCATAGTGTTTCTTTACATTCAGAAAGCAGAGCAAAATCTAAGTACATCCAGTTTATCATGCTCTGTTTTCTGTCCATTTCTACTTTAAGAAGACCCAAAGCAAAAAAAATATATGATACAATCATAATGGCAAAATATCTTTTAAAACATTCCCATGCTAGTTTATTGGTCCCAGTGCTCACGTTGTGTTAATAGTGAAACGGTGCTTTCTGTGAGCACGCCTCTCTGCTGCCTGGCACATGTTCGGCAAGAAAAGAAATCATAATGACGTCAGTTTACATAATTATTAGTTTCTCACACAAAAATTCTTTAACAGAAAGGGAAAGAAGGGAGGAGGAAACTCTGCACCGGTGCTCCCTAAAATCCATTTCTGTTGACATAACTGAGGAGATGTTAAGATCTAACTCCCACCCTGGCAGAGAAACAGTTTTCATCAGCTTGAAATTAAACTAAGTCCCTGAAGAGGAATTAATAAAATAAATGGTAGTTTCTAAATGCAGTGGTTGCTTTCCTGTGGCATTTATAACTGTCTCCCCTGGACAGTCTCCTGAACTTTTTAGCCTTAATTGACTAATCAGGTTTGTGAAGTGCCTTATGTCAAACCCATTATTATTGTTGTCAATGATGTGCCAAGCCTTGTTCTAGTTGCTGTGTCAATCTCTCTCTCTCTCTCTCTCTCTCTCTCTCTCTCTCTCTCTCTCTCTCTCTCTCATTTAACCAGAGAAAGAGAGAGAGAGAAAACATTAGATATTATTATCTCACTTAGAAGTATAAAAACTGAGGCTCCACAATCAAAACCTTATGGTGTCTTACCCTGAAATAGTTATTGTCTATCAGAAAAATGTGTATATTATGATTGATAAATGAATTCCTAGTTCCCATTGACATCATGGTTTCAGAGTTTATAATTTTGTACTTTCAAATAATATTTTATTTCTTAAAGCATCTAATATTTCAAATCTAATTTTCTTTAATGCGGGGTCCCTTAACATCAATTAATCAATGCCTTCTGACTAAAATCTTTATTAAAGTAATCCACATAATTTAATACAGCACAAACTTTGATGACTTTTTTATTAACTGAGAATTTTAAAACTCTGTTTACTGGAATAGTAAAACTACTTTTAAAAAAATTTTCAATACACCTATTAGTGAAGTAAAATTTGTAATCACGTTAATCATGACTACTATCTATTGCTTATCATTTTTAATTACTGTACATATATATTTTAATATATATTTTTTTATTTTCTCAGCTATACTAGGAGATAGCCACCTGTTTCCATTTTATAGATCAGAGAATGAAAGAATTGAGGGTTATGGTGATTATATAACTTGCCCAAGATTACAGAATTAGTGAGTAAGTGGGTATTTAAGGACATATGAAACTGATTCAAAAGTAAGGATTTTAATCATAATCTTACACTATACCTTTGTCCCCCAAAAATATGTCTATTAATTTAAGTTCGTATTTCTATCATAAAAATTATAGCCTAATGATCCCGTAATGAATACTTTCTTCAAAATTTAAGGATTTTATGATGTTTTATTCTCAACAAAGATTAGTGTAATGTAAATGGTCATTACAGAAACTTAATATATCAAAAGCAATTTTAAAATAAACTAGAATAAAAATTTTTAAAAATGAATACATCCAGTATAGTAAAGGTAAATATTTAGGTACATATACATGTATGCAAAATATGCATTTATTTAGTGCATTTCCATGAGAAATACTAGAAAACCACTGATTAGGCTGATTTGTTGGAGATATCCTACTAATTTTGTATGTCTCTCTTGCTTCAAAGTTTTTATTGTCCTGATAGGGACTTAGATTGTCCTCTGTAGTTTAAAAGTTAAAGAACTTGGGAAATAAATGAGCAAGATGTTGAGATGATCAGCAAACAATTGGGAATGCTCTCTGTTTGGAATATTCTAAAGTATACACGACTCAGGAAAATATAAATTCCGCAATCCCCCTTCCTCTTATTTCCTAAAGTGAAGCATTTTTCTGGAGATTTTTATAAACCTGGTTCAGAATGTACTTTTATGAGATCAGTATAAGATGTCACATTGGTCTCTTCTGTACAGAATTGACTTAGTGAGAATAATGCATTTGTCCAGATTCCCAATAAACTATGGTTTTGTTTCTTCAACTTCACTGCGGGATATACCAGAGACCACTACTCTAACAAGGAGGGGACTTTTAGCATAATAGTTTCACTTAAGAATGGCAATACTGAGTTCATGTGGAAACAAAAAATGCTAACTATGATCATAAGCTACTGTTATGCACTTTGAATTTGCCCCTTTCTTGCATTTACTTTTAAGTAGAATCTGTGTGTAAATTCAGCACAAAGTGCTCGATGAGGGAATGGCATCCCCCCAACAGCAAGTGACATGAGAGTATAATTCTGTTCCTAGTCTACAGGCCAACATACTTCACGTATCATCACATTTCAGAATGTGACAATTTGACGCAACACCCACCTAGAGCAACTTTCTTCAGAAAGTGGCAAGTGAGGGACAAAGGCCAAAACTGTGGCACTTTCTCACGAAAAGAGTCAGCCCTGGAGACCTTGTCTATCCATGTTAGGATAGATGATTACCTTCCCTATGCAGTCTGAATTTGACATAAAATGGACCTACGGTGCGTAGTATTTGGTAGTCATTCTCTTGCAGCATCTGGAGAGACACACTCCACTTGGAAATTTGGATCCAGAAGTTCAAGCCTCTGCTTTTCAGTAACAGAGGCCAATCCCTGTGATTATCTCCGCCCTCCCTTCTTCCCTCCTTCCTTTCCTCGTCCCTATTTCCAACCTTGGAATCTCTCTCTTTCTGCCACTTAGCAGTGTGTTAAGATGCCTCTCACACTAGAAGAGCTGTTAGGAGCTGCAGAAAGGAAACAGCTGTGTAGACTGGGAGGGTGCAGTGTGAAGATTCTGTGAAGAAGATAGAAACTCGGGAAATGATGAAGCTGATAAACCCTCACTCGCACCCGGTTTCCTCTAGACAAAAATAAGTCAGTACTGGGAAAAGTCCAGTACAGAAAAGGCTCATAAAGCCCACATTTTAATGCCAGAAGCTCCCTCCAGGAGCTCCCAGGGGTTTGCAGGCTAAATGAGTCCCCCTCTAAGTGTCTGTTTACTATTTCAGAGAGGGCCAGGGTTGGCTCACTTGTCTTCCGTAGCAGTTCATTCACGATGGCCTCATGATCCTATCCCTGTCTGGCCGCTGTGAGGACCCCCAGGAATACAGGCATCTGCAGCCCTTAGTGACCCCCTCCCCCCCGCTCTGCCCTTCCAGAGCTCCTTCCACTTTCAACTCCATCCAAAGCATAAAGAAAGAAAAAGGATCTTTACTTCCCATCCATTCATCCTATTGCTGAAAAACCAAGATTCTCCTTTCTCATGGGAATTGACTGAAAGCTTGAGATAACGGGAGGGAAGTGTAGCACATAGACTACGTTAGAGCTTCTCCCCAAGCCCTGCCTGGCTGAGCTCTTCTCCGTTACCCCGGGCTGTCTCCCCAAACCCAGAGGACGCTCAACCGCCCTCCCTCCATAGGCAGCACTCTGAGTATAACTCACCTCTCCCTCAGAGAGAGGAGACAGTTTTCTCTCACTGTGGTCTGAGATCTGCCTCCTGGATTGTCACTTTTCTGCCACAAGCCTGACCTCTTCTCAAGATATGTAACAACGAAACGTTTCATTCCTTTTAGGAAAAACTCCTTTCTGTCCACAGTCATTCACAAGATTTTCTGACATTGGATTTAGTATTTAGTCGGGCTTAAATAAAATTACCTATGGGATGTCTAGGGTACAGTTTAAGTAGACCAAAACAAGCTAATGCCACTTCCTTCCCATGTGACTTTATCAGCCTTGCAGGGGATCTTGGCTTACTCTGGTTCACGCACTAGGAATCCACTAATTCGAAATGTATGGGCTTAGCTTGATATTGATCTTTTATAAAACCACTAAAAAAGTATTTTAAATATATTTTTCTTGATTTCAGAGAGGGAGGGAGAGGGAGAGAGAGAAACATCAATGATGAGAGAGAATAACTGAAGCTGCCTCCTGCACACCTCCTACTGGGGATCTAGTGCAACCCAGGCATGTGCCCTTACAGGGAATGGAACCATGTCCTCCTGATTCATAGGTCAATGCTCCACTGAGCCACACCAGCCAGGCTAGAAGAAAAAAAAAAAAGGACTTTAATCCAAATATTAGAAATGTGTTGTGAGAGAAGTGTAGTCTGATCATTAAGAAATTTTCTCAACCCTTGTTCTAACAGCTCATACTCCCATTACATAACATTTTTATCTAGTTGTTCAGGCAGATTTTTAAGGACTGTTACTTAACATTTTAAAGTGAGATTGTATTTACTAACTGAAAAACATCAAAATTTTAATATGAAATAATTTTAAACTGAAATAATGGATAGGCAATATTTTTTAAATGAAATACCCTGGATTGTCATCTTGTTTTTTCTCAAACCAGTAAATCAATGAAATAGCTCCTATAATTTACAAAGTTGTAGATGCTAATTAACTATGAATTACCTCTGTAGTGAAGAATTTAAGAAACAGCATGGATTAATGGAACCCCCAGGAAATCTTACGCCACATTTTACTCAATAAATTCATATAAACTACTAGCAAATAGCTACCATGATTGATTTAATACGATTTTTTTTCCTTATTCTAAAGTAAAGTTCAGAAAATGCTTGAGAATATGTAAAAGAAACAAAAAAGAACAAAATAAAACCTTTTACTATGTGTATGTGCATGTATATGCAATGTATGTGACCACACAAAACACACATTACTGTGGAAGAAGGTTCTTGTCCTTTAAATTGGAGAATGTAAATAAATTAGTACAAACTCTCAGCATGAAAATTTGGCAATAGGATTTAAATGTTAGTATGTTTCACTTTTTTCAGTCAAGAAACCTATACCTAGAATGTATCTTATAGAAATCAGCATGGTTGTGTGCAAAGATCTAGCAACAAGAATTAGAGATCTTCAGTTTCCATGACTGCAGAACATGTGTCAGTTTTGTTTACCATTACATCACATTGTACCTAACAAACACTTAGCTGACAACATATATTTAATATAGAGTGGGCAAAGGTAGGTTTATACTTGTTCGTATGGAAAATAATACAATGATTAATAAATAATGATACAAGAATAAACTCTGTGTTTTGTGTTGTCACAACTGAAAACCTACTTTTGCCAAACCTGTATGTATAAATGGTCAAATAACTGCATACCCTTAAAAAATAAGATTTATCCAGAATCAATGGTATTGAAGATATTTGTGAATAAAGGAGCCAAAATAAAGAAAATAATGAGCAAAATATAATAAACACTTTTGCAAACACAAATGAGATATTGTAACATATGTCTAATAGAATTTCTAAAAAGAAAGAGCAGAGATAATAAGCTAAAGCCATATTCAAGGAGATAATAGTTATAAATATTCAAAATTTATGAGGAACAAAAAATGAATTAATAAAAATAGATTCACACAAAGACACAATGTAGTGAAACTTTAGAACTATAAAAACAAATAGCAATATGTAAACACATTAGAAAAATAAAAAATGAATAATTTCTTTAGAGTGTTAAAAAACAATGGAAAGAAAAGACATAAAATGATACATAATTTTTTACATATAATACATTTAAAAATTTGAATAGACAACAAATACCAAAACTCACTAAAGAAGAAAAAAAATCTGAATAAACTTATAACCAGTATACAATATGAATCCATAGCTGAAAGTCAACCCATGATATTAATGCCAGATAAAGATAGATTTACAGAAAAGTCTTCCAAACTTCAAAAGAAAAGATAATTTGTATCTCAAAGAAAATATTAGAAAGATTATAAAAATTGGAAATATGCCCAAATTATCTTATGAAGCAAGCATATAATTGATGCTAAAACAAGGCAGGAATAGTATGAAGAATGCAATTATAGTCCAATGGTATTTGCAAATATAAACCCAAATTTCCTAAAATTAACAAAAAAAATTAGAAAATCATATTTATCTCAGTAGATGCAGAAAATAATTTTATAGAATTCAACCAGTCATTATAAGGATTCTTATAGAGCTAGAACTTGAGGACATTTTTGATCTTACAGAAGATGTATCAGATGCTCCCTTTTTCCTACCTACAACCTCTCACTTCCCTTAAATTTTGTTAATTGCTGTGCCACCTAGATTTCTGAAGATGTAACCTGATAACAACTCTTCTCATTTCCAATAAATATTTCTCATTTTCTGCCCCAAAGTTTCTTTGATGTCATGGGTTAAACATCCCAGGAACCGACCTGGCACTAACAATATATGCATCCTAGGGTTGCTGAATCACATGTTAGTTCAATTATTAATGTTTTGAAAAACCACAGTACTGTTTTCTATAATGGCTATACCAGTATACATTTCCTATGGTCATTGAGATAAAAAAAAAACTAATATGTTCACCCTTTAGTCACCAATGGTCTGTTTTCTTGTGCAGGAACATGAATCCTTCAAAGTAGGAATAGAGTCTTTAAACTCTCTTAACTCGGTTCTAGCACAGGACCTCCTATTTAGTAGACTCTCAATTAGAATATGTTAACTAAAGGAAACAAGCAAACAAACAAACAAGAAACTTATACCCGAAGAGAGACTCTAAAGCACTCAAACTGCTTAAATGACCAGAGGAGAGATTTATGCATCTTGTGAAAAAAATAAAAAAGGATTTTGGATTGGATTGAGTAAATATTCCACAAACAGAGGTTTGTACTATTTAAAAGGATCTTAATTAAAAATCCCTGGAAATATCTAAAGTGAGATTTTTTTTTTTTAATAAGCAGGCCTTGTGTAACCTCAATGAGCTACCATCTGTTAATCACTTTAGTGACAT
The DNA here is from genome assembly GCF_951640355.1 of Cnephaeus nilssonii. NCBI lineage: Eukaryota > Metazoa > Chordata > Mammalia > Chiroptera > Vespertilionidae > Cnephaeus > Cnephaeus nilssonii. The sequence goes on along the minus strand of NC_137076.1, from coordinate 96,389,583 downwards.
CACTTAAATTGCATTTTCTAAGTTTGGCCCATCATTCATCTGTTCTGCATGGTAAATGGCATGGCATTTTTAGCATGTTCAAACTGCAAGTAACTTAGCATTTCTGAAAGTCCCTTGGTGATTTGAGTGATATTCAGACAGTAATTATGATTTGTTTGAAAATGGACCATAGTGCATCATTATCCTATATAATTAAAGGGTAATATGCAAATTGACCCTAATAGCGGAATGACCGAGAACAACTGGTCGCTATGATGCGCACTGACCACCAGGGGGCAGATGTTCAACGCAAGAGCTGCCCCTTGGTGGTTAGTCAGTGCGCTCCCACAGGGGAAGCTCTGCTCGGCCACAAGCCAGACTGACGACTATGAGCACAGCGGTGGTGGCGGGAGCCTCACCCGCCTCCTCAGCAGCGCTAAGGATGTCCGCCTGTGGCTAAGGCCCGCTCCCCCAGGGAGCAAGCCTAAGCTGAAGTTGGACATCCCCTGAGGGCTTCCGGGCTGCCAGAGTGATGTCTGACTGACAGCTTAGGCCCACTCAGGCCCTATCCCCTGGGGAGCGGGCCTAAGCTGACAGGTGGACATCCCCTGAGGGGTCCCTGACTGTGAGAGGGTATAGGCCGGGCTGAGGGACCCTCCCCCCCACCCCCAGTGCACGAATTTTTGTGCACCGGGCCTCTAGTTGTATCACATACATTGAAATGCATTTATTGACTCTAAGTTTTGAGTACAGTAATTACTCTGAAATGAAGCAAAGCCAGTTTTACTTGTTTTTAGCAACTTCAAAATGTGCAAGTTAATGAAATTTATATACTGGCAGTTATCATTTTACTTTCTCCAACTGTGAATGTTCTTATCTGAAATCAATACAGATCCCTTTAATCTGGTGGTCATCAGAGGAAGAGGCTAGGTTTTATTGTCTCTCTTTTTTTTTTTTCACTTTGGTGATTCTTTAGATCTTGAGAGTAAGTGTGGAAAGGATTTATCTCCCTCATATTATTTTTTATTATTTTTATGATTGCTTAGGAGTATGTCCTCCCAACACCCACATCCAGATCAGACTTATGTGAATTAATGACAGACCTAGAACCAATGGCAAGATGAACCTAGGACATTTATGTTCCCAACACCTCATAAAAATATAATGGTTAAGTATTTAATTCATTCACTTGTTATTTTACTTATATTCATTTAGTAATCATTTTTTATACAGTAGACACCACAGTAGGCATAGAAGAATTCTCAATAGAGATGAAAGATGCTCTCTGACCTCACAGAGCATGTGCTGTGGTAAACAGATAGGGTAATACAGTGATTCCCTCTTATGTGTTTCAGTTACCTGCAGTCAAATTTGGTCTGAAAGTATTAAATGAAAACTTTTAGAAATAAACAATTTATAAGTTGTAAATAACACACCATTTTGAGTAGTGTGATAAAATCTCCTAAGGCCCATCTGTCCTGCCAGGGACATGAATCATCTCTTTGTCCAGTGTCCCCTCCTATAGACACTTAGTCATTTAGTAGCCATCTTGGTCATCATATCAGCTGTTGTGATATCGTAGTGCTTGTGTTCAAATCACCCTTTTCAATGCCATGTCACAATGCCTACGTCCTTCACGCATCAAGTCGGCAGTGTGTCATCTCACATCACAAGAAAAAGGGTGAGTACAATACAATAAGATATTGTGAGAGAGAGCTAAAGGACAAATAGGAGGAACCTCGGCATGTAAGTGATGCAAGCAGAGATTGGTATTTAGAGACTTATGTATAAGGTCAACTCTGAATCCTGAGAGGAAAAGCCTTCTGGACAATGTGGTCCACAGACTGCCAAAACAGCCATCCTTGTTCCTAAGCATCCACCTTCATTGGAAATTTGTACAATCATCTATATATAAAAAAAAAACTAAGCGACCGTTGCAACCGAAACAACCGAACGGATGACCGAACAGGCTGCGTGGGGCAACCAGGCCAGCAGGGGTGTTAGTGAGGGCTGACCAAACAACTGAGCAGCGGGCTGTGGGGGTGACCAGGCCTCTAGTTGTTAAATAAGTCAGTAGCAGATCTCACCTAGAAGGGATAACCTTGAGTTCTGCCAGCTTTTCCCTGATTAATCACGTGTTGAATCTCAAAAGCTCTTTTAGGATACTTTTCCTTTAAATGAGTCCCTTAATTATTTAAATCATACATCCCCACCTGAATACACTTCAGAAGGCCTGGTGCTGTGCACGAGTCTTCATTAGGAAAGTGACAGAATCTTGATTGTTATTTAATTTAGAGAAAACGAGGCCTCGTGACTGGGCGTGCTAGTTTATGGATTTAAAAATAAATGTGAGATCTCAGAGTCAGGTGGACTAAGCTCAGGATGTGGAATTCTGAATAGAGAAAATAATTCCGTGATTAGGACAACTTAGGGAGACTATTTTTATTCATTCTTTAATTTTGCATTTTTAAAGGATCCTCAAGTTATTTGCAAATTCACCAGAAGGTGTGTTTAATATATGAGTGAGACTTTTCAAGACAGACATCTTTTTCTATAGTGAAATAGAAGTGAATATAATTGACCTGTAATTTGATCAATTTTATGATCTCGAGCAATAAATATCTTCCTTTCAAAGGACTTCTGTTTTACCATTTATAAAATGAGAGAGTTTATTTGGATAACAAATGTCAAACACCTGACAGATACCATAATTTCCACATTCTGCACCCATAGCAGGCATCACTAGTCAATCACAGTACTCTTTCCTAACTGAAAAACTATCACAGTATAGTTTAGCTTTGAAGAAAAATTCCTTTAGCTTTGAAGAAAAATTCCAAAGGAGTAAATGCAAGAAATGGGGAAATAATGTGTTCCCTTTTCCTTCTTCAAAGGAACTTTGAACAATTTTGTGGTATTTGGGAGCTAAGAAAAATCTATAATAATAAAAGCGTAATATGCTAATTAGAATGGACGTCCTTCTGGACAACCTTCCAGATGAAGCCGGGGCTGTGAGGGAAGCCCGGGTCCTGGATGCCAGAGGGAAGCCGGTGCTGGCAGCTGGGGGAAGGAAGGCCTACTCATGCACAAATTTTGTGCATTGGGCCTCTAGTACCTATATAAAGGGAATTCTCTGAAGCCTTTGACTTTCCAGCAAGTTTCATGCCATTGTCACTAAAATAGAGATATAACAGCAAAGATTTTCTTCCTATTTATGCAAAACCAGTTGTCAGACTAGATCTTCAGTTTGATCTTGAAAAACAATACTCCCTCTCCATATACATCTACAAGAAAGAGCTGTAGCATACTGCTTAAAGCTCTTAGCCTTTGTTTGAACCATATTATTATATTTTATGCATTTTCTCTTTATGTGAGTTTTTTCTAGGTTTGGTATTAATTATAATGTCATGAGGTGGAATGCCATAAAATTAACTGAACTCTGAGAAACAAGGAGTTCATTTGTATTTCTCTCATGGCAACTGACTAGCAATGAGAACTTCAGAATCACTTGACCACCGCTTCCCTCTCTTTTCTTACTTAGAAACTGAGAATAATGGTACCTGCCCATGTGGATTCCATTGTGATTCTGACAGGATAGATTCAGAGCCTAGATTTCAAGTGCTCTGAAATGTCTAAGACATGAGGCAAGCAATAAAATATTACTCATAAAATGATGAGGATAAGTGAAATTTTATAGACAGAATAAACCTACAAGTAGGGTAGAAGAAAGGGACACTAAGAATCTTTTGGAAGTGATAAAATGTTTGCAATCTTGAGTGTGGTGATGGTATCACCAATGTATGCATATATCCAAACTCGTCAAATTGTACACATTAAACATGTGCAGTGTTTTTGTACATAAATCATACCCCAATAAAACTGTAAAAAATTAAATAAAACTGGAATACACACACATACATATATAGACACACACACACACACACACACACACACACACACACTAATACACTAAAGGACATACTATGGACATATCATGCGAAAATGAATAAGTATGTAATGCACTATTGCAATTATTGATGTTGCATTCCAAAATTTCTTTCAAGTCATCTGAGAATTGCATTGATTAAAAAAGAAGAAAGAAAAGTAAAATAAATTAACAGGAAACTTTTAACAGAACTTGCAGAAAATCTTATCTTATTATTTGTTTCTGTTCTGATGGAAGCAAATAAATTGAATTAAGTAAATATGAGCTTATAGATATGATTGCTTGAAAGAAATGTTCTATATTGCATTATTTAGGTTTCTTTGCTCTGTTCATTAGTTTAAAATGTTAGTCTTTATAACTAATTATTTTTAAATTATTTGAACTTTCTGAGCTTATCCTCTGAATAATTGACCTGGCAGATAAATACTTGATTGGTTTAAAAAGGAAACCAGGAAGCACAATTACAGTGTTTTTCACATGAGTCTAGAATGTATGCTTAAACAAAATAGAAATAATTTTGCCACTCAAAAAAATGAAGGAAAAATGTCATCCATCGATTGATACTCCTATATGTAGTTTAAACATTTATCATCTAATCTAATAATAGACAAATATGCAAATTGACCGCACCTTCGCTACGCCCAAGCCACGCCCACCAGCCAAGCCACGCCCACCAACCAATCAGGACAAATATGCAAATTATCCAAACAAAGATGGGGGCTAATTTGCATATCGCGACAGCTTAGAAAGAAGCCAAGAGCTGCAGAAGGGAGCAAAGCTGCAGAGAAGCAAGCAAGCCTGGGGGAGGAGAAGGGAGGAGCGGAGGCGGGGCCGGGGGAGAAGGAAGTTGAGCAGGCGGGGCCAGGGGAGAAGGGAGGAGCGGAGGCGGGGCCGGGGGAGAAGGGGCGGGGCCGGGGAGAAGGGAAGAGCGGAGGCGGGGCCGGGGGAGAAGGGAAAAGCAGGCGGGCTGGCAAAGAAGGCGGGCCGGGGGAGAAGGGAGGAGCGGAGGCGGGGCCAGGGAAGAAGGAAGGAGAGCGGGCTGGCGGAGAAGTTAGAAAAGCAGGGGGGCTGGCAGAGATCGTGGGGCGGGGGACAAGGGAGGAGAGCAGGCAGGGTGGGGTAGAGTGCAGCAGGAAACCCTATTGCAGGATTTTTCCTGCAACGGGAACGCTAGTCCTATATAATAAAAGCCCAGTGACCGAACAGCGAAATGACCAGAACGACCGGTCGACTAGTCGGTATGACGTGCACTGACCACCAGGGCAGACGTTCAATGCAGGAGCTGCCCCCTGGTGGTCAGTGTGCTCCCACAGCAGGCCGATCCCCGCAGGCCATGTCTCCCACCAGTGCACGAATCCCGTGCACCGGGCCTCTAGTAGTAAATAAGAAATGTGGGTAGTAGTTTCTTACATCATTAATAAACAATCGATGTCACTGAATTGTTGAGCTTAATAAGCTGGTAAAACTATAATAGTTATAATGTAGCTTTTACCAAATGATGACTTTTACCAAGTAAATATTCTCTCTGCTTTGCTACCAGAGCCCAGAGTAGTTTTACATTACTATGGGTAGATTCAAGATTGGCAGCCTCCTGTTGTAATTCTAATTATGGACATAATCTGGTCAGCAGTTATCAGTTAAGCAATCTTCCTGCTGTAGCTAAGCACACAGGCTAAGGAGCTGCTGCAGGTATCTCACTAGGAATCCAATAGGTGTTTGTTTGTAGATGTCAGAAACTCTGTCTGTCTCAGGAGCCAGCCCTCTAATATATGGAAAGGAAGATCTATTCTAGCGCTTCTCTCAGTGCCCAAACCCCAAATGCCCAGAAACCGAAGAGAGAAACAATTGAACAACAGAAGAGAAATTGAAAGAACTAAAGACTACCCCAAGCAATAGTGTCACATGGGGTGAAATCATTCTGGCTTTCAGTTTTTCCATGAATTCGGATATTGGACTAATTGTTCTCTATGATTCCCTGTGCCATACCATTCTATAATGTGTCTAAAATACTCCTGACTCCTTTGAGCTGCAGCTGCAGAATGGTGAACATTTGACTGATAAGATGGTTCTGAGGAGTAAAGTTGCACAAAGTTAGCCTCTTTTTATCCTTTCCATGACCTCTCTAAAGAGAGTGTGCTTCTAGCATTGAGGACTTTTTCTGTTTTCCTCAAAGAACCAATGAAGTGGAAATTTAAGTCAAGAAAGGGTAAAAATTAGATAATTGTGGTGAAATCATGCTAATAAATTTGAGTACTCAGGTGCTTTTTTTTTCTTTTTTTTTTTAAAAAAAAAAACTACTCTCTAGTCACAGTCCAATTAATCATAATAATATCCTCGTGAGGAGAGTTAAGTAGTTAGTATTACTAGATGAATAAAGATGCCTAATTTTACTTTGAGAAGCACTTTCCTAGCTTTATTTTTAACACTAATTGCCTCTTTACCTAGAGTCTGATGAAGTGTTCCAATAATACCACATATGTCCTTTTTATGTAGTCAGAAATAGTACATTTTACAGATTTACTTCATGAACTTATTATTTCAAGAAAAGAAATTATATTCCACAGCCTAATGAAATTCAAGTTTTTTTTTTCCTGGTTTTCCAAGTAAGAATTTAATAACTAAGTTGAATTTACCAGCCTTCATGAACATATCAGCTCTATTATTAATTTACTATGTTCTTGCCCAAGTTACTTAACTTTTCTGCTCCTCACTATAAAAGGCCTTGTCAATATTTAAATTTCTTCGATGCATTGTGAAAATTCAAAATAATATTGTTGTCACATCTGGTAACAGTATAGGATGTCCCAAAAAATGTATACACACTTTGAATGATTATAAAGTCAGTGTTTATTAACATACAGTTCATTTTCAAAATTTAATAGAATCTACAGAACCGAATACTGTTTCTTTTTGTCAGTGCCTGTTTTCAAAATGATGAACGTTCTGGTCCAGGCACTGCTGATAACTCCAAACAATAGAATCGCAACAACAAGAATCATTTCAGTTGGTATTTGTGAGCCTTCAGTTTGTCGACTGTTGCTGGTTTTATAGCATAAACTTTATTTTTTATGTATTCCCATAAAAAAGTCTAGTGGCACTTTAGTTTAAATTTTCTTTGTTTAAAACTTAGTCTGGCTTCAGCCATTATTTCAAATTAGTTAAACCTGAAAAGGAGTGAAATTGAGTTATCAGCTGTTAACATGGGTATACATTTCTGGGGACACCCTATCACCCTATATTTATCCATTAAAATTGAAAATACTAGTGGAAACATGACTAGCTGTTTCAAACCCCAATGCTCTAAAACTTTCTCAAATTTATACAAATGTATGGATAATGTTACATTTGTATATGTGCACAATGTTTGCATGAAGCATGCATCTAACTAGGTCTCACTTGTCTTATTTTTCATTGAACAAGTGAATCGTAGACAAGGTAGAAATAAAATTAGGAACTTAAAAAAATGGTATTTATAGACTTATAGAATCAGTCCTGATCCTTGTAATAATATGCTCCTATCTCTCGTTTTTTGGTATATAGAAGCTATGTAGGAGGGTGATTTAAGAGAAAGTATTTAGACACAAACATCTGAATTTGACTACTGACTACCACTAAACAGCTCTGTAAACCTGGCCAAAACCTAGACATTATTATTATTATCATCATCATCATCATCATCATCATCATCATCATTATTATTGCAGTTTTGTAACTGAATTGTTCATTTCTAATTCATTGAACTGTTAGTGTTAAGTAAGGCAATGGGTACAAAGCACTTGATACATTGAAAATAAAATAAGGAGGAATAGAGGTGACTAAAGAGATGCTTTATTTTTGTCCAAAGAACTACTAGATGGATTTTTTTTATCAGAAAGAATTCTCTTTGTTTCATTTTTCTGACATCTTCCTCTTTCTCCTCCCTTGAACGAGGCCATGGATAAAGAATACATTGGCATCAACTTATAGATATTTCTATTTTGCCTCCATATTTCTTATCTTCCATTACAGCAGTTTCCACTGAGAAACAAAATGAACAAATTTGGGGAGTGAGCCAATTTGGCAAAGACTTCTCTTCTCGTAATTCTTAATGCCCCTAGCAGAGCATGCACTCACTTACCCATGTCTTCATTACTGCCATGTTGTGTTATAAATATCTCCATTAGCACTTCCTTCCCTAGACTCTAATTATCTATTGATGTTGCCCTCTTTTCAGTAGACTGAGTTCTGTGAGGGCTTAGGGTACATATTATCTTTTTTTTATTTTATTTTAGTATAGCTCTGGCACATTACAAGGGCTCAGTATGAATGAGTGAAGTTTACATTTCAGATTAATAATTGGAAACAGAGAGTATACTGAAGTGTAATTTAATCTATGTACAATAGAGACTTCAACACATGTAATTCACGGTCACCAGGCCTGCTAAATGTGTGTATTCTGTATAGTCCTGTCTATGAAGGCGCTCTCTTAAACTTGCTGGTCACACTGGATATGAATAAAATATTTGCATAATAGATGAAGAATGAGCACGCATCCTTCCTCCCATTGCTATTTATAACATAATTGGTTTGTTGGTCTCCAAAAATATACCAGGCACTGTAGTGGGATCTCTACATTTAAATTTTAATTCTCATGAATCTAGTGAAGGGATTTGGGAATCCTTATTTTACAAATGTGTACGTTGGAGCATGGAAATGAAAATGATGATACTAAATTCATAGGTAATTCTACACATGTATCAGTGTTCCTCTCTTTGTCCAAGTGACTTTCAGATAGCCTGCTAATGAATTTCATAATGACTTTATCTAACTATGTTTTTACTGCTAACAGTGAGCAAAGAGACAGAGTTGGACAATTACTAGACAGATAAAAGGGTAAGAATAATGCACACACTGAATAACTGACTCACCTGAATTATCTGTGTGGCAAAGGCAAGAGCATTTCACCCCATTTATTCTAGATTAAATATTGCCTCTTACTATCTAGAATACACTTATAAACAGGGGAAGGGAGGCATGATTCACTGAAGAGAATTGATTGTTAAGAGGCCATTGCTACAAACTTGTTAGCATATACAAATGCCTTATATTGGCACAGTGCTTCACAGTATTCTAAGCCTTTTCTCATAAACTAGCTCATGATATATTGTCTAGCAGAGAGAAGTGACAGAGCATCCTGGTTCAGACACAAGACAGCCTGGACTCATATTGACTCTGCTCGTTCTTTCTCTATAAAATGTAGGAAAGGCATCTTAATAACACCTTCCTTAAGAGAATTTATAAATGTAATAAATAAGCAAATGCTACTTAGTATATTATTTGACCTATAATAACCCTTTCAGGTAGGCAAAGCTAGTATTTTTGGTCCATTAGTGATGAAAACGTACAACTTTGGAGAACTAAATGGCATTCATTCAAAAATGTGTGGAACATCTATAAAATACCAGGTACTGACTGCAATGGGCACTGGGGAAATAAGAGAAATAGGTCTCAAACATAGCCTGCAGGTGTCTCCAATTATCAGTGGCTCCTAAGGGATAGTTCTGAGGCAGCTAATAGTAACTAACCTTTTTTTAAACACTTAGCAGTAGGTCAGATGATATTTTGCATACTTACATGTATTTACTCGTTCGATCTTTATAACAGCCTTATAAGCTAAGAACTATTATTAATGCCAGTTTTTAGATGAGAAAACCAAGGTTGTGTGACATTAAGTAACTTGCCTAAGATGGCATCTTTTAAAAGTATTTAGCTATACCAGGCAGCCATCATAGTCCATGTTTTCTACTGTGAGATACACAGAAATGACAAAATTTTAAAAATAAATAGGTAATTAGCCATATTCAGAAAACACACACACACACACACACACACACACACACACACACACACAACACACCTCTCCATGTATCAGCAGTCCCTCAGTGGTAAGTTAGTATTCAAGCATATGGTGGCACAGCAGTGGGAGTCATATTTAATCAACTTGTATATCCTTGTGGAAATTTGGGCCACCTGGTACAACACGGGAATCTATGGCCGCCTATAGCCAGGGGCAGGGGCCATGCTTCTAATCAATGAGCTGTAGTTGGAACAGCACCAGTTACATGTCCAACTTTGAAAACCTGAAACTTGTTGGTTGCATGTGACCCAGGAATAAAACAGAATCTCCCATACAAGCGTATGGTGCTTATCTGTGCTACTTGGAGAGGTGGTATAAAGTTTTGCAGAAGACAAGAATGGATTCCAGACCTTGTCTCACCATGAGATACTGTGCAATTGAACTGTGTGAGCCTCAGTTTCTTCTTCTGCACAATGGGAATAAACAGAATCTAATTCACTGAGTTGATGTAAATATTAAATAATATATGTAGACACATAAAAATGCTTAACTAATGATAAATAAGTATTTACTAATATTAAGACCAAACCATTTTTGCTCACTTTAACTGCTCTTGGTAGAAATATTTTGAAAGGTGTCAAACACACCCTTCTGATATATTTTTTTTACTTTTAAATTTTATTTTTCAGTAACAGTTTGCATTCAGTATTATTTGTACTAGCTTCAGGTGTACAGCACAGTGGTTAGACAATCATATACATTATAAAGTGTTCCCATTATTTCAAGTACCCAACTAGAACCATACATAGTTATTACAATATTGTTGACTAAATTGCCTATGGTTTACTTTATATGCTTGTGACTATTTTGTAGCTACCAATTAGTACTTTTTAATCCCTTCACCTTTTTCACCCAGTCCCCTCATCTCCCTCCCCTCTGACATCCATCAGTCTGTTCTCTTTATCTTATAAGCCTGTTTCTATTTTGTCTCTTCATTTATTTTGTTCTTTAGATTCCACATAAAACTGAACTAATATGGTATTTGTCTTTCGCTGTCTGACTTACTTTGCTTAGCATAATACCTTCTAGGTCCATCCATGCTATCACAATAGTAAAGATTTCATTTGTTTATGGCCAAGTAATATTCCATTATATACATGTACTACCATTTTTTTATCCCCTTGTCTATTGATGGGCACTTGGGTCACTTCCATATCTTGACTATTGTAAATAATGTGGCAATAAACATAGGGGTGCAATATTCTTTAGAATTAGTGTTTTGAGTTTCTTCAGATATATAATTCCATTTTAATTTTTTGAGGTAACTCCATACTGCTTTCCATAGTGCTGCACCAATCTGCATTTCCACCAGCAGTTCATAAGGGTTCCCTTTTCTCCACATTCTCACCAGCACTTGTTGTTTGTTGATTTATTGATGGTAGCCATTCTGACAGATGTGGTTTTAATGTGCATATGTCTGATAATTAGTGATGTTGAGCATCTTTTTCTATGCCTATTGAACATCTGTATGTTCTCTTTGGAGAAGTATCTATTCAGGTCCTCTGTCCACTTTTTAAGTAAATTGTTTGTATGGCATTGAGTTATCTGAGTTCTTTATAAATTTTGGTATTAACCCCTTGTCAGATGTGTCATTGGTGAATATCTCCTCCCATTTAGTAGTTTGTCTTTTTGTTTTGTTGATGGTTTCCTTTGCTGTGCAAAACTTTTTAGTTTGCTGTAGTCCCATTGTTTACTTTTTATTTTGTTTCTCTTGCTTAAGGAGATATGTCAGAAATATTGCTGAAAGAAATGTCAAGAGATTTTACTGCCTATGTTTTTGCCTATGATTTTTTTTTTGTTTCAAGTCTTACATTTAAATCTTTAATCTATTTTGAGTTTATTCTTATGTATGATGTAAGTAGGTGGCATAGTTTTTTCTTTGCAAGTTTCTAATTATTCTGACACCATTTATTGAATAGACCATCTTTACATTATATGTTCTTGCCTCCTTTGTCATAGAGTCGTGGGTTTATTTCTGGGCTCACTATTCTGTCTCAGGAAAACATTTAAAAATTATTATAACACTAGAGGCCCGATGCACAAAAATTCATACAAGAGTAGGCCTTCCTTTCCCCAGCTGCCAGCACCAGCTTCCCTCTGGCACCTGGGACCCGTGATTCCCTCCTCTGGCTGCCAGGAGGCACCCTAGACCCAGGCTGCTTCCCTCTGCCACAGCTTGGTCAGGAAGGATGTCCGGAATGACATCCGGAAGGCATCTGGTCTAATTAGCATATTACCCTTTTATTATTATAGATAATAGAAATTTAGATTGTTTGATGATTTTGTAAATCATCTTATCAAATCCCCGTTATAAAGATGTAGAACTGGAGGCCCAGAGAAGTAAGTGACTTGCCCATGGGTCCCCTAATCTAGTGCAGGAGCCTATTCTAATGCACGGATGGCAGCAGGTCCTGGGCTGCATGCTTTCCTTCTATAATGAGGGTGGTGTGCCCGGTGCACAGTGAGCCCACAATTTTTAAAGCTGCTTTTTATATCCCTCTGTATCACTGTCATTCCTATTTTGAGTCTGACTCTAAAGCCCCCTGATTTTTTTTCACATTTTATTGCTCTTGTTCACTTTGAGCTAAGAAACAAATTAATTAGTGTGAACTAGGTTTAAAATAAGAGTACGTCAGCTTTGAGTGAAGGTGGAGTAACTTTGCTATGAGTAAAATACTTGCCCTACAATACCTTTATTTTGGTGTATATTTTTGACTATTCTACAGTCATGGATGATTGCAGGAGCTGAGGGAATTCTAGGCTAAGCATCAGGTTATTAGTTTTCTGAAAAATTAAAATCCCTAGAAAAGGAAATTACATACAGATAAAAGCAAGGCATTGTTCCATTAACATTTGGATAATGCAAAAATCAGACATTGAAAATGAATAAGTTACCATGAGCACCCAAAAAAAAAACCACAAGAATAATTAATCCAAGAATTAACTGAATTGTGAGATTTTAATGTGTTCAATTACAACTAAAATGTAGAAGTTGAACAAAGGAGGTAGTCTGGCGATACAATTGAGAAATAAGCAAATTAATTTTAGAAATGGAGGAAAAGTCTATTTGACTGTTATCTTTCTGCCTCTGTACTTGAGGCCTCTAGTCTGGAAGAATTCCCATTCGCAGGGACATTCTGCTATCATTGTGCCAATCTTCCACTTCCCCCAATATTTACCCACATGCTCACATGCAGTCAGAAAGCTGAAGGTAGCTCAGGTTCTGGAGGACTGAACAATAGTCAGCATTGAGTTTTCTGGGACAGAAAGCATTAGACTGCTGAAATCATGGGGTAAGGACCTTATTAAATCCTAACATGTAATAAAATAACCAAGCTTTATGCAAAGCTCTTTGACAACGTGCCCTTTGGGTTACTATCACCACACATCAGTCAAATGTCCAATAGTGATTTGTGGTTTTCTTTTGTTTTCTTTTTGGTGTGATAGCACTCATTTTACTTTTGGACCAGCTAATATTTGTTGTAAGCAAGTTCATGATTACATATTTCATAGAACTGACAGGGAATGCTTTTAACCTTAAATTTACCAATTGTATATTAGCGCCTAATACAAGCATATAGTAAGATGCTATGATGATGACACTAGTACTGTAGACAATAATTTACTGTGGCACCTTATACATGCCAGACACTGTTCTTAGCAATTTACAGACGTAAACTCATTTGATGATAACTTATGGAAATGGGATATAGCCAGCAAGTGCTTTCTGACAAGCCTCCTTGCTCCTGTTTGTCTTCCCCACCAGATTGTATATCTCCTCAACATCAACCATTAAGGAAGCATTTTAAAGGGCTGAAGCTGGACACCAGAATAATTTAGGTTTCAGTCTATGTTCCTGTTTGAGCTACTGTCTCTTAGTTGCAAATCCACCGTTCTATACTTTATCACACTGCAGTTTTTATTACTCTTTTTAAGATGCCTCCTACTCAGTTCTGAGAATAGGAGGCACTACAGGAAGGCGAGGCAGAAGGAAAATGAAGGGACCTCCCCATTCCATTCCAAGGCTGTCCTTGCATAAGGACTGTCCTGATAAAGACCCTCAGCTCCACAAGCAGCAAGTGGGTCAGCCTCTAGCTTCTCATTGCGTTCTCCCAGAACCAGCCTTGTCACGCCCCAGGCATTGTCCCCTTCCTAAATATCTGGGCCCTATCTCCTCGGGAATCTTCCCCAAGATGATAACCCCATCACTTTACTTTTCTTCTCTACCCCTAAGAAGAGTAGCTTTTTCTTTATCTGGACTGTATTTGATACCAGAAGATTCTGAGATTTATTTGGTCCTTCCCATGCCCTTTAATGAACACTAATGTCCTTTCCAATGGGAAATGAGGTATTAGTAATTCATAATATGAAGTCACATGTAATTAAAATGATTGCTTCTTGTTGATTGCAATGAAATAGCCTGAGAACCAAGTATCCTCAAACTTTAACTTTTATAATACTTATGATGTCTATAAGGATTGTGTAAGATGGCCTCTCTTGACATATCTGGAGAGTATACAGATATAAAAGTATAAGTTCAAGGGTTTTAATTCTCAGTTCAAGTAGTAGAGAACAATAGAGCTTTTATAGGAGTCTTAAAATAATCCCTTGTTTCTTGTAGATGCAGGGCTGGCTTCTCAAAAAAGTAGAGGCATATTTTATTTATGCGGATTATAGAGTTATACGTCAACATCTTACACTACCCATGACTCTCATGAGAAAGAACATTAATTGAGGAGGAGAGTGAGGCTGAACCGTGTATGGGGACATCTGAATGGACTTGAACAATGCTGAGAATCTGAGAACCCTAAGGCTTTCTAAGACTTTCTTAGTAATGGAAGCAATTGACCTTCCTGGATTATCCTGGAAGTCTTAGTCATTCTGCCAGATAAACTCCAAATCATCTAGGTGAGATGCTGACAAAAAAGCATAGAAGAAGAAAGCTATTTATATCAGCTATAGTCACGTAAATAATTATAGAAATGGGGACTATAGAAGCTGTGCATATTTTATTCCTTGCTTGCTACTATTTTCATGATGAAAAATACAGCTCTATCTATCCATAAAAATCACACGGATATTTAGACATATTGATACTTGTATATATTGAATACTTTCTTTGGATCTCCTTCCCTCTCCCCTTACTATTTTATATAAAGGTGCTTTCATCATGGGTAGGTTTATAATTGAGTTTTGGGAAACAAAATATTCAGGTAGCACTGTAATTTTGTTGAAGATTAAATATCATCACCCAGAAATGGATACTGTGATTTTTGCTTAGAGATGGATATAATGACTGTTGGTATCTTGTATCTCCTTTTTTGGACAAATGATGAGAGCATTTTTCTTTGTATGAAGGATAGCTTCATCTTATTATTGAGAAAAAGTATAAATACAGAAGTGTATATGTGGCACAGAATAACCAAAGGGGGGAATTATGTCAGGTATGAAGCATTGATCGGTCAGCTCGATATCCAACCTCCTATACTCTAGTTTGTGATGCTGGGGCTGGAACTGTAATTTTCATTTCTTTTGTGCCACTAGGATATCTGTCAGGTTCTTCCAGTAGGAGGCACTGCAGAAAGACTAGAATGCAGGTGAAAAGAGAAAGGAATGTTCTCCCTTTTGTTACTTGCTTTGCCTTTTAATGTTACCCTTCACCTTGCAACAATAGTTAATTCAGTCTCCAGATTTCGGCACACCCAGAACCAGCCTTATTGTGCCCTCCCAAAGGAATCAGTTTCAGCCAAACAATCTCCTCCTTGTGATTGGGATCCCAAATATACAAGTGTTCTCTCCTGCACCGTCCTGAGATACTAGTGGCCTGTGGGGTCCAAGAAGTCTAAGACTCAGCTCCGAGGAGCCCCTCCTCTGATTACCTGTGACACCAGTGTCAGCCAGGTGGCACTCTGTCCTTGGAGGTCTGATCCCAGCTCTGGGGTTTCCTTCTTTGAGCTGCTACTTCCCAAAAGAGAAGCAGGCCCTGCATCATTAGACTAACTTAATTTTGATAGAAAAGGATAGCAATAAGACAAGCGAAAGGACCTCCAGAGGGCTTCCACCCCAGCCCCTAATTCTATAGATTAAAATAAAAATAGCACAACGTCTTTCAGAGACCAAGAGATTTGGTCATGAAGTGAATTAACAGGGAAGTTAGATGGAGATCTCAGTCTCCTCATGCTTAGTAGAGTGCTATTTCTATTAAAATCTAATTTGGTTGGCTATAGAATATTTGCAATTTTTCTAAGAAAATCAGGAGTAGTAATTCCAAAATATTTCTTTCTGGGTTAGAGCTGAGAGTGATCTCAGTGATGTTTAAGACCGGACAACAGCTAAGGAGGGGTTGATGGATTTGGACAGATTGCAATTCATGCTTTCTTCTACTCCTAGCTCCTGTTTCCCTAAGGCTATTCTGTGTGGGGGAAACATGGCTAGCTTTAGATTCAGGAAGAGCTGGGGTGACAGAAAGGGAGAATAGTCTCTTTTTTTTTCAGCTTTGCTGAGGTATAATTGACAACTAAAATTCCAAGACATTTAAAGTGCACACATGATGATTTGATACATATGCATTGTGAAATGATTCCCCTCATTGATTTAGTGAACACCTCCATCACCTCATATATAAATATATATATATTTACCTTTTTGTGTGTGAGAGAGAAAATTCAAATTCTACTGTCTTATCAAATTTCAGTTATACAATACAATATTAAACTATAGTCACCATGTTATACATTAGATCATCAGACATTATTCATCTCATAACTGAAAGTGTGTTGGCTGAGCGGAAAGGAGATGAAGGATTTACTATTTGAATCAAACTCAAGTTTTCCTTTAGAGCTAGGTGACTGGGGCTGGTCTTCCCCTATCTTCTATCTGTTAGAATCTCCAGAAACACTAACATTGGGGTAGAGGTAACCACTTCATTTCTCTGGACTTAAGGAAATTCTGCTGCCTAGCTTTATTAGACCGATCCAGATAACCATGTTCATTGTTGTTTTATTTAGTGGAATACTCAGGAAGGTAGAAAATACAACATATAACCACAGTCGTAATATACAAGGCTGCCTTATAATCACTATGTTTTCCTCTAATTTCATGGAATTAAGATGAACACATTATTTTAAAAAGAAAGCTTAACAAGATAAAGCAATACTGTACTACTGTCCGGCTAAAGCTATGTGCACATGCATACATAATTTATGACCTATGTATAATTCATATGTATACAAACACCATACTTTATTGAGGCGAAATAGCACAGCAAGGTTAAAAACAAATGGCTAAGCTCAATACAGGCTTTACAATGCCACTGAAAGCCATTTTACTAGCATAAAGGCCTCCAACATGCTGGTATTTACCTACTGATAAATATTTAGACTACTTATATTTTGCTCTCTTGAAAACTAAGCCAAAATAAACATATTTTAAGGCAACCTTTGGAATTGTCACCCTTTCTTATTTTATCTGCTTTGTGCTATATGCTATTCACAATTGAACAATAAAGGACAAAGATTGGAAAATTCACCTTGAATCCATCTTATCCTCTTATAAAATTTTTCTCTAATGTACACAAAAGTCATATTTTTATTACATTTACTGGGGTGACATTGCTTAATAAGATCCTATCAATTCCAAGTATACATTTCTATGATACATGATCTGAATACTGCATTGTGTACCCACCACCCAAAGTCTTATTTTTCAGAAACCTTCAACTTCCAGTTTTGAGGAGTTATATTATTGCTTTTTGGCTCCTATCTACTTACTACATGTTATAGGTTTTTAATTTTGATTTCATGTTCGGAAAAGCATCTATCCACACAAGTCTCAATGCTGTGTCTTGTTTTGTTTTAATTCAGAAAATAAGAACTTATATAACACAGGGTGTCTTGTCTGCAAGCTACTCAACACTGCTGCTCACTTCCATTGTATCTTTGGAAAGATAAACTATCCAGTATACGAGGTTGAATCCTGCAAAAGCGACTGGGAAGAGAATCCGAGAATACTGATCTATTTTACTGGTGCTTCCAATGGCCGGAGAGAGTAGTGGGGGGGTGACAGGTGTTGACGGTAAGATGGGAGCTCTCGGGAGGACTTTGCTGGCTTCAGGGGCTGGGACTATTGGCAAGGTCAGGGAGCTGATTCTTTTCTTCAGGTAGTACTTGGAATCAGGATGCTGTAGATACAAAACAAATATTCAGCTTAGGTAAAGAATAGAGATCACTTATTTAGATTCATTTTTTCATTACTGATAAGTATCTATCGACTATTTCCCTATGATGTAAGACAAAAAAAAAATCAGCAAATCCTTATAATATTTGATGGTGCTACTTTTCTAGAAAGTAGTAAAATAATTTTTTAAAAATGATTTACTTCCATCCAACATCTTATAAATTAATACATCAGCAATTTGATGCTAAGCATGTTCCACGTCCCAGAAACTGTGTTGAGATTGTACCATTAGGAGGACATGAGTCAGGTTGCAAAAGCTTATCCACCCTCTGGTTATGGTTAAGCCTGCTGGGTAATGAGTTTGGGCAATGAGAGGGGGTTTCCAGTTGGGATATTAGTTAATATAAGAAAATAATAGCTTGGTTAATTGATACCATGCTTCTAGACACATTCCCAGCCTGCATCATCATCTTCACACATCCATAAATTTGAACCAGCTGAGATTAAAGAAATATATATGAAGATGCTCATATGTGTCAAAAGCCAGTGACAAAGATTAAACTGCCCTTCGATTGAGTAGGATGACTCTTTGACTGTTCATCCCTTGAAGTACAGCTGCCTCTTAGTTCAGAAGTTCTGTCTTGAGAGCTTTCTGCTTCCCATTCAGAAATTCTCCACTGGTTTCCTTCCAGCTCAAGTGACCAGAAAATGATTCATTTACCACCCTCAGAATTGTCATAGGCGGTTTCTCTGTCATTAAAATTTCTGTTCCATTGAAATCATTAGACAACCAATCTTAATCTTGAAAGGGATGTTTAGCACATGAATTGATAGATGAGAAAGACCAGGTCCAGATAGGAGAAATGCACTGTCCCCCCCACCTCCCCACCCCCGTTGCACAGCTGGTGATAAATTTCAGTGCTTGATTCATCCCCACATTTTCTCATCTCTATTCTAAGTATTGGGCCTCATTCAGAGATACTAATCTGTTTGCTTTAGATTCCTTTTGTGGCTTTGAAAACTAGGGGCCTCCCTCTGATTCTTCCCTTTAATTATCTGCATCCTGTGATCCTCACTTGCCTGGCAGCCAGGTTGTCCTTGCTGAGTCTCTGCCTTCAAACACTTGCTGTACATCATCCCTGCTCTTCTAAAACCACCTTGTTTCCTCCCTGGCAGCAAAATCACCACTTTGTTGCCTGGCAGGGTATATTACTCACGTGGCAGATGCCTGTGGCTTTAGCCAGCAACCCCACAGCACCCGGGAGAGGGAGCCACCACCCCCCCCCTGCTGGTTGAGCCACAGGGCCAGAGCGACCCAGGGATGTGGTGACATTTGCACTGTGGGAAACAACCCGCCCCAAGAGCCTCCCCTCTCTGCATCCCCCTTCTGGAATTTTGCTGTGATTTGTCACTGAGTACCTAAATAATAATAATCTTGATAGAGAGTTCAAGCCCTGTATGCTTTTAGGGGACGTGGGGAAATCTGTTTCTTCACCAAAAGCAAAAAGGAATCTGTGTACTCAAGTCTAATTTGATATGAACATGGTGAATTTCAAGTATCTTTATTTGCTGTCTGTTGGCCCAGGATTGTGCTAGACACTGTGGTCAGAATTAAATAAATCATAGGTGTTGGAGGTAGAAAATAATTTAACGTATAGATAGACCAGTCTGCTGGTCTAGGACAGGAAATACGTGATACTTTCTACTAAAAATACGTGGCATCTGCCCAGCTGGCCTGGATCAGTGGGTGAGCATTGACCTATGAACCAGGAGGCCCCATTTCAATTCCTGGTCAGGGCACATGCCCGGGTTGCGGGCTCAATCCCCAGTGTGGGGCATGCAGGAGGCAGCTGATCAATGATTGTCTCTCATCATTAATGATTCTATCTCTCTCTCTCCCCCCCTTCCTCTCTGAAATCAACAAAAATATATTTTCAAAAAATCTGTGGCAGCTAAGGACCACTGTACTCAAATTCACCAGATACGGTATAGATAGGAGCAGAGTGATGGTAGTTTGGTCTCCATGGTCTTAGAGAAGAAGCATGGCATCATCTTATAAGATCTTTTATCACATTTCTCAGACTTTAATTTGAATTTTCATTCAGTAAATATTTCATTAATATATTCCTTTTCTGACCTAGCAAAGTGTGTCACTATTACATTCTCCAAAAAGAAGTATCCTCCTCCCAGATGGATGGAACATTAAAGTCTTTTACTCTAAGGATCATGATGAAGTCACAAGAGGGCAAGCCTTTAGAGCAGATTTTCTTTCTAAATTTGTCTTGACTTTTTTTCTTTTTTCTTTTTTTAATATATTTTATTGATTTTTACAGAGAGAAAGGGAAAAGGATAGAGAGTTAGAAACCTCAATGAGAGAATCATTGATCAGATGCCTCCTGCACACCCACCACTGGGGATGTGCCCACAACCAAGGTACATGCCCTTGACCGGAATCGAACCTCGGACCCTTCAGTCCGCAGGCCGATGCTCCAAACCGGTTAGGGCTTGTCTTGACTTTTAATAGAACACATTACCTCTCTGAACCTGCAATTTTTTTTTCCTTTTTAGGGAGAGAGGGAGCAGGCATTAAAAAGTTTATTGACATGAGAAAGTGATTGTAAAACATAACCTGCCATAAAAATGTAAGGCATTGTTTCATCTCTCCCTCTTTTTTAGAGATGTGGGGGCAAAATTATTTGTCAATTTCTTGGCATTGCCACAGTGTCACAAATGACTTAAAATGAGGTTGCCAAGTACTCCTTGTCCAGAGTTAACCAACATCATTCAAGACCAAACACCATGAAAATTTTAAGCACCGTGGCATTAGCCTGGAATTAAATGTCCCCTACAATAGGATGCCCCCTTTCCTCAATGATTTCCCCAAATAATCTCTATGGAGGGTTGCTTAAGTGTTAAGAAGACAGAAGTGTCAGAAAGCCCTGGATTGCAAGTCCATGTATACTACTGAGCTGCTGCAATTTAGAAATGCCGTAGATTCCATATACTCTCCCTAAGCCTCAATGTACTATCTTTAAAGGTAGGGACAATGATTACTTTCTTTGAAAGTGTTCTCTTACTTTTCTTTAAGAATTTGAGAAAGACTGTTATACACACACACACACACACACACACACACACACACACACACACACTTTGTATACTTTTTTGCCTGCTTCGCTGCTAGAGCACTTTTAGCTATTGTAACATACTTCCCTTTAAATATTACTTCTGTTATGCCTATTCTCCTTTCCTGACGTTAATGGTAGAGGGCATCTTCTTGTCATACCTAAGTATTCCACAATGCCTGGCTAATGCATGAAACATAGTATATGCTTAATAAACATATGCTGAATCAACAAATGAATGAAAATCTAAACATTTTTCAAGATTTCTTTCAGTCGACAGGCAAAGGGAAAGGAGCAAAAGGTCTTATGATTACTTTATATTATATCTTAGTATGTTATTTTACATTGCATTGTAGGTACTGTATCTAAATGCTTGCTATTGACAAGCACTACACAGCACTTTGCATGCATTATTTCGTTTATTCCTAGAAGGAATCTATTATGTAATAATGTTATTTTCATTTTAGAGATGAACAAATGGAGTCTTAAGCAGAAAGCTTACACAAGTAATAAGTGGCAGCACCCGAATTCAATCCCTCTCAGATACCAGAGATCACACTCAACAATTATTGTTTCTTCCCATCAGCTTTATGATTTAGAGCATGGTTTCTCAGCCACGGGGCTATCAACATTCTGAGTAGGATAAATCTTTGTTGTGGGGGACTGTCCTGTACATCATGGGGTGTTGAGCAGGATCTCTGTCCTCTAGCCACAAGATGCCCATAGTACCCCTCCCTCCACTTCTTCCCAGAGTTATGACAACTGTAAATATCTCTAGACCTTGCCAATATCCTCGGGGGGAGGGGGGATTCGCCTACCATTGAGAATATCTGCTTTACAGTTACAACGGTCCCACAGCCCAAAGGTGATTGGGAGGATTTCTAACAGGAAGCAAAAACATATGCTCAAAGAAATGCATGACACCTGGCTAAGGCACACGCTGGACAATCAACTCCTGGATAATTGGAAATTCATAATACAGGAGACTCTACGCCAATTTGGAAGAATCACATTGAATTTCTGAAATGAAAAGAAAGCCAATTTTCCAAGCCATTCAGCTCCAGGTTTTCATCGGACCCCACCTGCCTGCTCATTGTGAGCTCAGCAGCTTCAGTTGATGGTGAAATAGGCTTTTCTCAGAGTCCAGATGAGGGCTCAGCTTGGGGCTATCATAGTTTTGAGTGGAACACCTGTGGTTTTGAATTCTTCCACGCCCCCCTGCTGCTGAGTGCCATCCTGCTCTGGGTATTTTAAGAGCACAGCTTTGTTTTAAGTAACACCATATTGCAAAGATACTTTGAATCAAACTGGACTTTAAGGCAATCATTATTTGATGTAGGGATAAGGCACTTGGGGAGCACTTAGAGCAATTCAGATACAATGTTCAGTGAGTAACACATTACAGAGAAGGGGGCAATGGGTTACCTCTCAAGAGAGAGTCTAGCTGGGGACTGCATTTCTCAAGGGACTAACATTGCATCTGCTTCTAGAACCAACAAAGAGGGGCATCAAAAATAAGAGAAAATATTTTTTAAACATTTAGTATTTGACATTTCTTTAAACTGTCCTATTGTATTAACATATCATATCACTATGAAGAAAATAAGAACTCCATCCAGTTTTCCTGCATTTATGCTACAGCTGGTAGAACTGGAAACCGAGTTTAACCCAGAAGTTCTAGAGAGAAGCAGCTTATTGGCAGCAATCTGGTGGGTCAGTGGTGGTACCGGCATGTCTGGAAACCATATTGGAATGTTTGGAGGGTGAAGAACGGAATATTAGATGAGGATTTGATAGAAGATATGGGGAAAAAGCTAACCACCTACATCCCTCACCTAATCCACCGCTCCCTCTTTGTAAGTCCAACAATGGCACAGCCATGAGAAGGGGCACCATGATCTTTCTGGTGTCCAGAGTCTCTGATGGTCTTAATTCAACCCTTCATTCTATTGAGAAATGGTGGTACTCAAATCTTGGCAATATTTGGAACAGAGGAGGTAAATCTTTCAGTATTCTGTACTTCCTAGGTAATGGTCCAGCAGACATTCCAACCTTGTCAAGGGAAGAGGCCCTATTGATGTCACTCATTAATGTATCCTCAGCATTCTACAAAGGATCTGGCACGTAAAAGTACTTACAAAAATTCAATGGGTAGATACTCAATAAATGGGTACTAGGTGAAAATAAAAAATGAATAAATTAATAAATAATGTAATCAGTAGAACTATAGCCATTGTCCAGACTAATGACATTTTGGTCAATTTTGTTTGTAGATAATTTACCAAGAACATTATACCTCCTCTGAAAAAGAAAAGCCTAGATGGGAAAGGGGGGTGGGGGGAGGGGATTCTCTTAGGAACAAGTAATGAGGGCTTAGACTTTTAAAATAACAAGGAAGTTAGCAAAACATTCAAAAAGAGATCAAGGTCCAAACTTGGTTTTGCATGCAGAATAGTATACCTCAAATGCAAGTTCTGAAATACAAAGACAGGAATAGCTCTCTAATGCCAAGATAACCTACCAGATAAAAACAGTAAGGAAAAATGCCCTATAAATACAAGAGAAATTGTGGATACTTCCTTCTCAAAGACCTAAAAAAAAAGAAAAATTAAAGTCTCCAGTTCCAAATGCCTTAAAAACAGAAAACTAATTAGTCTATAAATACTTCTGATTTAGTTTTATGTGTTTCCTCCATTTTGAGTATTATATTTAAAATGCCTGAATTTCTTGTCATTATCTATAACAATAAAAGCGTAATATGCTAATTAGACCAGACATCCTTCCGGACGACCTTCCAGATGAAGCCAGGGCTGCGAGGGAAGCCCAGGTCCTGGGTGCCAGAGGGTAGCCGGTGCCAGCAACGGGGGGAAGGAAGGCCTACTTTTGCACAAATTTTGTGCATCAGGCCTCTATTATATTACTGGTATATTTAAGGTCAAAATCAGTGATAAACTTTTTTCCACATTCATTATAAGAAGTTGCTTATGAAAAGCAGTGAGTCCATTAAAATATACAACTTAGAATCACATAAAATATTCAAGCTCTTATTTCATTTCAACTTCACCATTGGCTTGCTATTTCAGTGTCCAAGTTACTCAAGTAATGTTATTTTGATTACAACTGGATAGACATTTTTAAATGTCATGATATTTGAAAGGAAGAAATGACCTAGCAATCATAATATACCATTGTGTTGTATAATTTTTGTTCTGCTACATTGTATAAGACAAGAGTCCAAGTTTTGACATAAATAAATAAAATGTAAATGTTCTATGTAATCATCTATATTTATTTTTGACATTATAAGATTTGTATTGGTAAGTTTAATTTTTGTTTTTATTTTTATGCTTTGACCTAGCCTTTCAGAAATGAAATTCTTCTCTTTATTGCCTTAAAATATTTTAAGTAGAGCCAGGTTTAGAAATATATTTTTCATAAGAAAGACGTCAACTTGCAAAAAGAGGTAATTTGAGATGATTTAAATGCAATATTGTATCCAGCTTCCCAAAGCATTGCAGAAGATAGTTTATATGAAGGCCTGAGATCTTAAATTTCATCTTATTAATAAATTATACCTTTAAAATAATAGGCTAAAGGAATAATAACCATACTTTCTCCAAGGATTTGGAATCATATTCCTCTCAGTAATGTATATTTCAAAAGAGTTAAAGTAAAGAAGTTGGTCTTTCTTTCTATTTCTATATCAGATCAATGAGCATATTCAAAATCATCAGAGTTATTTTTTTACCCTGCTTCTCATGAATTTCTCTTTTAATTTTTACCATTTCTCAAGTAATGAACTGTTAAAGGTGAATTCTTATAAACATTAATTCTTCTTCCTTTATGGATGTATGTTAATATATAACCTTTGGACAATATGTTGATTATATAGCTATATAAATACAGATGGTTTATAGCATAATCACTTATTTTTACTAACATAAAATAATTCTCAAAAACATTTGGAATTTATTTTTTTAAAAAAGGTGATCTTCAAGTGTTTCGGCCTAAATCTTCAGACTAACATTTTTGTTATAAAATTTATATTTTTATCACCTTTCAAAATATATCTACATTTAAAAAACATCATTAAGGCAAGGGAAGAATTTTGGGAATGACCTCACCTACATTCTGAAAATATTATATGTTTCAGTGTTTGAGGAATTGCTGGTGAGGGGAGGGCCACTGTACAGTTTGTGGATAGCAAGAGTTCTAGAATCAATTTCTAGTTTTTCTACCAATTAGTAACTAATAATTTTCCTCTGTTTTCAATTTGTAAGTGAAAATAATTGGACTATATCACTATGACTTGTTTTTTAGTTAGTGATAATTCAAGAAAAAATATTTACATTATATATTTTCACTTATCATGGGAATAGCCTTAGTATTTTATTCCTTACAGAAAATGTAAATTCTCAAACAAGTTTCTTAGTTTATCAAAGAGAAAAGTTTAAGTAAAAAAATTATCATTCTTTAGCTGATAGATGCCTGAGAAGTAGAGTACTCATAGCTTTATAATTTTTGTCATAAAAATTAACCAAGAATTACCTGGTCTGTATGTGGTTCTACAATTTGGAATGTTCAAGAGAATTGATCAATTACAAGGAAATTTTCAATTGAAATATCTACATTACTAAATTTTATAGAGCAAATTTTTTCTCTTTTCAAGAGTCACTGTTTTGACTTTGTATTCATATAAAAAATGTATACTTGTCAATCAATTCTATAATCCATTTAAAAAGTTTGTGCAACTTAATTGTTGGGAGAATTTACTCATATGTAAAATTGAAATTTGGGGACACATTTATGACCCTTGAATTATTAATGCTGTCATTTGTTTCTTACTCAAAGCACCTCTGGAGATCAGAGCTTAGCCACGGCAAATCTAAACTGAATTGTATAGGTATTTCTCACTGAGCATAAGTCTTTGACTAAAGCCATACTTATATCAATGTTTTCATATATGAATATGAGAATGTTTTCATATGCTTCAAAAACTTGGCTTATGACTCAGCATTCATAGAACCTAATATTCACATCCTGTCCTCATGAATGAAACCAACCAAGCATATTTCCAATAAAAATTGTCCATTCCTTCGGAATCCCTGTTTATTTCCTTCAGGCTCTGAAGCCTCAAAGGCTCATTAAAAACAGTATTTTTTTTACTGTATTCTCCCTAGTTGGTTTAACTGAACCTGTTCAAAGCAAGCATCTAAAGGCTAAGAAGAATATTCTTGTCTCTGAGAGCGTGGGATCTGCCAGTACTAATGAGGGTGATGAAAGAGACATGCCGAAAGTTTAGGTCAAAGATAAGTGAAGGATTCTTGCTTGGCTTTTTTCTGTGAAATTAGAAAAGAAGTTGGCCTGGAACTAGTCTTATGTGACTCATGCTCAACTAATACTGCTTTTGGACTATTTTGTTGTTTGTGATCACTGTTTGGATTACCTGTTTTATCTGGTGGGTAAGATTAGTAAAATAAACAATTACCAAGACAATTTCAGCCTCCGAGGGTTCCATTGCTTTTGATATTGTCGCTGGGGGCGAGGCTGCAGTCTGTGTCTTTCTTTTGGCCTTTTCTGTCTGAAGATTGGTGAAGTAGTTGACCGCTGCAAACTCAATAAGAGCAGAGAAGACGAAAGCAAAGCACACAGCTATGAACCAGTCCATGGCGGTTGCATAGGACACTTTCGGCAAGGAGTGCCGGGCACTGATGCTTAAAGTGGTCATGGTCAAAACAGTGGTGATCCCTAAAATGAAAAAGAATAAGAAACGCAGTATTAGCATTTAGAATCCAATAAAAAGATGAAAGGAGAACATGTTGTTGGCGAGGATTAAACACTCTCCAAATGTAATTTTTGTTATTATTTCATTGCTTTATAATTGTCCACAATTATTATGATAGGTATTATCATTTTTGTATCTTTTCATACCTAGTGCAGTGACCTGTTCATTGTAGTAACTCAAAACATATTTTTGAATTGATTTAGCTTAACTATTGTAAAATTTAAGTCATGAAAAATTTTAGTTGTTTACTTCTTTAGAAAACTTAAAGCAAATTATCACTAAAGTAATAAAACCTTTAACTTCTGATCAACTTTGATAGCTGATAATATCTTTTATCATATTTAAGAACTCTGTCTGGTATGAATAATATTCATAAATTGGGTTCCTCACGTTTTTTTAAATTTCTAGCTTGGTTTTTTAAAGTAAAATATTTTCTCACGAGAAAATAATTTTGTTATTCATCTGCCAGCAGCTTTCTGACTTGAATTCTGAGTTGGGGAATTTATATAATTTGAATATGGTCAGCATAGTTATGTAGATATTCTTTTATTATGTTCAGAAAGAGATCTATTTTAATATAGTAAATTAAAAAGTCAAAATTCATCTGAGATTTCAGTTCAACTTTGGTCTTCCTTAGGAACTGCCAAATTGGTAATCATAACAATTCATAAAAGTTAATATTGTTAGTGCTGATATTTTCTGTTATTTCTCATTTTACATTCATCAAAGTTAGTGGTGGTTCTGTACATCATTAACAGGACTAAATATTTAAGTTGAAACATGGGAAATTAGTAATACTTAACTATTTTTAGACACAGAAAAAGAGCAATTTTTTATGTTTCAACCTAATAAAAGTGAGATACAATGTATATATTATGGGTTCAATAACTTAGCCTTTTTTTATGGATTTACATTAGGTTTTAACTTTAAGCTCTCCCTTGGTTATGAAAAATCAAATAAAGATTTTTTTTAAAACCTTACTAAATAGGACATATGAAAGTCACAGAAAACCAGCCAGAATTCTCACTGAGACAAATTTTTTGTTGATTCACCACACAGCTTGTAATAAGATAAGGGTCATTTTACCTGATACATGTGTCTGAATGAGATACGCGTCTTATTTCCTTTGTGGACTGAAAAAGTGCACTGGTGTGAATATTTCCCTAAAATACCCAAGGCCTGAGAGCTGGAGGATGAATGGAAATAGAGTCCAAAGAGTGAAGCATACCAAAGACAGTTCTGGCAGGAACAGACTCCTTATTAATCCAGAAAGACACCTGGGAAAGAATGACGGTCATAATGCAAGGTGTATATATCTGAATCATGAAGTAGCCCATCTTCCTTTGCAAATGGAAATTAACTGTCATTATTACGTATTCACCTGTTGGAAGATACATATATCATTATTATTGCTGTTGATAGTGTGTAAAAAGAATACAGCTGGGAATAAATCTCTCAGGTTTTTAAATTAACATGGGCCAGAAGAAAACAAGCAAAGGCATATTTTAATGGATGGCAAATGCATTAATCATCAGATGATGGATACATCCGCTCACTGTTTTCAGTGGGGTTCCTTGTGTCATTTTCATCCAAAAGTATTCATTTCAAAGATACACAAATCTTTATGTGCACATGGCTGCAAAATCAATTTTAAAGAAAACTATTCATCGCTTCAAAACATCAAGCTTATCTGAGGATGGCAAATGCAAAGGAAAAAGTAATAGATATTTTGAAGATGCCTCCCTGGAGTCATCTTGCATCCATACATTGGTCAAATTCTCACCTGTGTTAGATTTAATCGTCTCACTCGATGCTGTTTGTCCAATCAGATCATACTGGAGGAGGCTCGAAGATTCCTCTGGGACTTCGACTGAGTAAAGTGGTCCTTTTTTCCATGTGTATATGATTTCACTTTTGGGGTAGGCATCTGCATTTTTTTAAACAAATTAAACATAATAGTGAATCTGACTAGTAGTGGTTTTTCCTTTCAAAGCAAATTTCGTTTGTATAATATGGAAATACAGACACGAACTTTCTTTAATGCTTTTCTTTAATCTGGGTAACTGAAATCTCTGACTGTGACAGATATGATTAAGTAAGTATATTCCAGGAATTACACTTTGAATGTCATAATGATATTTTTCTTTTGCTTTCCAGTCTCTGACTAAAACCAAATAATTGCCTATTTAATGCATTTTTTGACTCTCAGAAGCTTTTTTGTAACTTACAACTTCCAAATTTGAGTGGGCAAGCATGCCCGTCCATAGGAAAGTTAACCAGCCTCATAGGACAGTCGGCATTGATGGTAAGCCTAGGGACATTGAAGTGAAAGGTTCTGAGTTAGTATGATGGACACATTAGTTGGGCAGAGGCAGTAAAATTGGAAAAAACCTTACCTCATGGTGTATAGAATGGTTCCATTCTGCATTATTCTAAAGAGTTTATTAGGAGTTGTCATATTGTGAGCAATTGATTTTTTGCCATTCCTGAAAAAAGTGTCAGGTGTCCAGATTTTACTGACCATCAAGTTATTCAAACTCAGAATCTCAGTTGGCCCTCTAAACTTCAATCTCTCATCAGTCCAAGTCTGGCGGAAGAAAACATCCATGGTATACTCCTAAGAGAAAATAAGGTATTCATGCAGGCTGGGCAGATGATTTATTAAGAATAGTGTATTCACCAGCTTGTCTACCCAATCCTAAAACTTAAGGAACAAAGCAAATTTTTGTGGCAATAACCTATCAGAAAAGTTATAATTTCAGTGAATTGTTATTTTTCTCATAGTTTGTATTATCATAAAAGATAGTACTGTGCATATTCCCCTCCTTAACGTTTACCATCTTCAGCATACTTCTTTTTCTGTCACCCATCTCTCCACTATCAACTTTTCAATACTTCCATCCTTAATTTAGAAGAAAAATATGAAAAGATAAACACTCTAGGTTTTGTGCTGCCCTCCTTACCATCAGTTAGGCTAACCATTCCCCTTAGCAATTTGTACACCTTCAAAGGTGTCTCTGAGCATCATGATAACATTTAGTAAAGTTCCAAGGATAAAATTTACTTGATGAGCAGACTCTTACTGCATATCATAATTATTTTATATTGTTTTCAGAGAACATAAAAGCAAATGTTACCATGAATACTCAGAAAGAATATTATTCAAGTATGCACAATAATAATTATGAGTTTTAATTTGTGGCTTTTATTAAATAACATTAAGATTTTAAGACTTATGATAAGGGTTATTGCAAAGGTCAATGATAAATACTTATGTAATTATATCAAAATATTGACAATAATTGCTTTGCCTACTTTATGTATTCTTTTACTAGACCTATTACTACAAGAGGTGATTATATTTTTAAATCTAATTTGACACAATAGATTCATATAATAATGATTCAGGCTATAACAAGGCTCTATTGTACAAATAAAAAAGGAGACAAATGCATAAAGTTCCAAGTATCCCCAGATATCAATTAATACAGTAGAATATGGTTGTGCTTATTTATACACTAGAGGCCCGGTACACAAATTCATGCACAGGTGGGGTCCGGCTGGCCCACCCCATTGGGGGCCAATGAGGCCAGGCCGGCCAGGGGAGGGGATGTGGGAGGTTGGCCAGCCCCACCCCCGATCAGGATTAGGGGGGCTGATCGGGGCCCCAATCAGGCCGAGTGGCCACCGCAGTGTGCATCATAGCGACCGGTCATTCTGGTCGTTTTGGTCATTGTGTCATTCGAGTCACTTGGCTTTTATGTATATAGATAGGTGACTCAGTACTCAAATGAAAAATATGGTAGTGAAATAATTGAAGATTCTGGACTTAAGACATTTACCTCTTAAATAGAGTCCCTATCTCCTCCTCTTTCTTATTTTCTTTCTTTTAATTTTTTCCTCTTTCTCTTCTTTTATTTCTGCCTTTTTCTTCCTTTCTTTTTTCTTGTCAACTCAAAAAGTAGACCATGAAAAAGTCTCTAACAACTGTTTATCTAAAATTATATTTCCTAATAAAATGTGATGAGGGACTTCTTTACAAAGTTATGTTCATTTCAGTTTTAGTATTTATATTTTACTTTTAGGAGGCAATGCTACCTACAAACTATGACAGCATATTATAATCTACTTTGTTGTAGCTAGGTCAGGTTTTCATTGCCACTTACTATAAATATCCTTTGATGAATACTGCCATCTGTACCTGGAGCAGAGTCCTAAGAACACCTACTGGTCTATTCACTACATAAAAGGTGGACAACATTGACCTTTCCAAATGGCTCCCTTCACCCTTCTAATTAAATAAACTAGAAATTATGTACTACAAAAAAAATCTATGTTTTAACTTTCATGGATATTCTCAATATACTCTGACATGGTACATTGGTTGGTTTTTCATTTTGCTACTCCAAACATTTACTAGGACTTCATAAAGATGTGAAAAATCTTCTCTTTGAAGGGAAGAATCGGTGCATGACATGTGGATGGAAGAGAGGAGAGGCTGTCCAATTATAAAAATCCCTCAGATTAAAGTGCCCAAGCAGAACCTTTGGTGAAGGAGGGTAAGCCAGGAATCTGCTCTAATGGTCATGCCCTCCCAGCCTAAGTTCACATAGTGCATTATGGTGCTTGGTAACTGCCCGTTATCATTAGTTCTGAGTCCTGGCCCTCTCTCCCCCAAAGTCAAGTTGCCCTCCTAACTCAGAACTCACTCACCATCTCCACATCTGACACAGGCCCAAAACTGGTCACGTAAATGTCTGTTTTGACTTCAGTGACAGCACCTGAAATTAGCCCAGAAGGATGGGGAGGTTATCACCAGGGGAGTTGAAGGATCTGAACTTACTGACTCTACAGCAAAGCCCCGTCTCACAGCTGGAATCTCCAACCCATCCTGAAGTCCCAGTAGTGGGGTCCTTGAATTTTTCAACTCTAAAAAATCATACCAGTTGCCTTATTTTGAATTTAATCTGGTCAATTTGAGTAATTTAAGGAAAAGAAGAGAACTAGGGGAGGACTCTAAAAAAAACAATAACAAATTGATAGATTTAATGGGACAAATGCTATGAAAAAAGTGTTTTACATGGACAATCTCATTCAACACTCACACAACTCTATGAGGTAAGCACTGTTCATACACTCACACTACAGTTGAGGAAATTGAGGCTGAAAGAGTTCAAATAACTCCCATATAAGATCTCTAATTGAAGAGGGGCAGATAGTGGATGGGAATACACACATGGCTTCTCTCCAGGACCCCTGCCTTGGAATGGCGCTAAGGGGGAAGGGGTACAGATGCTTGGTCTACTGAAGAATACTGCCTCTCACCTCCAAATCCCGGCCGTAGCCGATTGTCATAGCCTTCAAGCAAGTTGTCCAGGATGCGACTGATGTTCTTTGAGTAGACGTTTCCTTCATCTTCAATGTTCCCTTGGGCGTTTTCTACCCTGTGAGTAGACAGTCAATGATCCTCACTCCCAGCCTCAGAGAATATGTGCTGCTCAGTCACCTGTGTCTTCCCCACCACAGCTAATGCCACACCACCCAGGCTTCTTTCATGGTTTGGTATAGAAGCCGCCCAGTGGGTGTGTGCTGCTCCTTTTCCCTGAGCTAAAAGGAAAAAATCAGGAAAAATATTTTACTCACCATAAAATAATGCACAGCCAGGGCAGAGGTGACGCCATTCTGCAGTGCACCGAAATGCCCACTTCGCCTTCCTCCTGGTTTGTTCTCCCCAGCAACCAGCTCCCCTTTGCCAATCAACTAGAGCGACCTTCTGGACCCCCTCATGTCTCTTTTCCTTGTTTGCATCCAGCCAGGAATCCAGTAGATGCTAAAGTTGCCAGACAAGTTTTGAGTGGTCCCCCTCGTTCTTTTTTCACGTGGAACACGGTGGTTTGTATTCTCAGACTACGTCCTGATGGACACTCAGCCTCCTCTGCCTGACTGATTTGGGAAATGAGCGTCGGCAGGGACAGGACAGTGCATGGTTGGAGAGCAGTGACAATGATCGAATGAGGCATTAGGGGAGATTGGAAGGAAGAAATCCACTGCTAGTTTTGGCATGGAACTAGCAGAGCCCTGTGAGAAAATCTGGAAAGCAGTGGCATCTTGCTGACTGAGATTATGTTCCAATGGGCTTAGCATTTATTATTTCTATGGTTCACAGAAGGATTCCTACACAGCTCTTACTGCTTAAAAAGTCTAGTGATATTGGGATCCTCTTAGGTTCTCTTTCTGATTTCATCAGCTTTCTTGCGTCAAACACACCTCTTGTGTGTTTAAAAATTGTCCTTGATTAATCATTGAAAAAAACTTATAACCCAGCAGAACAAATCCTGGCCATCTTGCTGTTGGGATAGTGTTTTTTTGTTTTGTTTTGTTTTGTTTTAATTTTGTTTTGTTTTCTTTAAGTGCTTTGCTGATCCTTCCTGTCCAAGATATGTCATCTCAAGCTAAGACATATAAATGGATCCTACCATTATCTTTAGAAACCTGGCCAGCTTCATGAATGGTGCCTGTAAGAGACAATGTCTGGAAATAGCTGATTAAGATTCCCCAGGTAGAAATGCTGTAAGAATGAAGCATCTGTAGACATGGTTAATGACGATGTTGCTGGCACTGTTTTAGTAGGCTTGCCACAGGTCAAAAGTAAAATGTTTGAACCCAAGAAATAGCATTTTTTACCCAGTCTGATAGGAGCATGATGGAGTAAAAGAAGTCTCTTTAAGCCTTAATATTTTCATCTTTAAATTAAAAAGTAAACACAATAAAGGAAAACATTATATATTACACATTGATTATTTTATATTAACTAGAGGCCCAGTGCATGAAACTCGTGCACAGGTAGGGTCCCTAGCGGCTGCCGGCTACCAGGCAGGGCCTCCCTTCCCAGGCTGCCAGCTGCTGGCCGAGGCCTTCCTTTGTTCCATGCCACCCCCTGGTGGTCAGCACACATCATAGTGAGCGATCGAACTCCCAGTCTCCCGGTTGAACTCTCAAGGGGCCACTTTGCATATTAGGCTTTTATATATATAGATTATATACTAGTATATTAATATGTATGTATTAATTCAAAAACATAAGAACAAGAGGAAAATATCTCACTTCACCATCCTCCTGCCAAATCAAATTCACTCACTATCTACCCTAATTCACCCAAGTCTGTACCTTCAGACCTAAATTTTATGAAGCCAATGGCAACTATTTCATACATGAAGCACAATCTTAGAGTCATTTCTGAAAACATGACATAAGTCATTTGAAGAGCATTTCAATACATTATCTATAACCAAGGAAAAAAACAACAGAAACAGGAAGGTTGCAAGATTTTCTATGGAATAGTTCTTTAAATTAAATTTATTGGAGTGACATTGGTTAATGAGATTATATAAAGTGGACATTTCTAAAATTCATGACCTGTATATTGCATTGTGTGTCCACTTCCCAAAGTCAAATCATCTTCTGTCACCATGTATTGTACCCTCTTTACCCTTTACTACCCTCCACCCCTCTCTCTGGTAACCACCATACTGCTGTGTCTATGAATTTCAGTTTTATATTTCACATATGAGTGAAATTATATTCTTCTTAGCTTTCTCTGACTAATTTATTCTGCTTAAATGATATTCTCAAGGTTCATCTGGGTTGTCTCAAATGGCAGTATTTTATATTTTCTTATGGCTGAGTAGTATTCTATTATATATATACTAAAGGCCCAGTGGCTGAAATTCATGCACTGGGGGCAGGGGGTTCCCTAAGCCTGGCCTGCGCGCTCTTGCAGTCCAGGACCCCTCTCTACTTACCACCCGCCTGCTCGCTCCTTACCGCTCAGCTCACTGCTCCTTAGCACTGCCACAGAGGTGGGAGAGGCTCCTGCCACTGCCGCTGCTCTCACCAGTCATGAGCCTGGCTTCTGTCTGAGTGGCACTCCCCCTGTGGGAGCGCACCAGGGAACAGCTCCTGCATTGAGCATCTGTCCCTGGTGGTCAGTGTGCATCATAGTGACTGGTCGTTCTGGTCATTCCACCATAACGGTCACTTGGGCTTTTATTATATAGAAGATACTAGAAGCCCTGTGCATCAGTGAGGTCCCTCGACCTGGCCTGCAGGATCGGGCTGAAGGATCCTGGATTGCAAGAGGGCGCAGGCCAGGCCAGGAGACCCCACTGGTGCACGATTGGGGCTGGGGAGGGATGTGGGAGGTTGGCCAGCCAGGGAGGGATCATGGGAGGGCTCCAGGGCATGTCTGGCCCATCTCACTCAGTCCCGATCGGCCAGACCCCAGCAGCAAGCTAAACTACTGGTCGGAGCATGTACCCTCTGGTGGTCAGTGCACATCATAGCAACTGGTTGACCGGTCGACTGTCTGCCCCCTGGTGGTCAGTGCATGTCATAGTGAGCAGTTGGGTGGCCTTAGCATATCATTAGATATTATGCTTTGATTGGTGGAACGGATGACCAGACGACCAGATGACCGGACACTTAGCATATTAGGCTTTTATTATATAGGATATATAATCTCACATCTTTTTTATCAAGTCCTCTATCAAAGGATACTTCAGTTGTTTCCATGTCTTGGCCACTGTGAATAGTACTGCAATGAACAGAGGGTTGCATATATCTTTGCAAATAAATATTTTCAAAATTTTAAAGTAGATACCCAGAAGAGGGGTTGCTGATTTATATGGTAATTCTATTCTTAATTTTTTGAGGAACCTCCAGATTGTTTTCCATAGTGGCTGTACCAGTTTACATTCCCACCAGCAGTGAATAAGGGTTCTTTTTCCTCCACAACCTCTCCAGCTCTTGCTATTACTTGTCTTATTGATAATAGTCATTCTAACAAGTATGAGGTGGTATCTCATTATAATTTTGATTTTGCAAATTTTAATAACTAGTGAAGTTGAGTATATTTTCGTATCTGTTGGTCATTTGTACGTCTTCTTGGGAGAGGAGTCTGTTCAGGTCCTCTGCCCATTTGTTCATTGAATTTTTTGTTTGTTTCATGTTGAGTTGTATGAGTTCTTTATATATTTTGGACATTACCCCTTGTCAGAGATGTTTTTTGCAAATATTTTCTCCCACTACATTGGTTGCCTTTTTGTTTTGTTAGCAGTTTTTTTTTTTTTGGTTTGTTTTTTTTTTTTTTTGCTGTTCAGAAGAGTTTTAGTTTGATATAGTCCCATTTATTTATATTTGCCTTAACTTTCCTTGCTTTTGGAGTCATGTTCATAAAAATCTTCTCTGAGACCCAGGTCCAGAAGTTTAGTATCTATGTTTTATTCTATGTAATTTATTGTTTCAGTTCTTATATTTAGGTCTTTGATCCATTTTGAATTAATTTTTGTACATGGGGACAAACTGTAATCTAGTTTCATTCTTTTTACATGTGGCTTTCCAATTCTCAAAGCATCAGTATAATCATTATCGTCATCATCATTTTTGGCCAAATCAAATCTTTTCTCTCCAGCACCAGAAATGGAGTTAAAAAAAAATTAGAGTTTGGTCTCTGTATGAATTAAGGCTGCCGGTTATTGTGGACGGCCTGTTTTGCCAAGTTCATGCAACATGAGAAACAGCTGTAGAGAGATAAAAAAACAGAAATGTAGCATTTGTACAGGATGAAGCACAGACACATCACTAACCCCCCTCCCAAAAAAAGAACAACAACAAAAAAAAAACCAAAAACCTGACCTAGCAGCTGCCTGCGTTTCTGACAGCCTCCCTGATTCTGTTCCTTCATAGTAGAGATCTCATTTCTGCCCTGCAGTTCCTCCCCAAAGCACTGCATCCTTCTTATAAATCCCTCTTCTTTTTCACTCCAGATAAGTGAGTTAGTGTCACTGGCTCCTAAAAGGAGCCACTTAATTCAGGAGACTGTGTCCTGAACTGAAAAGCAAAACTTCAGGCTATGAAGATGCAGTGTGACTCCTGGTTACGCTGCATGACCGACTGCAGAGCACACATAGGGAAGGTTGAATCCTGAGTGTATTCCCCGGGCTTTCTAGAAAGGCTCGAACATTGCATCTACTTGATCTTGCTGCTTAATGAATCTCTCACAGCTCCAAGGAGTGGAAAGCATTTTAGGAGCCTGCATGAACTCTTTCAGGCCACTAGGGGACCACTGAGCATCATCTTCCAGCAGTGCCACCCACGTCCCAGAATCTGTTTGCCTATTTATCAGGTGCTTGGAGTACAGGACAGAGGACGGAATTTTGGGTTCAAGCCCAGTGATGAGCTCTGGGGAAATGCTGCAGAAGAACAAGCAGAATGAATGTCTATTAACATGAATTCTGTCAGACTTGGATAAGATATAAATCCCAAACTTACTGCCATGTAAAGGGATATTCTCAAAGCTCAGGATACAAATAAACATTTTGAAACTGTCATGAAAAGGGCAGAGGCCTTCATGAGAATAATGGTATCCTTCATATTATCATATTACATGACTTAATGGTTCCTCTCAGGATAAAATATCAAGAGCATTGCTATTTACGTAGAAGTGATTTAACCTGGGAGAGAAAAAATAAGCGATACTGGGGGGATCTTCAGAGAAGAGGCTAATAGGTGTTTGATGCCTGTTTGAAGCTAAAGACTCATCAGTGACTAATGATGTTGCACAAAAAAACAACAAAAAAACCCCAACAACAACAAACATACAACCCCCCCCAAACAAACAAACAAACAAACAAAAAAACAACCTGGCAAAGCTCTGTAACAAAACCTGACCATCAAAGAAACAATTAATTATTTTACAATAGACTTGTAACAGGCTTTTGGAGGGAGCATGCCAGGAGTCGAGTATCTGAGATGGCAGAATTAAAAGAGCCGCACAGCTCTGTGGCCTTGCTGTGAGCTCTTTGTTGTTGCTGCCTGTTTGGTTATTACAGCGCTCTATCAGCAAGGAATATTAGATGTAAACCTAGGAAACCCAGCTTGCAGTGGCATAAACAAATGGTTTATTCTTCTCACAGAAAAGGATGGAGCAGGCAGTCCTGGCTTCGGCAGCTCCTGACATGGCTGGATTTCAGGTTGCCCTCATTGTGGTTCAGGGAGGCCACCTCAGTCTCAGTCATCCTGTCTGCATCCCACAGAGAAAGGGAAAGGACTGAGTCACGTGGCTATCTCTTTCAACACAGAGGAGGTTTACAAGGTTGTAAAATATCCCTTGCTCTCTGAATTAAGGAATGAATATACACAGATACATGTCCAGGTGAATCCTACAAAAATCTTTTGACACTTGCTATAGAAAACTAGGAAATTGGGCTAATTTCAGTAGCAAGGAATCTTCTTTTCTGTTGTTGTGTTGTTGTTTTTTGGGGTTTTTTTTGTTGTTGTTGTTGTTATTTTCTGTTTGTTTTCATCCTTTATACTATAGGTGGGCAAGAAGGATGAATGATAAATTGGGCAGCTAAGAGGTCTGTCACAGGCAGGGAACCCCCTCTAGGTAGATTTATTACAACAAAATACCCCTTACTCCTACTTGAAGGCTTAGGGGGTAGAGTGCAGGCTACATTTCTACTGCCACTGGCACACTCAGCATTTAGCTAGGCAAAATCCCCAGAAATGTGTGCCAAAGCCTGTGAGAATTGTGAGAAATATTTTCTCAATGTATATTCCATATTATAATCTTTTAAAATATCTCTCTATATAAAAGCCTAAGTGACCGTTATGACTGGACAACTGGACGACTGGAACTACCAGTTGACCAGTAGCTATGACGTGCACTGACCACCAGGGGGCAGATGCTCAACACAGGAGCTGCCCCTTGGTGGTCAGTGCACTCCCACAGCCAACCTCCCATGGCTCCTCCCCTGGCTGGCCGCCCCCCCCCCCCCATTGGCCCAAATTAGGGGGGCCAGATAGCCAACCTCCTGTGGCCCCTTCCCCTGCGGGCTGGTCCCTGATAGGCCTCAATCACCAGCCAGGCTGAGGGACCCAACCTGTACACGAATTCATGCACTGAGCCTCTATTTTTTAAAATAATCTGCTAAATTCATTGTCATCTAATATAGGTAATCCAGCCACTATACACATAGTGGAGGGATTTGACATTCAATTAAAGCATGCAGGCCATCAGAGGCCTAGATAGTTGAACCACATTAGTGTTGTTCCTCTCAGAGTCACTCTCTATAAACTGAGATTTTCCTTTTAAGTTTTCTACATGAAAGAATGAAAAGACATTATATCTATTACATTAGTTAGTATCCATTATTTTAAGTCTCACCTGGGAAATTTCTTATAAAATTACATGATAGAAAAATCTCTGTGTTGATGAGAAATGGACATCTTTTTTTCGTTCTACAAACTGTGTAACTGTGCATGTTTCTCCTTTGGGTTTTTGCAAGCTAGAAATTCAAAGTCAGAATTGAATTATAGCTGATTTTGCTTGTGTTTGTCTTCTCTTGTTAATAGCAATAAGAAAGAAGCAAAAGGGAGGCCAGACATTGATAGCATGGCTATTTGGGCAGCTTCACCAGGAAGCTCCCATTTCACCCTCCCCAGGGAATCACTGGTCCATTCCCTGCAAATAATTGGGGGACGGGGTCCAACAATGGAGGAGTGGGCACATGCACAGTGAGTCAGGGTAACACAGGGTAAGTGCCTGTCAGTCAAGCTTTGGGAACCATGGATTGCCTAGGGTAGCACAGGACATAGCAAGCCCATGAAAATTTGGGAATACGTAATCCCATAGACAAAGGAGTTCTTTTCTCTCTCTCTCTCTCTCTCTCTCTCTCTCTCTCTCTCTACTCTGGTTCCTTTGACTTTGCTCTTACCTGTGTTCCCTCTGTGGTCATGTGGCCATGCAGACTAATGGACTTCAGCTGGGAACACAAACACACAAACTAAGCTAGGCTGATGCTGAATTAGACTGTGTTCCAAGATGAAACAGAAACTCTGGACACTGGCTTTGAACTAAGCTCTGCTGAAAGCAAAATGGGACTTCTTCATTGGTGGGTCAAAGGGAAATGGGACCTTGGAAACTAAGGGGTGTCATTACACAGAAATAAAGCTTT
Organism: Cnephaeus nilssonii; assembly: GCF_951640355.1. NCBI lineage: Eukaryota > Metazoa > Chordata > Mammalia > Chiroptera > Vespertilionidae > Cnephaeus > Cnephaeus nilssonii. The sequence goes on along the minus strand of NC_137076.1, from coordinate 96,349,664 downwards.
CTACAATATCTCAGACTTCCATGGGAGTTTCAGAAAATTCTGTTTCTCTGGATATCACAAAAAGCAACCGGGGAGAAGGGGACCTCTCCCCACTGTTCACAAGTTGTTCCAGCACCATTGTTGAAGGAACTATCTTTGCTCCATTGAATTGCCTTTGGTCCTTTGTCATATATCAGTTGATTTTATCTATGGGAGTCTATTCTTGGTTCTATTTTGTTCTATCGATCTGTTTCTCCATTCTTTCACCAATCGCACACTGTCTTGATTAGTTTTATAGCAAGTTGTGAAGTCAGGTATCATCAGTCTTCCAACTTTGTTCTTCTCCTTCAGTATTGCATTGGATATTATGGATGTTTTGACTCTTGATATAAACTTTAGAATCAGTTTGTCAATATCCATAAATAGTGTGGGAGGATTTTTATTGGGATTGTATTGAATCTATAGATCAATTTAGGAAGAACTGACATCTTGACAGTAGGTATTTAATTTTGAAGAGCTTTTCCAAGTACAGAAATGTATAGAGAGCAGTTACCCTGCATTATGTTACCTAGCACAAGAATCATAAACATAACCATGATTTTTTTTCACTTTCAGTAAAATGTTTTAGATATAGAAAATTTCACATCAAGTTTAAGTTCACTTTGTTTTCTTCTATATTCTTTTTTTCTTACTTGAGAGAGTAAACTAAGGTCGTAAATACAGGTGTGTTATATGCCTTTAAAGTTTTTGTATTTCTATGTATGTATGTACTATAGATAATTTTGGTTTTTTCTGTTTTTTTTCTGTTTTTTTTTTTGCTTTTTATTTTATTTTTTTCTTTATTGATTAAGGTATTACATATGTGTCCTTATCCCCCCGTTGCCCCCCACCCTCCCTCATGCCTTCACCCCCCTGTTGTCTGTCTCCATTGGTTAGGCTTATATGCATGTATACAAGTCCTTTGGTTGATCTCTCCCCCTTACCCCCACCCTCCCCTACCTTCCCTCTGAGGTTTGACAGTCTGATCGATGCTTCTCTGTCTCTGGATCTGTTTTTGTTCATCAGTTTATGTTGTTCATTATATTCCACAAATGAGTGGGATCATGTGATATTTATCTTTCTCTGACTGGCTTATTTCGCTTAGCATAATGCTCTCCAGTTCCATCCATGCTGTTGCAAATGGTAAGAATTCCTTCTTTTTTACCGCAGCGTAGTATTCCATTGTTTTAATTTTATGTTTTTTATTTACAAAAATGTTATTATTCTATATCAATCTGTCATTTGCTTTCTTTCACTAATATTGTTTTCTAGACTTGCTGTATATACCACAATTCAATTCTATACTTGAGTTGTGGATAAACATTTGGGATGGATTGTTTCTGATTCTTTAGATTAAAAATGTTATAATGCATATTCTTTTTTATATCTCTTATTATATGTGTGCGAATACCCTTGAAGGATTTTATGCTTGTGCATTTTCACTTTTACTAGATATTGCAAAATTATTTTCCAAAGTGGTTTTACTAATACATCAATTCATCAGCACTTTTATATGAAAATTCTTATCTCCTTTGTATCAAATCTTGATATTGTCATATTTACTTTATTTTATTCTATCTTTTGCTAATCTGTGTTTGAAATAATATCTCATTGTGGTTTTAATTTGCATATCTTTACTATTGATATAGTTGAATTACCTATTTACAGCCCTTATTCAATTTTATACTTAGTCATTTATCTTTTTCATATTAATTTATGGTGTATATATAAGTGTATATGTATAATATCTTGCACTTACATCTTCACCAGTGCCTTCTGTCAGTCTGTTACTTTGTTTAAAGTATATTTTGTCATGTACATTTTTTTAAATTTTGTTTTTCCTTGATAATATATGATCTAGGGTTTTATCTAGGAAATTATTTTATACTGTGAATAAAAAAAATTAATACATACTCTTCTAATAGTTTTAAAATATTTTTCTATTTACATTTGTAATTATAAGGAATATATTTTTGTGAATGATATCTATTTTCTTGTCTAGATTATAATGCAGTTGTTCTAAAACCAAGTGTGGAATAGTCAGTATTTTCCTCACTGATTTGTAACATCCCCTCTATAATAAAAGCATAATATGCTAATTAGACTGGACAGCTGAACGACCTTCCAGATGAAGCCAGGGCTGTGAGAGCTGAGGCAGCCACCAAGGCTGCAAGGGCTGAGCCCCTTGCATGAATTTCGTGCATTGGGCCTCTAGTATTATCATAATTTTCCATTTTTGCTGAAAAATGTATTTGGGTTCTCAATTCTGTTTCACTGGCTTCTTTGATTACATGCATAGCATTGTTTTTAATTTTTTCCTATGTACTCTGTGTAATAGATATTATGGCGTGCCTCTTTCTTTAAGTCTTTTTTTTTTTTTTTAAGAATGAAGGACTTATCCCTTTTCCATATTCCCTCAGCTGAAGGGTTTTGTCTCTAAACACAGATCTTTTAGGGGGCAGGCAACATTCAATAACATGGTTACAAATATATAACTAGCCCCCTCCTCAGAACTTGAGACAAATGTATAGGACTGTCTCCACTTCACAGCTTCCATGGGGTTGGCTGGACTATTGTTAAGATGGCAAATTTTCTAGCCCAACCTCTTCTTTTCCACAGGTGGTGATCCCAAGCGTATTTCCTCATAAACTGCCAGCATGCTCCCTGGTCTCAGAATCCTCTGTGTCAGGAACGCAGCCTGTGATTCAATATAATCTTCATTGGCAACCTGCTAGTTGTGGCCTCTTGCACAAACTTTTCAATATATATATGCATTTTTATAATTTATATTTCTAAGTGACAAGCTACCTCTTCTTTAGAAGATCTGTAGGTATGGGTCCACTAGGCAATTAGGCTATCTGTAATTTCAAAAACATCACGAAAGAGTGTTTTGAAATAATATAAAAACATATATACTATGCTTTTTTTCCCCAAAAATTTCAACAAGCCTATAGAGCTAGTATATACTAGACTTTACATGTGAGTCCAGAGATTCAGTGGAAATGGCTTGGTACTGTCACTGTGGAGCTTCATTATCTACCTTTTGTTTTCTCTTTTAACCACTATGCTATTATTATTTCTTTTGATCTTCATGTATTTGAAATGCTGTGGTTAAAATGTTCCTTTTTCGGTATTCAGTAATTTGGTTAGCAAATAGACAGTGGCCAGATAATGAAGTGTATTATTTTTTAAGGGGAAAAACAACAAAGAAAGCATCTGTTTCGAGGGAAAACATTGAAAGGAAGCAATGACCATGTTGCAATGAGGTTATTAATGGGAAGAGGCAGAGGAACAGAAGCACTAGGAATTTTGTTTCTGGAGAACTCAAAGGCTCAGTTTTATTCCAGTTATCAAAGGATTATCTGTTTTGTTTCATTTTTAATCACCTATTTTAGATCCCTCTTATTCCATATTTGCTTGGAAATATTTTGAAATATTTTAATATATATTTTATTGATTTCAGAGAGAGGGAGGGAGAGGGAGAGAGAGAAACATCAAGATAAGAGAGAATCATTGATCAGTTGCCTCCTGCACGCCCCACACTGGGGATGGAGCCCGCAACCCGGGCATGTGCCCTTTCCAGGAATTGAACCGTGACCTCCTCGTTCAAAGTTCAATGTTCAGTCATTGAGCCACACCGACTGGGCTTGAAATGTTTACTTATGTTTTATTTCCCTCCCTTCATTTTACTTTTATGTTTTTCCCCTTCAGGTAGGTGGCAAATTCTGTCCTTCCTTGCCTCAGGAGAGTTTCTAGAAGGGCAGGGAGCCATGAATACATTTTAGTTCCTATATTTTGCTTCAAGAAAGCAAAGCAGAAGGCATAAACAAGGTGGTTTAGTGAAACATAAGAACAGAAAGATTTAATTCAGACTACAAGTGAATGCCCCAGGTTAGGGGTGTAGAGAAACATGGAAATACATGCTGGTCTGGAAAGAATGAGGGAGCTGTGCCATGCCTCCCAGCTACACCACCCCAGAGGCAAGGCACCGGGATGGAAAAGGTAAGGCAAATGGAACTACAAGCATATGTCTGTCCCCCAGGAATAGCTAAGGAGCCACAGAGAGCCACCACTAGAACTCACAGGACCAGGCAGGCAGGGACAACTCGGCGAGCTGGTGCTTGAGTACGGTGTCTTGGCACTAAATAGAACCCAATTGCTATAGCATCAGGAAGAATAAGTTTCATTTTTTGCATGCCAGAATTTGTCAAGAGAGATTTATGTCTGCAACAAAAGTATAATATTCTGGTCTGCCTGTTTACTATTTGCCTTTTGATCAAATACTGCTTCTTTCTCTATTTCATAAGCCTTTTTCAAGACTTTATTGGGGGTCAAAATGGGAAAGGGATTTATGGAGAAAATAGGTGCAACAGTGAAATAGAAGCAATAAATAATTTCCTTCTCAAAAACATTTTTTTGGTCTCAGTCTTTAGTTGCAAAATAATATTTCATTGGTACTGGTGGTTTGGGGGTATTGCTAATTATTCAGACTTGATGCCGAGCTTTCATTCATTATTCAGTCTTTTCCACTGAGGCACATCACTCAGATATTTCTAGATTTATAATCCAAGGAATGCATCTGTTATGATGGCTCTCACTTGGTAATTCTCTTTACCTTGTAATTCATACTCCAAGTTGCATCTTAAATCTCAATTTCACAGCTAAATCTACCTATTCTCAACATCTTCCTTCATATAACTAGTTTTGAATCTTCAGTATATATTCACAGCACATAGTATTTCTGTTGTAAACTTACCATAATGGTAGTTAAATATTTTTATATAATTCTTTATTTAAAGGTTTCCTTCCACCATTTGATTGGAATGTAAACTGATTTCAAAGAGTTACTTCTACAGCACTTAGTACAATGTTTGACACACAATAAATATTTAATAAATATTGCTGAAGTGAGCATGTGGATGAATAAACTTTAGTTTATTGTTTCCCTTCTTCCAAATCATATATACTGTATATTCCTGTTTGTATGCATACATATATACACATAAAGATATTCATAAAATGATGATAGTTTAAATAACTGTCATTTTATAATGAATAGAAAAAAAATTTAGGTAGTAACATTTCATCTGATAATAAAGTAGATTGAAAAACTACAAGTTAGGTAAAGGATTTTCTTCCCTTTCTGCAGCCTCTGCTGTTGGACTGAGCTTGCAATATATTCCAGTAACGCTTACTCAGGCAGATCTACGTGACCAGGTAAGAACTATGGTACAATGTACAATTCAAGGTTGTGATTCAATTATGCTTCTTTCCTCGAGTGCTCTTCATGTATTTGCACATCTGAGGGAGATTTATGGAGCTTCATATTAGCTTTTTATGCAAAAAAAAATCATGGAGATAAATTTAATTATATACCTCCAACACACACAGAGGGCTGGGTAGCAGAATCTGAATGTCAAAAAGCATTGTCAAGAAGGAAAATGAATAAGGCAAAAGAAAAGTGCAATTCCCAATGTGTCCAAACCAACCCATTAAAAACTACTTGTAATTTGTCACATCACATCCATCAGTTGCATCTGAAGATCTTAGAAACACAGTCCCTTAAGATTTGTGAAAGATGAAAGGTGATCTCACTTTAGCCCACAGTTCCTCAATGCTCAAGAGTATTTTAGCTTCTTATAAAGAAGAAATGTTACAGGCATACCTCCAAGATACTGAGGGTTCAGTTCCAGACCACGGCAATAAGAGAATATTGCAATTAAGCGAGTCACACAATTTTTGGGGTTTCCCAGTAAATATAAAAGGTATGCGTACACTATACTGTAAGTGTATTAACTGTGCAATAGCATTAAGTCTATTAAGCAATGTACATAACTTAAGTAAAAGATTCTTTGTTGCTAAAAAATGCTAATAATCATCTCATTCTTCAGCAAGTCATAATCTTTTTTGCTGGTGAAGGGTCTTGCCTCAGTGTTGATAGCTGCTGACTGATCAGGGTGGTGTTTGCTAAAGGTTGGGGTGATTGTGGTCACATTTTAAAATAAAGTAACAATCAACTCTTCCTTTCACCAGCAATTTCTCTGTAGCATGTGATGCTGTTTGTTGGCATTTAACCACAGTAGAACTTCTTTCAAAATTGGGGTCAGTCCTCTCAACCCTAACACTGCTTTATTAACTAAGTTTTATAATATTCTAAAACCTCTGCTGTCATTTCAACAAGCTTCACAGAATCTTCACCAGGAGTGCATTCATCTTAAGAAAGCAGCACTATCTGGTTTGGCTCAGTAGATAGAGTGTGGGCCTGAGAACCAAAGGGTCTTGGGTTTGATTCCAGTCAAGGGCACTTACCTTGGTTGCAGGCTCCTACCTGGCCCGGGTCCTGGTCAGGACTTATTCAGAAGGCAACCAATCGATGTATTTCTCTCATATAAACCAATGGAAATATATCCTCAGGTGACAATTAACAAGGAAGGGAGGAAGGAAGGAAGGAAGGAAGGAAGGAAGGAAGGAAGGGAGGGAGGGAGGGAGGGAGGGAGGGAGGGAGGGAGGGAGGGAGGGAGGGAGGAAGATGGCGCCAACAGACTTGCTCCACTGAGGGTTGCCACTAACCTTCAATTTGTAAAAAAAAAAAACCACAAAAAACAACAACAACAATAATGCATTATCTGTGAAGCACAATAAAGTAAAGCACAATTAAATGAGGTATTCCTGTATTCTAGAGGTGAAAGCCAGTGACAGGCAGTTTATTTCTATATAATATGACCTGGATCAAAAATTCCATAAACACATACTGAGTATGTTGTCCTAGTAAATGTAAAATATACATTCAAATAAGTTTTGTCATTTCAGTTTTATTTCTATTTTTGATGCACAAAACTAGGAAACAACTTCTAAAAGGCACTTACCTTGCTTTTGTGCTTTGGTATACTTTGTTTAAATCTACTTTTATTTTATTGTTAATCCTCACCCAAGGATATGTTTTCACGTCTTCATCACCATGAATACTGCTGCGCTCAACATAGGGATACATATATCTTTACAAATTAAATGTTTCCAAGTTTTTTTCATAGCCATAAACATCAAATGTCTTTTCATTTATTTAAGTTTTATTTTCTTCCTTAAAACAGCATTTTGTAATTTTTAGTATCAAGTTTTTCACTCTTTTGTTAAATTTATTTCAAAATATTTTATTATTTTGGTGCTATTGTAAATTAAATTGTCTTCTTAACTACAATTATATATGGTTCATTTTTACTGCTAGTTCATAGAAATACAATAGATTTTTTCCATATTTATTTTAGCCCATAATAAGTAATCTTTTTTCTTTTATGGCTGATTTGTAACCTTTTAATAAATGTATATATTTTGTTTTGTCTGAATCAGTTTCTGTTGCTTGCAGTCAAGTTCAAATAACTTCTCTCTCTCTCTCTCTTCTCTCTCTCTCTCTCCCCCCCCTCTCCTCATTGAACCATTACACCATTTATGTCCTGTTTACAAAGAACATAAACATACATAGCAATTCAGTTGTGTGAAAGGAACTTTATGAGGCATGACTGAATATAGACACTTTTGCTACCTTTATTTAGATCCAACAATTTTTTTAAAAATTTTTGTATTCATAGCTTTCCCCCCCCCTGGAAAATGTGAGAGTATTGTTCTTGTTCAAGGGAAATGGAAAGTGATTTGGGGAACAGAGGAGAAATAGCAGCCACCTTTTATTAAGCTTATACCAATCTAAATTGGTTTCTTAAGTGTAATTATCATGGGATTTTGGTCTATTGGATTATACAGCATAATGTAAACAAGTATTAGATTTCTGTCTGATAAAATAATGATAAATGAATTCTCAGGCCAAAGGCTAACAAGAAAAATAAATCAGGGTATTTTAAGTTGATGATTTCAAATTCTGAAAGCAGAGTCTCAAACTTTCTGGAACTTAATTCCACTCATATCACTGATGTTTGGATGGGAGAGAAAGGGTAGAAAACATAGCCCATTGATAGTTCTTCTACCTGCCTTCAGGCCACACGTTCTAGAAAATAGAATAGGGGAGAAGATTATCTTCTGTTTCTGACCCAGCAACCCCTCTTCTGGGTATCTACTAGAGGTATGCACTCCCTTATAAATTCAGTGCTTCCATTGTGAGAACTCAGTGCTGAGCGATTCCTCTCCTAAAGATGGAATAATCTCTCTGTCTCTTATTTACAAAATGTATTATAACATGATGTTCTCTCCAAGTTTTGTGATAAGCATCACTAGTACCCATGTACTTTAAATTGCATTCAAATACATCTATTTCTCAAATTCTGGTAACATTTTTTTCAGGGTTATTCGGTATTCTCCTCACTGAGCATAACACTAAGTACAACATCCTTACTTTGTAGCAGTAAATAGTTTGTATCTATAACATTGAAAGAGCTTTTAGGGATTGGTCACCAGGAGGGAACTCAGGTCTGCCAGCTGGAGGTACTCTGGCAGACAGTTCTTCATGCTCTTGGGATGGGAATCAAATTGGAAGAAAAGAGACACTTTTGATCTGGCAGAGAGGTGAGTGATACTTTTGAAATATCTACAAGTCCCATTTTTCTTTCGAGTTCACACTACTTTGGGGGAGATTCCTGCCAAAAATCTCCAGGAAGCTGCTTGCCTCAGAAGTGAGCCCCAGGAAAGGAAAGTTGTGTGAATGATGGAAAGTTTTGTAAAAGGACAGGAAGAAGACATTTCTGCCATCTCTTACTTGATTTATCCTCACTCTACTTTTGAACATGTTTGGGCCAGAAAACTTCCTTCTTTTGCACTTCAGAAGAGACATGGATTGTAAGAAGACGAATAGGATTTTTACATGAGAAAGACTGTATGTACTAGGTTAATACCAACATAATTCCAGCAAGAGAAGTGTTTTAGCAGAGTGTCTAAAATCACTCATATGTGCCAGTCTCACCAGGAAATGATGACACTTGGGATATTTCAGCACCTTCTGTGTCCTTTCAGTATTGAGAGCATGAGAACAGAGATTTTGCATCTCAGATCTTCAAATCTCAATGCTCTTCCTGTTGCTGAAAATGTCATCTTAACAGATCTGTTCAGCCTGAAACGTGTCACCCAACTTCAGGTTGATCCAAGGATGTTTCGGGGAAGAGTCTTTGATGCTGGACATATGCTCTAAGGATGTATCACCAAAGTGTAAATGGAGGCTGGTAACACTACTGAGTTAACACCTTCATACATTTTTAGAAGTACTTTCTTCACAGCTGTCATTACATTTTCACACATCAGATCTCAACTCTAGTTTGTCAATGACTATTGTTTGACAGCAAAAATGGCAAATAGAGGTTCCAAAAAAAGAATATTTTTGTTATACAAATCCTTTGGAAGGCAAGACAAAGAAGGAGTTTATAGCTAAGCATTTTCTTAAGATGTACCTTTTATCACCTAATTCTACACATATAGTGTTCATATTATTAATTTTCACATAGTCTCTTATAAAACACCACATTGAAATAACTGCTTTGTATTAACTTTATTTGTGCTTTTTGTGCCTTTGAAGATAAGAGCTGAAATGTTCGGCAATCAATGACTGTATTTTTACTTCGTGCCTTTGAACATAATGGCACTTAGTCTCAACAAGTGTTGGAGAGGTTGGAGAGAAAACGGAACCCTCATTCACTGCTGGTGGGAATGTAAGCTGGTACAGCCACTATGGAAAATAGTATGGAGCTTCCTCAAAAAAATAGGAATAAAGTGACCATCTGGCCCAGCAACCCCTCTTCTGGGTATCTACCAGAAAATTTTGGAAACATATATTTGCAAAGATATATGTGCCCCTATGTTCATTGCAGCATTATTCACGTGGCCAAGACATGGAAACAACCGAAGTGTCTTTTGACAAATCATTGGATAAAGAAGATGTAGTGCACATATACAATGGAATACTACTCAACCATAAGAAAAGATGAAATACTGCCATTTGGGATAATCTAGATGGATATTGAGAATATAAGTGTAAGCAAAGTCAGTCAGAAAAATCTAAGAATTATATGATTTCATTCATATGTGGTATTTAAAACTAAAACTCATACACACAGACAACAGTATGCTGGTTACCAGAGGGAAAGGCAGGTGGGAGGTTAGTAAAGGATAAAAAGGAGCCAAACATATGGTGATAGAGGATGATTTTACTCTGGGTGGTGGGCATACAATGCAATATACACACCTTGTATCATAGAAACTTATGCTTGAAACCAATACAATCTTATTAACCAGTCACCTCAATAAATTTAATTTAAAAATAAATAAATAAAATAATATATAAAACACAAAGAGCTGGGAGCATTATTTCATTTCAGTTCTATCCTTAGAAATTATTTGCTACATGAGAAATGAAATTTTGATTTTTTTTTAAAAAAGTCCCTTAACAAGTAGCCGAACATTCATTTTAAGAAAGTATTGTGCTATCGGTTCTTCTGAAAAAGTGAAACTGAAAGAGTACAGACCAAATATTTCAGTGGGTATCAATCACATATTTATTTTTCTATCATCTGCCAAAGTTTCTCCAATCTTTCCTGCTCTAAGTATTGAACTTTCCCTTGAGTATACTGGGAAGGTTGACAGGGTGAGAAATTTTAGAAAGTGAATTTGCTAATGAATCCCTAATGTTGGGGAATAACATTTCTGTTCATTGATTTCACTTTACTATCTAATAAAATGTAACAGTACATGGTAGATAAGAAATGAACATGAATCACTGGTAAATTTTTCTGCATTTGCATCAGATCAATTTTATCCATATGGCAAACAAACCCAACAGTCATAAATGATAATGCACATGGATAGTCTTTAACACCTTCTTCTTTCTGGTGAGGCCCCTGATGACAGCATTTTGTGTATGAAGTGAATAGACCCTACTGAATATATAAATGTATGTGTCATAAAAAATGCTTCTCTTACCTTGTAATTCTTGACTGCACACTTCATTAAAATATTGTCATTAATGTTTATTTTACAATTACTATTTACCAAACATTATCACATTAAACTCACAAAAATTCTGTTATGGTTTTTTTGTGCAGAGAAATTCTGATGCCTAGATGTATTCATTAGCTACCCTGAGATCACTCTGTTCCATGAGTGGAGTCTGGATTTAAACCCCAGTCTTGCTGATTGATTCCTGAGCCCACACCTTGAGAGTCAGACTGCAGGACAGGAGGAGTGATAGAGGTAAGAAAGGGATGTCCATGCAAACATATAGTATCCACTTTGCACACTGATGTACTTCTGATTCTCCATCCTGAGCTATATTCTAAGAATCCTTATAAAATATATCCTCCAAGCTGTCCAACTGGAGGTAAAGGGGGGATTATTTATCCATATACCCCAGTCTCTGGCTGGCCAGGAGTGATCCCCAAGGCCATGCATTCAAGCTCATTTCCAGGTTGCACATATTGGAGTCCCTAATAAAAAGCCATCAAGTTAGAAGTGTTGGGAGGTTTTGTCTGGGTGAAATGGACCAATTGAAGCTTGTTCTGAATTGGTCACAGCAGCGGTATTGGAGTGAGAGGTGAAACCAAAAGACTGCAGTGACATGCATGAAGTGTTCAATTCACTCTATCTTCACTTTCTCTAGGGAAACCACTTTGAGAACCAGTTGTTTCAAAGTAGCTCCATGATATTTAGAAAAATCAAAAGAGCATATAACTTTTGTATTAACCAGAAAGCATAGCACAAAAAAACCCTGGTTTATTTAATTGTGATTCTCCCATTCAGTTGCATGTTTTACATGTCCTATTTATTGCATATAACTTGTTGTGTTATTTGAATTCTACATTGGTGCATGATTATTTTTCTGAAGTGGCTTTCTCATTCCACCAACATTAAGAGTCCATCTTTCTTCTTGGTGATTTGTAATTCTTCTTTTATTTTCTATTAAGGAGTTAATCAGCTTTATTAATAATAAGGTAATGAGTTATCAATGCAATATGGCATTGAAAAGTGCTGAACAAAATCTCTGGAGCAAAATATGAATAGTTGATCTTTTCCCTTTGACATATTGTCTGCCTCTATTTCTACTAGCATGTGCTGAGGAGGACTTCAGTGGGAAAGAGAGGCTACTTTAAGACTTCCTGATTAAACTGGTATCACGGCTTTTCCAGATGACATGCTCCAAGTTTATGTTTTAGTCTTCTATCACCCTCTATTTCTGCATTGGTTTTTTTTAAAAGTATATTTTTATTGATTTCAGAGAGGAAGGGAGAGGGATGAGAGATAATCACTGATCATTGATCAGCTGCCTCCTGCACACCCCATACTGGGGATCGAGCCTGCAACAGGGCATGTGCCTTGACCAGGAACCGAACCATGACCTCCTAGACCATAAATTGATGCTCAACCACTGAGCCATGCTGGCTAGGTTATTTCTGCATTACTTAAATGTACCCGCAAGAGACTAACATAGAGCCTTTTGGTTTAGAATATCTGGTCTCTACATTTTACCTATATGGTAAGAGGATTTTTAAAATTTGAATATTTGATACTTATTGTAAATAATTTTTAATTTATTATTTTTCTGCCACCTCCACCAGAAACTCCCTATCCTATCTAATAAAAGAGTAATATGCAAATTAACCATTGCTCCGCTACACCCACAAGCCACACCCACCAGCCACTCCCACCAGCCAATCAGAGCGAGTATGCAAATTAACCCCAACCAAGATGGCTGCGGCCACAGAGAGCAGGAGGGAGGCTTGGGTTTCCCTGGCAATGGAGGAAGCCAAGCTTTCCACACACCCTGGCAGGCCCAGGCCTCCACTCAAGGGTGCAAAGTTTCAATTATAGAAGGTAAATAAATTCCAACAGAAATGGCAGCAGCCACGGGGCTGGAAAGAACAGGAGGCTAGGGTTGCCCTGGGCGATGGAGGAAGCCAAGCTATCAGCACACTCTGGCCAGCCCAGGCTGCCGCTTAAGGCTACAAAGTTTCAATCATAGAAGATACATAAATTTCAACTGAAATGGCTACCACCTGGGAGCAAGCAGGAGGATTGGCTCTGCTCCAGGCTACAAAGTTTCAATTGTAGAAGATAAATAAATTCCAGATACCATGGCCTCCGCTTGGGTCACTGGGGGGCATGGCTGGCCTGCAAACCACCACAGGCCCCTCGCCCAGGCTGCCCCACACCCCAAGGGAACCCCCACCCTGATCCAAGACACCCTTCAGGGCAAACCAGCTGTCCCCCACCCATGCACCAGGCCTCTATCCTATCTCCAACACACAAGATGGCTGTCCCCATGTGGTCAAAGATCCTGCCCCCATGTGGACACAAGATGGCTACCACAAGATGGCCAACAGGGGAGGGCAGTTGGGAGGGACCAGGCCTGCAAGGGAGGGCAGTTGAGAGGGACAAGGCCTGCAAGGGAGGTTAGTTAGGGGCGATCAACCCTGCAGGGGAGGGCAGTTAGGGGTGACCAGGCCAGCAGAGGAGGGAAGTTGGGAGCAAACAGGCTGGCAGGGGAGCAGTTAGACATCAATCAGGCTGGCATGGGAGTGGTTAGGGGGTGATCAGGCTGGCAGGCAGAAGTGGTTAGGGGCAATCAGGAAGGCAGGCAGGCAAGCAGTTGGGAGCCAGCAGTCCTGGATTGTGAGAGGGATGTCTGACTGCCCATTTAGGGTGGAGGCTGGGCTGAGGGACAACCCCCCATGCATGAATTTCGTGCACCGGGCCTCTAGTATTCAATAATTTTTATTAGCACACAACTCAAACACCCATCAAATTAAAGAAAGCATTATGCTATAATAATGATTGTCATATTTGCATATGAACATAAGGGAATGAAGAGAAAAGGACACATCTCCTGGGAAGAGCATCATGGTACTAGTAATAGGAAGAAAGACACATGCAGAGATTAATTCCACCAACATTTATTTTCAAAGCAACACCCCAAACAGAAGTGTTCACTATTGTGTGTCCATATCTTGAGTATCCACATGTACACAAAAGGACCCTGTGCCTATGATATACAGAGTATATTCCTGGTTATATTTTGAACATGGTAATAAGTTAGACTGGGCCTCAGGTGCATCTTCTATTTTGTATAAACAAAATATCTTACTTTTGAGATGTCACGATGGCATATTATGTGCAGTTTCTTCCCTTCTAAGATCAATGATTATGTAAAACGTGACTTATATTTCTTACGAGGATCATAAGGTCTGACTTAGTTAGAAGAAATTAACCCATATTAAACATCTTTAGTCTAAGGAACTATAGTGGGAAATGGGATGATCTTGTATACTACTATATACTCTATTATTTCATGAATCCCTATTTATAACTGACACAATAATTATTGTTTATGGGATTAAAGTTGCTTAAAATCTTGTTGGGGGAATATTTATCTATTGAAGTGAAAGCTGATTAGAGGAAATAACAATATCTTCTAACAGAAAAGACACTCTGGGATCCAATTAAAAATGAGCAAGTAAACAATAATTTAAGTCATGAATTAGACCTGCTAGTAATCTTGAAAAAATGTGATAATTGCTCTATTATTAAATAATTTTATCCCAGGAAATTACACCAATAAAAATTAATTTTAATTTTCAGAAGCTTATTTTATTATGGGATAATATATGCAGCACATAACAACTTAGCAAATATATTTATGAATGTATTAAAATGAAACAATCAATTTTCCCTAATTATTTGAAATGTATTTTATATTCATTTAGGTGAGTAAATACAATTACATTATGAAAAGATGTGAAAAATAATTTGTATAGTAAATGTTAAAAGCATTATACTTTTGACACAAACTTATGGGTGATACTCCTGGGAATAAATTATAATATAAATCAGTGTTAATAATTTATTTTAGTTCCTCTTCCCTCAATTGATTATATTCATATCTTAAATTTAATGGTGCTAAAAATCTTAACTGGCAGTAGAATAAAATTAATTTGTCATTTCTTAGAAACGTTCACCAGAATCTTGGATATCATCTGCATTAATATAGCATTTTCTATTTGTGTAGTGTTTTTGTTTAATTGGTTGTGCAAAATTGTCATTTATAGGTAATACGTTTTTCTATGATCCACAACTTTCAAGATATTTTAAAATAAATTATCTTCTAATGTATATTTTTTTGGCAGGAACAGAGGATAAAGAGTCATGCATAAAATGAAAGAAATTTTGACCCTATGAAGTTTGGCTAAGGAACAAATAACATATTTTAAATGTCTAGTGAAATACTTGGAAAAAAGCAACTGCTCCAAACCTACAGTTTTGCCATTGGTGATTAGGACGAGGGGATGATGTTGAATTAGTAGCAAAGGGTTCAAGATAGAGATGGATGTTTGAATTCATTCGGCCATCAATTTAACTGGCTAAGTTTTATTGATCATCTACTATATGCCAGACCTTGCACTGCTCAGTAGAGATACAATGCTGAAAGAAACATTGAGGAAAAGAGCTCAGAAATGGGGAAACTAATAATTTAGGGAAGAAAGGGAAGAAAGTTTATTCAAGCTTATGTGCCATTTTAATGAAAAAATTAAAGACAAGAAAATGACTGCTGAGCAATAGCCAGAAATATGATATCCTAGAAATCCCTTATTAAACTCAATGAGATCACATACATGAAATCAGCCAGTACTTAGCATAGTGTAGGCAATGGGAAAATAATGTTTTGGTTGCAACTGTTCTGTGATACAAACACTGCTTTTGTAACTCAAACTAATAGACACAAGATGTTGGGATCATACATAGGAAGTGTACACAGCTCTCATTTCATTATCTACATAGCTAAATATTTCTTTCTGATACTTGAAATACCATTACTTTAAAATTTTTAAAATTATTTTTCAATTACAGTTTACATTCAATATTATTTTGTACTAGAGGCCCAGTGCACGGATTTGTGCACTGGTGGAATCCCTTGGCCTGGCCTGCAGGGATCGGGCCAAAACCAGCTCTCCAACATCCCCCGAGGGGTCCCAGATTGCGAGAGGGTGCAGGTCAGGCCGAGGGACCCAACTGGTGCACAATTGGGGCCAGGGAGGGATTGTGAGAGGGCTCCAGGGCATGTCCTGCCCATCTCACCCAGTCCCAATCTTCTGGACCCCAGCAGCAAGCTAACCTACAGGTCAGAGTGTCTGCCCCCTGGTGGTCAGTGCGCGTTGTAGCAACTGGTGCAACAGTGGAACAAATGGTCGGACACTTAGTATATTAGCCTTTTATTATATAGAACTAGAGGCCCGGTGCACGAAATTCATGCATGGGGCGGGGGTCCCTCAGCCCAGCCTACACCCTCTCCAATCCCCCACGGGGGATGTCCAACTGAAGCAAGCATCAGGCCTAAACTGGCAGTCGGACATCCCTCTCACAACCCAGGACCGCTGGCTCCGAACCGCTCACCTGCCTGCCTTCCTGATCGCCCCTAACCACTCTGCCTGTCTGCCTAATCACCCCTAATCACTTCTGCCTGCCTGCCTGCCTGATAGTCCCTAACCACTCTGCATACTTGCCTGATCACCCCTAACCACCTCTGCCTGCCTGCCTAATACCCCTAATTGCTCCCCTGCCAGCCTGATCATCCTTAACTGCTCTCTCCTGCTGACCTGATCTCCCCTAATTGCCTCTGCCTGCCATCCTTATTGCACCTAACTGCTCTCCCCTGCCAGCCTGATCACTCTTAACCATTCTCCCCTGCCGGCCTGATTGCTCCTAACCACCTCTGCCTTGGCCCCCACCACCGTGGCTTTGTCCAGAAGGACATCTAGAAGACGTCCAGTCTATCCAGTCTAATTAGCATATTACCCTTTTATTAGTATAGATTACCTTCAGGTGTACAGTGTAGTGGTTAGACAATCATATACTTTACAAAGTGTTTCCCCGATATTTCTAGTACCAACCTGGTACCATAGTGTATATGTATTTACATATAATTTTAGTACGACTCATCACTAAAACAAGTCTGACAATCTCTTTCTTTTAATTGGATTGGTTAGTCCATATACAATGAATGCCATTATTAATATACTGGATGGAAGGCTATTATCTGGTTCTAGGTTATCTATATGTCTTGTCTGGTATTTTGTTACTTTCTCCTTTGGAACTGAGTACTTTATATTATTTTATTTTATCTCCCCACTTAATCTACTAGCTTCATTATTTTTGTTTAATTTCTCATTGGCTACTTTGAATTAACATTTTATTGTCTAACTTTAATTAATATGTTTTATTATGCATATTATAAATAGTACCCACTCTGCTACTATTATCATGTATTCTGTTTCTATGAATATCATTGTTTATTGCTTTAAATAGTCAACAGACATTTAAATAAATTAAGAAAAATACAATTCTTCTTAAATATGCATATATTTACCATTTCCAATTATCTTCATCTTTTTTTTAAATTTCTTCTTAATATTTTTTGGTCTTCATCTTTTTTTACACCTGGGTTTCCTCACTGAATTGTTTTTCTTTAGCCTGGAGAAATTTAATTATCTCTTTTATAAAACAATATTTCAACTTTCATCTGTTGCCACTCTAAAATAAATGTCAATTTCTCCTCTATTTATTTGAGGCAGGTATCTAGATTTCTATGTTATTTTCTTACCACCGTCACCTCCACCAGCACTTAAGAGATATCTTACTGTTATCTTCTGGCCTTGATTTTTTTCCCCAATAAGTGAATTTTTATTATTGTTTTTCAGTGGAATATAGTATATCTTTTTTTGTTTGAACTGCTTTTAACATTTTTTTCTTTCTCTTTGATTTTTAAGTCTCATTATAATGTACATAGGTGTGGGGTTTTTTTTGTATTTTTCTTGCCTGTATTTCCTGATATTTTTGGTTCTGCAACTTGATGTCTCCCATTAATTTCAGAAATATATTGATTATTATTTTTTCAAATATTTGTTTTCTGTCTCCTCTCTTCCCTCGTTTAAGGAATCATAACTACACCTTACCATTTGGTATTGTATAATGTCTCAAATGCTGTGTTCTGGTATTTATTTTTATATTTTTATACTTTGTTTCAGTTTGAATAATTTATACTGGTCTATCATTGTGTTTCTTTTTCTTTTGCTCTATCCAGCCCATCTAAGATTTTTTTTTATTTTAGATATATACATTTTTAATAACAATTTTATTTTTATCTTTTTCAGGTTTTTCCATTTCTTTGCTGTGATTCTCCATCTGTTCACCAATTTTCAACATATTTTCTTAAGTCCTTCAACATACCTATAATATATGCTTTAATATGTTTCTTAAAACTAGTTACAGAATTATATTGCTAATTCTAATATCTGAGTCATTTGTGGGTCTATTTCTATTGATTTTATTTTCCTTTTTGATCCAATTTTTCACTTTCTTCTTGTATCTTATAAATTTTAACTGTATACACTGGGTATTATGGATAATATGTTGTAGAAAATCTGGATTTACTATCCTTTGAGTCGAGAATTAGAAAACTGGCAGATTGACTTAATCTGATTTAAGTTTGATTTTAAGTAGGGCCCTAAGAACTTTGGTTTTGTTCTTAGAACTAAGTTATAAACTTGAATCTTTCCTCTTTTTTAATTTTCTTTATTGATTAAGGTATTACATATGTGTCCTTATCCCCCCATTGCCGCCCACCCCTCCACCCCCGTTCCACACTCATGCGCTCACCCCCCTGGTGTCTGTGTCCATTGGTTAGGCTTATATGCATGCATACAAGTCCTTTGGTTGATCTCTACCCCTTACCACCACCCTCCCCTGCCTTCTCTCTAAGGTTTGACAGTCTGATCAATGCTTTTCTGTCTCTGGATCTGTTTTGTTCATCAGTTTATGTTGTTCATTATATTCCCCAAATGAGTGAGATCATGTGATATTTATCTTTCTCCAACTGACTTATTTCATTTAGCATAATGCTCTCCAGGTCCATCGATGCTGTTGCAAATGGTAGGAATCTTTCCTCTTAAGGCATGGTTCTTCTGGGTTACAAATAGAAGTGCTGAGATGTTTACTGAGACACTCTAACTTGTTGGACTTGAACTCCACATTACACTCTAACCCTAAGACTTGAGTAGATATTGTTGAAATATCTACTCAAGTCTTAATTTTTCTAGTTGCAGTTTTTCCGTTTCTTTTTTATGTCCTTGCACATGCTCAGTTTAGGCATCAGCCAATGTGTTTCCCTTGAAATCAGGAACAAGACAGGTTGTTCCTGATTGTTTTCACTACTCTTATTCAACATAGTACTAGAAGTCCTAGCCACAGCAATCACACAATATGAAGAAATAAAAGGCATCAAAACTGAAAAGGAAGAAGTGAAACTGTTATTATTTGCTGATGGCATGATACTGTGTATAGAAAACCTTAAATATTCCACCAAAAAAAACTACTAGAACTAATACATGAATTCAGTAAAGTAGTAGGATATAAAACAAATATCCAGAAGTCAGTTGTATTTTATACATCAATAATGAACTATCATAAAGGAAAACTAAGAAAATAATCATATTTAGAATTGCCTCTAAAATAATATAAGTTTAATCAAGGATGTAAAAGGCCTGTACTTGAAGAAAGACACTGCAGAAAAATTGAAGATACAAATAAGTGGAAACATATACTGTGTTCATGGATAGGAAGAATTAACAACATTAAAATGTCCACACTCCAGAAAGAAATAATATATTAATTTTAAATATAGCTGATATTATTTAAGCATCTGTTATAAAAGTAGAATACTGTGTTTTGCATGAATTTTAAAATTATATTATCAGGAAAGTCTTGTAAATTACTATTTTTCAGATGAGGAAACTGTAGCATAGAGAATGAGGGTAAGTTCCACAAAGGTCATAACTACCAAGGAAGCAAGACTAAGATTTAAAACTAGGCAATCTGGCTTTGACTTTAATGAATATTATATATTGTATCTCTAAACTAGTCCCTTCATCTGAATACCAGAAAATGATTAAAAATTGATATATATTATTATTTTTTATAGTTTAAACATACTTTTATTATAAGATTATCTATGATATATTTGTTTTGACCCTGATAAAGTATCACACAACTAAATTTTGTACACTTGAGCCATGATCTCTTTTATGACTTACTCATATCCAATGACTTATCAGACAGTAGCTATCTCTCAAATATACATTTAAAGCCATTTGATTTGTGCATTTTTCCAAAGCATATTGACTCACAATGGCTACAAACTGAGTTTATTCATGAATTGGTATTCTCAAATAACCTCATTCAAAAGACACATTTTCAACTGGGGCAAGTAGGAAATATGATATATTGGATTGAGTTTCCTTCATATATCACAAAGATTTTGTAAGCTACACTGAGGCATTGCTAAGTGTGAGGGGTTTATTTTCCAGAGGGTTATCTATTGGTATCTGGTAAAAATGGACAAGAGAGGACATAAAAATTTTCCCAGAAGGAAAGAGTGAGAGAAGTTGGAGTAAACAAAGTCAAGCATGTTCCTTTAATGTTCGACTTATTTGAAGGTATAATATGTTGATATACACATACATTTCTAAAAAGAAGATAGAGACATTACCCAATGTCTCTTTTTAAAATTTTTTTCAAAGGCTATTTATTACAATCAATATCAGATAGAATACATTTAGAAAAATTCTCTAGAGGATTAAGCTCACACAATCCTCAGAGCATTGTGGCCACTTAATAAAAATTTATTGCAAGGAGGAATAGACATTAAAATTGTATGTACACTCATAATGATTTATACCCAGAGTCTATCTATTATGAAATTTTGTTCAGCTAATGTCACCAGGGGCCATCTTATGGGAAAAGAAGATAGTTTATCTTAATGATAGTGACCTCCATGAATGGAGATATATTCTAAAGACTTCTAACTTTACTCTGTATCCTGATGGGGTACCATCACTCTTAATCTTATTTAACTTCCATGTCATTTAAAGTGACTGTCTTTTAAAAAGATTAATAGAATCCATTATTGTATGTGAAATTTTAACTGAGTTTAAATAGCCCCAAAAACACCATCACCTGGAGAAATTGCCATGTTGTTTTCAGGAAGAAGTTTGTAACAGACAGCCTTTTTAAAGTCTCTTCCAGCTAGAGAGTGAATCAAAAAAGAAATAGGTTAGCCCTAGCCTGATTGGCTCAGTGGCTAGAGCATCAGCCTACAGACCAAAGGGTCCTGAGTTTGATTCCAGTCAAAGGCACGTACCTGGGTTGTAAGCTTCTCCCCGGCCCAGGCCCTGGTCGTGGTGCGTGCAGGAGGCAACTGATTGAAGTGTTTCTCTCACATTGCTATTTCTCTGTTTTTTCCTCTCTCTTCGACTCTCTCTAAAAATCAATAGAAAAATATCCTCAGATGAGGGTTAAGAAAAAAAAAAGAAATAGGTTAGCCAACTTAATTTTTCTGAAAGCATTAATTTTACTTTTCACTGGAATGGTACAAGTACTTTATTAAAGTGCATTAAACAAGAAAGCACAATTAGTAGCAATTGTTTTTTCTAAATTTATTTATAAGCAGAAATATTCATATCACTGAATTGATGATGGTTTTTAATATATATTTATAATATATGTATCACTATACATATTAATAATATTTTATGATTTTATTTCAATTGCAACCTTGGAAATAAAACAAGCCTTACTTTTTCTGTTGGAATTTTCCAATTCAATGAATATTGAATGAATATACCACAGAGAATAAAAAAGTTAAGTTCCTACTCTCAAGGAACTTGAAATCAAATGAGGGAGAATAATATATACCAAAAAATCACTATGATAACAGAAAGTGGTAAGGCAATTTTAAACAATACAAAGCACTGTAAAATTTTCAGATAGAGAAATCATATTCCACTGTGTGGAAATTAGGGAAGGTATCACAGGTGGGTGTTAATCTGGTATTCAAATTAGCATTATGAGGAATCAATGCAGGGTTTTACATAAGGATATTGCAGGCATCCTGACACTTATCAAATATTACTTCTTTCTTGGTGTGTTTTCTGATTCTCCCTAACTGAACATAATCTCTGTGCATTGATCAGAGCAGAGAGTCTGTAGGTGGAAATATGACAGAGGTGACATACTGGGCCCAGACCATGAAGCCCTTTGGTAATTTTATTAAATAGTAAAATTGTCTTGAATGTTTTTTAAATCAAGAATGACATAATCAGGTTGACTTGGAAACATTGTTTATGATGGGGAAATGGAGGGAAGTTGAACTGGAGGCAGATAGGTAAGTGCAATGATTCAGGCAAACAACCCTCAACTTCGGTATTGGAAGTAAGAACTGAACAAAGGAATGGTACAAGAGGTATTACAAATTGGAAATGACAAGATAGAGCAATTAATGACCAGTGGAGGAAGAGGGACAACTAAACATGAAAATGAACTTGAGTTTTCAAGGCCTGAGTGGAAAAAAAATATATCAACATGCCATATACCAAAATAAGCACTGAAGGGAAAGAAAGCCAGTTCGTGCAGAGCAGACCCTGAGTTCAGGTTTGCTGATGGTGTTTGACAGGTTGGTGGAGACTTCCAGGTGCAGTTTTTGAAAAGTAAGTTGGAAATGTGGGACAGGAGTCATCCAAGGCAAAGGTAATGGTTATTAACTAGTCTGACATGGAAAATGAGCAATAAGGCATGAGCAGCGGGCAATCCAAAGAGTGGATGGTATCAGTGAAGACCACTGGGAAGGCCACTCTGTGTGGATGGGGAAGTAATTGACTCTATCTACTGATGAAGGATATAGCAAAAAGGTTTGGAAGAAAGCTTTGGGAAATGTTTATATAAGAAGCTATTGGAAATGGAGCCAAACCAAAGTCCAGAGAGGAAATGGTTGGAAGAGGAGGAAGTAAAATTTAATAGACATACTCAGTACTGTTAGCTGCTGTGTAAAGTTTAAAAGACACCATTATTCATTGTTTCTCGTTCCCCAGTTGATTTATGTATGTGACTTGTGTCCAGACTATACTGCAAGAATCTGAAGAAAGATAACTTGTCTTCAATCTGGGTAGCACTTGTACTGTTTTAGGTACTGATGTGGAAGATTTAAATTTTGAATTAACCAAATGAAGTTTGCAAATTTACTTTAACATATTAGATCATTACAGTGTCAAAATGATATGATATAGGCTAGATGAATGCAATAGATGCCATCTTACCAGTATGGCTCAGAGAGGGTAAGTGATTTGGCCAAGATTTTTTACTTAAATTAGTGAGGATCCAGGGCTTCATCCTGGGTGTACTGGTTCATTCTGTAGTGCCCCTTTCTAAATACTTTACAGGTTTACATTCCATTCCTATTCCTCTAGGTCCTCGGGTTCTTAATTTTTCTAGTATCTATCCCATGGCCATCCTCACAGGCCTTCATCAAATATGGCAGAAATAGCCCTTAACAACATTTCATAAGGTAGACAGTTCTTCTAGGGCAGTGGTCAGCAAACTCATTAGTCAACAGAGCCAAATATCAACAGTACAATGATGAAATTTCTTGGAGAGCCAAATTTTTTAAACTTAAACTTCTTCTAACGCCACTTCTTCAAAATAGACTCGCCCAGGCCATGGTATTTTGTGGAAGAGCCACACTCAAGGGGCCAAAGAGCCGCATGTGGCTCACGAGCCACAGTTTGCCGACCACGGTTCTAGGGAATTAAGCTTCTTCATTCCTACCTGTAAAAGATACTAAGTTTAGATAAACTTCTGGGAAAATCAATTTTTCTTTTGCTTGTCTTTTGTTTTTGTTTTGTTGTATTTATTTTTTATCAAAGTATACATTAGAGTTCTCTAAACCTTTTGCCTTCTGGTGGATAACCAATAATATGTATCAGCGTCAAAATCAAATAAGCACATCTGCCATGATAGTTGAGTAGTTGCTTCAGTTGGAGCACCCGCAGTCCTATTGAGGAATAAATTGCCCTCAAGCGACCTTTAAATCCATTTAAACTAAAAGGCCTTTCTGAATGCCCAGCTCTTGACTCTTTAGTGTTCTTGGCTCCTCTTTTCCAAAGCTTATCAAAAGCACTTGGATTGATTGTGTATTGTAGGAAGCACATCCCTTCAGCTTAGCCCGTGCCATCGTGATCATACCTGGACATGAAACAAACACAGGGAAGCAGCAATAGATTCACTTGTTGATATGTATTTGTTGACATGGACTTCACTGTGGGTTCAAGAAGCCTGAAAGGACGACTACCCTGACGTGACCCACTGTGTCTTCAGGAGCCTACTGTCTCCTAAGACACATTTCAGAGGTTTTAGTGCAGGCCAGCATGTTTCTGGTAGGTTCACTGAATTTGAAAGTGAAATTTTTTAGAGCCAGGATTAGAAAATAAATACTTAAACATATTTTGCTTTCTTTGTATACCCACAGGCTTACTTATAGGATTATAAATGTCACATACACATATATTTACACCTAAATGGGCATGGTTATGCTGAAGTTGATGTTTAATGCACATATTTCCATAAAATGCATCATCATAAAATGGAACTCTAACACATTTGCTGAATCACCATTTTTGTAGTCTGATTTAATGCCTGAGTATACTGTATACAACAAAACATTTTTTAAATTAATCTTTATTGTTGAGATTATTACAGATGTCCTTCTTTTTTTCTCCCATAACTCCCCTCCACCAGGTTCTCACCCCACCCCAGGCCCTTGCCACCCTATTGTCTGTGTCCATAGGTAATGCATACATGAATATAAGATCTTTGTATAATCTCTTCCTGCACCCCCCACACACTCCCTTCCCTCTGAGAATCGTCAGTTTGTTCCATTTCCATGCCCCTGATTCTATTCAATTCACCAGTTTATTCTGTTCATCAGATTTTTTATTCATTTGATTTTTAGATTCACTTGTTGATAGATATGTATTTGTTGCCACTTTTTTGTTCATATTTTTTTATCTTTACCTTTTTCTTCTTCTTCCTCTTCTTAAAGAATACCCTTCAACATTTCATATAATACTGGTTTGGCAGTGATGAACTCCTTTAGCTTTTTCTTATCTGTGAAGCTCTTTATCTGACCTTCAATTCTAAATGATATCTTTGCTGGGTAGAGTATTCTTATCTGTGAAGCTCTTTATCTGACCTTCAATTCTAAATGATAGCTTTGCTGGGTAGAGTATTTTTGGTTGTAGGTTCTTGCTATTCATCACTTTGAATATTTCTTGCCACTCCCTTCTGGCCTGCATAGTTTCTATTGAGAAATCAGCTGACAATCCTATGGGCACTCCCTTGTAGGTAACTAACTGTTTTTCTCTTGCTGCTTTTAATATTCTCTCTTTGTCTTTTGCCCTTGGCATTTTAATTATGATGTGTCTTGTTGTGGTCCTTTTTGGGTTCCTCTTGTTTGGGACCTCTCTGTTTCTTGGACTTGTAAGTCTATTTCACCAGGTAGGGGAAGTTTTCTGTCATTATTTCTTCAAATAGGTTTTCAGTATCTTGCTCTCTCTCTTCTGGCACCCTCATAATTCAGATGTTGGTATGCTGGAAGTTGTCCCAGAGGATTCTTACACTATCTTTATATTTTTGGATTCTTTCTTCTTTTTTCTCTTCTGGTTGGGTGTTTTTTGCTTCCTTGTATTTCAAATCATTGATTTGATTCTTGGGATCCTCTAATCGGTTGAATCCCTGTATATTATTCTTTATTTCAGTCAGTGTATGCTTAATTTCTGACTGGTCCTTTTCTCACTAAGATCCTTGAAAATCTCACTAAGTTCCTTGGAGGTTTCTAAAAGATTCTTGAGTAACCTTGTAACCATGGTTTTGAACTCTATATCCAGTAGTTTGCTTTCTTCCATTTCTTTCATTTATGACATGTTGCTTTGTCTCCCCATTTTTGCTGCTTCCCTGTGTTTGTTTCTATGTATTGGGTAGCTGCTAAGTCTCCTTGAGTTAATAGAGTGGCCTTGTGTAGTAGGTGTCCTATAGGGCCCAGTGGCTCAGCCTCCCCAGTCACCTGAGGTGGACACTCTAGGTGCTCCCCTTTGTGGGCTGTGTGCACAGTCTTGTTGTAGTTGAGCCTTGATTGCTCTTGGTGTCATTGGGAGGAATTTACCTACAGGCCAATTGGCTGTGGGGACCGGCTGCAACTACAGTGGGAGAGCTGCTGTGGAGGAGACACCCCTATGGAGCAGGACTTGCTTCAGTGGGGCTTTCGTGCTCACTGAGTCTGCCCCTTGAGTGTGTTGCTTATGGATGTGAAGAGTTGTAATTGGTATGATCTCACACTGACCACTGGTACACTGGTTCTTAGGTCTCCAGGGAGGTGCATAGTAAGCCACTGCCTGGGGCCATTCATCAGGAGCTACAGAGAGATCTGCAGATTCCTCCTCTTTGTATCGGGTTTAGAAGTGCCCAGATGAGGTCCAGCTGTGAAGCAAGGCAGGCTGGTGTTGGTTTGGGGGCCTTTTATTGATAACTTTGGGGCTCTCTGACCCAGCTGTAGCTTGTTTAACAGGTTTTTAGCCTGAGAAAGGACAGACCATTCATATGCAAAAGCCGCTGCACACAGCTTGGGTGGGGTTGTAAATTGGGTGGAGCAGGGTCTCAGGGAATCACCAGGGCAGAGCAAACAGAAATGGCTGCCAGTGAGCCCTGCACAGGTGAGGTCCCAGCATGGGAACAATGACTGCTGCAAGCACCTCTGTCTGGAAGAAAGCTGCCCCTGTGTTCCTGCCCGATGCCAGACAGTCCAGTTTCTCCTCTATTTCACATAGCACTTCATTCATGATTCTATTACATTTGCCTCCCCAGTAGACTATAAAGCTTGCAAAAGTAGAAATGTGTGTTATTTAACTCTTAATACTCAGTCCTAGCATAGTATTTCCCACAGAATAGTTATTCATATTAAACTTTTTTGATAAATTAATCAAGTAGTATTATTTTGTATTTAATAGAACAGAGTCATTTCTCCATTATTCTAAACACAACCCCTGAAGTAAAGTCTCTGACTTTCATACATGCTCTGTCAGAACTCCGGACATTTGTATGTTACCCAGATCCAAGCCAATTTGAAAAATTTGCATAGCGAATGGGTACATGACCTAAGTTGGTCCAATCAGAGTGAGTGCAAGGACTTTCTAAGGAGTTATTAGGAGGAGGAGGGGTTGATAGTTCTCCATAGCTTTATATATCTAATCTCAAGAGAGAAGAAAGCAGAATTAAGAAATAGAAATAGACATCTCTATAAATGCCATGAAAGTTCTTGGAGTCAGTCATTTCTGAATCTGTCACAACAATCATGGATTTTCTTAATTTTTAAAGAAAAATATATAGTTCTTTCTGTTGAAGTTGAATATTTTGTCCTTTTTAATAGCAACCCTCACAACATTCTAGATAACTATATGTATTCAGACTATCTCAGTATCATATAGATCCCAAAAAAGGACAAAAGAAACAGAAGACATAAAGTCTAAATTAATTCTTATACCAGAGCTATTTTTTCCAAGCTAAAAAAATCAAAGTTCAGTGCTAAGAAAGGAGTAAGTAAAAGAGAGGAGTAAAATAGCACTGCTTTCAGCAGGTGGAAAGAGCCCTCCCCGCCCCCCGCCCCCCCCACACACACACACATTCATACTCCTGGGTTTTCAGTCACTAACAACCATAATGCCACATTGGTGAGTGTTCCCTTGCTCTACAGTCCCTTCACAGCATTAGGAAACCCTTTACAGGCACAATTTTTAATACCTTACAACCAAGATTAGTGATGGCATGTAGAGTACCAGCTGACAGTAGACCAAGGAGTCTCAACAGGAGAGACCACTGGCACAGACATGTCCATGTGGCATTTCTGCTTGGGGAAGTAGCTTGTTAGCAAGATTCAGGACACATTCAGAAACAAAACTCACTCCTCCTATTAGGCATCACTTTTTTTCTTCTCCCACTTTCTGGTCATTTTGTAATTGAGCCTGCTCTTGCTCTGTAGATCAGTTTCCCAGGTTGCCACAACAAAGTATCAAAAACTGGGTAGCTTAAAACAATAGAAATTTATTGTCTCACACTTATGGAGGCTGGACGTCCAAAAATCCAGGTATCAGTATGGTTGCTTCCATTGAAGGGCTATGAAGGAAAATCTGTCCCATGCCTGTCTCCTCATTTCTGGTGGTTTGCAGGCAATATTTGGCCTTCCCTGGATGATGTCTGCCTTCATGTTCACATGGTTTTCTCCCTGTGTGTGTCTATGTCCAAATTTCCTCTTTTATAAGTATACTAATCATATTGGGTTAGGGGTCCACCATACTCCAGAATGACCTCATCCTAATTAATTGTATCTGCAACAACCCTGTTTCCATACAGGTAATGGGGTCCTGGGGTTAGGACTTCAACATATCAATTTGTGTGGGTTGGAAACAATTCTTCCTATAACACTGAGGCATCAGCAATGCCCTCATCTTAAAAGCACAAAATTATGAACCATTTTACTTAATGCAATAATGCTAAAGAATAAGAGTTTTATTAAAATGTGTTTAAGAAGGTTGGCCTGTTAGCATAGTTTTGACAGAATTTTAAAAATAAAGAAGAAAGCTGAATGGATCCAGTGACAAGTGAAGTTTTATGAAGGTTACAGCTGAGTCATCCTGATTACAACACAACACATACACACAATTTCAGGAACCTTAAAATTAGAACTTACTGGCTCAGCAAACACTGCTTGAATTCACTTCACCTGTGGAAATTTTCTAAACCTGATTTGATTTTAATTTGCATTTTGAAAGTGCTAAATCTGAGATATGAAACCTGCTTTATTTCCCTATTTCTAAATTAAATTGAAACTTAAGTAACCCTTCAAAATTATTTCTGAAAACGGAAGTAGAAACAAAGCTAAATGCATAAAATGTAGGTGGTACTAGCAAGAAAGGTCATATACACACATAAAGGGTTTACATTTAATAGATGAAGAACATGGGAAGATGTATTGGCGAGAGTATGGCAACAAATTAGATTTTACACCCAAAGTTGCTCTTAATTTGAATATAAGAAAAAAATTAATGTTTGGGGTAAAGGTCTACAGCTTTTTGTTTTTTTATACATTTTGCTTCATTTTTTAAAATGAGAGTTTTAAAGCAGAGAAAACTGTGATCCAACCCCGAAAGAATTTTCTTGATGAGGACCTGGAAGGACTTATGTTTCTTGGACAACTGCCCAGGGAAGATAACATCAGCCATGGGAATTTAAAGCAAGGAGTTGGGGCAGCTGATTTCTCCTTCCTCTGTCAGCTTCTGTTAAAATGATTAGGATTTCTAATAGATGTTTCTACCTTCAATTCACTGACTTAGGAAAATTGCTTCAAGAAATAAATATTCAAATTCTTTTACAAAACTACTTGGCTATATATAACCACTAAATGCGATGATTTGCAGAAGACCAGACTGAAATGATTTTCATTAACAGGTGGACATCACATCAGTGATATCTTTAAACACCTACTCAGACCACATGCTTCAGCATCACAGTTCTTAATCTGAGCAGTTGGAGAGAGTCAGATACAGGCCTCCCTTTCTTTAAACTATGTATCTGTGACTGTGCCACATGAACCACATAAATAGCATGAGAATTAAAACTAACACATGCCTATTAAAATACTTGACAAGGGTGTCAATAAGTTCATTGTTACTGAGGTTTATAAGAATGTTTAACAGAATAAGACAGGAAGAGCAGATCACAGAAAAGAAAATTTAATTAACATGTAATTAGCATAAGCAGATTAAGACCCCTATGCTGGCAGGATGAAGAATCAAAGATGAATGAAACTCAGCCCATGAACATCCTATATAATAAAGAGGTAATATGCAAATTGACCATCACTTCAACACACAAGATGGCCACCCCCATGTGGTCAAAGATGGCTGCCACAAGATGGCTGGCAGGGGAGTGCAGTTGTGGGTGATCAGGCCTGCAGGGGAGAGCAGTCAGGGGTGACCAGGCTGGCAAGGGAGGGCAGTTAGGGGTGACTGGGTCAGCAGGGGAGGGCAGTTGGGGGCGACCAGGCCTACAGGGGAGGACAGTTAGAGGTGACCAGGCTGGCAGGGGAGGGCAGTTAGGGGTGACCAGGCCGGCAGGGGAGGGAAGTTAGGGGCAATCGGGCCGGCAGGGGAGCAGTTAGGCATCAATCAGGCTGGCAGTGGTTAGGGGGTGATCAGGCTGGCAGGCAGAAGCAGTTAGGGGCAATCAGGCAGACAGGCAGGTGAGTGGTTGGGAGCCAGCAGTCCTGGATTGCGAGAGGGGTCCCAGATTGGAGAGGGTGCAGGCTGGGCTAAGGGACACCCCCTCCTTCCCCCGTGCATGAATGTCATGCACCAGGACTCTAGTTATAGATAAAAGGGAAATAGCCTGATTTCTTCTCTCCCTTCTGTTATAATTCAGAGGGCTACCTTCCTGAAATACATTCTTCTAAAATGGCCCCTTCAATAAGTGTTGGCCAATGAATACAATTAAAATGCTAACAAAATATACAACACTTCCATCACCTCAACAATGTTCATCATGCTCCTTATGAGTCTATGCCATCTATGTTCCTCTCAGAACCAATCCCTCTTCTGATTACTTTTCACCATAATTAATTTTGCCTGTTTTAGAATTTCAGGTAAATGAAATCATACAGTATATACTCTTTTGGGCAAGTCTTCTTTTACTCAGTATATTGTTTTTGAGGTTCTTTTACCATATATCAGTTCCTTTTTCTTTAATGCTGAGTAGTGTACCAGTGTATACATATGTCATATTTGCACAAGTGGCCATGTGTGTGTGTGTGTGTGTGTGTGTGTGTGTGTGTGTAAACTATTCTCCTGTTAATGAATACCTAGATTTTTTTTCAATTTGAGGCAATTATGAATAAAAATGCCATGGATATTTTTGTACAAATCTTTCTGTAAGCTATATTATAATTTTTCCTGGGTAAATATCCAGAAGCAGAATTGAAGAATATAAAGGGTGTTCAGTTTTATATGAAACTACCATACATTTTTCTAAGGTGATAATAACATTTTACACCCACACTAATAACATGATAGTTCTAAATGCTCCAAATTTTCACCAATATTTGCACTTGTTCATATTCTTTTTAAAACTTTAGCCATCCTGATGGGTGTGTACTAGCAAGCATCTTGGTGGATTAGTTTACATTTCTCTAATAACTAGTAATTTTGAGCCCATCTTTCTGTGCTCATTGTAAATTCGTATGTTCATACCCTTTGCCTAATTTAATTCAGTTATATTTATTACTGAGTTTTATGGGTTCTTTCTCTGTTCTAGATATAAGTATTTTGCCAGTATCTTTTTTTAAATCTGTGGTTTGCTTTTTTACTTTCTTAATGATTGGTGTTGCTTATTCTATCTAATAATAGAGTAACATGTAAATTACCATCACTCCGCTACGCCCACGATTGGGCGGCGGGAGGCTGGGGGGCGGGACTCGGGGTGGCCTATCCGGCCATTGAGAGGCATGGATCCGCTGCCACTGAGGGGGGCTACCCTGCTGTTGAGAGGCACAGGGGGCGGGACTCCCACCCCCTGTGCCTCTCAACGGCCAGATCCACAGCCGCTGAGGGGGCCTGCCACGGACACCCAGCTGCGCCTCTCAACAGCAGGGTAGCCCCCCTCAGCAGCCGCGGACCATCAAAAGCATGGGAGCTGGGTGCCTGTCTGCTCCGGCACCAGGCCTTTCAGAAGCCGCCGCCACACCGGAGGCTTCTGAAAGGCCTGGTGCACCAGCGGACAGGCACCCAGCTCCACTGCAAAAAGCGAAAGCGTGTAGGGGACCCTACACGTGCATGATTCAATCATGCACTGGGCCTCTAGTTTTCAAATATTTGGGAATTTCCTATATATCTTATTGTTATTGATTTCTAATTTTATATCATGTTTGTTAGGTAATGTAGTCATTAGGATTTCAATGACTGTGCCATGTGCACTTGAACAGAATGTGTATTGTGAAGTTCTTGGGCAGGGTCGATACATGTAATTAAGTCAAGGTGTTCCATGATGTTGTTCAGATCTTCTGGCCCTTGCTAATTTTTTTTTTACGCATTGTTTATTATGATTGCTGAGGGAGTGTTAAATTTCCATATGTATTTGTCCATTTCCCCCTTTAATTCTGTCAAGTTTTGCTTAATTTATTTTCATGTTCTGTTATTACCTGCATATATGTTAGGATTGTTATGTCTTGCCAATGAATTGACTCATTTATCATTTAAAAAGTCTTCCTTCATTGACAGTAATGCACTGTATTTGATATTAAAATAGCTAGTCTAGCCATCTTATCATTAGTGTTTGCAGGGCATATCTTTTTTCATTCTTCTTTTACTTTCAACTGACCTTTGTCTTCACATTTAATATGCAGTTCTTGTGGAAAGCTTAAAGTAGTGTCTTGCATTTTTATTCAACCTGATGAGCTGTGTCTTTACTGGGCATGTTTAGTCCCTCTACATTTAATATAATTATTGATATGGTTGGGTTTAGGTCAACTATTTTGTTATGGTTTTCGGCTTGTCCTACCCTTTATTTTTTTTCCTCTGTCCCTTCTTTTTTCCTTCCCTGAGTTTTCATGCTTTCTAAAATTCTATATAGATTTCTCTCTTCGGTTTTTAGCCATTTCATTTCTCTTTTCATTATTGTTTTTAATGTTTTCTTTATAGATTATAATATAAATCTTTAACATTTCACAATCTACTTAGAATTAATGTTTTACTAGGTTTTGTAAATGACACATCCATTTGTTGTATAACTTTATTTATTCAATATTTTTGTGAAATAGTTGTCCTATATATTATGCCTACATGTGCTATACACCCCACGACACAATTTTGCATTTTCAATTTAAATAATGAACTGAATTTTGAGCAATTGAGAGAAATATGAAATATAGTATTTTAAACTTACATATTTACAAGTTAGAGTGATCTTCATTCTTTTCTCAACACCCAAGCTTTATCCAGGATTATTTTCCTTGAGCCAGAATTTTCTTTAGTATTTCCTCTCATGCAGGTCTCCAGGTAACAAACATATTTTTTATCTCAAAATGCTGTTATTTCGCCTTCATTCTGGAGTAATAATTTTCTTGGTTATAAATTTCTGGATGACAAAATTTTCCTTTTCTCAGCACTACAAACACAATGTTCTTCTGTCTTCTTAACACCATTGCTTCTGATAAGATGTCAGCAATAATTTGTGCCATTGTTTTCTTTTATATAATGTGTCATTTCTCTCTGTACTTTAAAGATTTTCTCTTCATCTTTGTTTTTCAATAATTTGACAATGATGTGTCAAATGTAGTTTTCTTTGTAGTTATTTTTCTTAGAGTTTGCTGAGCTTTTTGAAGCACTTGATTTCTACCATTTATCAAATTTGGGAAATATATTTGCTGCTTCATCCTCTCCCTCTAGGGACCCAATTACATGTATTTTAGACCTTCTGGGATTGCTCCACAAACACTGTTCTGTTTCCCACTCTTTGCTTTTCAACTTGAGTAATGTTTATTGATCTATATTTGTTTAATTTTTTTTCTATCATCTATATCTACTAATAAATATATCCAGTGAATTTTTTTTACTTCAGATATTGTATTTTTTAGTCCTTAAATTTTAATTTGATTCTTTTTATAGTTTCTTTCTGCTGAGATTTGTTATCTTTT
Source organism: Cnephaeus nilssonii (assembly GCF_951640355.1). Lineage (NCBI taxonomy): Eukaryota > Metazoa > Chordata > Mammalia > Chiroptera > Vespertilionidae > Cnephaeus > Cnephaeus nilssonii. Next base: position 96,316,054 of record NC_137076.1, on the reverse strand, counting down.
TGTTCTTTATGGTCTTGATTTCCGTTGCATCTATACTTATAATAGCTACATTAAAATACTTTCTAATACCAAATTCTGGGTCATCTTGAGTCAGCCTCCATTAGATTGTGTTTTCTCTTGAGTATGGAACATCTTTTCTAGTTTCTTCATATATTGTACTTTGGGTTATGCCCCAACTATTGTCATAATTTATTGTAGAGACTCTGACATTTACTGTACTCTTCTCAAGGGTGTTTAATTTGTTTTGTGTTATCAGGCTATTCATTTTCTGAACTCAAATTCTGCCCACTGTCCTCTGTCTCTGAAAACTCTATCCAGTTATTTTAGACTAGCTAGTAAGCTTGGAATCTGTCCCACACACACATTGTTCATGGTTAGCCACATGGTTGGAGTTTACACATGAAGATTTGGAGATGCATCCTTATTACTCTTGTTTTTGCAGTTTTTTTATCTTTAATAACTGTGTGAGTTTCTGTTCAAGTTCTAGCTCATGCTACAGATAAGGTCAGATGGCTCTGCTGTTGACTTCCAGTGAGAACGCCTGTTGTTTGGCTGTCTCACTTATCACCAAAGCATCAGCCTACCATAATGCCTGGAACACGTTGCAGCACCTACTAAGGCTCAGCAGACATTCTGAAATTAGCAAATAAATGAGACTCACACATGCAGCATTGGTGTCAGACAGACCTTAGTTCAATGTCCTCCTCTGCACTATTTTTGCTATTTGATCTTGGTACAGTCAATCTCTCTGTCTTGGGTTTTCGCCTTAAAATGAAGAGACTCATAGATATTCCTCAAGCTTTGGTTAAGACTGAGTTAATTAGTGTTTGGCATGTCAACATGTGAAGGATTTCACTGTTATTCCAAGGTCAACTGAGAAAAGTTCCACAAGAAGAGTGTACCATTGAGGGGTCAAAGGAGGCAGCAACAATTATCATTTAGAGAAGAGTCTTTTTAGAGGGATTTAGTGTTTAAGATAGGCATTGAGGAATGGAAGCTACTTAATTCAAAATATTTGCTTCTAGTGTTTCACATTTACATATTTTTCTTATATCTATAAGTATATGTATATACTTATATGTCTATATATAAAAGGCTAAGTGATCATCTGACCATCTGACCATCTGACTGGCCAGTAGGTATGATGCGCACTGACCACCAGGGGGTAGATGCTTAGCGCAGGAGCTGCTGAGCTGCAGTGACTTGGAAGCAGTGGTTCTTGGGTGACGCACCCTGGAACCAGAGAGGAGGGAGCCTGATTCCTCGCCGGGCAGTGCGATTCCACCTTTGGCCGTGGGTTATGTTGTTGCTGGGGCACTGTCAGCCTCAAATCTGGTTTATTGCACACTTGCATTTGCGTTCCACACCCTGTTTGACAGCAACTTTGCAGAGTGCCCTCTCTCACTCCAGGACCCCTCGGGGAATGTTAGAGAGCCGGTTTCGGCCCGATCCCCACAGGCCAGGCCAAGGGACCCCACCTGCCAGAGGGACCCCACTCACTCCACAGATGCCCTTCCAGCAGGAGGCGCTGCCCCAGGTGCGGCTGGCTAGGGGGGGACCGTGGGAGGTTGGCTCCAGGGCGTGTCTGGCCCTTCTTGCCCAGTCCTGCCCTGCTGGCCACCTTCTAATTAATTTCCTTTCAATGTGCACAAATGCATGCATCAGGCCACTAGTATTATCTATATCTATAGATAACTACATCATACATGTCTATATCTACATATAGATATTTATGTATACACATATATCCTATAGATAGATATAGATGTAGGTATGGGTATAGATTAGACTAGATATATCTATAGATATATAGATATAGCTACACACACATGCATATACATTTAAAATTATAAAAGTGGAATCAAACTGTCATTTAAAAATAGGTCAAGAACAAGGTCAAAAGGCGTGAATGCAAAGACTTTTGCAAAACCAAAGATGATGAGGAAAATCATGAAACATAAGAGTTCAAAGCAGTTTCCAGAATTATTATACTCCCTCTGTCAGAGATGTGCTAACATCTGAATTAGGATCATGTCTGACACTTGAAACTGGGATACAAACTTTCTTATTCAAGAGAATTAAAAAATGTATAGCTCAGAGCTGAGTTTTTATGATCTCTGGAGCTAATCTAATTGTAGCTTCAGATGATGTCAGAAATCCTTCTGGTGTTTCAAAAGGAGTGGGTTACATGAAATATCCAGGCCTCCTTTCTCTAACCTGTCAGAGTAAACCTTGGCAATGTTTTTAATGGTTTGGGAAACCATGATATACTAATATATCATGAGGGAGTGTTAAATATAAGGCAATGTTGACCATGTTAAGGATATGAACCAATGACAAGGAAATTGGTATTTTGGAGTTCTGAGATCTAGACCTGGCTCAGCTACTTGCCGTGAAAATATACCCAAATGACACAATATTCCTTGCTCATTCTTTCCTCATTAAAATTGTGGAGTGGGAGAGGCATTTCATTTCCCTTCCAAATAACATTTACAAAAATGAGTTTGTGAGCAATCTATAAAAAGAATAGACACTGTCATGCTGAAATTTACCTATAATCACGTGGCACTTTCAGAATTTTTTTTATTTAATAACTTAAGGCTAACACATTAATTTTAACCACATAAATTTGTTTAAAATAATGTGTAATTATAAAAATACTAGAGGCCCAGTGTACTGGTAGGGGGCGTGGCCTGCAGGGATTGGCCCACGGTTGGAGCACCACTGATCCAGGTCAGCCAAGCAGCTGTGGACCTGCCTTCTGAGCGGCTGCTCCCTAGTCTGGCATCTCCCTTGGAGCTGGAGCACTGGCCTCTCCAGGGGACCCAGGGGACCCGGTTGGGGCCAGGTCCAGGGACAATAGTACTGAGAGGCTGCGGAGGAGGTCTCATTCCCGCCATGGCCACAAACCCGCCTCCCAGCCTCTGGGGTCAGCTCTGGGAGCCTGGCAGCAGCGCTGCACAGCCTGCAGGCATCAGAGGGGGCAGCGGGGAGCAAAAAGGAGGATCCTGGGGCGAGGAGGTGACAATCACAGCCCGGATTCCTGCCCTTGGCCCGGGGTTCACAGCAGGAACAGCCGCTCATCCTGCAGCCCAGCGGCGCTCCCACTGTGGTAGCACACTGACCACCAGAGGACAGCTCCTGCATTGAATATCTGCACCCTGGTGGTCAGTGCATGGATACCGGTCGACTGGTCGTTCTGGTTGTTCCACCATTCTGTCACTGGGCTTTTATTATATAGGATGTGTTAAAATCAAGCATATTTTCAGTTACATTACATAAGAATGTTAAAATTGTAATAAACAATGAGGAGTAAATTGTTGAAGTTCAAATAAATTAAATTTGCTCACATGGTAGCAGTGGTGTGCTATCAAAATTGTCTTAGACATACAACATGTTTACTTTACACATAGATTCAGCAAGGACCTACCATCTTCCTAAACTCATGTTATGCCACTCTCTCTTTGGCTCACTACATCAGCCCTTTCCTGCCTCTGGGCCTTTGCTCATGCTGTTTCTTCTTCATAGAAGCTCTTCCCATACTCTTCTTATGCAGGTTCTTGCTCTTTTTTTGGATCTTAGCTTAATTATTGTTCACTCGAGAGACCTCTTCTGACCATTCTATCTGAAGTAACCCTCTTTTTCCCCATTATTCTCTTCTTAGCTCCATTTTCTTTCCATCATCACAGTTATTCTCATAGTTAAAATGCCAGCCCATTTTTTTCCACAAATGAGGACATTGGAAAACTTTTAAGAAACTTTGTTAGATTTGAAATAAATAAAAGACAACACATAAGTTCAGCAACTTTTCTTGAGAATCTTAATTTGTTCCTTCTTAATAATCTCTGTTTTGGAAATTTCAAAGTGATACTTAAGGATCAGAAAGAATTTTCTAAAGTATTTTCTTTTGGTTCTAGGACTTGGTTTGAGTTGCTTTCATAATTACAATCATCATGCTATCTGAGCTTGAATTGTTCTACTATTTTTATGGCAATGTTAATCAGTTCTATTTTTAGAACTGATTACAATGGAGAGTTATTTGAAAATGTTATCAATGATCCTGATTGCAAAATAAAATTGCAAATTATTTGCAGAGCTAAGTTTAACAATAGAATTCTCTTTAGTGTTCTGTAATAATCCCTACCTTTTCAGACCTCTCTCCTACTGACTCCGGGATTCTTATCCTAGAATTTGTCATTGTCATTGCCTAGCTATTTGACCTTGAGCATGTCAACTATTAACTTTTCTGTGCCTTAATTTTTGTCACCAGTAATAACAGGATAATACCTTTCCTGCCTAAATCACAGGTTTATTGCGAAGATATAATGAGTTACTCTTTGAGAAAATGCTTTGTAAATCATAAAGTGCTATAGATGATATTTTTATATTCTTGATTTAGCTTTTAAAAGATATCCCAAAGAAAGAGTATCACAGCAAGTCTTTTCTAGAACTACTGAGTCTAAATAAAGTTTACATAAAAGTAAATGTATTATAAGCTCTAATTCAAATCCATGAAATAAGTTTAGTGATAAAAGTTTGGACTCAAACGTCAGAGAAAATTGTATAAACCACGGTCCTGTCTTTTATTGACTCTTTGATCTCGAATAAATTGGAGAATTTACTTGAGCCTTCAACATATTGCTACAATGCCCATAATATCTACTTGGTAACCTACTTATTAGGACAGGCTACTGCAGGTTATGCTGTGATAACAACACTTCCAAAATTTTAGTGGCATATACAACAAAGGTTGATGGGCTTCTCCTCCCACTCATACTGCTGTGGGTCCTTTGTCGGTCAGTTGGGCCTATTTCTTCTTACTCTGGAAGCTTTGCTAATAGAGTCGCTACCACATAAAAGTTTGTTCATCACCAGAGAGCAGGTAATTGTGTACTGACTTGGCTTTACCTGCTTATGTTTTACAATGCGCCCCCCCCCCAAAAAAAAAAGAAGTCATATGGCCTCACCCATTTCAAGGTGCAGAAAAGTGTAACCCTATCATAGGCCTTGGAAGAGGACTAGAAATATTTGAAGGATAACCCTAATCATTGTCCCAAACAAGTTGCTTTAAAATTACATGAACAATAAATGCTTATCATGGTGCCTGGCACATATATTAAGGATTCAATATTTTTTTTTTACTATGGTGTATTAGTATTACCTCACTCGTCTTTATACACAAATAATTTTGAGACTTCCACAATGAACATTCACAATACCCTGATGAAACAGAAAGCTAGAGAATGTAACAGAAACGTAAGTGTCTAAGTTATTCTGTAATAAGGGGTAATAACTCTTCTCCCTCTTACATTCTTGTTTTTCTCCCTTCAAAATAATTGCAAAGAAAAATGTCGTGACTATGTGAAAATACATGGCATCACAAAGCAGCTTGGGCTTCTGAGAAGTACCTGTATGAGGCACATTGAATCTGTTTTATTGAGAGGTATCCCAGAGCCATCATTCCTGATGCTTCAAAGAAGGCATAAAACTTGCAAGTAAATCTTGCTTTTTCAGCGACTTTGCAATTGTTTCTCTGAAATCCCTCTGACTGTTCTTCCATTCTTCATGGAGACTATGCTTCAGGTTGATACTCTGATCCCCAAAATATCCTGGCCAGATGACACAGATAAGCAAGGCAGAGGGAGAAGAAAATGGGAAAACAAAGGTGCTCACAGATGCCTAGCCTGGTCCTTCCGTGCCAAGGGCACTCACTGCCAGTCCCTCCCGAGTTACATGGCTGGTGTATTGCCTCTCATTTAGTCCCCAGGTGTCCATTCTGCTGAAACCCAGGCTTTTTCCCATTATCTAAGAATAAATAATCAGCTCCTGTATGTTTCATGTCCAATGTAAAGGCATTCTGTATAAACTCACAAACAAATTGGTAATATTATATAAAATAATGAATTTATGGAACCATAAGGTCCATGAGAGATAAGATGGGTCAGGCTACTGGTAGTGGCTGCTTCCAACCCTTACTCATGCCCCTTCATCCCCATGGCTCCTGCACAGGCTCAAAAATGGTCATTAAAAATTAATGAGGATGTTTAATGTGAACTCAGGTATCTGGGTTGTTTTGTCTGAAATTCTAGGCAAGCTTCTTGAATATGGTGCCCCAGATTGGGGTGACAGGAAGTAGATTTTTGTTGTTGTTGTTGTTTGTTTGTTTTAAAATATTTTTATTGATTTTTAGAGAGAGAGGAAGGGAGAGGGATAGAGAGATTAAAACATCAATGAGATAGGAACATCATCGATTGGCTGCCTTCTACACCCCCCACACTGGGGATTCAGCCCACAACCCAGGCATGTGCCTTGACCTGGAATCAAACTAGCAACCTCTTGCTTCCTGGTTTGATGCTCAACCACTGAGCAACACCAGCCAGGCTAGATTGTTTTCTTAATCAGCTTAAAATTTAAAATTATTAAAGAACTAGAGGCCCAGTGCATGAAAATTCATGCACTGGAGGGGGGTCCCTCGGCCCGGCCTGCCCCCTCTCACAGTCCAGGAGCCCTCAGGGGCAGGAGGCAACCCAGCGATCAGGGGAAGGCGACGCCCCATCACACCTCTGCTGCTGCCACTGCCGACAGTGCAAGCCTCGGCCAGCCCTGGTTACCTGAGCCTCGGGTGGCACTGGGCGGCTAGGGGGCTGAGGGGACTGGGGAACTCCAGAGGCAGGCATGTGGCAAGGCCGGGCCCACCTGGGGGCGGGCCCGGCCTTGCCACATGCCTGCCGCCCTGGTGGGGCTGAGGGGACTGGGCGCCGCCATCTTGTGGCTGTGGGCACCGCCATATTTGAGGGCATAGCAGTCAATTAGCATATTCCCTCCTTATTGGCTGTGGACAACGCCATCTTTGCGATGGCATGAGGGTCAAGTAGCATATTCCCTCTTTATTAGATAGGATGGTTGTTATATTCACTTCTAGCAAGGGTCTTCATATTTCCTCACTACTAGCCCCAACACCAGATGTGTTTAGCTGAGGCCTGGGTAGACACATAGCACTGGTGTTGAGACAGCAGCTCACAGTTGCTCAGGAAAGTACTATTTTGGGAGTGTGGAGACAATTAGAGACTCAGTTTTATACAGGTGTTACACCTCTGACAGGCTTTCTTTTCTCTACCCCCCCCCCCCCAACCACCCCCTGTCTTTTTTTTCCTTTTCTTTTTATTTTACTAAATCTATTTGCTGGAGTGGAATTCTGGCCCCGAGAGGCGCAGCATTTGTCAGTGGGAGAAGGTGTGGGTGGGAGCAAATGTATTTTTCAAGTCACTGCCTCACTCTGCACCCAGAGCACGACTCCTACTGTCGGGATGGGTACCTGTGAGTCTCCCTCCCTCAGGGGCAAGCGTCCATAGTCGATACTTAATTTGTGGAAGTGCTCAGCCTGATTTTAGAAAATACCTGGTGATGTAAGACTAAGAATCAAGGAAAAAGATCAAGTTCTCACAGTCGCTGCTTGCTAATTAATCCCTGTGATTAACCACCTGAGAGAATCATCTAAGAATAGCTGAATTGGACAGCATTGCTTTCTGTCTTTTTCCCCTCTCTCTTTGGCTGCCCACAAACAGGAGAAAATAGAGGGTATTTGGAAGGGAATATTTTGACAGTTCTAAAACAATAACCAGGCTACATGTAATTAGTGATTTTTGCTTTGGTGAGCTATAGCTCTCGGGGAGAAGCAGGCCTGCCTTTCTTTACATTTGCAGCCTTGTTTTCTTTTTCAAATGATTCAGCTTCGGATATGTTCAGATGTATGCATAAAGCTTTATAAATTATTTGAGGTTTTCATAAAAGCCAAACTCTGCAGGCAGCATGATCAATTCTAGATAGCATAATCCATTTCACTCTAAAATCTGTAGCCAGATCAAGACTGAAAATTTTACAATTAATGTTTTCCTCTTAAAACAAAATCTAAACTAGTCCATTTTAAGCTACACTATGCCAAAATTTAGTCAATAGTCTTAAGGGTTCTACTGCAGGTATGTTTGTATACATGCATATATTACATATAAAGCATTAAAATATATTGAAACCTACCACATGCCAAGCACATTATATTTATAACAAATTCAGATGTCTTTATGTGTAATGTTATATATTTGTATATTTACCTTAAACCTAATCACAAATGTCTTGGCTAAGATGGTCATAGAATCAACCTTATATTTTAATACTATGAGATGACATAAAATTCTATCTTCCAGAGATCTCTGATAGCATTTCACTGTAAGTCACTCTAGATATTTATCTCTACTTACACATATGTAGAAGATTTTTTAAAATGGGATCTGCACACCATTTGGAAATTAAGCATGATTTAAGAATCATAAGAATGAATTTTTCTAATTGTATCATTACTATGCAGGTGTTTACCCTTCCTGGTTCAGATTCTGCTTCCAATGGATCAAGCATAGTTCCTTTGAAAGGGAGAGCCCTGAGTTTTGTCACCCATTAATCCCTTGCAATCACACTGCTGTACAGGGGGAAGATGAAATAACTAGACACTGCGACCTTCAGCAAACCTTACCCATCCCTGGAATTCATTATTTGTATTCACCCTATGACAGAATTAGAATAAATGACTCTTGAATCTTAGTGACTTCATCCCATCTCTCCAGAGCTGCCTTTCAGATGCCCCTCCCTCTCCCTGTGGTCTACTAAGATGGGGGGACACAAAGGAGGAGCCCATGTTCATTCTAAAACTTTACTAAGCTCAGCTTCTGTGCAGGGTAGGCACTCAGGATATAGGGGTAAACAAGGAGGTATGATTCAGCATCTAATAACTTTTATATTTTGGACATTTAAAACTTTCCTCTAGTCTAGATTGGAAGGTAACTAAGGCCAGCTTTTGGGAAGTCTGGCAGCTCGTAGGTGGCATACCAGGGAAAGAGATCAAATAGATAGGACTTAGAGTTAACAATGCATCTGCCTGGCTAGCTTTCTGTGTACCACTCAGTGTATAATCCATTGTGGTCATTGCTGATGAAATGACATTCAAGGACTTAGAGATCCTGAATCTGGCCACATGCCACCACAGTTCTTTGCTGCTCTAAAACATCTGTCATATTGTGCTTGGTCTAGTATACAATGAATTTTTGGATAAGGATTTGTGTGTTTTTTTAATATATTTTTATTATTGATTTCAGAGAGGAAGTGAGAAGGAGAAACATCAATGATAAGAGAGAATCATGGATTGGCTGCCTCCTGCACACCCCACACTGGGGGATCGAGCCTGCAACCCAGGCATGTGCCCTGACCGGGAATCGAACTGTGACCTCCTGGTTCATAGGTCGACACTCAACCACTGAGCCATGCTGGCCAGCTTATTTGTTTAAAATCAGTTAGGGTACCAGTCAGCATTCCCAGCAGCTGGCACATTGTAATAACTTAATAGATGTTTTTTAAACAAATTAATTACTCGGGTCCATCTCTTCTCAAAGTGCTATATCCACACACTGGAATATACAGGTAAGAGGCAGAATTTATTTCATTTACTTAGAACTTATCTAGGATATACTGATTGCATCCTAGATATGCAGAAATTGGAAGCAAATAAGAAAAGGGAAAACGGCCAATGCTATTCCTTTGCCTTCTAAATCTGGTGCTTGCTCATCATCCGCTCAACTAATCACGAGTGTGCCTTGAGTTGAGGATCAAACAGGGACATTGTAGCATCAGAAAGTTCAGTGCCCTTTCTTTATTGAAGCAATCATTTTTATTAAGAGCCTACTGTGCCTTGGGTATGTTCTACATTCTGTACATTAAGAAGCCAAATATATGTTTTCCAATATCCACCCAAACAGATTTTTATACAAAAATACTCCAAACAAATATTGGTTTAGAATGAGGATAGAGCAAGTATACTATCTCAAAAATCTTTTCTAGAAAAGTTAAACACAGTTTACAAATTACATCACCATGTTCAGTAGTATTATCTGCAACTGTGTTTCAGAAGACAATGGTGCTCATAGATTTGAACAAAAAGGGTCTTCTGGTTCTTCGTCTCATTGCTGTGCTGGTTCTTACTGCCCTCTTCTTCCAAATATATATATTCCTTTTTAGGAAGGAAAAATATTAGTACGGTGAAATTGCTGCAGTATTTTTCTTCCCAACTGTGTGCAATTCATTTCTTTAGCTGTGTGTCAGTTGCCTAGGAAACCTTGGTGGAGTAACATTTGATTGGCTGTCATCTTGGACTTATCATGAGAGTCTTGAGCACAGAGTTAGAGTGGTATAGCCCAGATAAGTTGTTCCAAAGATCTAACAATACCTCTCTGTGGTATTTTGCAAGCAGATGCAAAGTATACTGAGTTTGAGGTGTTACCATGTTGCAGGAGGTCCTGTGTGTAGAATTTTGGAGACTCCCGTAATAGACACTACCTAGCACTATTTTCTCAGTACTGCAACCTTGATCTCTTGCCAGGTATTCGAAATGTGTTTTCCTTACCTGTAGTCTGAGATTCTTAATTTAAGGTCCCAATTTGAGAGCCATAACTGTACCATCCCTCCAGGGCAGCAGAAATGTTTCCAAAGCGAGGCTATTTTACCTGCTCAAGGGGATGATTAAAGTATCCAGGCTATATTTTTCAGTCACACTCCTTACATAATGTATTTAATGACAATTTTAATATCTGTAATACACTGCCATTTATACACTACCTCATCCAATTCTTTCTGGAACCTGTGAGCTAGGAAGGATAAGTCTAACTAGCTTGCTTAAAAGATGAGATATAAAAGGCCCAAAGAGATGAAACTATTCATGTGTGATCACAAAATTGAAAAGTAGCAGAGCTGAAATTCATATCTGAGTCTGCTGATAAAGTTCAGAGTCCTCGCCATAAGAATTTCTAATTGTCCCCGTCTAATAAAACAGCATGACCCGCTGGCCTCCAGCTCCCAAGAATGTCCCCAACCCATCTATTTCTCTGGTTCTCTTCTATACCACATATTTTTCCTCCAGACTTCCAATCGGCCTTTTAAATGGTTTCCTTGATACTGCTCTTACTTCTTGAAATGCATTCTCCCCACAGCTGCCAAGTATTTTAAAAATTGTAATGTAGGTGTTTTTGAAATAAAATTTACATGCCACGAAGGCTCAGATTGTAAAAACACAGTTCAGTGTGTTCTGATGAATACTAGTATATACTTCATACGACTGCTAACAAAATTGAGATTAAGAACATCCTCAGAATTCTAGACATTTCTCCCATGCTCTCTTCCAATTCCTATCCCTCAGAGGCAACTGTTGTTTTTATTTCTTTCACATGAAAATGTATATAAATGATGTCATAAAATATGTACTCTTTGGTTCTGGCTTTTTTTTCTCAGCAAAATATTTTTGAAATGCATCCATGTTGTTGCATGCATGAGAAATTTGTTATTTTAAGCACAGTGTAATATACCATTGTCAGCGTAGACCTCAAGATACTTATCCATTTTAATTTTTTAAAAATATATTTTTATTGATTTCAGAGAGGAATGGAGAGGGAGAGAGAAAGATAGAAATATCAATGATGAAAGAGAATCATTGATTGGCTGCTTCCTGCAAGCCCCCTATTGGGGATCAAGTCTGTATCCCAGGCATGTGCCCTGACCTGGAATGGAACCATGACCTGATTCATAGGTCGAAGCTCAACCACTGAGCCACATCAGCTGGGCAATTTTACTTTTGATGGACTCTTGATTTATTTCTTATTTTTAAATATTATGCCACAGTAATTTTTTAGTAAAAGTCTTATTTTAGAACTAGAGGCCCAATGCACAAAATTCGTGCAAGGAGCTCAGCCCTCACAGCCCCAGCTTCCTCCAGAAGGTCGTTGGACGGTTGTTCTGCTGTTAGGTCTAATTAGCATATTAGCTCTTTTTTATATAGGATAGTTTCAGATTTACAGAAAAGTTGTGAAACTATCTCACATCCACTTTACCTTATTAACACCTTACATTAGTGTTATATTTGTCACAACTAATTCATTGATGTTGACATTGTTATCATCTAAAATTCAAGATTATTTAGATTTGCTTCGATTTTACCTAATGTTGTTTCTCTGTTTTGGGATTCCATCCAGCACACCACCTTACATTCAGGTGACATGCTTTCTTAGGCTTTCTCTAAACTGTGACGGTCTCTCAGAATTTCCCTGTTTTTGATGACTTTGAGAGTTTTGAAGAGTAGTAAGAGGCATTTTTTAGACTATTTTTGAATTGGGGTTTCTTTAATTCTTATGATTAAACTGGAGTTATGGAGTTTGGGGGAAAAGGCCACATAGATGAGGTGCCATTCTGATCACATCAGAGCAAGAGTTTAAGTGACCAACATGGCATCACTGTAGGTATAAACCATGATCACTTGGCTAAGAATTTTTATAGTTTTCTATTTTACATTTAGATAGATAACCCATTTAAGTTAATTTTTATGTAAGATATAATTTCTATAATTAGGCTCATATTTATATATGGAACTACTATTTGTTTTATCAGGAATGTTGTTTAAAATTCTATCCTTTCTCCATTGAATTGTCTATGCCTTTGTTAAAAATAAGTTAACTAAATATGTGGGAGGTTATTTCTGAGCTCTATATTGTCACTTATATATGTGTCCATTCTTAAACAAGGTGTTGTGATTATTGTAGTTTTCTATTAAGCTTTGAAGTAGACTGTTTAATCACCCAATTTTATTTTGCTTCTTGAGTATTGTTTTGCATATTCTATGCCCTTTGCATTTGCATATAAATTCTGGAATCAGTTTATCGATATCTATAAAATAGCTTGCTGGAACATGGATTGGGATAGGATTGAATCCATAGATCAGGTTGGGAAGAACTGACATCTTAACGACATTGAGTCTTCCAGTCTATGAACACACAATAAATTCCATTTATTTAGATGTTTTTTTCATCGGCATTTGTCTTAGTTTTCCTCCCTCCTACAGATCTTGTGCATATTTTTTTAGTTTTATACCTAACTACTTAATTGGGGGGGTACTACTGAAAATAATATTTATTTTTATTTATTTTCATTGACTTCAGAGAGAAAGGGAGATGGAGAGAGTTAGAAACATCAGTGATGAGAGAGAATCTTTGATTGGCTACCTCCTGCACGCCCCCTACTGGGGATCAAGCCCACAACACAGGCATGTGCCCTTGACCTGAATCGAACCTGGTACGCTTTAGTCTGCAGGCTGATACTTTATCCACTGAGCCAAACCAGCTAGGGCAATAATATTGTTTTTAAAATTTCAATGTTTTATATCTGGAAAACATAGTAAGTTTGGAAACATAAGCAATGCCATGTTTAACCATTGCACTTCAAATGCAAATTTCTTATTCTGGCCTACAAGATTCTGCATCTCTCTAAACTAATCTCAAACCAGGTAACTTTTACTAGTATTCTTAAAGTGCAAATTCAACCTTTTTTTATTTCTTGACTTATTTCAAGCTTTTCCATTACTTGGGGCTTTTGTGCTTGCCCTTCATTGTGTCTGGATTTCTCTTTTCCTAAGTATTTTCCAATTTGGTTCTGGCATTTTTCATCCCTCAGGTAGCAATTCAAATTTCAAATGTCAGAGTAGTCTTCCTGATCACTACATTTAAATAGCCTAAAATTTCCTTTCTCTACTTTATTTATCCTTCGTAGCCTTCATAGTGCTTATTACTACATGACATCATTTTATTTGTTATTCTTTTTAGTTATATCGGTCTCTATACACATAGAATATTAATTAGATGAATAAGGACTTTGCCTTTTCATTCACTACCTGATTCTCAGGGCTTATTACCATGTATAGTCTTCTATGGAAACATTTCTTTGCTAAGTGCTATTGTGTAGAGTTTGGACACTCTAATTGTACTTAAATCAGTCCTATTAACACCAGTTGTACACTTTTCTTTCCTCACACATCCCTTTCTTGTCACCTGACTATAAGTTAATTGGTCCCCAGTTCCTGCTCACTGAATCTTCTCCCCCAGAAGAAAAGAAGACATGACATGACTAGTATTTGTATGAACTGAAAGTCATCTATGAATGACCCTAAGTCCATGAATGATGGGGATTTCCCTGAATACTTACACCCATAAGCCATTCTGAACCTCTGACTAGGTCTAGAACGAGGCTTCTATTCGGAGGATCCTCACACCGAGGTGATAGTCTTAGAGCTCACAGGATATATGTTACTGCTGTCTTACTTCAGTTTATGTTGGGTGGGTAGAGATTTGCATTCATGGCCATTGATTTTGTATGGATTTAATTTTAAAGTAAAAAGCTACAGATTCTTATTTCTGCAGTCCCTAAAATTCAGTGGAAGATTGTCTAAAAGCACAGTAGATATTATTAGAATCTTAGAGTCAAGCAAAAAAAAAAAAAAAGCCACAATATGACTTCTGAAATATATACATGTATTTCCAACTCTTTCACTGGCACCATTGTGGTTATTTAACAACTTATGCCCCTAACATGAAAGGAGTCTTTCTGACAAAGCAAGCTTGATAAGACAGCTGGAGTTTTTGGAGAATGTTGACCAAAGTAATTACTGTATTTCTGATAGCAGCTGTAAAGTTTCTGTTGCTAGAGTAGAACTTAACCCTTAACTAACTGAATTCTAGGGAATTGATTGTCACATGTTGCTGATACACACATAGCAATATCACTTTTTAAAACATGAGCTATTTAATTGGGTAAACAGCATAACACTTTATTTCTAGATACCCTAGGTTCAAAAAATTTGCAAAAATATTTATATAATAGATGGAGAAAAAGTGGTTCTCTTTACTAGTCTATTTATGCCTGCTCTTAGCCCCACAGTTGCATGTACCCTAACATTTAGCTAACTTGGTAATTAAGTAGGATTGTATCCTACTTGGATACAATTAAGCTTAAAGCAATATTGAGGTAATATAGACTAAAATACAGTACTTTCTCTAATCCCAGATTGCCAAAATGACATCTAAAACTTCTCCTACTCTTCTTTTAAATTATCAAAAGTCATTGCTTTGCAACAACCAGTTGCCAAATATTTGCTGAGTACCTACTCTTTATAAGACACTAATAGATTACAAAGAAGTATAAAGCATGAATTCTGTATTCAGAGTTTATGCTATAGGTATGGCACTGAGATACACTGAAAAATTGCCTTTAGGAGTAGGTAATAAATTCAAAGGCATCATTATGGTCAAAGTTTATTATTTAGTGCCTGGTTGGGATCTTGAATAATATTCAAATTAATGATGTGCACAACATTGCATGTCAAGCTGTGAGAATGAAGTACTGCTGTGGTTATAGTAAAACATGGTGGTCATAATAGTAGTAGAGTTAGTAAGTATAAGAACAACTTCACACTTATTACTTCTAACCCTGTCAACTGTCCTATGGATTAAGGGCTATGAGTTTTTACAAAAGAGAACCCTGAGGTTCATATACATCCCAAATCAGGAATTCCATCAACATTCCGAAGTCAGGACCCCTTGTCTCAACCATGATACTCTTTAAGACGTCAAATCAGGCTTCAGGGAGGAGACAGGATTGGAAGAAAGTTTAGCACATATGAAACTCGATTCAAACATTCAGCCCTAAGGGAAGCATCCATTTATTTTCTATATATCAACCTAAAAATTTTTTTTCAGTTCCTCAACAAGTAGAAGATCACATCAGGTATTTATTTTTATTCCAACTCCAACCATTTGTCATTTGTACAGAGTTTCTAAGTTTGTTTAAAATGAGAAGGAAGCAGCTTCCCTCCTTCAGTGCCCAAGATTGTCTAGTTTATGTGCCAAACTTGGGTGTTTCCATCCCTGACAAGGCTGGAAACTCTGTGGCTACGATGCCAGCATCCTAGAAACAGTACCCAAGCATCTCCTCAGGCATGGGCCCCCTCAGACCTTCATCCCCTTCTCGGGCAGGGGGTTCTCCTCACTGCTGTTGCTTCGCAAAGACCAGACTGTCTCCTATTTTCCAAGAAACCCAGCACCGCTCTTCTCAGTGGCTTAGGCTTCAGGAAAACAAAACAGGCTAGAATATGTCTTGCAAGTCACCTTTCCTTTGGCCCAGAAACAGAAATTTCTCCTGAGACAAGGAGGCACAGGCGATCATGCTATCTTTGTGAAATGGGTGGAGAATGAGAAGGACGAGGAGGAAAAGAAAGCAAATTAGTATCTCAGTGGGTCACTCTGTCACATAAACACTGCAGACAAGTAAAAAGAAGATAGGCAAAGAGGACAGGATAGGCCCTTGTAGGTTACCTGAGATTGCAGTAGCCTGTGTGTAGGGCCTTGCTACCCAAGCATGATTCTACCACGTGGTAGCACCAGCAACAACTGTATCTCATGGCAGTTTGTTAGGAAAGCGGACACTCATTGTGCTCCCAAGTCCACGAATGAGCACTAATAAATGCTAATGAATGGTACTGTCACAAGATTCCCTGGTGGTTTGTATGCATATTAAAGTTTTAAAACTTCTGTAAAGAGGGCAAAAAGCACAGAGTATGCCTGCCCAAAGTATAGTATATTGATCATTTGGTTACAACACAGGGTTTGTGCAAGAGAAGAAGTTTGATGTATCTAGAAATGATGGCTCAAGAGACTTGAAAGACATGTTCAAGGAATTAGAAGTTCCTCTGTATTAACCGGGGGGATTGTTGGAAGTTTTTGCACCATTTGTGAAAGAACATGGTAATCTGTAGCCTCAAATATTCTCTGTAAGATATGCCTTTAAGTCCATCTGACACTTTCAAAATACATAGGCTTTTTCAGGCTGCTGGAAAGCCATTAATTTACTGACATTTTATGATGTAAAGATGTTCTGATTAATGACTTGTGAGAGTAATCTTAGCTCTTAGGGTCACTGGGTTCTGCAAAGAGGCAGTGGGAGCTACGATCTCAGGGATAAGAGAGATTGAATGAATGTTCACAGTCACAAACAGAATATGTAGGGCTAACAGGCCACCAGGAACACAGTATATGAATCTTTCAGGCTTTTTAACACTAAAGTGTGTACCTTTTTTCATCTGCCCTTTGAATTCTTATTTGAACTCTCACCTGAGGAAGGTCGGATGCAGCGTGGAGCTAGCTCTCCTCATCCTCCTGAAACAGCCTCCGGGTTAGTCATTTGCAGCCATCACTGCACATTAGAATCACCTGGGGAGCTTGAAACACTCCAGCCGCCCAGCCATATTCCCAGACTACATAATCAAATGATTATTTCTAGTAGTGCTAATAATCAGCCAGGTATGGCTAGAATCACATAAATGCCCTCAAACTGAGAATTACAATAAAAGAGAAAGTAAGCTTCTGGTTCAGTGTGCGGAGTGAAACGTGATGGTTACCATTCATTAGGTCCATACACTGAGATCTGTGTTTCACGTGCATCATCTGTTAAGGAGTGCCCTAGAGAGAGAAATGTGTGTCAAGGAAGATTTTTACCATAATCCCCCCCCACTTTACAAAACAGTAAACAGAGGCTCAAAGAAAAGAATGCAGTTGCCTACACTCAGGAAGCAGTTGAGCTGAGATTCAACCCAATGGAGTAAGACTTAGAGCCTGACTCTTGTTCCAAATCACAAATCCTGAGAATTATATGTGAATTCATTCATTCTTCCTGATGCTGAACCCAAGGCTATTGAATACAAAGTATTTTGTTGTTGTCAATCCTCACCCAAGGATATTTTTCCATTGAATTTTAGAGAGAGTGAAAGGGAGTGGGAGAGAGTGGAAGAGAGAGAGAAGCATTGATGTGACAGAGACACATTGATTGGTTGCCTCATACCCTACTTCTTAGCCCAGGTGTCCTTTTGGACATCAGACATCTTTCCCAAATCCCTGATCTTTGTCAAGCTTCTGACTAGGATAAATGTTTATTTCTCCAACTAATTTGGTGACTGATATCTTGACCTTGGTAATAACGTTTATTTACCTTCCCACTGCCAATCTAGACTCAATAATATTGTCTGGTTCTCACTTGGAAATCTATATACAGTGTGGAGCAAAAGTAGGTTTCCAGTTGTGAGTATGTCAAACAGAGTTTATTTTTGTTTTATTGTTTATTAAATATTTAATTGTTTCCCATAAAAATAACTGTAAACCTACTTTTGCCCCACCCTGTATTTCTTGATTCACATTAATAGATGAGAATTTTTTTTTTTACCTTAACTGTTTGGGTTCTTGCGCAATATTTAAGGTGACTACCTAGAGTCAGACAGACCTGAGCTGGAATTTTGAGTATGCTATTAACCTGCTGTGTCACTTTGGGCAAGTCCCTTCACTTTTTACAATCTTAGGTACCTCATCTGAAAATTGTGACCACAGAGCCAACCTCAGAGATTGATGTGAAGATTAAATGAAGTAAAGCATATTAAACACTAAGCACAGTGGGTAGTATAATTACCTACTCAGGCAATCAGTTAATGATGGCCATGTAAGACATACACAGCACGCACACATGCACGAGAGAGAGAGAGAGAGAGAGAGAGAGAGAGAGAGAGAGAGAGAGAGAGGAAATTTTATTTAATCTTATTGCAGGCTCAAATGCTGCTAAAAATGATAATGTTAGGAAATTCTGATGGGCAGAATAGGGAATGTATCACCCATAAATAAAGGAGTTAAGTTATAGTTATAATATCCAAAAGCAGATTGAGTAAAGTTCACATAATGTGATGGTCAAAACATTGTGAGTGACAAAATATTTACCATATAAACTTAAAAAAAATTAAAAATCATGAATTTAGATGACTTCCCTGCTTCTCCATGACCTAAATCACTTTAGATCTCCTATCACTCAAGGGAAATATGTTGAAAAATGCCCCTGCATCCTCCCTCTTTGGATGTTCTCTTCTTCCTCAGCTTACATCAGTGTTAGTTCCTTCCATCCCAGTGGGTCTTCACCTCTGTGGAAGAGGATGCACACAGATATTTTGAGGGAATTTATGTTAATGGGCTCTAAAAATAAAAAGCAAAAAAACAACCACAACAACAAACCAGACAGTGCTGCTGCGCTGCCCGTGACCCTCAGCATCACGGTGCCTACCCAGAGCTGCAATCTCGGGACGTGGGGAGGGGATGAGAAGTGAGAAGTGACACAAAATGATTAGTTCCACTCCGCAGACGCAGGGTGCTGGCAGGCTGAGGACCAAGTCAAGCATCTTAGTCGTGAATTTGTTTGTGAAGGTGTCTGTGGTTTGCACCACAAGGAAAGATGAAGAGAACATAAAACCACATTTTAGGACTATGTGTGATGGTGAGAAAATATTTTATTGGTGGTGTTAGTTCCTGACAACTTTGATGAACCTGCAGACTTCCTCCCTCTCTCTCCTCCATTCATACTTCCACATGTGTCCTTGTTAATGTTAACCCTCCTAATAAAAACAAAATAAACACACGTAGTTACTATGAGTCAGAAGCATTTAACATGCATTTTCATTACGGCCTTTCCAAATGAGGGCAGGTTTAACAGTGCCAGCTCTGGAGGTGGATGGGCCGGACGTGAATCTCAGCTCTGCCATTACTGGCCCTGCAACTTGGGCACATTACTTAACCTTCCTTTGCCTCAGTTTCCCCATCTGACTTACTAGTAAGAAGGTTGAGGATTATAATAGTACATGTCTCGTGGGCTACTCAGGTTTGCAGTTGGAGCATGAAAGCAGGTATAGACAGAATGTAAACTAATGAGCATGGCTGTGTTTCCAGTAGAACTTTATTTATAAATCAGGGGCAGGCAGGACTTGGCCAGAGATGCAGTTTGCCAACCCCTGACTTAGGTAATCTTAGATGTGGGAGGAACTTTAGGGATCACCTGTTTTACATATGAGACAACTAACAGACAGGAAGAGGCTGTAACTTGACCAACTCTCCCCCAACCCTCCCCCCAAAAAACCTCTCACAGGTAGTGTTACAAAAAAACTAGTTATTTTTCTTACATAACTCATGATATAGTTTTCATCTGTAGAGTTCCAATAATGATGTCTTATTTTCCAGAAACAAAGGTTTTTCCCTAGGATGCATCTCATACTTTCCACTTATCTTAGATTCATTCCCCAGAAGCAGACCAAGAGAGAAGGATTCTTGGGCAAATGATAAGCAAGTAGGGGAAGTAAGACAGGAAGTGGGAGGGTAAACCAAGCAAGGATGGTATTTATTTTTTTTTAATATATTTTTATTGATTTCAAAGAGGAAGGGAGAGGAAGAGAGAGATAGAAACATCAATGATGAGAGGGAATCATCGATTGGCCACCTCCCGCACGCCCCCCACTGGGGACCAAGCCTGCAACCCGAGCATGTGCCCTTGACCGGAGTCAAACCCAGGACCCTTGAGTCCGCAGGCCTACGCTATATACACTGAGCCAAACTGACTAGGGCCAAGGATGGTATTTCAAGCAAAAGCTCTTCTGAGGATACATTTGAGCATGACTGCACAGGGATCCCTGGAGTGCGGATTGCATCTAAGCTGTCCTGCCCCCCACCAGGTAATCACTGGCTAATGGACCCCCTGGGAGGTTGCAAACTCTCCAGGTATTTCTCAGTGGCCCAAAGCTGCCCCAGTGGCCCAAGGGTGGTATACTGAAGAGGTTGCATACAGGATGTAGAAATCACTCCAAAAGATGTGTATGTGCTTGTGTGATTAGGGGGAGGTATGTAATGCAAAATGGGAGGGAACTTGGGAGGGGCACTGGTGTTGTCTTCTTCAGGCCCTTATTAGCAAAGGCAAACACATAGATTAACCTGTTTGGAGGCATAGACCAGAGGTTCCTGCGATGAGCTAGATACTTCTTTCAAGTTTCTTGTTTTACCTATAATAATTCATAAGAATTTTGTGTTTTACTCTAAGATCGCAATGATTGCTTACTTGAGGGTCTTTCTAAATCTATTTGCTATCTTCAAAAGTTGTTTTAACTGATACCTGATTTTTTTTAATCTTTACATTTTAGATTTTTTTCCCCCTACCATCACTCTCCCACTGTGCTTTCTTTCCTAGTAAAACTTCAGTTTTGGTCAAATAACATATTAATGGTTTTCTTTTCTCATGTCCTGATAATACTTCCCTCTCTGCATAGAAGAATGGAAGGGGACAGCCAGCTCTTTGTATACCATAGAACTCGGGCTCCCAAAAGAAAACAGGAGAAAAAAAAACACACACATACAAACAATTAGATGAGCATCCATTTTACTATTCAGGTTTCTTATAGCAAATTTTTAAGTGCTTTTCCAGCCTCATTTTAAAAGAATCTGAGATACAAGGTTTCTTCCCCTAGTCAGTTCAACTTCACACTAAGATTAAAAAGAAATATAATGCTATGCCATTCCTTACAAACATTCTCATGCCCCTTCGAATATAAAGATGACATAAAAGACCCTCTCAAATCACTAGTGCCTTTTCCATGATATGAGAGGTATTTTGTTTTTCTGTTCTGGTAAATATCTTACTATATTTTCCCACTAGTATATCTTTTTTTCAGTAAAGTCTTTTCCATTTAATTCCAACCAGTTGTGACCTCTTTTTCCTGCAACCTCCTTGGATTATGCTCTTCTTAGTTTATGCCTTTCTTATAACATTAATATTCTATTGCTTAATCTTTTTTTTTTCTATCTTCCTCACCCTGCTACAATTTAGCTCCTTAAGGGAAGGAACATTGTCTAATCCATCTTTTTGTTCAAGCACATTTCTATGTACATAGATGTGCAGTATATTCACTGAATTGCTGAATTAGATTTTGGCAGCCTGTGTCATGAAGGTAACCTTGTCATCTAATGATATTCAAGTTAACTTCACATTTGAATGCTGATCACTCACACTAGTGATTTTTTTCCCTTTTACATCCTTATCCCAGGATATGTTTTTGTTGGTTGTTTTGAAAAAGAGGAAGGAGAGAGAGAGAGAGAGAGAGAGAGAGAGAGAGAGAGAGAGAGAGAGAGAGAGAGAGAGAGAAAGAAACATCTATGTGAGAGGAAAAACATCTATATGAGAGAGAAGCAATGATCAGCTACCTCCCTTATGCAAAACTATCAGAGATGGAACCACCTTGATCAGGGATGGAACCAGCGGACTAGGTATGTGCCCTGATCTGGAATCAAACCCGCAGTCTTTGGTGTATGGGATGACACTCCAACCAACTGAGCCACTCTGCCAGGGCTCACACTAGTGACTTCTGATAATCAGAGACACTTAAGAGTTAGGAAGCCCTCACTTCAGTCTAAACTCTAAGACTATATCTTATAAAATTTTGGCAGGTTGTTCCTACCCAAATTGTTTAGTGTCAGATTCCCAAATGTTTGCATACCGCCTACATTTTTTTTTTTCAAATCCACGCACCACCTGCTCTGCTTTTTCTTAAGAACATTTTCTTTTTTTAATTATTAATTTCAGAGAGATGAAGGGAGAGGGAGAGATAGAAATATCAATGATGAGAGAGAATCATTGATCAGCTGCCTCCTACATCCCTCCTAATGGGGATCAAGCCCACAGCCTGGGCATGTGCCCTGACTGGGATTCGAACCAAAAGGTGACCTCCTGTTTCATGGGTCTTCATGCCAACTTCTGGATAAAGTGCATGTTTAGAGCATGCCAAAGTCCCAAAGTTCCCATTGCTTTTTGTTGATGCATCATTGACTCTAATAGCTATATCACTTCTAAATTTCCAAAAAGATAAGTCATACCTAGCAAAAATCCCACAAATATTCCCATTGAAAATGAGCAAAAGAGTCTACGGCCATACCACCCTGAACGCGCCCGATCTCGTCTGAAAATGAGCAAAGGCCCTGAATAGACATTTCTCCAAAGCAGATACATGAATGGCTAACAGGTACATGAAAAAGTGCTGAACATCACTAATCATTAGGGAAAAGTGTATCAAAAACCTAAGTGAGATATCAGCTCATTCCCTGTTATAGTGACTACTGTCAAAAAGACAAGAGATAACAAATGCTGTTGAGGATGTGGAGAAAAAGGAACACTTGTGAACTCTTGGTGGGATTGTAAAGCGATATAGCCACTTTAGAAAACAGTATGGAGGTTCCTCAATAACGTAATAATAGCACTACCATATGATCCATCAATTCCACTCCTGGGGAATATATCCTAAGGAAACAAAACACATATATGAAATAGACATCTGCACCCCCATGTTCATAGCACTATTATTTATAGTAGCCAGGACATGGAAACAACCTAAGTGTCCATTAACAAATTAATGGATAAAGACGTTTTGATATATATGACAAAAACAGACAAATGATGGGCTCACTTACATGTGAGATCTAAACAACAACAGCAAACTCATGGAAGAGGAGATTAGATTTGTACTTATCAGAGGCAGGTGTGGGGAAACCAGATGAAGACGGTCAAAGGTACACACTTCCAGTTATAAATAAGCACTAGGGATGTAATGTACAACATGATGACCATAGTTAACACTGCTGCATGATATCTTTGAAAGCTGTGAAAAGAGTAAATTCTTTGAGTTCTGATCACAAAGAGAACATTTTTTTGGTATATCTATATGAGATGATGGATATTAGCTAAATTTATTAGAGTGGTCATTTCACAATATATGTAAATCAAATCATTATGCTGTACAATGATACATATACAATGCTATATGTCCATTATAGCTCAATACAAGTGGAAAAATTAAAAAGACAAGTTACATTTAAAACAGTAAACCCTGGCCCTGACCGGTTTGGCTCAGTGGGTAGAGAGCATCGGCCTGTGGACTGAAGGGTCCCAGGTTCAATTCCAGTCAAGGGCATGTACCTTGGTTGTGGGCACATCCCAGTGGGGGGTGTGCAGGAGGCAGCTGATCGATGTTTCTCTCTCATTGATGTTTCTAGCTCTCTGTCCCTCTCCTTTCCTCTCTGTAAAAAATCAATAAAATAAATATTAAAAAAACAACAACAGTAAACCCTGATTGACATTGGTTGATGGGCTTTCTCGCCTGAAAGGGATTGACTTTATCTTAAGGAGCAATGGCTGTGCTCTCTGCCACCCCATGAGACAGCCCTCAGTAGGAACATTTCTACTCACAGCCCTTCATCATTGACCCTAAAACCAAATTCATCTTCCTGGGAGCTTGGACCTAAATGATCTTTATGCAATTTCTGTGGTGAGAGAATTATGTTAAAACAAATGGAAGGCAAGAATGCTGATTACTAACTGTTCTTTAGGTTTCCAATTAGAGAAAATACTCACTCTAACAGACTTTGCCAGGTTCTCCATTGCTCCTTTTCTGCAGAAAAGCTTTTCTTAATCACAAAACCTTTGACACTTTCAGAATATTGTGAAATGGGGATAACATTAGAACTTATCTCATAGTATTTTATGAATATCAATTAGGTGTAGTAGAGAGGTTAGAACTTAAGGTCAGGAAAGGTCATTTAGTATCAACAATGACTTATGTGTTATAGTTCTATACCAAACAAAGGTCTATTTCTATTATTAAGGAAAATTATATGTTAACATCTAATTGATTATTAATATGGGAAATATTGTATTTAATTGTTTAGACAGCAAAAAGGTTGTTGTGCAGTTCATTTATTCAACAAAGTATAAGTGGAGCTAATGAAATTATTTGGTATAAACATTATAATATTTTTTTAAATATATTTTATTGATTTTTACAGACAGGAAGGGAGAGGGATAGAGAGATAGAAACATCGATCAGCTGCCTCCTGCACACCCCCTACTGGGGATGTGCCCGCAACCAAGGTACATGTCCTTGACCGGAATCGAACCTGGTACCCTTCAGTCCACAGGCCGGCGCTCTATCCACTGAGCCAAACCAGCTAGAGCAACATTATAATATTTTTACTATAGGTCTCAGTTACCCAAATATTCAAGTATTAAGGGTCTTCTATCCCTAGTCATTCTTGTTCATAATTTTATTAAATTTTTTATTGATCTTTGCATGTATTTACATGTTTATTCATTTATACCATGATTATTTTTAAAGTTTTCAGGGTGATTGTGTCACACATGACTATGTGAGTTGCTAAAATATTAAGTAGTAATCATCTACCCTTGACATAAATCTGAGAGACCACATATTCTAAACTGATGTGTTCATTCATTCATTCTTATTGGCTACTTGCAAGGACACTGCTTTAAGTGAATGTTCTGGAACCTCTTCTAGTCATACCGAAGTCCCTATGTCACAAAATCTTTATCAAAAATTTATGGTTAGTAATAATACCTCTTCTACTTATGGTAGAAAAATGTGGTTTAATCTGTACAACTTCCATTCCTTCTCTTTCTTGTAATAGCACATTAACAATCTTCCTTTGGCTAATCATTCCTCAACCATTCCTAGTTCAATGGTTTGCATATGGTTTACCCCAACTTCAGGACCAGGGGTGAGAGCCAGCTTACTAATAAGAACAAGTGATAGGTTGATGATGGAACTATGATCCAAGGCCCCATAGACTGGTCTATCTTGTAGTTTTGGTGGAGTTACTAAAATGCTCATCTTCTCAGGGTTGGTAATTGAAATCATTGGAGATAGTAGCTGATGGTCATATTTGGAAAAGAGCCTGTCTGAGAATGAAGTCAATTTTCATAAAATCAAATTGTGAGATGAAATAGGTTAAGCCTCTAAATCCACCTATACTCGGAGCTGAACACCCTGGACTTTTTTAGTTACATGACCTGATATTCACTTTTGCTAGTTTGAGTTTGATTTCTGTCACTTGCAACCCCAGGAGCACTAAATAATACACTACTGAGTAATACACTTCAAAGTATTAAATGAGTAATTGTTGGTGTTTATCATAGAGTGAGCAAGCTAGTAAGCAAGCACTCAACATATATTAGCTATGAATAATAATTATAATTTATCAATCAGAGTGCCTCAAACAAGTTAGGTAAATGCACTGAGCCTGTAGAATAATAAAAATAAGAATGAAAGTCCCTTGTAGAATTAGCAAATGGAGATGCTTGCAAAGAGGGTTTTAACAAAACAAAAAAGGAAGATGCTACAACTGGTTTTAGATGCATAGAAGTGGGGGGAGACTGACTCTGACTGAGGATGGAGACAGATGGTGCTTTTTAATACCTTCATAAGCCCAAGTCCTCTCTCTAACTTTGGAGACCCCTTGACACAATATAAAGCAGATTAAAATGTAACTTGCCCATGTAAAATTTAAATATGTGCAATTATAGACATGGTGTTACATTTTATAGACATTTAATTAAACATTAACTAATTTCAGCATTGCAGTTTGCTTTTTAAATATGGAGCCAATATGTACATTTTTGAGAATTCCAACATTTTTATAGGTTCTCAAAATGCTTGTAGACCCTAGACTCTCTTAACTCATCTAGTGGTAAAGAGCCCTGACACGGGGGTATCAGGAAAGGACTCAGTGGTGTGACTCACATTTGGAAAACTCCTTTTTACACATTGGCTTACCTATCTTTGGGCAGCTCTCAATGGCCATCCCTAAGAAACCAACTGGCAAGAAATAAAAAAAAAATATTCCTTAGGACCTTCCATGTCACTGCTCATACATCAATTTTGTTCCATTACTTATATTGATAAGGCACACCTCTTCTCCCCTTTAGATTTTGAGAAGCAATTGGTAAAAAGGACTTTTCTCCCATTGTATCCTTTCATAGCATAAGGGATGTGCTGCTGAGACTGGAGGTGAATAGAATTAGCATCCCACTGTGTTAGTGCTTAGGTAATGTCCTCACCTAACAATTTTACCTAGATTTAGAGCATCCTTGATTTTATTCTATATTTGAGGCATACTTTTCTGTACTCTTGAAGATTGATTAATTTGAGGCAGTGCTAAAAGGTATACTCCTTCAAAGTATGTCCTGTAACTCCAGCTCTCAACATTTCCTGTTGGTCATGTGATTGTTAAATCCAATCTCTGTTAGGTTCAGAGCTCCTTTGTCTAGCCTAAGAGTTTATTTCTGTTATGTTAACTCAGCCTAAGTTGAGAATAGTAGAGGAGATAAAATTAGAAGAGCTTTATTTATAAAGTCACACAGTTATCAGAAAGAGTGTGAGTCCTTTAATATTTTCTTATAAACTGTGTAATTTTATGGCAATTTAACCTCTGCTTCTGTGTCCTCATAGATAAAATGGAGGTAATAGTAGTTAACATTTTACAGGCATATAGTGAAGATTAGATATGTAAATTTAATGTATAAAAAGAATTTGCAACAGCATCTGACATATTGATATTATTTTATTATTACATGTTATATTTTTACTTAAAGATCAAAATTGATTTATATGTCATCAGATATTGTGATCAAGCATTTTATGGCAGTTTTGGTGTTAGTGCTACTTGCTGAAGGAGAAACATCCAGGACTTGGTGGGCATTTCTAATTCTGCAGAGTAAAACTTCATTGAGCAATAAGCCCATATTTTGGAATTTATGGTCATTTAGGAGCAATTTTATTTTCCAGTATTTGTGAAGCAATGATTGCAAGCAAATACATAAAAGGTATTTTTGACTAGCATAAGGGAAAATATTTGATAAAATTAAACTACTCTAGGAATATTCATTAGCGAATAAAAATAAAGGTGCATTCATATATAAGTTTTATGGAGAGGTTATTTTAAAATGGTTCTTATTTGTATATTACAGTGCAACCAGGAACCCTTATACTTGATAATACTTTACTAGTAATTGATAAATTTGTGCTATTGTATCATCCCCATCAACTTTATTCCACCACCACCACTGGGCTGTGCAAACCAGAAATGCATGAGCCATCCTTGAATTCTTCCCTCTCAGCCCCCCATCCCATCTGTCACAAAGGTTAGCCAGTTATCCCACATAACTCCAGCCACTTCTCTCCATCTTCAGTCACTATCCTAATTCAGACCAAAATCACCTCTCACCTGGATTCCTACAGTAACAGATCCCCTACAGCCATTACTGTCTTCCTCCAGGGTGATTCACACTCATCTTGCCACTCCTCTACAATAGATCAATGGTCCCAAATTACTTCTGCTCAGCTTTCCAGCCACATCACCCTTAGAGTTCACTGACCCATGTCCTCTAGTCTTACTGCTCTCCCTTCATTCTTCATCATGCTCTCCTCTCTTGGCTCAGGATATCTGCACATACTTATTTCTTCTTCCTGGAATATTCTTCCCTCAACTCTTCATCAGGCTTACCCATCTTTCAAATCTGAATTGAAGAATCACTTCATGAGGCACACTTCATCCAAATCCTCAAACTGAGGTATTGGCACCAATTATGGATTCCTACTATTCTATTTTCCCCACTTCACAATACATGCTCCATCTTTATTATGTCTACAATGGTTCATTCCCACTCTGGAGTGTAAGCTCCAAGTAGATAAGGACATCTGTCTTTTCAACACAACACCTGCGTGCTTATAGAAAATGTTTGACATAGAGTAGGTGCCCACCATATATTTACTAAATAAATGAATGACTACTATAGTGAAGGTTAATAGCATGTGGCTAGTGACAGCTTTTACTCGGCACTTATATACTTCATATTCAGAGATGACTTTGAATGATGATCTCTTAAGGGTGCTTACCTTTTGCCTTCTCATTGTATTTCTGGGATCATGGAGGATGCTCTCTAACAATGGACCCTCCCTTTGCACATCTGTTCCAATGTTCACATCCCTAGACCGTGTTGTCAGCAAAGTCTTCCAGAGAGATGTTTTAGTGTTAGTGTTGATTCTGCTTTTCAATAAGGATCCACTTTAGGTATAAGTTGAAATCAGGATTCATAACTAGTAGGGTTATCTCTTTAATTACTACATTAGTTACAATTACCAATAAGAGATATCCCTGAGATGTTACCACACCAAGAACATAAATGACCTTTTATCTTTTCTCCTTTTGATTACTGCTGGATCTTGACTATATTTTCTTTTAACCTTCCATTAATTCCCTTGAAATATATGCTCTTCTCAGGCTTAATCTATGATAAATGTACCAAATTTATGTCCACTCAGTCTTTATAGATTAATGATACTAAGCTTTGTTTGCTTTCCTGCCCATTCATTACACCTCATTCATTAAAATTTGCCAGTCTTATTAATCACATGCCAAATGCTATGTGTGTATTTGTCATTCTACAACAATCAAATGGAGAAGGTACTATTATTATTTTTATTTTTATAGAAGAGGAAACTAAGGTTTGGAGAGGGTAAGTGACCTGCCCAAGTCACAAAGGTTACTAAGTATTTGAACTGAAATTTGAACCCAAAGTAGGGCTCTGGTTCCTGGGCCATCATCAGCTTTATTTTCAGTGGATGACAGTATTTGTGGTTTTGTTCTGTTTCCTGAATTTTAGTCTTTAGCCTAAACTGAAGTGAGCCTAAGTAGGAGGGGCAGGCAGTGCGGAAGGTGCCCTGTGGATAACTAGGGGTCAGGAGGAAAACCCTGTTTTGTCTAGAGGAAGAGATTTTTAGGGCTTCACCTTGTTTTTTCTGGGGTTTAGGAACCCTCCGGGTATAATGTTAACAATCTGAACTTTGTTTTCCCTCCTATATAGAAGTTTGTGTAAAAGATTCCCATTGTGTAAAAGAAGAAAAAAAAAGGAAAATTGCTCGTTTTTCTCTACCATTGGTATACATTTTGATTTCTGTAAGTCTCAACCCAAGTTATTACAGAATTACAGATAGGAGAGTTACAGATTTCAATTCTCTTCCCTGGGCCTGGGGAGTGGAGGGTGGGGGGTGGTGGTGGTGATGGTGGTGATGGTGGTGGTGGTGGTGGTGGTGGTGGTGGTGGTGGTGGTGTGTGTGTGTATCTTTGGATGGACTACTATGAGCCTCTCAGCCCTGTAAGAACCCTGGGCTGGAGATCTGCACTGTTCCTGGTGCTGTCTTACCTGCCTCTAAGGCAGAAACTCCCTCAATCTGTGAAGGCACAGGGCTCTCCCTCCCTGCTCGCCTTCCAGCCCTGGGGAGCTGTAGGCTTCCTGCCTCCCAGCCCTCCACCCTTCCCTCTGAGTCATCCCCTAAGCTGCCCAGAGTGGCCTCAGATCTAGGCAACAATAAGGATGTCAAGTAGTAAATGGGTCAAGTGCAGCTCCGACCAGGACTCTGAGGAGTCCTGGATGCTGTGTGGAGACTGCGAGCGCCAGCCGAGCAACCCGGCCCACTACCGCCTATTCCAGCGGTGGGCGTCCCCTTCTCTCCCCAGACACCAGCGGGCCAGCCTGGTGCGGGGAGCGCCTCCCCCTCCCCGCGTTCCTCCTGCGCCCAAGGAGGGCTCCCGAGCCTAGGGAGTTCCGCAGCGACCAGCCAGCAGTGGGCAAGGTGGGGACCTGGGAGTCAAGGCTGTCTGGTTAGGGAGGCAGGTTTTGGAGTCCAATCCTGGTTCCACTTCTAGCCACCGGGTGATCTTGGGCAAGTTACTTAGCTTCAACGGGCCACTTTCTAAACCCATAACCTGGGGAAACTAAGGTGATAGCTAACCTAGGATAATTGTAGGGCTTAATTGATGAAGCACTCCTGGCACAGAGTAGGCGCTCAGCCAATGGCAAAGATGGTTGGTAGGAGGAGGAGTTAGAAGTTAAGCTTTGGCGTCCAGAATGTAGGTTAGACCTAAGACTTCCAAAGGTATTCACCCAGGGGTGGGGGAGGGGGTAGCGGGAGCACCTGCCCTCCACCCTGCTTCCAGGATAATCCCCGGAGTGCCCGGACGGCCATTCCCCCAGGCTCCTTCAGAAGGTCAGGATGCCCCGAGCCTGGGGGCACCTCGGGGCGTCAGTGGCACGTCTCTCCACCCGGGGCTGCGGAAAGACTTCTTCCATGAATGGAGTGTCTCCCTCCCTCGCCAGCCCCTGAGCGCGCTCCCCGTCTCCTCGGGGTCTCCCCGCGGCCTTGGCTAGCCCGATCCGGTCTCAGGCGGAAACGGAGAGGCAGCTTCGGGGTGTGCCAGTCCCTCCGGCCCCCTGGAAAGGGAGAGAAGACGAGTTGTGGTGCAGAGCGCTGGAGATCGCGGTGCGCCGGGCGGCCCCCAGCTCCTTCCCCAGGGTGCCTGCCTTCTAGGGACCACTCTGGCTGTGGGAACCCGGGCGCAGCCCCGGAACAGCCGGTGTCCCCGCCCGCCCCCTGCCCTCCCGCCCCCTGCCCTCCCGGCTAGGGCGCCCGCGGCGGGAGTGGGCGGCAGCGCAGCCCCGCGAGGGAAGGAGGGGCGGGCGCGCCCGGGGAGGGAGCCTGCACGTGCGCGCGGGTGCGCGTGCTCCGAGGGGGCGTGGGGCCCGCGGGGCGCTTCCCACTGCGCCACCTGCCCTCCTGGTACCGCGTCGCCGCCCCAGCCCTCTCGCCCCTCGCACCCACGTTCGGGTGCTGCCTCTTTCCATGTCCTATCACCCCCACCCCCTTCAAACCCCACTCTCCCGGCTAATAACCCCCCCCCCCCCACTGCAGAGTCAGACTGAAACCTGGAGAGGCAGCGCTGCCTTCTCTCCCCTCGGCCCCCGCCCCCCCCCCCCCCCCCCCGCCCTTCTGCTATAAATAATCCGGACTAGCGGGTCAGCCACGTCACACCCCGAGGAACCGGGACCCCGAGGGCTTCTTCTCGGGGAATAGGGGCCAAAGGGTGAGGAGCAGGATAAAGGAATCGCTCGTGAGTAGTGAAGAAAAGCTTGCTCCTGGACTCCTAGGAAAAAATGGGCAGCATTTTATTCTTCTCTCTCTGGCTTCCTTTTTTATTGTTCCGTGTCTTTTTTATTCTCTACCCCCCCCCCCCCCGCCCTAAATCCAAAGGATTGCTCAACTCTCCTCCCATTGGTTTATTTTCTCCCTCCCCCTTCCACTCCTGCCCCCCCCCACCCTCCCCTCCCCCCCACCGCACAACCCCCACCTCCACACTCCTCTCGCCCCAGGCAGGGGATGCTATTCGCCAAGGAAATAAAGTTCAAACTCCTCTCCCCATCTGCTTGCTGAGACCAGAAGTGGTCTCCCAGGAACCCGTTTTCCGCTCGCACTCCACACCTGCTCTCCCCTAAATGTCTAATCTGGTTTTGCATATTTAAGGGGACACACACACACACACACACACAGAACCTACAACCCGCGAGGTGCAAAACTGCCTCCTGCAACTACCGAAACTTACCAGCCGCTCTGGTTGTTTTTGTCTTAACGGAAGGACAACAAAGATTTTTACTCTGGGTCCTCTTGCGGGGTGATTTTTTTTTATAGTATTCAAATATGTATATAGTATGCATATATATGTTTTTCCTTTTCTCCCTTTAATTTATTTTTATTTTTATTTTTCTTAGCAAGAAAATCTGCTAGGTCCCAGGCAGCCGCCGCGGCCCCTTTGATGTTTTGGTACGCCGTGCGCATGCGCCTCACATTAGAATTACTGCACTGGGCAGACTAAGTTGGATCTCCTCTCTTCAGTGAAGCCCTCAATCCCATCAAAAACTAAAGGGATGTGGAGAGTTCGGAAAAAAGGCTACTTTGGGATCTGGCCATTCCCCTTAATAATCGCCGCTGTCTGTGCGCAGAGGTAAGTGTGCCTAAGGCTTGCGTTTTTTCCTTTCTCACTTTGAAGGGCTCTGCATACCTCGGGCGAACCGGGATCGGTGGGGAGGATCAGATAGACGCTGAGGACGCTGTGGCTGCCGCCTGACTGATGCCTACTTATTGTCTTTTCTTTCTTTAGTGTCAATGATCCTAGTAACATGTCACTGGTTAAAGAGACGGTGGATAGACTCCTGAAAGGCTATGACATTCGTCTGAGACCAGATTTTGGAGGTAATGGGGTTGCCGTGGAAATAAGAAACAACCCAGCTGTAGCCTCCTAAGCTGTCTTTTGAGCTTTGTGCTGGCTGTCTCTTCCCTCTCCCTCATCGTGGTGAATGGAATGTGTCTCGGTGTTACCATATTGAGGCACTGACCCAAACTTAAACCGGTTGGTTACTAGCCAGCACTTAGAGGGTCTTTCAGTGAGAGAGACCCTCCTAGCATGTATTGGTGCTTGCTGTCCTTGGGCGTCACTGTTATAAATCCTTTGCTTCACAGTCATTGCCTCGTTCAGTTACAAATCCCAAGTTTAGTTAATGGTGTGCCCAGAGAACCTGGCTTAGTGAAGGCTGCGGTGAGCATTTTGGAGGACAAGAAGTGCAGACAATTGGTTGAGAAGTGGCATTAACCCCCTGTGCCCGCCTACTTTGGAAGAGTTCTGACCAGGGTTTAAAGTGCCTGGTGTCTGGATACTATCCAGTCCTGCAGGGGCGGTGGAATGGGAGGGCGGGGGAGGACTTGAGGAGCTGGAGGGGAAGGGGGGAGAAGGGCCAGAGCCCTCTTTCGCCGCAGCCTGAGAAACCCTCATATGCCGTTTAATTTTGCTTCAGAGTCTTATGAAGCTCAGAGAGTTAAAACCTGCACACGAAAGCTGTGGGGGTGAATGAGGAGGAGGGTTTCAAGGCAATATATAAAATTCCCTTGGGCTAGAATGTTCCTGTGCTTTTGGGAGTTGTGTGTGTGCTCCTGCTGAGGCATTCACATGTGTAGACAGAGCTGGAATCCCTCATCCCTCAGGACACGTGTGTGCCTGTTCAACAGAGCATGTCTTAGAGGAGCTCCTGTTCCCTTTTAGATAAGAAGCAGGACTTGAAGAATTTGAGGGTGAGACGTGGGGAGGGACTTGGGCAGAGTGTCCCAGGCCCGGGGACAACTCTTGCTAAGAATGAAGGAAGTTCTGAGAAATCACGTGGCCGGTCCTCTTGGTTTGCAGGTCCCCCCGTGGCCGTGGGAATGAATATTGACATTGCCAGCATCGATATGGTTTCTGAAGTCAATATGGTGAGTACTGAGGTTTATGACTGTGTCTCCTCAGACATTCACTGGGGACAGGGGGGAGAAAGGAGCCAGGGTGTATGTGGCTATGTGTATGCAGTCGGGGCAAGGACGGGATTTTGCTTTGCAACCCCGTGTGTTTGTAGTGTCAGAGCCAGCTCTTTCTGGTCCCTACAGATTTTTCCAACTTGGTTCAACTACTTGGGACTTGGCATAAAGCAAGTAAAATGCATCACACATTCACATGCAAAATGCAGCCACAGGCAGGAGACCCCCTGCAGAAGCCACCATTCCTAAGGTCCAATTGGAAACCAGGCTCATCAAATAAATTTCTGGGTTTGGGGTGGGGTTAGCGGAAGAGGGGAAGGTTTTGATTCAATATGTAAAAGAGAATATTACCTACAAATTAAACTGTTTCAAAGAGGCTGAATAAATTCCCCAGGCAATATTCACGTTCACTTGTTGCTTTCAGAGATGGCCTCTTTACTACTGAGGGCAAGCCGCCCCCCCCCCGCCCCCCCAGCTCCTTTAAGCCTCCCAATCACCAAAATAAACAGAATGAAAATTGGTCACCGTTGTTTTCAAAAGGCAAAGTCAGACCCACGTGTCATCTCCAGTCATTTCTGCAGTGTTATTCACCGTATGTCCTAAGCTTGTACAATTTATTGATAGTGGCACTCTTTTGTGGCGACCTCCTTGGACTCGGGGCAAGTGTTAACAGAAGAAGGCTGGGTGTTCCAGACTAGGAAACACTTGTGGGGGGTTAGCCTCACGCAGGTCCGCCCCCTGCTGCCCATGTTGGGACACTGCAAATACACAACACCGACAAGTGTCCCAGATACCCCCACTTACTTTGGAGTTTCCTACTCTGTGTTTTGAAGTTTTCCCCTTCAAAAGTTTCTCCAAGAAGGGCACGTTTGAGTGTCAGATTGCAATCTTACTTTCAATTCTGATAGCACAAAGCACATTTCTCAGAAGATTTTGTGGTGGTACAGTTCTGCCTAGAAATGGAATGCACTGTTGAAGAGAGTGTTGCACCTAGGGTTTAATGCAGACACTTCTAAGCCAGCCAGCAGGATTTGAAATTTAGAACACATACTAACTAGGTCCAAAATACTCTGTAGTGGCCATGCTTTCCACATTACACTAATTTTCATAGCCCCAGAGTTCAAATAAAGAGGAAGCTCAAATAGCCATCCTCATTCCCCTGCACACTGTCCAAAGATAGGTGATAATCCTGAGGTATTAAAAGATTCTGAAACATCTTATGACTGCTGGAGGGAATATTCACCTCCAGCGTGTCCCCAAGAATGTATACACACACTGAATAATTATAAAGTCAGTGTTTATGAAAATACATTTCCTTTTCAAAACTGACACCCTGCATTTCAGAAATGTCTTAAGGACATGCATCTTCTTATTTTATAATTACTTGGCAAGATTTGACCCTGTAGGACAAAAACATAGACCAAAGGCCATCTTGAATGATTCAGAAACTCAGATTTCCCACACATTTTGTAAGTCTCGTGGGTAGAGAATGCTTGTTTCTTAGGAAACTAATTTTTCAGATATACAAATGTCCACTTCTGTGGGACTTTAGAGGTCTTTCATCAGTGTGTATATTTTGAGTTTTACCATAAAAAATTCAAAATGTCCTAATGTTGGTACTTCCTTAATCCCACGTACTTGAATCTAAATTGTGTTGCTAAAACAAAGTAATATAGAAATTAAGCGTGGTTCATTGTGACTGAATTGGAGTCCCCTCTTTTGCATTTTGATTTATTTATGCTCTTTTATCCTCCCGAATTTTATTTTACCACCTTTCCCCTTTATAGGGTCACAAGCGCAGGGCTTTATGGAAAAAATAAGAAATATTTAAAATCCAGAGACAGTGGTGGCATAACTAGATGTTGCTACAATAGATTAAGAATTTAGATATATTGTATCCCAAATTGTTTGGTATAGGGTTTTCCTTTTCTTTTTCTCTTGTTAAGTTTTGTTCTTTTTTTTTTTTTTTTACCTGTATGCAGCATTTTGGAGAGGTATCTGAATTGGACACATTGCCAAGACCTGCTAGTCAAAATATAGACCCAGCTAAGGCGAGGTGTCATCTTTGAAAGTTATTTACTGTTGCTGAAAAATCATGGGATGCTGCAAGTGTAAAGACAAATGTCAGGTTGTAAATAGGACAGTGGCGCAGCATTAATGACTAGAACCCAGTGTTAAAACCCCTGCCAGACCCTTTCCTAGCCCGGTGCTTACACGTGGACTTGTCCAGACACATTCTGACGTGTAAAATAAACTTCTTTCAGCTAGCAATCGGAGTGACCTTACATTACTCCTTCAGAGAAACATTGTGTGATGTATGCTAGTTTATGTAAACATGGTTATTTGATTCGAAGCAGCAGATGGGAAAGTCCATCGCTGGTGTCTCAATAAAATAAGATGTGTGTGGCATTTTGCCTCCTGTGTACAGGTCTATAAGGATTAGGATTTTTTTTTATTAGATTCAGTTCTGGAAGAAGAGTGGATTGATTAAATGAAACCTCAAAATTGATTAACACCCATGTTTCTGCCTTATCATCCTTTGTGGCCTGCAACCTCTGGTGATTGTGACTTGCTTTTATTTTAGCAAATCTCCCTTTGAAGAATGGTAGGCACGCGAGCCCATTTACATTGCTATTGACTCATTTGTACCAAAAGAAAAAGGTCCGTGTCCTTGTGGTGATCCTGGCAGATGACAATGCTAGAAACACCCTGACCTCAGCCAGGAGTCTTGGATGCCAGCTCTGCTTCTGCAGTCCCGTCACCCTGAGAGAGTGACTCACCTGTTAAAGGGGACTAGCAGTCCCGTTTTACCTATCTTGGGTGACAACAGAATTAATGAAATGATGTGTGTGGAAAGCATTGGTGTTCTGTGACGGGAGCCTATATAGAAGCCTTAACACCCGGCTATCACTCAAGAGACCCAGTGTCCACTTCAGCTGTTACCCTACGTGAGGTTGGGTCAGGAATGTACATCACTGTGTTTCAGTTTCCTCATGTTTGAAATGACAGAGGACATATTAACTTGATTTCCAACTCAAAGTAACACGTGACTCTGGTCTGGTTTATTATAATAGCTATGTTGGGTTGGGCCAAAGAAGTTCCAGGAAAATCAGCACAGGCTAAGGAAAATGCAGAAAACCTAAATGACATGCAGTCCCGAGTTCTTACTCAGGAGGGTGACAATGGCATCTTACACAGCCACGTGACTCAGGTTGGCTCAATGGAACATCTTTGGAGGAACGTGGTATCAATTAGAATGTTCCTGAGCAGAGCGTTTGGCTTTCGAGTGACATATTTTTAGATGTCTTGGTTAAACTGGCAAGAATCTTTTTGTTAAGATTCTTGATGAAAAGTGCATTTTAAGATCCAAAATTGGCTCTGAGGATTAGGGACTGAAATAGCTTTCTCTTCATTTAAAGCAGATCCTTCTCCGTCTTGAAACAACACATTTGCCATCCAGAGAGTGAAGCAATATTTCACTTTTGAGGAAAGAGTTCTAGTAAACACAAACACAAATTACCTTCTTATGGGATGGCAAGTGGCGAAAAGCACTGCCTTAAAGACACAACCAAACAAAAAACCCAGATGTTTTCTTTGCCAGCTGCAAAGTTTAAAATTCACTGCAGCGCAAATACTTATTTAGTCGCTGCTGTGGTCCAGCCATGTGCTTGGCTAAGGAGCAGAGCAGTGAACAAGGCCAACTTGTCCCCTCCCCTCATGAAACTTAATATATAGGTGTTCACTATTGATAACCCTGCAGGCTGCTACAGGGCTTATACTCACTGTGAGTCTTATCTTCTCCCTAGAACTTTCTCTGAGCATCCAGTGAGTACCTCATGGTCTGTGTCTCTCATGGGTTACTTTGTGACTTGTTGACTCCTACATCATTCATTTGTTGTTCGATAGTTCAAGTTGCTTTATATTTACATATTTATTCTATCCTTTATATTTACATATTTATTCTATCCTAATTCATATTTATATTTACATATTTATTCTATCCTAATACACAAAGACAAGGTTATTCTGTCTCTCCCTGTGGTTTTGACTATATAATGGTTGGTTGGATGTTTGACTCCTGGTGAATGCCACAAATATTGGGTGAAGTATTTGTTTTTAAGGCAGTGATTTGTTATTATTCACTAGATACTAGACCATATATGTGGAGCTAACCAAACATAGAATCATAGTTCTAAATGCCAAGGCATTTTACTGTTTAAACCAACAAATGTAGAAAGAATCACAATGTAGGATCATCAGTGCTTTGAAAGATGGAATATTGAGAATATGGAGTACTGAGGTATTACACAGAAATTGGGTAAGCGAAGACAGGAGTTACAGGTCTCTGGATATATGTTCCATGCATAAAGGTGGCATATAGGAGAATAAGACACAGGAAGAATATGGGTTTTCATGTAACTTGAAGTGGCTGGAGTTGGGAGTAGCTGTGAGGAGGTGGTAGTGTTGGTATTGAAATCAGAGGTGGTGATCAGATTATGAATGCCATTTCTGTGGCTTGCTGAGGAGTTTAATTTTTATTCCCAAGGCTGTAGGGACCCAGGAAAGGATGCCCATAGGAGAATCGCAGGAACAGATTCACACTTCAGGGTGGATTGAAGTGGAACAAGACCTAAGGTTGGGAGATGAGATGGAAACATGCAAAAACCCAGGAAGGATTGATGAATAAACAGGGATGCAAAGGAGATATAAAATCGTGGCATTTACAAGGTAGAAGTAATAGGACTTGGTGAATCCCAGGTTTCTCGTGGTGTTCTTTATTGACACATAGAACAGGAAGAGCAACCGAATTGAGAAGGTAGGGGTGGGCAGTCTGGAAAATGTTTACTTTTCTACACATATGGAATCTCTGAGTAGAGACAGCCAGTAGGTGATTGGAAAATACAAGTCTAGAGCTAAGTAAGGAGCCATGACTAGAGAGATGAACTTGGACATGTCAGCACGTAAGTGGCATTACTAATAGCTATGTGAATGGATGCAATTAAAAATGGAAAATGAGAGACAGCTGAAAATGGAGTTCTGGTGAGCACTGTAGTTCACGTGGTGGAACCTGAAAAGGAGCCCCCTATGGCGCTTACTAAGCAGCAGTTAGAGAGTTAGTAGAAGAACCTGCAGATAATGACTTCAAAGCTGAGGCACAGGGGAGTTTACAAAAGGAAGGAACGGTCAGCAGTGTCTTATTGAGCCAACACACAGAAGAAACACAACTTCTACAGCTGAAAGCCCTTTTACATTAGGCCAAAAAGGAGCAGGGCCTGGGATGGGAAGTCGAAACCAGCAGCAACAGCGTTAAGTGCAAAAGGCGACCAGTCTGCTGTCCTGGAGTTGAGGAGCGCTTTTCATCCATTGTGTTTTGGAGAAGAAAGTTGTTTTGAAGGAATATACACAAGTAAGGTGTAAGGGGTTGGGATAAGGTGAAGCCTGGGTAGTTTTATGACAGGAGCATAGTCCATAAGGAAGAAATAGTTTCTACTTTCGGTTGCTTACAGGCAACAGGACTGGAAGTTCATGCCCATGCAGGTACTGTGGTCCTATTTGTGGTTGGCTAGTGGCACTTGAATGTTGATTCATCAATCCAGCATTCATTCAGGATTGGGGCCCCCAGCTTTTAACTGTCTAACTGTTCTGTCTCACTGTAATTTAATTTAGAACATCTCAGACTTGTTTTTCTTGTCAGTCAGATGCCACAGTGAAAAAATGAAGTAAGTTCTGAGACTTGTCTCTCAGAAATGGTAGCAGGAGCTCACTGGTAAATGTAGGGAGGGGAGTTTTAGTGGTTGAAACTACACTTCTGAAAAGTTTGGGTCTAAATTGAAGTGGGGAGAGGGCACTTGCGGAAAGGACTCATATAATTTGGCGGAGGAATATCCTTTAGATAGAAGGGCAGAGATTGCAAATACAAATCGGGAATTGGGGTGGGGTGATAGCCAGCAATGGAAAGGATTGCGTGATTGAAGGCCTCTGTATTATCTGTGACATGGGAGACCCTTTCTGTTGAGGTTAGAGCAGGGCTGCCATGGAGATGGGTGAGGTTACTCAGGACATACGGAGAAGGTTATCTGAGAACCATGAAGCGTGCTGAAGGTGGATGTGAACACTCACTGACAACAGGCAGGCTCTAAATTATGTTTAGAAGCCTCCTATCCAATATTAGCAAGCTATTAATGTTCTCACCTTCTTTTTCTGTTTTTCCTTCCCCTTCTCTGCCCCTTCTTCTCCCCTGGTTCAGTGATCAACCTTTTTTGCCATCATTGTAATACTAATATAATAAAATAATTAAAAAGCTACTGCTTATTGAGTCATAACTTGTGCAGGTATCCTGTTGATATGCATTATGTCATCTAATCCTCCAGTAAAAAAAAGTGAGATGGTTACTAAGAACCTATTTACAAAAGAGGAACTTGAGGCCCAGAGAGGTTAAGTGACTTGTTCAAGGTCACACAGTTTTGTTGTAGTTGTTTGTTTTTCGTCTTGTTTTGTTTTCTGGATCAGACGAACTAAGCTTAAGATGTTACTATTACTCCTCACCCTCTTCCCCTTGAAAAAAAATCTAATATCATTAAAATAATTTTTCAGGTAAATACTTTATTCAGTGTCTATTACATATAAGATGTGGCTCCCTATTCTTGAGAAACTTACATTTTATATTTCATATGTGGAGCATAATGTAAACCAAGCAATAAAGAAAGATTTATGTAAGATGTTGTAGAGTCAAGGATATTGCTTATGTCAATTCTTTCATTATGAGTGGGTGCTGTTTAACTTTTTTAATAATTATGTTTTGCTTCAGCAGAGTCTGTCAGATAACCATTAAGGCCAATAATTGTCACTGAATGTTGGATGGTATATGTTTGAGAACTGTCAACTATCTCAGTGGATTTAGGCTGTGAGCGGGCGCTATGCGAAAGACCTCACTCTTTCCCCTTTTTTTCTTTATTATCAAAAACTCATTTTCAATTGAACTTTTTTTTTGCATTGAGAATACATTTTTGTGATTTCTGAAGAATTGTTCCTGCAGATAATTCTCTTAAAGGTCGTTGTGTTTTTTTCTTCTCTTCCCAGATCTTTCTCTCCTCCATCCCACTTAATATATTTGAGACTCCTTATACAGTATCTCTAGAAGATGTACACATATTTGAAAACAACAATGCCACTTGATTTTGATAGTTTATAAGTCGATTTCTTTTGGTTAACTCTTAGGGCACATTTTTGACTGTTGCTTTGTGGGTACCCCGAACAATGCTCTTGCTCGAATGTGGCATGAAGTAAAGATCCGACGGTGGATTTACCCTGCACGAGAAGGCAGGGGAGAGCAGTATTTCGAGTGTTATATTTTAGAAGTACAGCATGTATGCTTTAGTATGCTGTCCCATCCCCATCCGTGATTAAGTGGTCATGGAAATTCCTATAAGAATGTAAATCATAGAACATGATTTTCTTAACTTGGGGTGGGGGGACTTAATTTTAGGGGTGGGCACTCACTAGTTTTGTGAGCATTCTATGGCAGGGTTTCTTAACCTGGTACTATGGGCATTTGGGGATAGATTATTCTCTGTTGGGGGGCCTGTCTTGTTCATTATAAGATATTTAACAGTGTATCTGGCCTCTACTAAGATGCCAGAGGTACCTAATAGTTGCAAAAACCAAAACTGTCTCCAGAAATTGCCAAATGTGCCTGGGAGGGGGGAGTATTGTCCCCAATTGAGAACCACAGGTAAAAAGAAAGGTCTTGTGCTTTTTGTCTCCAAACAACCAGAAAAAAAGATTTTCTCATTGAGTAATAAGTTTTGTGCTTAATTGCCATGCCCATTTATGTTTGGAAGTACACTGTGATAAAACACCAACAGACATCAAAGGCAAAAATGGTCCACATTCAATCACTTCATTGAAATGGTGTTTGAATTTGCCTACGTTATCTTCTGGTCCTTGTCTATTTTCACATTTAACTTATTATTTTATTTTGCAGAGAAAAATTTTATAGACTGCATTTTCACTTAGCAGACTATGAATATTTTCAGTTTTATGCTTTTTTAAAAATATATATAAACCTACACACCAATGAAAACTGGTGTATATGTATTTTTTGTGCCTTTTCCATGAGCTTACAAACATATGAGTACATTGGTATTTTCTTTTTTACTCCTTGTGTATTGTTTTCAAAAAGGATTTTAAAAATACATTTAATAGATTATTAGTCATGTCTAGCTACAGATTATTTGAAAATCAACATATTTACTTTTACTTCTGCACCATTAACTACAATATACAAATCATATACAGAGTAGAGAGCTGTATTTAAGAAGCATGTACATGGAATTTTAAAAAAACGTTTTATGTATCAATTTGACTCACATTCACACAGCTACTCTTGGCTCTGTTTCTATCCTGATATTACCAGTTTTTCTGAAATCACAATTTACATGTTTGGATGCCATAAAAAATACTTTGAAATAAGAAAGTAGATGGTTTTGAGTTTTAAAAGATACAAACATCAGTTTTGTATACTGCTTCCTGTTGGGCATTTTATTTTAAAATATATGTTATTAAACAAGGAGAAATGGGGTTAAATTACCCTTCTTATTTACATGGGAAAATATGGGGGTGTCTTTAGCCCACTGTCTCTTGCTGATGCTCATTTGGTTGACATTCTATCTGCATTTTTACTGCCAAGTCTCATTGCCTTGGTCTATAACTTGGCACCTACTGCCAACCTACCCTCCAAGAGGTGTTAACTTAGAAGTAATTGTTTGGACCATTGAAGATGAAGTAACTTCTCTCCTAACACAGTGCCAACAATTAAATTAGTGAGGTTTGGGAGGTAAATCTATGTGTACCTTAGAAAAGTGAAACATGAATAAGCCATGAAGGAAGATTTGAGATTTTGAGGTATATGAATACAAAGGCATGGTCAGTGTCTGTATGCATCCCCAGCACCTGCCGCAATGCCTGACAATTAGTAGATAGATGCTCAACAAATGTGGATTGTATGGGTTTGTTGGAGGAGTCGTTGAAGGACTGCCATATATCAGGCTAACATAACAGCAAGTATTTATCAAGTGCTTACATCACCAGCATGTGCCAATGAGGCTGTATTGTGGAAGGATAGGAAATGGTTCTTGCATGGGGACTAAGGCTCTCTCTAAAGTCCAGAAGGATCCATCTTCATTGGCTGTAGAGGGAGGTGAGGGTTGATGGAGAGAGGAGTGTTTCAGATGATGGGAGAGTGGTGTTATCCCTCAGGTAGAAGAATCGAAATAAAAGATTGAGAACAAAGTTTTCACAGTGATTCTCAGACTTTGCTGTGCAATGGAATCCTCTGAGTCTTGTGTGAATAGTCATGTTTTCAGGGCCTGTGCCCAGCGTCTGACTCAGTGGGTCTGGCAGGGGGGTCAGGAACCTGCATGTTCAAAAGCCCTGATACTGGCTTAGAATTTTGCATTTCCGTGAAAATAAGAATATGATGAATAATAATGGAAAATTAAAGGCTGTTTTATTCTGCTAATGGGACATGTTGAGTAGTAGGGCTGCTAATTTAGATAATTCTAAGGTGATTGCTATTTTCTATCCATATGGTCCCATTTGTTCTGACCTTGCAACTTTTAAAGCACCAACAGAGAAAAAACAATGCTTCTGTTCTCCCCTTCTGGGAGGGAGCATATGTTTTAACATAACTCTCAAATCCT
This sequence comes from Cnephaeus nilssonii, assembly GCF_951640355.1. Classification (NCBI taxonomy): domain Eukaryota; kingdom Metazoa; phylum Chordata; class Mammalia; order Chiroptera; family Vespertilionidae; genus Cnephaeus; species Cnephaeus nilssonii. The sequence goes on along the minus strand of NC_137076.1, from coordinate 96,272,578 downwards.
CCTGCCTCTCCGGACTGCAAGTTAACTGGATTGTCAAAGGACTATCTAAACAGACAACTGGCTTTTAAACAAATATGCATAGGTCATCTTTTTTAAATTGTCAGTTTTTGTGAGGTGGTGGACATTTCACTGACTACAGATTTTATAAGAAATATTTTTTTAACCATAATCTTAGGTGGAATGGTCTGTAGGTCATTTTAAAGAATATCATAACATAAGAAGCAGAGATGTGAAAGATTTTTAAATGTAAGTGAGTAGTTGCCAGTTATTAGGTTGTAAAATCTAATCACCATTCTGTGTCCTTACTGTTATTGAAGCCACTATGATCAAAAAAAGAAAGTTAATTACTTCTTCTGTTAGTTTTCCTTGACCTACATACAGACAAAGAAACGTCAAGACTTATTTTGTAAATACGTACCGCTGTTTCTTTGGCCAAATAAGTATTTGAGTTAATAGACTGAAGATCTCTTATAGTGTTTTCTGATTGACCAGTTGCATAAATTACTCCTTTTTCAAGCTTGGCTTCCCCAGCCCTCGCTTTCTGCTCTGCTGGGGCTGATCTGCAAGGCTGTGTCAATTTGCATCTGGTTTATGTGTTGGAAGAATGCTCCTAGGTGTTTACTGGAATCACATGAATATGCCTGTGTGGCAAACCAGTGTTGTTGTTTTTTAAATATAAGTCAATAGAGCATGATGCCCTTATTATTTTAAAAGTCATAATCTTAGGTACTTGCCAAATTTACAGGTGAAAGACCTGCAAAATTATAGACCCCAAGAAAAACAGAGTTTTTCTTATTTCTTTCAGATTTTTTGGAATGTTTTATTTTAGACTTTATTTTGGGATGCATTATGTTATTTTAGGGTTTTGGAGGCCAAATTCTGTTCTATAAGGAATTTGAATAAAACCATTTTGCCAATGTCTTTTTTTAACACCATGAAGTAATATTTTCTGGCAATTATACTATTACTTGGTTATTTAGAGAGATCCACTATCATTTTAATATCTTAATTGCACATTTTCTTAGAGAACATAAAACACTTTCTATTTACTGAGTCACCTTTGAAAACCACATTTTAAAATGACTTTATCTTGTTATTTCACAAAACTGACTGTGCTTATCACCACCATCTAGACCACATCGGGGGAAATGTGTTATAACAGAATTTTCTTTACTTAGGATGCTTTAGTCAAGGGCAAATGTTCTAAATATGTCCAGTGGTAAAATTCCCAGATTTGGGGGGGGAAAAAACACAAAAAACAAAACCCTCTTACTTATTTATGCTGTCATTTTAAAAAATAGCCACACTCCGGGAGCTCTGGGTTTACAGTTTTATTGTTGTTTGAATGATTAGTGCAGTCATAGAAGGAAAAACTGGATTAAATCAGAAACTCCTTATGCTGTTGGGCTTTAAAGAGAGAGAGAGGAGGATGGAGAGATACATATGTGGTTTCTATCATTGAGGAGTTTGTAAGATTCTTCCAGTAGGTGAGAAATAGCTGGAGACTCTTTTCACGTGGTTAGCAAAGATTTGCTTAGTATAAATGAGTATTTTATAAAATATGCCACAAGGATTGGCCATGTAAGAATGTGGATATATTCAGGGACTGTCCTTTTGAATTGATATGACAGGGAATTAACAGTATGAAAGTACATGTAGATTATCTCTGTTCTTCTAAGCGTTGGTATAAACAAACAATTTGAATAACCAGGGTCAATGAAAAAAAGGATTTGAAAAAGTACATTATACCTTTGACATAAAACTGAGTTATATTTTCCTATGATTGTCAATGTTACTAAAAATTACTATCATTTATTAAGAAGCTTCTGTAAAATGACATGTAATCATTAGGGTTTATGGGTACGTTGATGATTATGATCTGTTTTTTTTTCTTGGTTGTTATAAATCATCTTTCATCACTGAGAAATGAACTCAGTTCTTGCTCAAAAAAACAAAAATCTGCTCTGAAAATAAGTATATGGTGATCCTGAGAATTAATAACAAAATTCATTTTTTATTAAATTTTATGAGAGACTTTTAGAACCAAGAAAATGTCAGCCCTACATATCTCATTATTTTAATAAGGTGCTATCTAGCTCAGAATACTCAATGAAATGATGATTGGCATTTGTGTGAAATGATAATTGTGATGTATTTCAGGGTCAGTCTGAGAGATTTTAGTTGAATGCATTTGTGTTCCTAAAGGTTGGAAAAATATGTGGCTTAAACAAAATATTTCTAAACTCCTTTTTTTACTTTATCAAATAAACAACTGGTTTGGTAAAAATTAAGGATAAAATTAGGCCAGATGCAGCCTAATTTTATTTATATATATAAAATTTTAAAATACTATGTTCTGTATTTCTTTTTAAAGCAAGCTATTCTTGTCCTAAAATACTGTGCATTTTAAGAGATTATTTCTATAATTAATGTGAAATGGTCAGTAGGGCCAATATTTATTTCAAAAACAGGAACTAGGAAGTTCAGGATTTTCCCTCAATTTGTCACTGATGATAAAACCTTGTACAAATTTCTTAGATTCTGCTCCACAGTTTCTATACTGGAAATTAAGTGAAAGATATAAGGTAATGTTTAGCTGTTACGTTTGCTTTCTAAAGTAGGTAATTTTGCCTGTCTTATACTTTTCTTAAAATTCTGTGATTTTTAATTCTGAATAGTTATTACCTATTTCTGCCCCTTATAGAAAAATCAGTAATATAATAAACTGAAAAGTGAAGACCTTTATTTTCCATTACTCAGAAATGGATACTGTTGGCAAAATGACCACCAAACCTCCAGACTTTTAGGAAATTCACATGAAGTCACGCAAAATAGAATTACAGTGTTTTAGAATATGATTTCTGCACTTAACATTTTGTGAACATCTTTGGATGCACCTACAACTTTTCTACAACATAAAATCCAGTGGTTGCTTAGAATTTCATTGTATGGCTGTACCATATCAACTCTCTGTTGAAGAACATTATCATTATTCATAGTTTTTTACTATTGTGAGCTAAACTATATTAAAGAGTCCCCTATGTGCGCTTTTGATGCAATTGTAAAATTATTTCCCCCTGGTAAATTCTTAGAAGTGAGATTACTGGAACCCAGAGTATGTACATTTTAGATATTGAAACATATTAACAAAGCTATGCTTCCTTTATAAACAGTGCTAGTGTGTATTCACATCACCAGCGTCTGAGAGTTTCATTGCACACACAGACCAGTCTTAGGTGTCCTCCTTAGTATGTTCATTCTTTCTACCTTTGCTAATCTGTTAGGTAAAATTGGTAATTTTCTTGATTAATTAAAAATTTTATATCCAGGTAACTATTTCAGATACTTTTTTTGTGTTTTATAGTCCATTGTGTTTCTTCTCTCTGATTGCCTTTTCATGTCCTTTATTAGTTTCTTTTCTATAAGAGGACTCATTTTTTTCTTAACAATTTATTGTAGCATCTTATACATGAAGACAATAAACCTTCTGTTATATATTGCAAAACTAGTTTCTTGTGTAGTAACTTTGTGAGAACTATCTTTTAGTGTCCAGAAGATTTAGTACATAAAATATGTTAGGATTTTTGACCTTGGTTTTCAGACTTTAAAAAGTCTTTTCCACCCCAAGATTTTTAAAACATGTTCAAATGATCTTTCAGTAGTTTGTGTTTGTTTTTTCCCCCCATAAATGCTGAATCCATTTGAGATGTTTTGGAGTAAGTTCTAAAGCAGGACTAAACATGGATAGGAGAAATAGAGACACATAGGTAGAAAGATGTCATAGTAACATTTAATGAAATACTCTCTTTTCCCTAATGATTTGAAATGTTGTCTATCATATAGGAAATCTTATGTCCTTAAGTATTTATACTCTGTAATTTGCTGCATGAGTATTTTTTCATATTTTTGTGCTAGGCCCATGTGCTTTTAATTGTTTTAGCTTTAAATAGCAACACAAATCTCCCCTCATTATGTTTCTACTTAATTATACTTAACTATTATGAAATAATTATGTTTTTAAATAATAATTAAATATTGGCAAGTTGAAAAACACTACTAGTATTTTGTTAATCCTTTAACATTTATTGAGGAACTAGAAGCCTGGTGCACGAAATTCGTGCACGGCGGGGGGTTGTCCCTCAGCCCAGCCTGTACCCTCTCCAATCTGGGACTCCTGGAGGGATGTCCGACTGCCCGTTTAGGCCCGATCCTGGTGGGATCGGGCCTAAACGGGCAGTCGGACATCCCTCTCACAATCCAGGACTGCTGGCTCCCAACTGCTTGCCTGCCTGCCTTCCTGATTGCCCCTAACCGCTTCTGCCTGCCAGCCTGATCACCCCCTAACCACTCCGCTGCCAGCCTGGTTGATGTCTAACTGCTCCCCTGCCAGCCTGTTTGCCCCCAACTTCCCTCCTCTGCCAGCCTGGTCACCCCTAACTGCCCTCTCTTGCAGGGTTGATCACCTCCAACTGCCCTCCCTTGCAAGCCTGGTCCCTCTCAACTGCCCTCCCTTGCAGGCCTGGTCCCTCTCAACTGCCCTCCCTTGCAGGCCGGGTGCCTCCCAACTGCTCTCTCCTGCTGGCCATCTTGTAGTGGCCATCTTGTGTCCACATGGGGGCAGGATCTTTGACCACATGGAGGCAGCTATATTGTGTGTTGCAGTCATGATCAATCTGTATAGTACTCTTTTATTAGATAGGATAGAGGCCTGGTGCACGGGTGGGGGCCAGCTGGTTTGCCCTGAAGGGTGTCACAGATAAGGGTGGGGGTTCCCTTGGGGTGTGGGGCGGCCTGAGCGAGGGGCCTGTGGTGGTTTGCAGGCCTGCCACGCCCCCTGGCAGCCTAAGCAGAGGCCCTGGTATCTGGAATTTATTTTCCTTCTACAATTGAAACTTTGTAGCCTGGGGCGGCAGCCATTTCTGGGGCCGTTAATTCACCTTCTACAATTGAAACTTTGTAGCCTTAAGTGGGTGGGCCCGGCCAGGGTGTGCGGAAAGCTTTGCTTCCCCTGTTGCCGCAGGCAACCCTGGCCTGCTCTCTCAAGCTCCATTCTGCCGCCATTTGTTTCAATTTGTTTACCTTCTATAATTGAAACTTTGTAGCTTGAGTGGAGGCTTAGGCCTGCAACGGCTATGGAAAGCTTGGCTTCCTCTGTTACCTGGGAAACCTTGCTCTCTGTGGCTGTAGCCATCTTGGATTGGGGTTAATTTGCATACTCGCCCTGATTGGCTGGTGGGCGTGGCTTGGCTGGTGGGTGTGGCTTATGTAGCGGAGTGATGGTTAATTTGCATATTAGCATTTTATTAGAGAGGATTAAAAAGGAAATTTACTTCTCAACAATATTGGTTTTTCCTACTAAAGAACATAATAATTTTGTCCATTTATGCATATTCTTTTATGTCTTTCAGTAAAAATTTACCATTTTCTCTACGTAAGTCTTGCATGTGTCTTGTTAAATTTATTCCCATAGGCCTTACATAATTCTAGTTAAATTTATTCTTCAGTACTTTGCAGTTTTTATGGTTATTGTAAATGAGATTTTTATATCCAATTATTATTATTTTGAATTCTTTCCAAAAGAACAAATGCCATATATCCATATCAAATGGGGTATCTTTTAACTTAAAACTCAGGATTCCATTTCCATTTCAATTTATGCATGAGGGTGCCTTGGGTATCACTAACATATTTGAAATATATATGTAGGAACATCATGCATGTTTTTGCAGCTTATTATGATCCTAATCAATTTAAACATTTTAGATGATTGTTTTATTTCAGTTTCAGTCTTCTACTATATAGGATTCATTTACTTGGGCCTATAGAACCAGCATTAATTATCACTGAGGGCATAGCTTTAAAGATTCCTTCTATTTTTAAAAAAAACTTAGATTTAAAACAATAGTCTCTGATTACTATATCCTATTTTTATGTTGCACATTATAAACCTTATGAAAATAAGAAAACTATTTTGGATATATTAAGTCAAATCATCATCATGTGCTCCATATAAACTCTGCTGTCCATTATTTGAGGTATCAATGGTTTCAGCACAGCCCGGCTGGCCTGGTTCAGTGGTTGAGCATAGACCCATGAACCCGGAGGTCATGGTTAAATTCCCGGTCAGGGCATATGCCCGGGTTGAGGGCTCAATCCCCAATGTGGGGTGTGCAGTAGGCAGTTGATCAGTGATTCTTTGTCATCATTGATGTTTCTATCTTTCTTTCCCTCTCCCTTCCTTTCTGAAATCAATAAAAGTATATTTAAAAAATAGTTTCAGTACAAATAGTTGAAGAAGGCTATTTCATATTGATAAATTTACAACCAGAGGATGAAACAGTGTAACTGACGCAGTGTGTGTGACTGTTGCTGCCAATACCCGTTTCAGAGTGAAGACTTGCCTGGATTCAACACTAAATCTGATCATAAGTTTTGTCCAGGGTCTTGATCACCAAAAGATCTAGAACTATAAAGCTCTTCCATTATGGTCGTCCAAATTAAGAATTGGTTTTGCTGTTTTTAAATACATTGACTTGTCCATCTGCTGTACTATACAGTTTGAATTGTCATTTTGATCCCATCAGCTAAGAATGGCTTAGTTATGCATGAAATTGAGATTTCTGGAAAATATCTCAATGTATGTTACTAAAGTTCAAAGAAAATACGCTATATACATTTTAGGGGATTTAGTGGCTCCTTAGTTGAATTGTAACTTCTATTAAGTTACAGTCAGGTGTGCCTTTGAGAGAAAAGTCAAAAGCTCAAACATTTTAAGAAAAAAGAATTTCTATAAACTAGCTCAGCATTGTCAATAGCATATAGTATTTGGCTGTCATATAGTATATGTGACCTGATAACAGATGGACACTTTTGAGAAGTATTTGGTCGTCACAGGCATAGACACACACACACACACACACACACACACACACACACACACACACACCAGCATAGACACAAACACACACACACACACACACACACACACACACACACACACACAATACAAAATTGAATATAAAATAGTTATTTCTTCCTGTTTAAGTAGGAACTTAGCATCCTCAGGTTGAATTATTTAGTACTGATAAACTAAAATTAGATGCATAGCATACTGGGATCTCACATGAAATAGCAATGCCACATACATCAGCTTAAAAAGACTGTATGTACATCCTGAAGAGAAAAAGGTGCTTCCTGTAATACAGCATCCGCAAACCATAACAAGGCTGGGACGCCATGCTATTTTGCATGGGTTTACTGAATATATATTTTTACATGAAAAATGAAGTCTCTATATGGGGTGACTTTTATATTGAAGTATAGATATGCTGCACTGCAATGAATTTAGACTTCTGATGGATGTATCAAGAGAGGTCTTTTGACAACTATGTGTAGGACCTGTATGCTTTTATTTAAAAAAATGTAGATATAGTACTATCATAAACAGAATACTGACTACAACACAGTTCAAAGGGAATTTGATTATTAATTATCTATAGGTTTATTCCCCCCTATCATAATTTTAAGGATATCATAAAATTTTATCTCCATAAATACCCTTTAAATATTTTATTTTTTAAGCTGGGTTTTAATGAGACATGCTTTTGATGAGTGTTCTCATCTCTGTTCAGCTAGAGTTGGCCAAAGATTATTGATATTTTAGAGCAGGATTAAAGCAAGTATGTCCGGTGCTTGTTTTTTTATAAATAAACTTTTATTGGTCTATACCCATGCCCATTTGGTTACGTATTACACCTACCTTCTTTTGAGCTGTAATGGCAGAGTTGAGCAGTGACAATAGAGACCACATGGCCTGCCAAGTTCAAAATATTTACTAGAGAGTAATGACAGAAAAAATGTTTTCTGACCTTTGTTTTAGGATAATAACTGTGGCATGAAATATAAAGTCCAACTCTGTATATAAACCAATGTAAGATACAGTATATGAAATTGAAATCATTACCTGGTTTTCTTCTGTATCTATTAGGGCTTTATGTGGATGAGAGATGGTTCAAATTAAATGTGTTGATGGTGTGATTTCTTGGAGAAATACATTTTTATCAATTAAGGTTTTAAAAATCATAAAAAGGAACACATCTTTAGAATTAAAATTGGAGGCGTTATAGAAAACAGTGTGAGGCTCTTTGTCTCATATTAATTCCTAGATTTGGTCTTTAGCTATCGCAGATAGATTTTTAAAAAACTGACAGTGTAGGTATATCAAGAGGAACACTTTGTAAAGTATAAGATTGTGTAAGTACTATGTTCTACACCTGAAGTTAATACAAAATAATATTAACTGTAAGCTGTAATAAAAAAATAAAAAATAATCCTATATAATAAAAGGTAATATGCAAATTGACCGAACGGCAGAACGACCTGTCACTATGACGCACACTGACCACCAGGGGGCAGACATTCAATGCAGGAGCTGCCCCCTGGTGGTCATTGCGTTCCCACAGGGGGAGTGCTGCTCAACCACAAGTGGGGCTAATGGCTGGCAAGCGCAGCAGTGGTGACGGGAGCCTCTCAGCACTAAGCCATGGGTCAGACATCCCCCGAGTGCTCCCAGACTGTGAAAGGGCGCAGGCCGGGCTGAGGGACCCTCCCCTCTACCCCTCCGGGTGTACGAATGTTGTGCACTGGGCCTCTAGTAGCAATAAAAAGAGACTGATAACCTTAGCCAATTTGGCTCAGTGGATAGATTGTTGGCCTGTGGACCGAAGGGTCCTGGGTTTGATTCAGTCAAGGGCAAGTACCTCAGCTGCAGGCTCCTACACAACTCAGGCCCTGGTCAGGGCACATGCTGGAGGCAACCAATCGATGTGTTTCTCTCACATTGATATTTCTCTCTATTTTTCCCTCTCTCTTCCACTCTCTTTAAAAATCAATGGAAAAATATCCTTGGGTGAGGAGTAAAAAAAAAAGAGAGAGAGAGAGAGAGAGACTGATAGAAACTTATGGTAAGTTTGCTTCATAGTAAATTATAAAGTTTTCTGACAATATCATATGGATACTTTTGAGAAGATTAATATTTTGACTAACATAATAATTAGAATCAAGAAAATATTTTCTCCTCTTAGTCCTTAAAAGTTTTGCTGTATTGAAGAAATAATTGCATAGTCCATAGGCTATGCTTCATGAGGTCATGACCATGTCTGTTTTCTTAACTATTCCAACCATAACCAGGTCTAGCTCACAAACGGTGTGACTCATGGAAGTTACATAATAAATGGACTACACTGATGGTAGAATAGCTTATAATTCCTCTTATTTGTGTTTCTTGTTCCCAAGAAGTTGTAGTACTACAAAATTATAGTTTTGTCCAAAAGTTTTTATCATTGCTTACATTCAACCTGCAGTTCAAGGGTGTTTCCGTCGGTTTTCAGAGTTTGCCCTGCAAGTCCTTGCCCTGCATCACCGAGGGTCCTGCAGTTATGTAAGGATCACATATCCATGGTGGTGATAGTGGAGTGCAGAGGACTTTCAAATGCCCTCACCTTGACATAGTTAGGCAGTTCTTCCTTTCTGAAGTTTGTGCAATGGAATTATGGCTCAGATTAGAAACGAAACCAAAGAGCAGAGCTAAACAGGAATACCAGATTGTACATAAAATTAGGTAGAATCGTTGTCACTTCACAGCTCATACATGCTCCATAATATGAATTGGAAAATTAATAATGAACTAACTTAGTTCATTGGACACATAAAGCCAGGTTTTAACCTCAATCCTGGAACATCTTGATTAATACCAAATATCTCTGAACTTGGTTGAAAAGTATTTAAAGAACAGAATGAAACACAATCTGTTTTTTTTTTTTATTGCTTGATTAGAACTAAATACATTTGGTTGTTAATTATCCAACTGGTTGTAATGCCGGTTTCTTTGTTAAAACTGATAAAGGCAAGTTTAGTTATGAAAATGTGTGGGGCATGTGTTTCCTCTTTGATGTCTTTATAAGCATGGGTAGTGTTACAGAGTAGCTGAAGATCTGGAACGAGGTAGGCACCTCGGCTCTTCCACTTACTAGCTGTGGAATACGGTCCAAATTACTTAATTCATTAAATCATCACTTCTCTCACCTATTGAATAGGAATAACAATAGTATCAGCCTCCAAAGATTATTCTAAAAATTAAGTGATTTAATATACATAGAAGGCTTAGTAAAGTTCTTTGGACATAATAAATCTCAATAAATGATACCTATTAACAATACACACACAGAAATTTAATTTTGTATGATGTCACAGGCCTCTGAGACATTCAGTACTTCAGTTTATACAGAATGGACAAGTCAAGGGTAATGATCTCCTGAAGAGTATGGTCACAATGCTGTGTGGTAGAAAGAATTCCTAGGGAAGTAGGCTAGGATTCAGGAGACCTACTCACTAGTATATGATCTAAAGTGATTTTTTTTCTTCCTTTTCGGGCCATGGTTACATTTCTGTGTGTGTGGAAGTGGGGGAAAGATTGGGTTTATATAGCCTTTCCTTTCTGAAATCCTGAAAATCTTGGTGTCTTAAAAAAAAAAAAGAGCAGATTTTTTTATTTTTAAATTGTTAAATTTGAAACAAACTTGGAATGAACCAGAGGTGGGGGTGGAGGCGGGTGGGGGGGGGGGGAGAGAAGACAGCATAGCTTATTAGGCCAGAAAAAAAGAGCTGACAAACAGTAGTTGCGTTGTTTATCAGAAAGTGTACTTCTTTCCAACTGGATATTTCGCAATTATTTTAGTAGAACAAGCATTTTGCTCATTCTGCAGAGCTTTAGGGGTATCATCCTCCTAAGGTATGTGCCTGCAGGAGTAGGTTATGAAGTCGATGATGTTAAATATCTCTATATGCTAGTATTTGTTCATATTTCTGAGAATGTTTGTGAGAAGCTAAAATGCAAAACAAAACACCGACTACTCTCAGCTCTCTACAGAGGTAGTTTTCTTTCTGACTCAAATGTGTCTGGTAACACTTGGGGCTATGAAATGTACATGATTCTAACAGAGCTTTATTTTCAAAGACAAAGATCCAAGGTTCATATATGGAAAATGGCCTTCTTCTGATTGGAACTAGCATGAGTCTCATCTCTGGGAATGCAGATAGCTTCTGATTACCTTGCATGATGGAAGAAAAGAAAATAACTTCTTTTTGCTTTGTAATGCTAAAAGACAACTTGGTCTTCTCGGATGCATTTGGAAGCAGTAGCCAAGGTCATTCTCAGAGTATCAATAATAGCAAAGTTAAATATAGATGATCAGAACACATGGCCCTTCCTACCTTCAAAGTGTGATGCACCTGCTTTGCCGAGACAGAATCGATGTGACATCACAAGTTCCTCCCCTCTCAGCCTCAGAGTCTGGTTTAGAAGTGGTCTTTCAGCATGCATTATGACCCAGAATTTTTTAACCTTATTATAGTTATAGTCTGCTACCCAGACTATCTCCTGGTTGAGTATAAATACTTCAAACAACGATAATTCCAATAGTATGGGTTTATTTTATTTCCTTCCTTCCCTCCCTCTCTTCCTCTTTTTAAAAAATAAAATCCAGAGAAGTTAAGTGTCTTATTAATATTTAGTGATATGGTTAACTAAATAGTAGTATTTGAACCAACATTCTGATTTTATAGACTGAGATTTAGTGTTCTACTTTCCAATTCAGGAAGCAGGTTAGTGGACCTGTAATCAAAAATCAAGGAAAAGATTTTTTAAGATAATAAAGTGATGGAGGATTTGGTCACCATGAATAAGAGAGTTGCAGCAGGCACTCCGTACATTCCTTTCAAGAGTTGATAAACCCAATAGTTAATCCAAAAGGAGCAGCTCAGATTTGCTAGGCATCGTTTCCTTTTTAATGTCTTGGGTAATCTCATGAAAACCACTAAAACCAATGGTCCTCCAGCTTTTCTTTCCCCTGAGATTTGTCTAGGTTTGAAGGATTGGCACATTAAACCAAGCATCGTAAATCATAGATGTATCTAGTCGCAGCCAACAAAAGTACACCTCCTGCAGACAGTTCCCCCGAATCAGTAAATAAGATTTGCTGAATTTGTTTTCTGCGGCAGTGCATTGTAGCAGCTATTGACCGTTTGGCAGACTTGATCAATTGTTGAGGTCTAATGTGGCAAGCTGCAATGAGGAGTTCAGCCATGGCCCTTTTTCGTTCATTTCACAAGAGCAAACATGCCTTGTCCATGGTCCTGAAGGCCATAGCAAAACAACGGAGCTTCTCCAGTGGTGGTGGACAGGGGACACACTCTCGTAGGATGTGTGCATTCTTGTGAACTGGTTTCCAAGTGCATGGTCTGGACACAGGCAACTACATTGGCATCTCAAGCACAAGTGAACGTAGGCAAGTTACTTAATTTCTAAGCCTCTATTTTCTCACTGTCTTCCTGGATTTGATTGAAAATTAAATATAATTATTTACTTAATTTTTTAGGATACTTCCTTTGAAGAGAAAGCATTCATGAAAAATCAGGTTTGATACATTTGAAGGTTACTGTCACGTTATGTCAAAAGATACTGTATTATCAAAGAAGCTATGGAGCCTGGCCAGTGTGGCTCAGTGGTTGAGCATCAGTCCATGAACCAGGAGGTCAAGGTTCAATTCCCAGTCAAGACACATGCCCCAGTTGCAGGCTCCATCCTCAGTAGGGGACATCCAGGAGGCAGCCGATAAATGATTCTCTATCATCATGGATGTTTCTATCCCTTTCTCCCTCTCCCTTCCTCTCTCTGAAAATAATAAAAATATTTTTAATAAAAGAAGCAATGGAAAAAAGAGATGAAACAGTGAGCAGCTGGTAACTGAATATTAATGATTTAAATAGACCGATAGATGTGAAATAATCCTTTGATTTTGGAACTATATAGTTTCAGAAATATTTATTCATTGATAAAGCACACAAATAAAAATTAGCAAAGCAAAAAGGCATCTTACAGTTTACTAAGTCTGAGTCCCTTTATTTTATTTTTTTATAAAAGAGCTGAGTGTTCAGAATTATGGGTAACACAAGGCAGTACTCTGACATCCAGCATTAATGAGCCATTCCTCCCTACCCGCCACTAGAGGCAGCACAGAATACTCCCTAACTATACAACTCATCATCTCATGGCCAGGTGGAGGCATGGTTATATGTTTGAAAGTTGCTAGGAATTTCCCCCCCCCCCTTAACTTTAATGTGCTTATATTTCACTTGGCAATAAATTATTCTAAAGACTAGTAGCTATGGCCATTATATGGTCACTCAATGCAAAATCTAATTTCAACACTGGCTAAAGAGGGAAAACCAACATTGGAAAAGGGAACTATAAAAAGTGACCATGCCACCTAAAATATCAACGGTATTTTCTGTTCCACCTTGACCTTGCTTTACTTGTTGGAAAGACTTCTTAAACTTTTTTAGATCACAAAATATGTAGATTAAAAAAACAACCTGAGATTGACTTGCACATTTTGTCTTTCCTTACCTTTGTGCACTTGAAATCATTTTGTTTGTTTGTTTTATCAAATTGGGATATTATTTTGTATTTTAGTTTCCTATAAGAATTGTCACTGGGATTTTTTTCTGAATTAAGTCCTGTTCTTTTAATCTGCATTCCCTTTAGAAATTATGACCCATTTATTGAGAGTCCGTATGTTTCATTTAATGAACGCCTCGATCTTTGATGAGACTCACATGTAAAGAGATTCTTTAAAAATAGTGAACTTCTCTAATATCAAAACATTTTTATGTTGAAATGAAAAAAACTAAAGACTTAAATGTGAGGTTTCATTGATTTCCCCTCTTCAGCAGAAACAGGATGGCCGCTTTTTGTGGTAGATAATTCTCAGTGAGGAGAGCTCCATATAGCTTTTTGCATAAATTCATGCCTGAGTTTCTGGCAGATCTGTTTATATTCAAACAAGGGGCGATGTCTTAGCAAAGGCCAAATATAATCAATGTACTTCCAAGCACAGCAATGTTGAATGGCAGGATAATTGAAGTAAACATCTGGTGAGTGCGTGCACTCTGTGAGTCTTCAAGTCTCCTTGGATCGATTTTCCAGCCTCTTTTCCCATTGTTATTAGTTCAGCAGTAGCTCCTGGTCTCCTGAAGGGACCTCTAACCCATCTATTTATTGTTCTTCTAGAATGTGCCTAAGGGCAGAGCAGTTTTCAAAATAGTGGCATCCAAACTTAAGCTTTCTTTACAGACTCTGAAATGGCAGTCTGCTCCTGTTCATCACCACTTGTAAATTCTGCCCTGAAGCTACTTACTGTTCTTTGTTAACCTTATAAAACTCAAAGGTAGTTGTTAGGTTGGTGCCTAAGAAACTGCCTCTACTACATGCCACAGCGATTTGTTTCAAGAATTAATAAATTCCACTTTGAACTACAATTTGATATTGGAGTTTTGGTCAATAACTTGTGCTATAGGTACGACACAGAGAATTCTGATTTAGTTTATATATTGTAGTTCGTCATATGCCTTTCCTTAGATCTGAAAATAATGTGCGTGCTTTAAAATGTCTTCTCCAAATACCCAGTACTCTATCCGTGCCTCTCTTTTGTTACCCTTCATGAATCAGGACATCTCTCTGTTATATGGGTCACATTTAGAGCAACTTTCAGAAATCTTTGGCTTCTGTGGTATGCAGTGTTTATAAATGTTATGCTCTCAAAAATCATGAATAATTTTACAGTTGTGTAGCATCACCTATAAAAGACTGTTTCATGGTGGAGTCATGATAGTAATAGGTATGTTTCCAGTTTTCACAATCAAATGGACTTTCTACTAGGAACTATTGCAAACATCAGGGAAACCATGGGATTTTAATTGACAATTAAAAGCATTAGAATTCAATTCTGACTATGGATTTATCACTTAAGTTATGGCAACGGGATGGTAATGTTCACAACTGCAGATGTCTGTATGAGGCTCTCTTTCTAGACATGGATTAAAACTTTATATTTATTTTTCTTATCATTTATTATTTTTCTAGATTAAGAACTTATTCTTTCAAAGGGATTCTTTTTCATATTTTTTTCAAATATGTTTTTATTGATTTCAGAAAGAGGAAGGGAGAGGTAGAGAGGTTTAGAAACATTAGTAATGAGAGAGAATCATTGATTGGCTGCCTCTTACACATCCCCCAATGGGGATTGAGCCCACAACCTGGGCAGGTGCCCTGACTGGGAATTGAACCATGACTTCCCAGTTCATAGGTCGATGTTCAACCACTAAGCCACACCAGCCAGGCTATTCATACTTACCCATATTTTATAAGTTTTTTTTCCAAAGACTTAGTATTCTACAGCCTGAAAAGGACGTTGTTTTAGATATAAAATGAAAATAGTCTTGTATAATTTATGTTAGAAATAAGAAAGATTTTTCTAGGTGTGATGATTGGTCTTTAACCTCCCTATCACTGTGGTTTTAATGTAGAATAGTATGGTCACCTCTGCCATCAGAATAAATCTATTCATGAGCGGTACCCCTATAATGATGTATGTGATACATACATGAGGTTGCTACTCTTCAATCACCATAGACAAAGCCTTTTGTTTTACTATGAAACTAACCACAGTGCAGTAAGATATCTGTGTGAGTACACTGGTAACATCAGGATTGTCACCATAATCTGATTATCATTATCTTAACTATTGTGGTCTAACAATTATTAATATACCCTTAAAAAGAGCAAAGAAGTACATTAGAAGATGCAAAAAATTCAAACCACCATGAAAAATAAGAATTTTCTCCTTCTTGCCTTCTTTCCATAATAAGTGTGTGTGTGTGTGTGTGTGTGTGTGTGTGTGTGTGTGTGTGTGTGTGAAGTCTAAGTGTGAGATACAATGTTAGGTCACTTGGATATTCTGGTAGATAATACAACTTAAAGAACCCAACCATTGTTCTCAAGGCTGTAGTGGAAATCAGGGCTTACAGAATTGAAATTCATAAATAACTCTGTAGTAAAATACCAGTTTTTAAAAAGTTTCATGGGAGAACTCTTCTGTGTAAGATAAAGCTGATTTTAAAGAAAGAGTGATTAACTCTCTCGGGGGAGGTCAGAAAATATGATGCCTGAGCTGGTTTTCCTTGGGTGAAAAATGGGATAGAGGCTTTCTAGGTAAAAGGAACAGCATGTGTCCAATTTGCAAAGTAATAAACCTGATGTTCAGGGATGTATACATGGATTGATATTGCTAAACTATACTGTATAAAATGAGAAAGCCTGGTAGAAATGTTACTGGAAAGCTATTTTATCTTCCAAGACATTGGGAGGGATGAAAATCATTGAAGTTCACATAGATAATCATATTTAATATATGCTGTCTATCTATCTGACATTACATTGGTTGTTACAGTCCTTTAATTAAAGAGTGAATTGCCCATGCCATGTTTTGTGTCTTATTTTGAGACTAATGCAAAGTGAATGAAATAAGAGAGATCTAGTACTTCATTTATGTGGTGTTGCCTCATTTATTTCCATAGCATCTGTAACGGTGACTATAGCTGGTATAAAAAGAAGCCGCAAAGCCTCTTCAGAGAGAGAATAGCCTAGAAGAAATTGGTGTTCTAGAAAATTAATCCTGCCTTACTTACACAATGATGGTCTACAGATTTGCATGCCTTATTTTTATAGTATTAGCAGAAATGCGATGATTCTGGGTCATGTACAAAGATGACCATCAATAGTAGAACTAGTTAAGAGTAGAGAGGGAGAATAATTGGGCCTACACTATGTCACATCAGTGTTAGGGCAACGTTCTGTGCACTTATTATTCTTTTACTACTAGCTGCACCCTTCGGGTCTCTGTGTAAAGCATAGGCCCAGTCTTATTTGCGCTTTAGAAACCTGGACAGTTTAATTTCTTTATTATAAACTTAATTAAAAATTACTTACCTTAGTTTGTCTTAGGGTCTGTCTGCTTGCTAAAGTGGCAACTGCTTGAAAGGAGGGACATCGTCTTGAGAAACAAGGAGTATGGTATTCTGTCTGGCTCTGTAGTGTAGTGGTCAAGGGTCCTGCATTTTGAGTCAGAGAAATTTGATTCGAATCCTAGCCTCCATCCCTGGAGCCTCATCTATATAATGAGGGCAGTTTACTACCCATGTTCATGTTGTCTTGCTTTACTTATCACTTGTCTTCCCATCTAGAGTGCAAGCTTCATGAGAACAGGGAGCTGGACATGTAGTTTATGGCTCAAGTGCTTAGGGCACTGCATGGCAAACTACACATTCTTAAATATCTGCGGGGTAAATGAATTAAAGGCAGCATAGGCAGCTGCATAGGGTTTTTGGAAGGGTTGAACAAGTTTATGTCTTTAAAGCTGTTAGCCTTGTGCCTGTGACAGAGTAGGCAATTTAATTTCAAAAAAGTCATTTTATTTGATAGCTAATATTAAAACAATCTTTATCTTACAACAGTTTTTAGCCCTGGCCTGTGTGGCTCAATTGGTTGGACATTGTCTTGTCTTGTGCAACAAAGGGTTGCAGGTTCGATTCCTGGTCAGGGCACTTGCCTGTATCTCAGCTCAATCCCTGGTAGGGAATGGGGGTGGGGAGCCTTTGGGAAGCAGCCAATTAATGTTTGTCTCATATCAATATTTCTCTCTCTTTCCCCCCCCCCCTTCCTCTCTCTATAAAAATCAATAAACTATTCTTTGCCTTAACCGGTTTGGCTCAGTGGATAGAGCGTCGGCCTGCGGACTCAAGGGTCCCAGGTTCGATTCCGGTCAAGGGCATGTACCTTGGTTGCGGGCACATCCCCCATGGGGAGTGTGCAGGAGGTGGCTGATCGATGTTTCTCTCTCATCGATGTTTCTAACTCTCTATCCCTCTCCCTTCCTCTCTGTAAAAAATCAATAAAATATTTTAAAAAATCAATAAACTATTCTTAAAGAAAAACAATATTTAATCACTTTTGCCCAAGTCTTTTTGTGTACATATGTTTCCGTTTCTCTTGGATGAATATCCAATATGAAATGGGGTTAGTGTGTGTTGGTGGAGATACATATGTTTAACTTGGTAAGAAACTGCCCAAGTCTTCAAAGTGGTCATTTCATTTTACACTCCCACCAGCAGTGTATGGAAATGTGGTTTGCTCTGCATCCTTGCCAACCGTTGGTGTTCTTTATAAATTTAGCCATGCTCGTGGGGGTGTGGTGTTAACTCATTGTGGTTTTAATATGCATTTTCTCTGCTGACTAATGCTGTTGTGCAATTTTTCATATGACCAGTTGGCATATATTCTTTTAAGAAGTGTCTGTTTTAGTCTTTTGCTCATTTTTAATTGGGTTGTTTGTCATTTTATTATTGAGTTGTAGCAGTTATGTACACATTCTGGGCACAGAACCTTATGACGTGTGTGTGTGTGTGTGTGTGTGTGTGTGTGTGTGTGTGTGTGTTATTTGCCTATCTGTGGCTTGCCTATTCATTTTCATAACAAACATTTCTCTTCCTCAGTAGTTTTCTTTCAAAATAAATTTAGATTTACAAAGGAGTTGCAAAGATGGTACAAAGTTCCCAAATTTCCTTTTCCTTGCTTCCTTTATTATTAACATGTTACATAACATTTTCAAAACTTAAGAAATTCACATTGGTACAATAGTATTAAATTCCCTAGTGTTTTCACCAGGGAGCTTTATGGTTGCTGCTTTTATGTTTAGGTCTGTGATCCAACTTGAATTAATATTGTCCTATGGATTGAGGTAGAGAATCAAGGTGTGTGTTTTTTTAATGGGTAACTAGTTTTCCAACATTATTTGGTATTTGTTTGAACAATCAACCCTCTCCTATTGTATTGCTTTTACTCCTTTGTTAAAAGTTAAAATATGTAACCGTGGGCCTATTGCTGCATTCTAGTCTGTTCCATTGTTTGTCTCTTATGAAAATGTTATCTTGATTACTGTAGCTTTACATGATAGGCCCATAAACTTTTTTAAAGGGGAAAATAGTAGGTATTTTAGGTTTGCAGGCTATCAGGTCTCTTAAATTTCTCAGCTCTGTTATAGAATGGCAGCAGCCACAGCTAACACGTAAGTGAATGTCTGTGACTATGTTCCACTAAAACTTTACGTACAAACAAGCATACAGCCTGTGGGCAATTTTTTGCTGATTCCTGCTTTAGAGTAAGACTTCAAATCAGGTAATGTAAGTCCTCCAATTTGGTTCTTCTTTTTCTTAATTGTTTTGGTTATTCTAGGCCCTTTGTAGATTCATATAAATTGTGGAAAATGCATATCAATTTCTGAAAAAAGACAAACAAACAAAAAAAACTCTGGAAGACTTAGTTTGATTGCATTGAACTTATAGATCAATTTGGGGAGAATTGACACCTTAACAATATTGTGTCTTCCAATCCATGTGCATGATATATTTCTTCATTTATTTAGATCTTCTGTAATTTATCTCATGAATGTTTGTGTCCAGGTACTGCACAAGATTTGTTAAAATGTTCCCTAAGTATTTTGTGTTTTTTATGGTTTTATAAATGTTCTTAATGTTTTTAATTTATTTTCCTGTTGTATCATTGTTAACCTTGCTTTCTGTGAGCTTTCTAAATTCCCTGATCAACCTTAGTACTTTTGTTTGTAGGTTCTTTAGGATTTTCCAAGGCTTTCTTTATTGTTGTGATTAAAATCTAATTTAATTCTGTTGCTATCAGAGAACATTATATATGACATCATTCCTTATAAAATTTAGAGACACTGAATATTCTGGGTTTATCTTAGTAAATAGTCCATGTGCACTAGAGAATTATGTGTGTTCCTCTATCTACAAATATTAATTAGGTTATTTGGCTTTAGAGTCACTCACACTTTCTTTGATTTTTTGGTCCACCTTATCTATTAACCACCTAGAGAAGGTTGTTAAAATTTCCAACCATAGTTGTGGATTTAGTGTGATTCTCCCTTTAGATCTATCAGTGTTTACTTCATATACTTCAAAGCTATGCAATTAGATGCATACACATTTCATGTTGTCTTTTTGATAAATTGGTGCTGTGATTAGTGTGACATTTCCTGGTTATGTTTAGTCAGATTCCTTGTCTAGATTTTTAATTTGTCAGTTTTAAATGCAGTCACTCCAGGGTTTTTGTTTGTTTGTTTTGGAGGCTGGAGTAACCTGAATCCTAAGCAATGGCCTCTTTGAATCTCCCCTGCATGATGAGGGAGTCCCTAAAGTCTCTGTTTTCTGGCTTGTTGGATGTTTATTGGACCAAAAAGAAAAATTAATTTGTTCACCCTATTTTATATTCTGATTTAGATAATATTTTTTCCACCAATATATGGAAGTTACACTTAGGTTTTTATAACATGTTGGAAATATAAATACTTTTAGATTATATATAATAGTTTATATCTATATATATAAAAGCCTAAGTGACTGAACGACTGGTCACTATGACGTGCACTGACCACCATGGGGCAGATGCTCAAGCTGCCCCCTGGTGATCAGTGCACTCGCACAGTGGGAGCGCCGCTCAGCTGACCAACCTGTCCTGGCCCACCAGCCCGGCAGCAGCCACTCACTCTCTCAATAGTCCTGCAGGTCCAATCTCTGGAAATGGGCCAGGCATCAACAGACCAGCGCCGCTGGCATGATCCTGACAGTGTTGCCGGCCTCCTGGAAGTCGGCCTCGGCACCGTGGCCGCTTCCCCTCCCTAGATGCTCCGCAAGGAAGAAACAATATAAAAGCGGCCACCAGGTGGCTCCTGGCAACCAGTGTGAATGTCAGCAGGACGAATATGGATCCCAGGCTGGTGAGGGTGTCCCACTGCCCGTCCAGAGGGCTGATCGTGTCCCGACACCACCCCCCCTGCTTGGGACCCCACTTGTGCATGAATTCGTGCACTAGGCCTCTAGTATAATACTATTTATGTTAACTTACAAGCATATTTTATATGTAAGAATAAAATTATATAAAATACAAATATATTACAATTCTTTAAAATATATAAAACAATTTATTTTACAAATTCTTTTTTATATTATGTATACACTAGCGTTCCTGTTGCAGGAAAAATCCTGCAATAGGGTTTTCTGCTGCACTCTACCCCGCCCCGCCTGCTCTCCTCCCTTGTCCCCCGCCCTGCCTTCTCCGCCAGCCCCCCTGCTTTTCTCCCTTCTCCACCAGCCCACCCTCTCTCCTCCCTTCTCCCCCGCCCTGCCTTCTCCGCCAGCCCGCCCGCTCTCCTTCCTTCGCCCCCGGCCCCACCTCCGCTCCTCCCTTCTCCCCCGGCCCCGCCTGCTCTCCTTCCTTCGGCCCCGGCCCCGCCTCCGCTCCTCCCTTCTCCCCCGGCCCCGCCTGCTCTCCTTCCTTCTCCCCCTGCCCCGCCTCCACTCCTTCCTTCTCCTCCCCCAGGCTTGCTTGCTTCTCTGCAGCTTTGCTCCCTTCTGCAGCTCTTGGCTTCTTTCTATGTTGTCTTGATATGCAAATTAGCCACCATATTTGTTGGGGTAATTTGCATACTCATCCTGATTGGTTGGTGGGTGTGGCTTGGTGTAGCAAAGGTGCGGTCAATTTGCATATTTGTCTATTATTAGATAGGATTTTATATGTGAATATAAAGTCATTTTAACAATGAAATAAAATTTCATTGTTAAGGTAGTTAACCTATCACTCCAACTTTCTTTTAGTTATAGAGAGAAGAAATAGATAAATACATAGATTTACATATAGATCCATGCACACAACTCCTAAAAGGAAATGTCAATGTCAAGTAAATTTTACTAGGTTATTCTTGGAAAATAGACTAGATATCTGTGTAATATTGAATATGCGTAGCAGTAACTTAAGACTAAACACTTAAGCTTATAGGTCTCTAAAACTCTGTCATTAACATTAAAAAAATAAAAGCATAATTAGATCACTATCTTTTAAGTTGTCAAAAGGAAAAGTAGCACATTTTAACATTTTGAAAATAAAGTACTCAAAATGCTATTGCAGTTTAAAATGGATAACGGGAAATTGCAACTGTCTATTTAAAGATTTGTGGTTTAAAGGTAATTAATTCTACCTTGCTAAAGGCAAATTATTTTCTCCTCCTTTGAATTCCACTCAGAGCTCAGAGCACTTTTTTTAGTCTTTTTTTTTTTTTTGCAATCAAGACTTGGCATAAAGATTTTTGTAAGGCAGTTCAGGCTTCTTTTGAAAGGTAAATCTCATACATGTGCATAGCTCTTTGTATTTTCTCCTTAACTTGAGGATAGTTGTATAATTTAGCCAATGGTGTTTCTTTTTAAATATATTGTTATTGATTTCAGAGAGTAAGGGAGAGGGAGAGAGTGATAGAAACATCAATGATTGTCTGCCTCCTCCACACTCCCTACTGAGGATAGAGCCCCCAACCTGGGCATGTGCCCTTGACCAGAATCAAACCCAGGACCCTTCTGTCCTCAGGCCGATGCTCTATTCACTGAGCCAAACTGACCAGGGCTGCCAATGGGTTTTAATGTATATTTTAAAAAAAAACACTTATTCAAGAACTTTAAGGGATTTCACTAAATACTGAAAATTTGTTATTTAAAACATTTCATGTACTATGTTTATTTTAAAATAAATATATCAGGAAAAAATAATAGTGTGAGTTTAAAAGATTTGGGGAAAATTTGTGATCTTTCTTAATAAGTTTAGAAACATCTTTTAATTATATAAAACCTGAAATAGGAAAGCATTGATCAGTAGGCTCCTTTGAATTAAATGGATTTTTACTTTATATTGAAAAGAATATTGTACACATGATTCTATGATTATTGAAAACTTAAAGGAGACCCATGCTGGTAGCTTGATGTCATTCAAAGGGGCTTATAAAGTAAGAGAAGGTAGAAGAAAAGAAATCAATAACAGTATCAGCAACAAAACACAAGCAAATAAAAATGTCCATTCACCAACTCCTCATTAAATATTACCCAAAATAATGTCACTTTATATACACTTACTAGTTAATCCCCACAACAATCCTATGATGTTCATTTTACAAAGGGAGTCCCATTTATCAGATCCCTAAGTCAATGTTCTTTCCATTATTCCACATTGACTTCAAGGTCATTCACTCCAGCCCCTTAGTTTTATACTATGAAAAAGAAAGAAAAAGAGAAGGGAAAGGGAGGGGAGGGAAGAGAAGGGGAGAGGAAGGAAGGAAGGAAGGAAGGAAGGAAGGAAGGAAGGAAGGAAGGAAGGAAGGAAGGAAGGAAGGAAGGAAAAGAAAAGAAAAAACACACAAAAACAGAAACAGAGTCCCAGAAAGATAGGGATATAAGGGACTTCTATGCGTGCATATAAGCATAACCAATAGACACAGACACTAGGTGGGTGAGGGCATGTGCAGGGGCTCGGGTGGCCAGGGAGAGGTCAATGGGGGAAAAAGGAGACATATGTAATACTATATGTCATACTTGTCAACAATAAAGAATTAAAAAAAAAAGATAGGGATATTTAGTTTACGTAAGAGGCAGGTTAAATATTTAATTCCAAGCCTCCCCAGTGCTTTCCTCTGTAACAGACACAGTAATGTTATCTGCAGATTGATAGCCCTCATGTTAGGAAATGAACTTAGGGAGAACTTACATTTTTTTTTTAAATCTGCAAATCTGCACTCGCAAAACCCTGGGGACTTTCTACCACTTGCCTTGTTTTATTGTTATGAATGACTTCTTTTTTTTAATCACTCTCCTAGCCCTTAGCTTAGGATTTGAATCATGAAATCAATTTCTCTCTGAGTGTAAAGAGCTGTAAGAGATAGTACTTTTAAAATATATATATATTAATAGAGATAAGCAAGGCAATTAGTGTGTTTTCATATTCACCATGATTTGTCTCCCTCCTTCTCCACTCTAGAAAGAAGACAAACTACTTAACTTTTTCATGCTTCTCCTTTATCCAAAATATCCAGTGGTCATTGTGATAAATGGCTTGAAAATTTACCTTCGATGCTTCTTGTAGTACTAGAAAAAATATTTTTATTATATGTTAATATTTGTTTAGTTGATTGTTTTCAAAATGCTACATAGTCATTAAAAGGCATAGTGTTGGTAGTATTTGCAGAGGTACTGGTAATTCTCTATTATAATATCTCTATTATTTAGAGATAGTCACATTCCATATATTTTATTAATTTCAACCCTCCATTGGAATCTTAAACTCTTGAATAATTAGGAGAAAGGCCATGAACTTTCAGAGTTTACAGTGTCTCATAGAGGATTAAGTAGCTTTGTTTTTCCCCCTTATTCTACAGATGAAGAAATGAGCCTCAATTGGAATGATTTGCTCAGGGTCATTCGGACTGCTGGTTTAATGCATACCTTGTGGGCTCTTAATGTAATTCAATTTTTTAAAAAACCTTGCTAATTTGTTCCCTGTTTTCAAAATGAGATTCTCTTTGCCTTGTGTGTAGCACCTATTACTGGAAGTAATTTGGGCCTTGGGAAGTGGTGCATGTTTTGTCTCTCAAATAAGAGAGCTGACCTCTTAGTTTTCTATTTAGAATTACGTTTGAAATATAGTGATTGATAAGCTAGTATTGGAGAAAGGGATTACTGTGTAGTCTTTGAAAAAGGGTGCCTTTCAGAAGAACCTGATGGATTACTGACCTTGATTTGCTGAGTGGGATTTATTAGTTTTTCAAACAAAACTTAAATTTATTGCAGCTCCAGAGTATCAAAGCCAATAGAAATACAGGGATATGATATTTGGTTCTTAACTTATTTTAAAGCAAGCAATGACATTGGTACTATTTTAAGTATGGCTACAAGAAATTAAATAAAACAAAATAATTTAAATCTGTCTTAACTCTTCTTTAAAGGAAAAGCAGTGAGTCTTCAAAGACTCCGAGAGTTAACTTAATACATTTATGTGACACATACTCTTTGCTATTTGAAGATGTAAAAGGATCAGTTATGATGTATTTTAAGGCATCCATTTCAGTCATCCTTTTCCTATATCCTTATCCTTTGCATCTGTCACACAACAAAAAATGCTCAAATATTCATGCAAAGCCTCCTAAATTTCACGGTCAGGTCAAATCAGTATTTCCCATAGGCAATGAGGTAGCATTTTCATGACTACACTACTTTCTACTTTGCACAGCTTTTCAAAGAAAAGTAGAGGTGAAACATTGTTTACCTACCTCTTGACTTACAAAAGTTTATTATTTCCAAATGTCTCTCTAAGAAACATCCCAATATCTCATATTGAAGACAGTCAAGAAATCCTTAAATAATCTTGAATTAGACCAAGAGATCCAAGTATACAGTCAAGAGTGATACAGTCAAGGAACCGATGCCCTCCAAAAACAAAGGCAGAATTACTGGAGGCTTCCTGAGTCAAGACCAGTTTGAGGGCAGGCCAGCAGCCCAGCTGGCAAGGGAGTAAAATAAGTGACCTTCCATGACGCCTCTGCTTCTTCTATCAAGTAACTTGGAACGTAACAAAACTCAGCTTGTGTGATGTTTAGAGAGAAGTAGAGCTGTTGGGGACAAAGGGCTTTTGTGACCAGAATGCTGTGTTGATATTATTGTCTTGATTATACTATCTCATATTCTAGGCTTTAAAGGTCATCAGCATCACAGACTGGCTGCCTTCTGCCCGGGCTCGCTGGGAAACTGTAGTCATTGTTTAACAAAGAAAAAGGCAGCACATCTAAACTTGAGTTCCTGTGGAATTGCATGATTATGACCCGCTGATTTCAGATTAGATTCTGCCTATGAGATACAACACTTCAGCAATCTTAATGCCTGGACTCAGTGCTGCTCTCTACCAGGGCAGTGCTTGCTAATGGCCATCACTGCCCCTGGGGCTGTGCCCTTCAGCTTTAGCCCTCTCCAAGCCTCAGCGATCAGGGCTTGGGAGAAGTTTGCCAGATGCTGAGTGAATTATTGCTAAGATTCCCTGCTGCCTTATGCACTTAAAGAAGGAAGATAATCATATTAAAAATCTTCCTTGAGCTTGAAACATAATTTTTAAAAAAATCTAAATCCTAACAGAGGAACTCATGGAGTGAGAGTTCACCTTGGGGGAGGGTCAATAACTTTGAACTCAGTTTCTAAGGATTTCATACATATGATTAAAAAATTCCACCTTGGGGAGTGTCTCCCCTCACATTTTGGATATTATTGGGTTATTCGCTTTTTTAATTGAAAAAAACTAAAGGCAGCTGAGAGGAGCCTAAGTCTTATGGGGGAAAAAACCACAACAGCTATTATTGTGTAATAGCTATATCCAACATAATAATACATATAAACTATTCCCTCAAGAAATATTTTGCCACATGTATAAAAATATAATATTTAAGAATGCTCCTTGCAAAGTAATCAGGTTAGTAGAAAAAACTGTACAGAAGAAAAAAACTACATTAATCAGTAAGAGAGTATTGTTTTTTCTCTAAAATTGAGGAGACTCCTTTGTAGATATTACCAAAGGACTTGTATGCCTGCATATAAGCATAACCAATAGACACAGACAGTAGCGGGCAGAGGGCCTCTGCTGGGGGTAGGAGTGGGGTAGGAGAGGTCAATGGGGAAAAAGGAGACATATGAAATACTTTCAACAGTAAAGAATTAAAAAATAAAATAAAATGATATATTTTAAATTTAAAATGTTACAAAAAGCATGCATAACATAGTTATATAAAATTTTATATTTATATTTCTTTTCTGGAGGATTATGTAACAGTCATTTAACAGTGGCTGTTTCTAGGTGGTGGGTTATATTTTATTATTTTCTCCTTTATATTTTTCTGCGGTCTCTAGTTTTTCTAGAATTGTTATGTCTTATTTTAACAAGAAAAACAAATCTATTTTCACTTTGAGAAAATTAATCTTCTCTGGAGACAAAATAAATTGAAAAATTAATTTGTACAGAGCTGCTGTGGACCTTACACTCGTTTGGGAATTTTGAGGCAGTTTGGTGGCCAGTTCTGAATGGCCTGTCAGCCTTGGAACAGGGAGCTAGGGAGGTGCTTCTCTCCCTGGCTAACAGCCCTCTTTTCACCCCTGCTTCCCAGGGTGGGATGTGGCATCATCCACACCGTCCAGTTAGGGGTGGAAATGTGATGTCCTCCTTGATTACAGGAAGTGTCCTGTGAAGATTCAGTGCAGTGGATCAGAGGGAGCATACGGAGCTTATCTGCTTCAATTTATTTTCATTTTCCAACTCATCACAGAAAACATAGGGGGTGAAACCATGACATCCCTTTCTTGTGAGCCGCCAACTCCTGAGGAGGCCTCACTCTGTGTCTGTTGTTGAGTGGCTCATTTCCTTGTGAGGTGTGTCCCAGACTGTATTTCTGGTTCAGCTAATAACACGGTTGAAACAAAACTAAAACCTACAGAAGTCTTTCTTTTCTGGTTACAATTTTAATCATTGAGCTTGAATACCATTCAGCCTCTGGAGTATAGAAATCCACTATTTTGAGATGACATTTACTTTCTCAAGGGTACCTTAATATAGCAGAAATTCAGGGTGATTCAGGGCAACTGTCTTCAGATTTTTATCCAGAATAATAAACTGTAAAAAAATCCCTCAAAATGAGTTTTAAAACAGAAACTTAAAAAAGAAAAGGAAAAGGTTCTAATGGCATTAAACCACTCATTGGTCTTCAATTTTTTCTATAGAAATCCCTTTTCCCTTTTTAATAGTATTTTGTATGGAATAATAATTGATACTTCTTTCTGTATTATTTTTATTTTTTATCAGATGTGTAGGATTCAAACTACTATGAATACTATAGATAATAGATAATTCTCATGAGCATATGTGGTAGAACACATTTTCTTGGAGCCATGTTATAAACACCTCAGTTCTCCCCAATTGATGTGAAAATACAGAATTGCCATCAAAATCACAATGGGATTTCTTAAAAGTGAGAATGAGTCTTTCATCTCAGAGAATAAATTTCTGAATTAAGTAGATTAATGAAATTTAGTATATGAAAAATGGCATTTCAAATCAGTGGGGAAAAGGATGAAATACCTAAAATGATTAATGGTTATATTATAAAATGTGGAATTAATAAAAAAGAAGATTTTTTTCTCTTTTTTCAGAATCTGGGCAGGGAAAACCACTTAGAACTAAGTGTTATTATCTATACTGTGTAAGCATTTAATTTTTACCAATAAGGAAAAAATAGAAAAATGAGAAGAGACATTAATGTCAAATTAATATGTGAAATGTTCCTCAGCCTCAGTAATAATTAAGGGGATGACAAATTAAGTAATAAAGAGATATCACTTTATTTTTGGAAGACATTAAAATATCATTAGTATTCTAAACAATTCAAAGTATTTGGTGCTGGCCATTTGACGGTATCTATCAAAATAAAAAATACAGCATTTTTACTGCAATGATATTTGTTTGCAATGATATTTGTTTCAGAATTATTTGTAATAGAAAAACAAACAAACATTGAAAGCAACATAAAAGTACCTCAGTGATAGAATGAATATATAAATTTTTGTAAGCCAGTACAATAAAACAGTATGTAGAAATAAAAGAGTAAGGTAAATTTACATGTACTCATTTGAAAGATATCTTGGTGTATCATGAAGTGAAAAGGCCTGTTGGAGACAAACATGTCTAGTGTGATCCCATTAGACCCAGACCAAGTTGTGTGCAGTGGCTGCATGTGGGGTGTGGGTATAAAATTGATGAAGAAATAACATTTCCTTTTTACATTATGCACTTAAAAAAGAAAAAGAAAAGGAAAGGAATGCAAAGTCCTATCCATAAAAGGAAAGGAATGCAAAGTCCTATCCATATGGAACATACATGGATTGCACCAAAGTAGGATGAATAACAGGAAGACCTTTTAGAAGCTGTCTGCCTTAATCCAAGAAGTAGATGATCATTTATGAACTAGGGATCCGAATGAGGGGAAGGGATTGGTTCTGTGGATAATTAGAATGTAGGATCACCATGATTGGATAGAGAAGGAGAGACAGAGAAAGGACTATCACCTTGAGACTAATTTTTTAATTAGTAAATTAAGACCCTCTTCCTGGATTGTAGATATGATGAAAGTATTTGGAGAATTTGGCTACCATGTGTTAAAATTAAGAGTAATCAAGTTTTATTTGTAAGTTCTGAAACACGAATGACTTATTTTCTGAGATCTTGGACTGAAGGCATTAGGTTGTTACTTAAAATGATTGAAATATGGGTGTGTAATCAGAGTTCACAAACATGCTATACTTTTTCCCTATTTGGAACATTGACTTAATTATTAATCTATTTTTGCATCTGAGTTAGAGGGAGTCCCCCTCCCTGGCACACCATTTATTTATTGACCGCTTCACACGATGATATTAGGTGATCAAGACTTGATATGTCACTGCCTCATGATACTCATTCTGTCCTGTTGATGTTGGAAAGTAAAACAGCTGCTCTTTTATAGAATGCAGTGCATGTGCACACAGAATTCCATTTTACTCAATTTGCTCTAAGACAATCTCCAGGAATAAAGGGAATAACTTTCTCCATTGAGAATTTTCTAGGCAAACCTCTCTTACTTTTACAATGAAGAACTCTTGGAAGGCTAATCACCCTTCTTTGTTTTGAAGATTCTGAAAGGGATGCTGCCCACTACACCATTGAGCAAATATCCTTCAAAAATGGGCAGGGCAGTTTCTGAAGAAAGATATTCAAATGGGGGAGGGGCATGTGGCTTATGATACAATTAAGAACCTTCTCAGAAGTGCAATGAAATACTAGCTTGAAGAAAAATTGCTTTCAGGTGAAGGGATTATGAAGTACAAACTGGTAGTTACAGAATAGCCATGGGGATGTAAAGTAGAGCATAGGGAATATAGTCAATAATATTGTAATAACTATGTATCGTGCTAAGTGGGTACTGAAAATATCAGGGGGAACACTTTGTAAAGTATATGATTGTCTAATCACTATGCTGTACACCTGGAACTAATACAAAAAATTGAATATAAACTGTAATTGAAAAATAAAATTTAAATAAAGACAGTGAAGTACATTTTTTTAAATTGCTTTTAGAAATAGCATGGAGAACCTAAGACAATCTCAGATCATTTATTTCTGAAATCGATAGTCATAGGCACTGCAATGGTCACACAACTGAACACACTACAGCTGATGTGAACATATCCCACCCACTCCCAAACCACTGAAAACATTTATTTTGGAGACAGGTTTCTTTTTTCCCTGAAATCTAGCAATCACCTTCCCTGCTTAAAGCACAAACATTGGATTTTTCTCACCTACTACAAAAAGCATCATCCTAGCTGCTGCCCTATAATCCATGTTTGATTGAGTTTAGAGCTTAAATCTATAAGAACAGTTCAGTCTCATACCGAGAAGGAGCTGTAGTGTTATAACCAACAAGTGGAGAGCTTTTAATAAGCCTCAGTGTAAACATTTAGGGGAGCATTTTTTTTTCCTTCTCAAAAGACAGCTCCTTGACTACATAAATCCTTCAATGCAGTTTGTTCAATGTCACGTGGAGAGAAAAGACCTGTATGGTAGCTTCAATATTGCCCAAGCATATGATCTGATACATTTTTCTCATTGTAACTCATGCTAGTGATTTCACTTTGATGCTGTACCAGTGAAAACTTCAGTTCTTTGGTCAAACTGCCTGGAATCGAACTCAGCTTCTCTCATTTCCTCATGTGCGACTTTGACACATTTATTTACCCTGTCTGTACTTTGGTTTCCTCCTATGTAAGAAAAGAAGAGTGTGATTGATCATACCCCCCTTCTAGGGTAGCTCTGAAGAATAAGTTGTGATAACTATGGAAATTGCTTGGCCCAGAATATGTGCTTCATAAATGTTACCTATTATTATCTGCCTCGTTTATGTTGTCTTTTTCATGAGTTACTAATCTGTATATATAAAAGGCTAAGCAACCAGCCAACTGGCTGACCAGCTGGTAGCTATGACACACACTGACCACCGGGGGAAGATGCTCAACGCAGGAGCTGCCGAGCTGTGGTGACTTGGCAGCGGAGGTCCTCAGGTGACGCACCCCGGAACCAGAGAGGAGGGAGCCCAATTCCTTGCGGGGCCATGCGATTCCACCTTTGGTCATGGGTTAGGTTGTTGCTGGGGCACTATCAGCCCCAAATATGGTTTACTGCCAAGCTGTAGCGCCATCCCAGGTGCAGCTAGCTGGGGAGGGACTGCAAGAGGTTGGCTCCAGGACATGTTCAGCCTGTCTAGCCCAGTCCCGCCCTGCTGGCCACGTTCTAATTTCCTTTCAATGTGCACAAATCCGTGCACCAGGCCACTAGTATATATATAATTTTGAAGATCATTTTATTTTCTGTTGTATTAATATTGTTACAAAATATAGGGTTTTCTGCAAAACTTGGCTGATCTTCTCTGCAGGGGAGAAACTGTGATTAGAAAGCCTGTTACTTCACAGCTTTGTTCCTCAGCAGCCATCCATCTCCACCACTAATTGGCTGTTAATTTGAAGAACAGCCGTTTCATTACAGTCCATGGTTCTGACCATCAGATGATCAGCTTGAATTTGAGTACATCTTGCATTTCCTTAGAAGGCATTTCTGGTCTCTAATAATATGTTAATCTTTGACACATAATCGAAGTAGAGGCACTTAACATAATAGTAAAAAATAATAATTATCCTTGCAATACAATCATGAATAGAATTCTGATTCATGAGTTGGCTAAGTGCTTTTTCCCATCTGGGAATAATATCTGCTGCTTACTAGCCTGACGTCCGTCTATACCTTTGTAAATATTTGGTTTTAAGGAGATACCACACAAAATTAGTAACAGTGCAACTTTTTTACTTTAGGCTGGAAAACAGGTTTTCTGGTGCCATGCATACTGAATGGATTAGATAAGAATTTAGAAGAGATGTTATCACTTGAGGGTAATAAAAAGATAACTGTAATGTGAAAAAAATCAACCATTTTAACTACTGAAAGATTTCCTTAAAGCATTCTGTAATCAAAAGCCAATAATCATAAAATAGTAAGAGGCAATAACTTTCCTACACTAAGGATTTAATAAGTATCTCTCCAGCCATAAAACCATATTTATAAAGTCATTTCTCACACACAAAAATGTGTAGTTGAAGTGAGATAATGAGCCACAGGTAAAGAAGAATAAAGACCACAAAGAGAAATAGTACATCCTTGCTGGGCAGCTGGGGATCAAAGCTCCGTGGGCCTGGAATCGCGTCCGGTGTGAAATCTGAGTGTGCACATCCGCATGGGACTGGAAGGGTCTCTTGAAGCTGTTGGAGTCTTAAGGACCTAAGAACAAAGTGAAAAAACAAAACTGAGAAAAATCCCAGCCACTTGTGCCTGGCCAGGTTCTTCTGTCCTCTCTCTGGGGATCCCCACTTTCCCTGCAAACTCTTGTGACCCTTGAAGCACTGTTTCTATTCCTAGAAGAAGCCATGGACAAGGAAGAATGATTAATTTGTACATCTTACTCAACTGGGCAGTTTTGCTTAAAGGTAAATGGAAAATGGTCATAGATTTAGTGGAGGTGGCTATCCTGTCCTCTTCTGGTTCCTAGTGACTTTGTCATCCGTGCTACTGGTTCATCTGGTTGTAGTCGTTGGTTTCAGTCTTAAACAGTCAACTCCCCTTTCAAATCTTGGGAAGTAAAATGATAAGAACATAGGAATTAGGAGTGTAGACGTGGGTGAGTTCTCTTTACCCATTTGTGATTCCCATCACTCAATCTATATATGCATACATGCAGTGCTTACTGTATAACAGGCACTAGGATAAATGTGTGCACACACTATTTTGTTTAATATTCATGACTACTCTCTCAATTGATCCTTAATGTTGCTAGCTTATAGATAAGGAAACACAGAAAGGACACATGACCAGCCAGATTCAGCTCCAAACCCAGGGCTATGCTCCGAACCCAGAGTTACAGGACAGAGCTTTTCTAGAACCTTCCTCCTCATTTCCATAAGCCAAAAATGTATCTTATTTTCCTTTCAAAAATTCAACTTTAGTTGTTTTAAACCCCAATAAATATGCACTGACAATTTAATATTCACAGCATTTTTCACCAGAGCAGTCAATAAAAATGTGGGTCAAGGGGAATACAGTGACTCTTCCCCCAAATCTCTCTTATTCCCTAAGTCCAATTTTTATCATTTTCTGCCTCTTTGAGAAAAAAATAGAGATCTCTGTGATAAATTATCTAGTAAAGCAACAATTTTTTATTTCTATAATAAGATTTAAAGCATCACATCTTGAGTTAATTTTTCCAATTAGCCTGTCACTCAAAAGAAGAGTATGGGGCAAAGGATGAATAGTTTTCACTTAGGAAAGTAGGGGGAGGAACATTTTCATAATCACCAATGTGGTACCACTGAGGCAGGCAGATCTAGAAAAACAACAACAATTTCCTGGCTTTTAGACAGCATGATGACAAGCTATGGAATGAGGTCCTTGTAGTAATCTATGTGAAATTTTGCTTTGGGACTACCCACCCTTATTGCTGAGTTGAACACCCAATTTCTTTTGTATTGGTAAATTTGGTGAAGCTTCCTTGTCTACTGGAATCCAGAGCCTATAGAAAACCTAGTGGCAGATGAGTCATGTTCAGTGACGTCCAAAATTACTTGACTGAGGTTGTTCATCACCGTGACTTCTCCAGCATTTAGAACACAGTGGACTGCTAGTGTTGAGGTGATGCCTCTCTGAAATGAATATTTATTGTCACCAGCTGCAGAGGAGGAGACTTAAATAGGACTGTATGGGAGGAAAAAGCAATCAGTTTTGTTCAGGGTGCCATAAAGCAAGTTACTAAATTGATATATAAATTTATGCACTACATGGCTGACTTAACATGCCACAAACGAACACACTTAAAATTGATGCTCCATCCTTCTAGCCTATAACCTGTTGTGTGCTCTTACCTGTTAAGATGCTGTAATGTGTGTCCATGAGCCAGGCTGGGCATATTGTAGGGGAATCCGAATCTCTTAGGGTTACATGTGCAGGAGAGTACAATGTAATGTGTCATTGTTGACAAAGTGCCTTCATGTGAGCATTTTCCTGGAATTTAAATTCAATGGCAAATGCATTCTGGAGTTCATTCAATTGTGGCAGATGAAATGTACAGACCAAACTCTCAGAACTCGAGGGCAAAGATGGTGGCTTATTAATTTTATGATGACTATTTTTAGGCAGGCGGTCTGGTACAGGGTACGCATTTCATGAATATTTATGTAGCTAAAGAGGAAGACCATTGCCCTTTTCTTTCCTCTGCAAATCCTATCTAATCTTCCAAGCTCATGGTGGACCCATTTGCCTGTGATTACTCTCACCATAGGTAGGTGTACCATATATTAGGCATGGTTTACTTAAATGGCCAGTGATAGAGACAAAACACAAACAGGCTTACGTGAAGAAGGAATGTATTATCTCAGTAGTTACCATGACCAGGGATTGTCCTGGTTTTAGACAGACACCTACATTTTGATAGCTATAATCTATATATATAAAAGCCTAAGTGACCGTTCCACCATTCAACCATTCCACCATTTGACCAGTAACTATGATGCACACTGACCACCAGCGGGCAGACGTTTAACACACAGATATGGAAACATGGAACAGACTGATGAATCTCAGAGGGAAGGGGGGATAGGGGAGGGTGGGAAGAGATTAACCAAAGATCTTACATGCATACTAGAGGCCCAGTGCACAGATTCATGCACTGGGATCCCCTGGCCTGGCCTGTGGGGATCGGGCTGAAACCGGCAGTCCAACATCCCCTAAGGGGTCCCGGATTATGAGAGGACACATACCAGGCTGAGGGACCCCACTGGTGTAAGAATCCGTGCACTAGGCCTCTAGTTTTTACATAATTATGTCTCTGTTAAGTCAAATTTTGCTGCATAAGCTTCTACCTATTAGCCAGGGTTTCTAGCTCCAGAGTTATTCACAAATGGTCTCTTTCCCTTCTAGGTTGTGGCTTTATTCATATATAACTGAGCTAGCCTGCATCAATATTACATTCATTCTTTTTCTCAGATTCTATCTTCAGACTGTCTCCTTTAACTACTCCTCGTGTTGCAGGGTTTTGGATTATATTGTCCTCTTTTCATTGTACTCAGAAGTGCTTTATTCTCCATCCATGTGTTCAACATTTTTGAGTTACTACTCTGTGCTCATCATTGGTGCTGCCAAGGATATAA
Organism: Cnephaeus nilssonii; assembly: GCF_951640355.1. NCBI lineage: Eukaryota > Metazoa > Chordata > Mammalia > Chiroptera > Vespertilionidae > Cnephaeus > Cnephaeus nilssonii. Next base: position 96,237,424 of record NC_137076.1, on the reverse strand, counting down.
TAGTGAGTACACTGACCAGGATGGTGACATTCAGGGTACCATGTAAGCAGCAGTAGAGGATTGTAATAAAGATGGAGAATCTAATAATCAGAAAAGGCTTCATATAGGGTGTGTTGTATACTCTAGGACCTAAAGAATTAATAGCAGAGGGCTGGGTAGGAAGTGAAGAGCAGAGTAATACAGCGGAAGAAACAGATTGTGCCGAGGTTTAGCTGCTGGGTAACCTAGCCGATCGAGGAAATAAAATAATTTAAATGTTCTGCAGAATAACCTCTGAGCTAGGACATTTCTGGAGATGAGGCTTGAAAAGTACACAGGTTCTCATATACCACAATATAGAAGTTTAGACTCTCTACTGAGGACTGTGATCACTATTAAAAGACTCAGCCCTGGCTGAGTAGTTCAGTTGGTTAGAGCATCGTCCCAATACACCAAGGTTGCAGGTTCAATCTCTGGTCAGAGCACATACAAGAAACAACCAATGAATGCATAAATAAGTGGAACAACAAGTAGATCTCTCTCTCTCTCTCTCTCTCTCTCTCTCTCTTTCCTCCCCCTCTCTCTCCCTCTCTCTAAAAATATCAATAAATTAAAAAAGTTAAAGAATGAGGATCAGGGTAATGGCATGATCAGAACTGCATGTTGAGAAGCTGCCCCCGGAAAATGTGGAGAATAAGTCAGAGGGAACAAGACTGGAGGCAGAGAAACTCGTTTTAATCATCTATGTGAGACACCAGGTGGCCTATACACCGTTGGGAATTGTGGGATGGAGATAAGTGAGTGCCATTTAAACTGCATTTACACAGAATAAAGTCCTTGCTATGAAATGTGGATGTCCTTTTCTATATTTTGTTTTATGCATAGCCTAGTGTTTCTATGAAATGAACAATAAAAACAATGAGCATCGTTTTTGGTTCCTTTGGGTAGAAAGGAGGTGGGGAAGGCATCATGCACCGGGAGCTGATTCCTTTGGAGGCCTGCCTTTCCAGGCGGACACTTTGTTCCCCCATGACTCCTCCTCCATCCTCTCCGTTGTACTGGCGAGGGGCCATCACTCAGTGGAGAAGTGTCCGGTCACAGTTAGCCACAGGACACTTGATCTAGAGCACACCAGAGAAGGAAGATTTAGTAAGAGAGGTCCCGAAAGAGAGGTAATGAAACACAGGTTGATGGCTTTTTTTATTTAAAGAAAAATACAGTATTATATTAGTTTCAGTTGTTCAACATAGATGTGTGACATTTATATGCCTTATGATATGATCACCACAATAAGTCTAGTACCCATGTGTCACTGTGAAGAGTTGTTACAATATTATTGACTATGTTCCCTGTGTTGTACATTATATCCCCATGACTTACGTAATTTATGACTTCTTTTTAAACTCTAGAGAAGAAAGTAAATACATGTGACTGTCATCAAGAAATAAACATACATTATTCTCTGGACATATTTCAGGCTGAGGTTTTAAATCCAGGAAATAGTAATAGTTGTAAATCAGCAATCCATGCAAAGCATTGAGATTGACTCAGATAAGGTGGGGATAGTGATAACCACGTGGGCATGGAGGATGAAATAAAAACTATGATTTTTTAATCATCCCCTTTGTCTTTGAGCCTTAGCTTATGACAAATTTCTCAAACCGCATGCCAGCTACATTTTTTTTTTTTTTTAGTATAGAATCCTTTTTAGTGTATCTGTGGGTGAAAGTCACAGGGTAGCATGTTTCTTGTAATTGTCTCATCCAAAAGTGCAACACCAGCCTTGCCAGGTAGAGATTTTTGTACTAGATGTATCCAAATAGAATTTGGGTTACCATCTGTCAGGAATTTGGGAGAAAGGATTCTTTCATTAAAGAGGAAGGTTGTTATAAGAAAATAGAATTATAATATTCCTACTACTTTTAACACCTTACGACTGACTGTATTTTCTATCAGGTTTTTTTTAGTCTAAAACATAAGTGAATGTATTTTATGCTGTTTTATACTATATTTTAAGCTAGCAATAATTTTACCTTTCTTTTATATATGTTTGTTCCTATAACATATCATATTACAATTTTTACCAAGTTTTCCTTAAGTGGGCTTTTCTGAAGCAGAATTCTGAATCTAGGATTATAACTTACATCTGAGAGTTATTCATCTTAAATCTATTTTAACTACTTTAATACCGGTTTTAAAAAGACTTATTAAATACAGAGATGAGGACAGTCGTCTTGTAGAACATTTAGCCTAACATTTTTGTTTTTGCTTTTTTTCTTGTTTGTATCTTATTTTTTAAATAAAAGAATTCTACCATCCATTCATTATTCAGAATTATTTTTGAGCCATAAGCATGTGTTATGTCCTCTGTTCATCCCTGGAAATATAGCAGTAAGACATAGAGAAGCCTTCTGTTGGTATAGCTTTCAGGATAAGAAAAAAATAAAAATCAGGAGGTACGTCTTAAATAACACAGGAACATCCATGTAAATGGGGAAAGATTGGGAATGGTGTTTGCTATACTGTGTGATCATTCCTTAATGAGGTTACAAAAATCTAATTCTCCTAATTCTTATTCATTACATGGTCAATGAGTTGGAGACATTATGGACTAAATAAAGTTAATAATTCTTTACTGTAAGACTTCTCAGAGATATTAATAAATGAATGTGCCTGGTAATTCTCTAAGAAAAAAACACCCATAGAATATATGTGGTATTTTCCTAACACATTTGATCATGTTTCTTGAGAAATATCTTAGTGGAACTATTATTGTGTGCAACACATTTTGGCTAGGCTGATGATATATGTGAAAAATTTTAGCTCAATCAAGTAGGAAATATTCTATGAAAGTCTAGAGATTCTGGTGTAAATAGAATAGTTACTGTCTACTTTTCAAAACTGCTCATAAGTGTCACTTAAACATGGAACAAAATACCCACCTCAAAATAAATAATCTTCTCAAACTTTGATAATGTTAAGTAGGGCAGATTTCATCAATGGATTTGAATGCCAAAGGGAGGGGATATATCTTTGGATATTTATTTCATTCAGACCTGTAAAGTATGTGTTTTAAAAGAAGTAATGTGATCACACCATTGCCTCTGGAGTACCACCTTTTTAAATGAGATTGTGGGTTCAACACTATGTGGGAGAAAGTTACTTGCCCTAGATAGATTGGACAGTGGGCCAAAGAGCACTTAACTTGTTCAGAGAAGGCAGCTTCAGTATTAACATACATTAAAGATGGCCTTTCCCCCCTGAGACTACCTCTGAGACACTTTAGAGAAAGAAGCATTAAAGTGAGAAGGAATGATGTTGGACTTTGAAAACTGTCACAGTAACTGTCTCATATTTCAGAGAGGAAGGGAGAGGGAGAGAATGATAGAAACATCAGTGATGAGAGAATCATTGATCAGCTGCCTTCTGCATGCACCCTACTGGGGATCAAGCCAGCAACCAGGGCATGTGCCCTGACCAGGGATCAAACCGATGCTCAACCCCTGAGCCACAATGGCTGGGATGAAAACTGTCACAGTAACTGTCTTGCTACAAAGTCCTCTAAATTCTCTTTCAATCAGGAACCAACCTGCTATAGGGAACCAAAAGAAGGCAGAAACACTAGCTGGATAGACCTGGGAGAATACTTTGGGCAGGTCTCCTTGTGTAGAAAGCGTATACCGGTGGTTTTATTTTCCAGATCTCTGAAACCAAGGCATGTCCTTTCCACCTTCCCAGCCACATCCTTGGAAGGTAGTTTAATGTTGAATGAGAAGGTTTGAAAGCAGCAAAGCTTTCTGTTCCTGATGAAGCTGAGATTGGGGAGAGAGCACCCAATGGCATGGTCCGACCCCGCGGTCTGCCTCCATCCAGCCCTTAAGTGGCTGGGTGGTCCTGGGCAGAATCATAAGTGTCAGAATTTTAGTTTCCTCTTCTTTAAATGTAGAGGATTGGACTCCAAGCAAAGGGTTTCCTAGTTCTAAGAATTGGACTGTTGGTGATGATTTGGGGGTTCAGGACCATTGGATGCCTTCTGGATCATGTACCCAGAGAGCCTGGGAAGAATGAATGGCTAAGTCGCTCTGGATTCAGACTGAATTTTCAGTTTGGTGTTAGGTATAGAAAGCACATGGACAACTCTGCCCTCAAATGCATGGGGTCAGAATGCACACAGACTTTTTATTAAAAACTCTTATATTTTTATTATTAAAGTCCCTTGAATGAATTAAACCTGGTTAATACCAGGTTTTGGGATGGAATGAATTGTACATTATCATCTTGCTTCTGTTTTGGGGTAAGATATTATTCCTCTTCACAGAAAAAGGATTCAGACAACAGGCCTATTCTAAGTGATATCTGTGCCATGTACGATGTGCATAACCTATTTTTAAATTGCCAGTTATATTTCACTTTGGGAAAGTCAGAAATTTATTTTCATGTTGAACAACTGTTTACCATAGGACCCTGGTACATCTATGGCGATTTCTCTTCTCTTTATAAATAAGGAAGCATAGTTATTAGAAGAAGACTTATTGAAGGTAATGTGCTAAAAATGACAGTAATGACTATATATTGAGTTCCTATTCTGTGCCCAAGCCTTTACATGTATTAGTTGTGCTCCCCACTATGAGCCTGCCAGTGGGTTCCTTCTCCTGTATAGCCGTGCTTACTATGTCGTTCTATTCACCTAGTTGCCTTTAATCCGCATTTCCAGGGAAAACTTCATTTGCTATTTCAAATACCGTCCTTTAAAACTGGGCCTAAACCTCTGTTAGCCCTTCCCTGTATTATACTTGGCATAGCACTTAATACAAGATAGATAACCAAATATTTGGTGAAATGTATTTGTTGCTCTAATAGATGTATATTTATGTTACTAAATTTGTATATGATATTCTATATTTGTTTTTCATCAGTCCTATATCTCCTCTTAGGCAAGAGTGAAAGTATAAACTTACTGTTGACTTAACAGCCCAAATTGATAGCTAAAATGAGAAGCATTATTATATTCACAACCAAACTATAAACTTTAATGCTTTTCTTAATGAATAAAAGTAGTGCTTTTTAAACTTTAGTAAGTATATGAATGGCCTTTTAGTTAACCAAGTTTACACTTCTAGTGTATCTAATTTGCTTCAACTGACTTCTGGCAAACGTGTTTTTTAATCAACTCAGTTCCTCTTGAGAAGCAGGTGCCATACCATATACACAGTCATAAATAAATGAAAATATATATTTCCACTTGATAAAAGAAAAAACAATAGCTATACATTAAGCATAGTTAATGTTTGTTTTATTTTGGTAAAAGGAAAACAATAGCTATACATTAAGAATAGTTAATGTTTGTTTTAGTTTGGTAAAAGGAAAACAATAGCTATGCATTAAGAATAGTTCGCGTTTGTTTTATTTGCTTGCTTAAATAACAACTGCCCATACAGAACACGTGTGTTGGGCACACACAGCACTTCCATGTGTTTTTTAAACTTACAAGAAGCTTGCAAGATGGCCATCATTCTTTCCAGTTTGTCGAGACTGGGGGACTCCTTGGAAGCAGCACAGGAAGTTAGTAATCTAGTCAGTGAGACTCCAGTTCCATCACGATCCCTGAATTTAATAGATAGACATCTGGTGAGTGTATTCTCTGCTGCGTTAAGCTCACATCAGTTTTCTTTTTAGCAGGCAGCTTCCCTTATGGTGTGATTCAGAGAGTCGGGTTCTTTCCATTTTGGGGTCTCTGTCATTCCCCAGGGTCATGGAAGGGCTCTGTGTTCTGAATGTGACGCATTGTACTGGCTTGCATTTGATGGTCTCAAATAATGAGGAGAGAGCAAGTGGGGCAGTAGCCCTAGGCGAGGCTTTGTAAAGAACAAGGCTTATGAAGTTGTATGTATGCATGTGTGTACTCACTTGGGATAAGATCCTCAATTTTTTAAATATGTTTTTATTGATATTTAGAGACAGAGGAAGGAAGAAGGATAGATAGAAACATTGATGAGAGAGAAACATCAAGGTCAATCAGCTACCTCCACACACACACACACACACACACACACACACACACACACACACACACACATCTGGGGATCAAGCCTGCAACCCAAGCATGTGCCCTGACTGGGAATCGAACCAGTGACCTCTTGATTCCTGGGTCTATGCTCAACCACTGAGCCATACCAGCTGGGCAAGATCCTCAATTTTTAGCAATGAGAACACTTCATTGGAAACGTTACCTAAAGGAAAGGTCCCATGTGTTCAGGGTTATCTGGAGACTCAAATTTTGAGCTATTTAAATATTTTTCATTGTATCTTTACATAGTGTTCACATTTTCTAGAGTCAATGCTACGATAATAAAAACCAATAAGCACAATGTTTAAAGTCTCCTGAGAAGCATGCCTGTACATTGTGCAGGGCCAGGACTCCAGAAGGCAGGGAGGGCACAGAAGTTAAGGGTTGTCAAGTGCTGATGCTGCACTTGCAGAAGGGAGATATGTGTGGGTGGCCCTACTAACCAAGGAAGTGCCACTTCAACCCCAGAACTCCCGGCCTGTTGGTGTCGTCAGTGGATATTCAGAATATCCGACAAAGGCACAGTCAGTGGTAAAGCTCGGTGCCCAATGCCACGTTCATCTCAACATTTTTCTTAAGAGACCAGCTTTGCCTCCGAAAGCGATCAGATGCATTTCTGGTTCATCTCAGCACATCAGGCAATTCTCTTGGGTGCACTGACTAAGCATATTCTGTTTGCTCCAGCCTGGCCTGCAAACTGGCCTCCTTCTCAGCTTCTGCAAGCTTGTCGAACATCTGAAAGCCAGGATGTGTACTTATCTTCAAACGTCCTTTCTTTTTATGACTGTTGGTTCTCTTCAGAGGTGCTGCTTCAGAGAGAATGAGCCTCTCCCACACTGAGCAGAACAAAAATAAGCACCTAAAATACTGGAAAGGGTCTGCATAACACTACCTGTCTCTCTCTGCCAGGATCTCTGTACTTTTCACTTTTTCTGTAAAATCGCTGCTTCGAATTGAAGGGGGGAAAAATAGTCAAATAAGAGAGGATAGTCTCCACCTATTGCAAATATATATGTCAGGTAAGACCAGTTCATTGAAAAAAGGACTGCCTCATACATGAGGTAGCATGCATTGTAATCAGCCAAGACAAATGCTTGTGGAAAGCTATGTGTCTGTCTATTCCCTTCTCCCCAATAGCTCTCGCAAAGTTATTGTTTTGTAACCGGCAAATTAATGAACCATTGTAGGAAACTCCACGGGGGATCACAACCACAAGGATCAGCCTATTAATAGTTGCATTTTGGTGTACTTAATAATGTGCATCACTGGCCTGTGTACTGTAGGAAGAAAATGGGTTCTGAAAACTTAATGGCACAAATTTCTAAGATCAGTTTCAAGACCACTATCAGATACACCATGGAGGGTGAAAGCAGCACTTTACATCAATGATCACTCAATGGATTTCTTTGGTTTGAAAATAGAATGGTGATATGTATTTTTGTATTTACATTGTAACTTCTGTTTTCAATGTAAGTTTTTAAAAATAACTTCATGGCGTCATGTTAGCCGTTAATGCAATTCTCCTGAAGACTAGAGCTCTCCCAAATTCATTTTCCTGATTAGCTCAACCAAAACCCGGGCTCTTAGAGAAAAGACAGTTGTTTTATTTCTTTTTAATTAAAAAATATATTTATGAAGCTTTCTTCCTTTATCTGCACTTTTCTTCAGCTTAGATCATGGCGTAGTGCCCAATTTCTGGTATTTTGTAATGAGTAGTTATATGCATGGCCATCATAATATTATTTAGAAAAATCTGCTGAGTTTCTCTTTGGGATGGTTGTATTCAAAGTGAATACAATCTGTATAGCTTTGATGTTGCTTTTCCAAGGTAAAAAGTGCAACAGCATTTCACAAATCCCTAAGTGTTAGAGTGTGGTCTGAGTTTTGCTCTTACTCTGAACACAAATTTCAAAGCCATTTAAAAACCAGATTATAAAAATAATTAGCTCTTTATTTTTCAAAATTAGTGTGTGTAGGAGTCTGCTACTAATTATTTAGAATCTAAAATTATTAATTGTAGTTAAATAAACTTAATAACTTTACTCTTATACTAGTTAACATATATGTAGGTGGAACCATATAAAATTGCTAAAAAAATCAAACATTTTTAACTAACAAAAAAATGTCTATTTCTTATAGTTCAATCTAAGAGTTAACTAATCATTGCCACCATCCTACTGGAAAAAAAAGAAAAAGGAAAAACCTCCTGAAGTGGTATGACTCTAAGCTGAGCATGTTTTCGCTCCCTAGAAATAGTTTCCCTTCTGAATTACTTCTGAATGAGTGCATTGCTACAGAGAGCGCCCTGCAGTCCCTCTGGTTACTTTGGGTTTCTGAGTTGGGAAGCATACAGTCTGCCAAGACCACAGGTGTTTTAATTATTCTGCAGGATCAAAGTGAGTTGATGCAATCGCCTTTTGCATGATATTAGGTTTCTGCATGTGTATTTAGGAACATGCACATGTATGCACAACTCAGTATTCAAATTCCAGAGAATTCGCAGGGATCAACATTCACCTGTTTTCCCTTCCAAAAAATAATTTATTTTATGTATGCCCTAAATTGTTCTAGTTTTTGTTGTTGCTGTGTATGGATGGATGATAGATAGATAGATAGATAGATAGATAGATAGATAGATAGATAGATAGGTGATAGATAGATGATAGATAGATGATAGATAGATAATAGATAGATAGATGATAGATAATAGATAGATGATAGGTAGGTAGGTAGGTAGGTAGGTAGATAGATAGATAGATAGATAGATAGATAGATAGTTTCCCCCCTCACTTTTTAGAAGCTATGCTGGGAAATTACCATTCAAAAATAAAACTGGCAGTGAAGTAAGTGTTCAGAGGTAGCTCAATATAGTACTAAAAACATGGTCTCCATGGTCAGAGAGCCCCCTAGCCAAATTAGAAGATCATTGTCCGAATGGCATCAGTAAAGTCACTCACCTCTCTGTTTCATATGTGTCACCAGGAAAATGGAAATATGAGAACAATGATAACAATAACAGCCAGCACTTCATCTGAGCCAGGCATTCTACTCATCACTTTCCTCGGTGAACTTATTTACTAAAAGGAACTATTATTTCCTGTGTTTTACAGAGCATGGCGGCTCAGGGAGGGTAGGTAGCATGCCCAAGATCTCTCAGCAGCTAATAAATGGAAAAGCCAGCATATAACTTGTAGCGCTGTTGTAATGATTAATGAGATAATGCATGTGCAAAGTGTTAGCCTGAGGCCAACGTTAGGTATTAAAATAGGGGACAGACTAATTAGATAAAAAAAATACCCCAACTTATAGAGTAATAAAAAAGCACAAAATGATGGGGAACAAATCATGCAGACAAAGTGTATTTTTAATATTGATTATCTCAGCGTGAATGGAGCCCCCTGCTGTATTAAGATAAGGGACAGAGATAACAGTTTTAGTGGCTTGATTTTTTCATCATCCTTAGAATAAATCCCATTATCACTAAGAAGTTAAGTCTCCAATAAAATGTAAAATGAACTAAGCAAAACTAGTGGAAAAGCTTATTGCCTTGACCATGTACATTTTAGTTTCAAATAAAAAAATATTCAGTTACTTCTTTAAAAACATTTATTTTCAATTGCAGTTTACATTCAATTTTATTTTGTATTAGCTTCAGGCTGGATTTACCTTTTGGGTGGTCTTAAATGTAGCTCTCATGTCCCAATGTGGCTCTAGCTATTAGAGCTGCTACCGTGTGCTCCTTATAAAATGCTGCCCTTTGGTGTGATGGCTCCTATTAAGGGGGACTGAGTTTTGCTCCCTTGCATTCTAGTTTAGGAGGTTGAAAATGTGGAAATCTGACCATGACCTGTAATTTGATCAGCACTTTGTAGGCTCAGATGTATAAGACAGAGCACTGTAAAGAGTTAATAATGTGGAATTGCTTTTTTGGGAATATTTGCACTTCTCTCTCTCCTTCAGAAATCCTTGTCCACAGCCCTGGGGACTTAGCTAGTAGAATTTGAGAAGCTATGAAAAACAGAAAGAATATTAGTGGCTTTCAGGGTGTTTGAAACATGGGACAGGGATAGAATGAAAACTCATTTTCAAAAGCTAACCAGTGGGGAGAAAAATTCCCTGGGGACATTCAAGAATAATGATGAAGGACGGGATTTGTTGTTGTTGTTGTTGTTGTTGTTAATCCTCACTGGAAGACATTTTTCCATTGATTTTTTAAGAGAAAGTAGAAAGAAGGAATGGAGCAGGGAAGAAGGGAGGAATGGAAGAAGAGAGGGAAGGAGGGAGAGAGAGAGAGAGAAATATCAATATGAGAAAGAGACATCTATCTGTTGTCTCCCTCACTCCAACTGGGTCTGGGTATCAAACCTGCAATCCAGGTATGTTCCCTTGACAAGGAATCAAACCTGTGACCCTTTGTGTTCCCTGAGCTGCCACACCGGGCAGGTGATTAATAAAGGAATCTAAAAAATCAAAATTTGAAACCCATGCAGGGAGAGTAAAAAAGTGAGAACAACCTTTAGTGTGTCCATGAACAAAATTCATAAAAGACCAATTGTGTTAACAGTAAGATGCTTGGGTCATTTTGTAAATACATTAAAGAGATAACAATTCAAGTCCATGAGGCCAGGATGCTACAGAGCACTGCTTTAAGGACTCAGGGGATGAATGTGGCCTGGGTCTGAGGGAGAAATGGGAGAGACCCTTATGAATGCTTGAGGATGGTAGGACTTGGGTAGGCAGAGAAGGAAGGGTGGGGGGAAAATAAGAAAAATGGAAAGTAAAAGGTGTGTTGGAGGATATGAAAAAAGGTTTGTTCCAACAAAAGGTTCAAGAAGGTGATTAGTTGAAGATAAATGGAGTGACAGAATCCTGGGATAGCAGAGACTTACACAGGGATCATCCAGTCTATTGTAGTTTATTAACTTTGAGTGAGGAAATAGAGATGCAGAGGGTTGAAGTGTGTAGAAGAGGTTGAGAAGAGCCTTGTAAGGAGTTTGGACTTTATAAACAATGGACTCTCTTTGAAAGCTTTTGTAGATCAATCCATTGAGAGGAACTTCTATTGCAATAGAGAGGGTGCTATTAGAGCTAAAACTAGAGTGAACAGGTGTGTGTACGTGCGCACACACACACATTCATCTCCTCTGAGTATTAAAAAAGAAACAGATATAAAGGCTTTATGTTAGAGGAAAATGATATTTCCTAATAGTGTGGCTGAAGACTAAAGTTAGTGCCAGAGGAAGATTCTGGGATCTCCTTTTATTGGTACTTAGGAGGGAAAATAGGGATGGAGTTTTACTTCTCATTGATGAATTAAAGGTGAACATCCCTGGAAAAGAAAACACAGTTGACCACTTTAAGCTCTTACTTTTTGTGTGTTTTTCTAGATAAAACCCCTCACTCAATACAAAGATGTGTGTGCTTTGTTAACACTAAGGCAAAGTCTGAGGGTTTCTCATTTATTTGTGACTGTATTTCCTTTGCCTTCATGCTGAGCTCTCAAATATGCAGAGAGTAAGACATTTGTAATGTTAGATGCTATTTTTAGAATTTAATTCAACAAGGAATTATTTGTGTATATTGTTTTTGTTGCAGAAATAATTTATTTTTATAAAACAAAAAATACAGAGATTAACAAAAATAATTGAAGATCACTTGTCATATCACTACACAGAGATCCACTACTTAATATTTATATTTTAGACACATTTCCAGTATATATAGATATGATTTCCAAAATGGGTTCATATTGTGCATATCGTTTTACAGTATTCTCTTTAAAAAGATAATATATAATAATATAAAATATTAATAGTGTGCCGAGAACATCTATTCATGTCAATATATATTTTTAGAATGATATCTTAGTTTCTGCATATATTCTATTCTGTATTTGTAATGTTTTATTTACTCAGTTTCATGCTGATTGTCTTTACTAATTTATATTTTATTGCTAATACAGTAATAAGTATTTGGATGAGATAAATATCTCTGCATTGTCTTTCATTCATTCTTTCACGTGGTTCAATGATTTATATTGCTATTATGTGCTAAGCTCTCTTTTGGGCATGAGGATACAGTGATGAACAAGTTTGAGAAAGCTTCATATTTTCACGGAATTTACCTTCTGGTTGGGAGAGAGAAAAAGTAAAAAAGTAAGCCAATAAATGAATACAAGTAGTTGTGAAAAAATAGTCAGTACCATAAACATAATAGAAATGGGGGGTGATAGGGCCTGCTGGGGATGGGAGGAAGATGATCAGGAAAGACCCATTGAGTTGGTTTGACCTTTGAGTTGAGCTCGGAGTCCGAAGGAAGAGCCGGCCATCCTTAGGGACATAGATTTTTCCAGTATGTCAGGCATTCAGATAAAATTGGTAAGGCTAAAGAGCTTGGAGTATTGGTAAAATAGAAAAAGGCTAGTGTGGTTGGGCTTAGTGAGTTGAGGTGAGGGAAGAGAAGAGGTGGTGGGAGGGGAGATCAATGAGGTACGTAGAGTCCAGGTCATGGAGGACTCAGAAGGTGAATGTAATACGTTTGTGCTTTATTCTAAGAGTGATGAATATTAACCAAAGGAAACATGATCTGCTTAATGTATCTGTTACCATGTGGAAGGTAAGGGTTAGAATCAGAGAGACAAGCAACAGTGGCAGTAGAATCACTCACGAATAATGGTGTCTTAAACTAGATTGTTAGTATCGCAAACAGAGAGAAGCAGGAGATTTGTGCTAATATTTGAAGGTAGAGCTCTCAAAATGTACTGCTTAATTATTTTCTACAAATATCCGTAGGAATGTAAATGTCAGAGCAAAGGGTATGCACAGTTTAGAGACCCCTGTACATAGTCCCCAGTGTTCACAAGGGAATTTGTACCATTTAGCAGACAATTATAGTTTCTACAATTTATCAGAAAGTATGCACTCACAGGAGTAAGGAACATCTTTGTGCTCATGGAGGTGACAACTTAGTATGTTGAGAATGTACTTACTACTTACCGTCTTAGTATGATATTTATTTAGGTGGTAATTTCTGCATCAGATGTAATGCCTTTTCTCCCATGGGGGGTGGGCGGTAAAAACAGAAATACCTTAGCATCCTAACCCGTTGTTGTTTTTTTTGTTTCAGACTATAAAATTAAATATTAAAAAAGAAAATAACAAAATTAAATATCATTGTCTACATCCAAATATCCACTAGAAGGTAAATACCAAGCAGAAAAATATTCAAAGAGTAGTAACAGGCAATTCACAAAATAGTAAAGTTAAAAAAGATAAGAAACAAACAGGAATTAATTTGTACTGTTTTTTTAAATAACACGAAGTCAAAGAAACCAGAAACATTTGAGCCTTGGTATTAGAAAACAATTTACAAAGACAGCAAGAAACAAATATATTGCACATTTAGAAAATATTGAAATGAAGAGATACATTTAAATACAAAGTTAGCAAAGCATTTACTGGGATATAATTATTTGATTCCTAGAAATGGCCTTTAAAACACTTAATCCAGTTGCCTCATTGTATAATTGAAGAATTGGGAGCCTCTAACCATATAGTGGGTGTCTTCTCAGCCCATCCTGATGGGGCCATATGTCCCCAGTATGAATGGGGGAGACTTATTTTGTAGCATCACTCGACTTTTTTCTTCTTAGATAACAAAGCAATTGTTGTTAACGCTAGATCCTAAGTTAATTAGCTTTAGTTCTTCTGAGTTGGAAACAGATGCAGAGACTTGAGAGGGTTCACCCAAGGTCACAACAGAGGGGCATGAAAGTACTAGGATATGAACCTGGTGTGTCTGACCTTGGAGACCATGTATTTTAAAAAAGCAGTTTTAAATGTTTGCTTTTTTAATTTACACACAGAAAAATGCGCTCACTCTCGGATACAGTTCTGTGAGTTTTAACAAATGCCTGAAGTAATGAGGCACCATTGCAGTTAAGATGCAGAGCGGTTCTAGTACCAAAGTGTTCCCTCATGCTGGCGCCTAAGTTGTCAACCTCTCCCACACCTCGAATTCCAGGCAATCACTCATCTGTTCTTTGACTGTGAAGTTTTACCTTTTACAGAATGTCTTATACATGGAATCATATACTATGTAGCCTTTTGAATCTGGCTTCCCTTGCTTAACTTTCTATATGTGGAAACCATTGATGATGCATATACTCATAGTTTGTTCTTTGTTTTTGGTGAGTAGTATTCTGACTCATAGACATACCACAGTTTGTTTATCTCTTCATCTGCTGAAGAAAGTTCATCCAGATGACTTCCAGGCTTGGCTTGGCAATTACTGTAGAGCTGCTGTAAGCATTCCCCACAGCAGTAGGATTCCTAGCTTGTATGCCAAATGTATGCTAACTTTATGAGAAACTGTCAAACTGTTTTCCAAGTAGTTGATACTGTGTACTCCCACCTGCTATGTGTAAGTCTCCATTGTTCTGCACCTTCACCAGCTCGTGTAATTGTCAGTGGTTTTTAGTGCTTCTATTTTAGCTTTTCTAATAGGGGCATAGTAATACCTCATTTTAGTTTTTAATTTGATTTTCCCTGTTGACCTAGGATGTGTTCCATCATTGCAAGTGCTTATTTGCCATTTGTAGATCTTGAATGGTTAAGTGTCTGCTCACATCTTTTGCCTATTTTTATGGGTTTGTTTGTTGAGTTTTGAGAATTCTTTATACATTTAGATATTCGGAAAGCTGTCCTTTGACAGATATGTGATTTGTGAATATTTTCTCTCAGTCTATGGTTTGTCTTTTCACTGGGTTCATAATGTCTTTCATGTAACAAAACTTTAAAATGTTGTTGATACCCAAATTATATATTTTGTCTTATTATTGTGCCTTTGAGTTTATGTCTAAGAAATTTTTACCTAATCCAAGGTCACAGCGGATTTCTCCCATATTTTCTTCTAAAAGTTTTATAGTTTTACATTTTATATATAAGTCTCTGACTAATTTTGAATTAATTTTTGTATAAGGTATAAAATATGGGTTGAGGTACTTACTGATTTGTTTTTATATTTATTTATTTGTTCATTTATGTAGATATAGATGTTCCAACTGATGCAGACTATTTGTTAAGAAGATTGTGCTTTCTCCAATATAGCTTTTGTGTCTTTGTCAGAAAATATTGAGCTTATTTGTGTGGGTTTATTTTATTCCTCAATTTTATTGACATACTTTTCTATCAATACCATACTACCACACTGTCTTAGTGTAGCTTAATAATGTCTCAAAACCCAATAGTGTGAATCCTCCAACTTTGTTCTTCCCTTTAAAATTGTTTTGATTTCTCATTCCTTTCATTTGCATGGATTTTTAGAATCAGCATATCTACAAAATATTCTGCTTGGATGTTGATGGAATTTTACTTATAGACCAATTGGGGAGAATTGACATCTTAACAAGACTCACTTTTTAAACCATGAACATAGTATATGTCTGTATTTATTTATGGTTTTGGCGTGTGTGTGTGTGTGTGTGTGTGTGTGTGTGTGTGTCTTATTTATATCCTACATTTTAGGCTATTTGTAACATAGACACATGCAAACAACGTATCTGGTTACTTTTCTGTTTTCTAGTTTTGTAATTCATAAGCCTTCAAGGTTGCATTTTTACAAATCCAGATGCTGCTCTAGAGAGCCTCAGACTGATTTTTTTTTGCTAAAGCAGAGTGTTGCAGAACCGTCCAGAGCACGAACTACAGTGATCCACCAAAGGAAATCTTACCTACAGTTACTTTAAGTACTTTAAGGAGATATATGAGGGAGAGAAAAATAAAACAATAAACTCACCATTGAATTGGTCTTCCTTCACATTTCAATTGGCTCCCAAATCTGACTACTATTTTTTACTTAGCATAGTCCTTAGGTGGTTTTTTAAAATTCCCTCCAGGATGTTTAGTTGTAATTAGTGGGTTTCCCTCCTATTCGGAGTTGAAAGTGAATTGGTTTTAATTGTCATTATCACAGTCCTTCTTGTTTTGTGATGCCATGGATTGTGGAGCAGCCAGAAGTGGTTTATTTGTGTGTTGTTGTTTTTTTTCTTTTTCACTTTGAATAAATCAAATGTGAGACAAGTTTCATAATGTGGGATTGTTAAATGTGAAGGGTATGCTTTCTCTATGAAAGTTCAAAGGATTTGTCTTGGGTGGGTGGAGGCCTAGGAAAAAGGGTGGAACACAGAACCACTCTTTTTAAGCCCAGTAGCAGTTATTTAGATTCAGGAGTTTCTTCCATTCTTGACATTGCCAATATGTGTCACTTAAAAATAAATAAAATGAAAGTTGAAGTGACCGCAGAATCACCAGGGTCGTTCTAGGAGCATTTCTTAGCTGGCATTGCCTTGCTGACAAATAACAGAGATTCGCATATGACACAGGATCTAACAATATTACCGTTTATTTAGCCCAAAAGAGAACACAATGTCCTATGTGCAAACACAGCTCAGCTGAATTATAAACTCCAATAGCATCCAAACAATATTATCTCCCCTACATCTTAAGAGGGCTTATTATCAAAGCTTAAGTAGCATTATCTTCTAATAGAGATAATAAGCACATTTTCCATTTTATCTCCAAGAATTTGATATCACTAAGTGTGTTCTCTCAAGCACAATATAAATGGCTTATTTTATTTATATCCTACACTAGAGGCCCTGTGCATGAAATTCGTGCACGGGGGGTGTGTCCCTTGCCCAGGCTGAATGCTCTCCAATCTGGGACCCCTCGAGGGATGTCCGACTGCCCGTTTAGGCCCGATCCTACTGGATCGGGCCTAAATGGGCAGTCGGACATCCCTCTCATAATCCAGGACTCCTGGATCCCAACTGCTCGCCTGCCTGCCAGCCTTATCACCCCCTAACCACTCCCCTGCCAGCCTGATTGATGCCTAACTGCTCCCCTGCCAGCCTGTTTGCCCCTAACTGCCCTCCCCTGCAGGCCTGGTCACCCCTAACTGCCCTCCCCTGCAGGCCTGGTCCCCCCGCAACTGCCCTTCCCTGCAGGCCTGGTTGCCCCCAACTTCCCTCCTCTGCTGGCCTGGCCACCCCTAACTGCTGTCCCCTGCAGGCTTGATCGTCCCCAACTGCCCTCCCTTGCAGGCCTGGTCCCTCCCAACTGCCCTCCCCTGCTGGCCTGATTGCTCACAACTGCCCTCCCCCACAGGCCTGATCATTCTCAACTGCCCTCCCCTGTTGGCCATCTTGTGGTGGCCATCTTGTGTCCACATGTGGGCAGCCATCTTGTGTGTTGGAGTGATGGTCAATTTGCATATTATTCTTTTATTAGATAGCATAGAGGTCTGGTGCACGGGTGGGGGCCAGCTGGTTTGCCCTGAAGGGTGTCCCGGATCAGGGTGGGGGTTCCCTTGGGGCATGGGGCGGCCTGGGTGAGGGGCCTGTGGTGGTTTGCAGGCCGGCCATGCTCCCTGGTGACCCAAGCAGAGGCCCTGGTATCTGAGATTTATTTATCTTCTATAATTGAAACTTCTAAACCTTGAGCAGAGCCAAGCCTCCTGCTTGCTCCATGGCTGCAGCCATTTTTGTTGGGATTTATTTATCTTCTATAATTGAAACTTTGTAGCCTTGAGTGGAGGCCAAGGCAGGCCAGGGCTGTGGGAGCTTGGCTTCCTTCATCGCCAGGGTAACTCAAGCCTCCTGCTCTCTCCAGCTCTGTGGCTGCCACCATTTTTGTTGGGATTTATTTATCTTCTATAATTGAAACTTTGTAGCCTTGAGTGAAGGCCTGGGCCGGCCAGGGTGTGCAGAAAGCTTGGATTCCTCCATTGCCAGGTAAACCCAAGCCTCCTGCTTGCTCCATGGCCATAACCATCTTGGTTAGGGTTAATTTGCATACTTGCGCCTGATTGGCTGGTGGACGTGACTTGTGGGTGTGTCGGTGTGATGGTTAATTTGCATATTGCTCTTTTACTAGATATGATTTTAGGCTATTTGTAAAATAGACACATGCAAACAACGTATCTGATTTCTGTTTTCTAGTTTTGTAATTCATAAGTCTTCAAGGTTACTTTTTTACAAATCAAGATGCTATTCTAGAGAGCCTCAGACTGATTTTTTTACTACAGCAGAGTGTTGCAGAACCTTCCAGGGCACAAGCTACAGTGATCCACCAAAGGAAACCTTGCCTACAGTTATTTGATATACCCTGAGAATATTCATATATCTTTTGTTAGAATAGAAGTTTGATTCTACAGCTACTCATTCAGAAGTAGGGTAGGGCTGAATTCTGAATGAGATCAAAATTTGTATATTTGTGAAACCAGGGAAAATACTTAAGGTTTTTTCATGGCAGAGGGGTTATGCTTTTCCTATGGAAATTGTTCAATGCTTTTAAGCAGATAATGTGTTACAAATAATACTTAAAAATTATATAACCAAATTAAGATGTATAAATATCAACAAGAGTTGGAAAAACTCAGGGACTTCATGGAGATTAAAATGTATATTTTGTCCACAAAACTATGCAGAAACATGATATGAGTTTGCTTTTTTAAGCCCTCAGCTAGGGCATTATGAACTGATTTTAAAATAGAATGATAATTATCCTTTCAAATGAATATTTGGCCCTTCATTTAGTCATCCAAATAAGGGTGAGAGCACAATTACATTGGACCCATAGGCTTCTAATGGATGAAACATGTCACAATATATATGTAAATGCTTTATTCATAATCTATAGTCTTTGTAGTTTACACATTCCATTTGTGTTATACATTTCATTGTCATCATAATCTTCTGGTTAGGTCAGGCATGTTTTAAAAGCCCCATTTAGAGCTAATGGAACTGAAGTGAAAAGAAATGGTATAAATTTCCATTCTAGACACAGCTGAGAAATGCTGGCGCTGAGACTCTAAGGCCCCTGTTCCCTTTGTGACAACAAACTTCCTCAGCAGCGAAGAGCCCAGCCTGCTGATTCATAATCCTGGGATTAAAGTTCTCAGAAAATAGTGTTTGAGAGGATATTGTTTATTATCTGGGAAGCCACATGAGTTTCAGTGTAAATGTCACCTCTCCTGGGAAACTCACCTTCATGAGACCAGTTAGGATTTTCATCGACAAACTTACTATTACTACTACAATAAACTAACCACTTTTTAGAAGTGTTTTGTCTCACCGAAAACAATCTTGTGTACCCCACTTTGGGAAAGACAAATTAATTATAAAGTAATCACTTCTCTCCCTGGGTAATGTGTAATAAATTTTATAAGGATATGCTCTCTTCACTTCTGTATTTATAGTTCCTACCATGGTGTCTGACACATAGTAGGTGCTCAGTCAGAATGGGTTTAGTACACTAATATTTGCCTATATACACTGAGTGGCCAGATTATTATGATCTCTGAACGGATAATAATGTGGCCACTCAGTATATATATATATTAGAGGCCCGGTGCATGAATTCGTGCGTGGATGGGGTCCGGCCAGCCTGGCCAGGGGGAAGGGACATGGGCGATTGGTTGGCCTGCATGCTGGTCGAATTCCTGGTCGAAGGGACAATTTGCATATTAGCCTTTTATTATATAGGATATACACTGAGTGGCCAGATTGTTATGCATTCAGAGATCATAATAATCTGGCCACTCAGTGTATGTGAATAGTGTATGTGTATAGTATATGGCTGCTGTATGGCTGTATATGTTTTCTTTTCTTATGAATATAGAAATGTTTGCCTTTCTCCCAAGTCCACTTGGGTACAAAATAAGCATATTTTCTGCTCACTTTTACAGGATTATACGTTGACAATGTATTTTCAACAAGCCTGGAGAGATAAGAGGCTGTCGTATAATGTCATACCTTTAAACTTAACTCTGGACAACCGAGTAGCAGACCAGCTCTGGGTGCCTGACACCTACTTCCTGAATGACAAGAAGTCCTTTGTGCACGGTGTGACCGTCAAGAACCGCATGATCCGCCTGCATCCCGACGGCACGGTCCTCTACGGCCTCAGGTGTGTAGTGTGCATTGCAGAATGGGACTCTTCCGAAACCAAGCAGCTACTGCTTTCTATTGGAGGGGAACATATTGTGCTGTTTTCCTTACTCCTCCTTCCAGCCTCCTGAGAAGCAGTTAAACCTCCTATCCCGCCAGACATCTGATAGCTCAGGGGAGCTTGCTTACAGAGGGACTTAGCCACAGCTAAGACTAAGCGTTTTTTCTGAATTATATCAGCTGCTGATCCGAAAGCTGCTTTCTTTAAGGAGTAGGGATAAACAATGACAAAATAGCTGAGAGCTAGAGTTTCCTTAAAGTGGAGAAAAACAATCGTGAATGCCGAATGCTTGTTTGAATGTGGCAGATGCGCTCTTGTCAGTTGCTCCTAAGCTGCGCGAACCGGGTCTGGTCCTCTGGTGACAGGAAGGCTTTTTGCATCCTCTCAACCTCCAACGAGGAGTCAGACTTGCAGATAAAGTCATGATCTTAGATTTATTATTAATGAACTTACTCTATTAAATGTGCCTTTCGTCAGAAAAGAATGGTGGGGTTCAGCTGTTTGGATGAGGATGAATTGTAAAATAAGACCGTTTCTTCTTTTAAAGTATGTTTTGTATTAAAACAGTTTCTTTAAAAATGAAGAAAAAGACATTACAGTATAAAGAATTCCTCCGCATTATAGTGCAAGAAACTCTGAATTGGAAAATGTTCAGTTGTGTTTGATCTATTCCATTTTCCATAAATATGTAGTCCCTTTACCATAGTAATGATGATGATAACAATAGTATTATTTAGTGAACACTTGTTAGAAGTCAGCTAAGCACTTCCCATACATTAATATAGTCAATGTTTACAACAACCTTGTAAGTTAGAAACTGTTATAATCTTTATTTACAAATGAAGAAACTGAGGCTGATGCAACTTGCTAAGATCACGAAGAGAGTAAACTGTGATGGGATTCAAACACTTCCCAGTTCAAACACAGAGCTCTGGCTCTGAACCAATACACTGGGATGACTCTGATTGATTTTTCTTACCTGGAATATCTCATTTTCATTACCTACTCTGTTCAGCATGCCAGATGAATACATTGTTTAGATCCTTATAAACTGGCTTCTTTAGCATGTCTGTAGAGAAAATGACCTTTGACTGTGGAGAGAGGGAGAGTATGAGGCAGAGAGAGAGCATGTTTGTATCCTATGTTAGCCTCTGTAGGTAAAGAGATGAATTGGAAATTTATAAATGTCTCATTTCAGTCTTTACCTGAACTCTAGATAAACCTGGTCAAGGTTGTCAATACATTCTAAATGCACTGATGCAACGCTGAATGGATGGGAAATCAGCAATCACCATGTCTTGGGAATTGAGAGGGAAAAGAGAGGACCAATATAGATGATAAATATGTGTTCTTTATATTGTAAGCCAATAATCAGACAAAGAAAATTGATGATTGTTCATTCTTATCATTAAGAGGCACTGAACATAAGAGCTGTAGCTCAGACTCACAGCAGGAGGGAGTCATCACTCTCCCCTCCCCACTCCCAACAAGGGCTGCTGGCAAAGTGGGCAGGTTCCTAAAGACACCGGACGTGCATAGAATCAGGGCTTCTGCACAGAGAAGGCTCTGAATGTGATGGTCTTATCAGTTGTATTATTAATTCTGAATTTGAAGTTGATAAGGTTTTTCAGGGAATTTATAAAAGTCCCATTCCAGTTTCTACTGATAGAACAATTTGTTTCATGGCTAGAAATTGAATGCAGATCACACATTCCTTTCTCAGCTCCAGGAGGTTCATTGGTGATAAATAAATAAAAGAAATTCAATTAAAATTACCACTGCCATGGTTGATTCAGTTTACCCACCTCCCACCCCATTCATTCTCTACTATTGATAGTCTAGTAAGAAATATATATTTGTGGCATGAACTCTGTCATTTCCATTTCAAAAACGTTGTATGGTTTCTCTTAAACTAAGCCTTTCCTTTTATTCTCATCATGCCTTATCACTCTTCCATTTTCTTAACTGATTTGAAGAGCTATAGAATACAGAAACAATTTTTTAAAAGTTATGAATAATGCTTTTTTGAAACTTAAATTTATAGCTTGTGGCTAAATAATCACGAAACTCTTGAATATAGATTCTCCCTTCACTCTTAGCTGGTTGATAGTTCAGTTGTACCAATGTGATCTTAAAATCAAATACCTCCTGTCTTTTATGATCCTATTTAGAGATTTATTTCAAGAGATATGGCTGAAATGGGAAGAATATTTTCTTGGGAATAACCTAGCTGTAGTTGGTGACAAAAGACTTTTCAGTTCACTAGACTGAAGAATTCCTAGCCATTTATAAAGCAAGTATTTCAAACAGGTCAACTGTCTTTTATTTTAATATAAAATTGGTCCAGTTAAATTATTTTCAGAACGCTTCGAGGAAAAATGACACATAAAAATATAGGTGGTTGTTGTATTGTTTGTTTCTTTTGTGGTTTTTGTTTTGTTTTGTTTTTGTTAATGAACCCAGCAAAAGTACTAGCAGGTAAAAAATCAGGTTTAATCTGTTATTTACATGACATCATAAAGGATGTTACATAGATATAAATCAGACCATTATTGACTTTGAAAAAGGAAGATATTTGTTAGATTTCAAAATTGCATTGGACAGAGAATCAGGAGACCTGAATCCTATTCTAGTCTTAAAATTAGTGGTTCTTACGTAAATCAGTTCTAAATTTTATTCTAGCTCCCAAAATCCCATATTCATGCAATTTTGCTAATGTGTGGCATAATATTTTTAGGACTTTTACTTCATTATGCATATGGCTGGCAAAGCTTTACATAATATTTTAGTGCTTCAGAAATTGCATTTATCTCCTTGGAAAAAAAAATCTTATTAATTAGGAAAGCAAAAACAAAATCATAGCATTCAGGTAAGCAAGAAAGCCTGAATTGTCAACTTTGACATCTCTTATGAGCATAACAATGTATATTTTTATTAAAACTTAGAATCTGAACCCAAATGGACTGTATATTATTTATGGCAAGTGATTAACATTATATCATAAGCATATTATCACATTAAAAAATCTTCAACAAACACAATTAAAACAAAAATCCTTTTCTATGATGAGATGATGCATATTTAATATTGAAAATTTAGAAAATTCAGATAAGTTATGAATAAAATTACCCTTCATTCTACCACCCAGAATTAATCATTGACCTGTACCTTGCTATATACTCCTCCAGATATTTTTCCTAGTAAAAAAAGCATATAGGTAGCTTTTCATAAAAAGAATTTTCATTATTTTTCTTTCATTATTTTTTTTAATAATGAATCCTATATAATAAAAGGGTAATATGCAAATCGACCAAACAGCAGAATGACCGGTCACTATGACGTGTACTGACCACCAGGGGGCAGACGCTCAACACAAGAGCTGCCCCCTGGTGATCAGTGTGCTCCCACAGGGGAAATGTCGCTCAGCTCAGCCAGAGCCCAGAAGCCAGTTCACGGCTGGTGAATACAGCAGGAGCCTCTCCCGCCTCCGCAGCAACGCTAAGGATGTCCGACTGCCGGCTTAGGCACCCTCCCCATGGGGAGCGGGCCTAAGCCATCAGTTGGACATCCCCCAAGGGCTCCCAGACTGCCAGAGTACACAGGCTAGGCTGAGGGACCCCTCCCCAAGTGCATGAATCTGGTGCCCTGGGCCTCTAGTGTATTATAAATATGCTTGCCATGTGAATACATCCCTTCTCACTATCAGTCTTTAACTATTATAACACATATTCGGGATATAATTTTTTATTTAATATAGGATATGACTTATGGTTTTGAGATAAGGCACAATATGTGGTTGTTGCAATAAAATGCAGGACTACTATTTAAAAGTTACTTAATATTTTAGCGACAAAGTTGTCCGTGGCACAATTTATACTCCTACAGTTGTGCTATTGTAATTTGTAGTCTCATTGGTTCAATAAATGGCCCAGGAGATGTACCGATGTGGATTTTACTAGGACATTTCTTGTGGACGGAATGACTTCCTTACTCTTTCAGTAGTCGCTGACCTATCTAAAAATAGCTCTTTGTCATTTGGTGTGAGGGGGGAGCCCTTGACTTCCTATGTCTGTATACCTCCCATATGTAACATTAGATCAGAAACATGTCACTTCTGATTAAAGGTTCACATTCTTGAAGAAAGATTCAGCAGGAAGCAGAAGGCAATTCAGCCACCTCCTGCTATGCATGTTCTGTCATTGGGAAAATGGCAAAGGATAACGTTAGCCTGTAATGAATTTAGACAAGCAGGATTATTAATTTTATCTTCCTCTGCTACTCCTGAAGCTTTACCACAGGATGTTAGGCAAGTGAATACCTGAGCAGCCATTCCCCGTGGAAATGTAGCCTATCCAATATTAACATATCATGTTTTAACTCAGATTTCCTCATTGGTTTAATTCATTTTCACAGAGATGTTCAGTGAATGTAGTTTTTCAAGCAGAAAACAGATTTTTTTTTTAGACTATCAGTCCCCCTGGCCAGAGCATGTGACCCTGTTCTCCAGATTTTCTCAGTTCTTCTAAGCAGGAAAAATCACCTTCACGTACCTCCACCTCTGGGGAGAAGATGCATATAACATAGTTTCATAAAATACATCCTCTTTAAAGAGCTGTCAGCAAATTTTCAATGAACATTTTTTTGCCCATCATTTTTCCCTATAAGATAAAATTTAGGTTTTTAAAAATGCATTTAGAAGTAACTTTTGACATCTTCAAGTTCATCTTTTAAAAAAGAATTATTTTAGAGAGGAAGAGAGAGAGAAATACTGATGTCAGAGAGAAACATCAATCGATTGCCTCCTACACGCACCCAACTGAGGACAGAGCTCACAACCTGTGTATGTGCCCTGACCGGGAATCAAACCTGCATAGGACAATTCTCCAGCCAACTGAGCCACACTGGCCAGGGCTCATCTCCACCTTTTTATAGAAGAGAATGGGGTGGGGGGTGTTCACAGAGGGGAAAGATTATGACTAACATCACAATTAATGACAAAGGACAGAGTAGAATCTCAAACTCCCAGACCTCAGAAATGGAGGTGGCATGTATTTAGCAGCCCTGGGAAATAATCCAGGACTCTTTCTGTTGCCTGATTCTGCTTGATTTTCAGATGAAAGCATTTAAAGAGGAAAAGAAAGTCTGCCCATCTTCTCTTTTCTTCAATATTGCTGACTCATTTCCTTTTAGTAGTCAGTAGACCTACCAGCTAGGTGGGTCTCTAGTTGTCCTCATGACCATGGATTTGTTTCAAATTACAGCTTTTGTGGCAGCTCTGATATCCAAGGTATGAAAGGACCGATGCAGAAAAAGTGAAGGGTCGGAGACTCCAGGGAAGAAACCAGCTGCATTCCCAATAAGGATATGGATCTTACATTGCAGGTCCAAAGAATGAGTACAGTGGTGTCCACACTAAATTGGGCCTTGTCTGCTGTCAGCCATGCCTCTGACTTTCACACAACTGCAAAAGTTCCTTCGTCCACCAGACTATTGGGGAAGATCCCAGAATACACTGAAGAAATCTATTTTCTAGAACAAGAATATAGATTTCTTTTTCTGATGTATATTCCAGCCTTATTCCCCATGAGGAGAAAAGAAAAGAAGGAGATTAAAAGTTAGCTGACTTATGGAAATCACCTCCCCAATTTTTTTGTTAGCTTTTGGTAAAAGTTGTAATTGCCTGATTTGCTAAATGGGCAATAAGGGGGGCTTTCTAGCCCACCCTTATCTCTTTATTCTGGAGGTAACAAGTAAAGCGTCTTCCTTTGGAAACCAGACCAATATAATAGGCCAGTGACTCAAATCACATTCGCCATATGATGAAATTCTCAAGCTATTTTGCTTATCAGAAGCAGCCCATTATCTGCATTCTTATGGGCAGAATAAAAGGCAACAAAATGCTCAATGGCTGTAAGTCCTTGGAGGAAAATACTAATTCTGTGTTGGATTGTTCCCATTAGCCATAAAAGAGACGGTAATTAGGATTTTATATGTTAGCCACTGTAACAAGCCGACAACTAAGGGAAACTACTGAAAATACCAGAATAAAAGCTAAAGCTTCTTTAGGCATCAGAATACTAGGAGGCATCTGTGCATTTAGATCACTGCATAGTGCGGCCACAGGACAGAGAACCAGTGGAGGAGCAGTAGAGCCGTGTTAAGCGCATGGGTGTGGAATCTGACTGACTTGGCTCAGGGCCTTCCTCCATCACTAACTAGCTTTGCTCCACTCTTCTGAGCTTCAGCTGCCCTCATCAGTAATACAGGGCTTCATAGTACCTACCTTGTAGGATTCCTGCGGTGGGGGTGGGGACGGGGGCAGGGGGAGGTAAATGAAGGAATTCTTATAAAGCATTTAGTAAAGTGTGTGGCACATAGCATGTTGTTTGTAAAGATTAATTACTATCATTAAGATTGCTATGTGTATCTAACTTTGACCTCTTCTGTTTCCCATCATGATTAGCATGGATAATATTGGGTGGTGGTAAATCCTTATTGTGTATCAACACGGTACCAGGTTGGCACAGAGGCAGTTGTGATATTCAAACTTGACAGTCAAAGCTTGGAGGTTAATGGGGGAAGAATACGGGTAATAGAAAGATGAGAAGTTGGATAGGATAGTAGACAAGAGCCAAGTTCTGTAATTTGTTCTTATAAGCTTTGTGAATTTTGAAAAAGTTAACCTAACAACTCTAGATAGAAAATACTAATATCATTTAACTTATAAGAATGTGGTCAGAATTAAATAATGTGACCCATGTAAAGTAGCTGGCACACAGTAGGTATGCAGTAAATAATAACTTTTGTTGTGGTTATGGTCATTACTGTAGTTACTAAGATAATTATAATAGAATCAATTGGGTACATGCTGTGCAGCATGTCCTGTGCATCCATTGTGTCTTCCTTTTTCAAAAAGAAAAAGGAAACTGAGGCTTAAACAAATTCACTAACTTATTCAGAGCAGCATAACCACATGTGTCAAAGCTGGGAATCGAATCCAAATCTATTTGACTCCAAAGCACATGCCCTCTGTGTTTTACCCAGTTTAATGCAGAGAGATGACCGAGTGCATGGACTGGGAGGTGGCAGAGTAGACATAGACGTACTCAGACGTTTTATGAGACTAATAGCTTCATGCAGTTATTCATTTTGACGACCTAATATTGGGAATGTCTGTGTAGTGTTCCAAAAGGAAGCCTGAGAGCACACTAGTAGCTCTAATTTACTTTTAATGACAGAGGGCCATTGTAGTAAAGTGAATTGCTGAACCTTTCATTCATATGCATTGACCCATCCAGTCAAGTTCTGACTGAGCAGCTCTTCTTGCTCTACGTAGGCGGGAAGGGGTGCAGGAGTGACTAAGCCAGACATTGTCCCTACCTCCAGAAGCTTGTACTTGATGAAGGAAAAATATAAACCACCAGCCAAAAGGACATTTACTAGTAAATATGAGGCCCAAAAATTATGATGAATTCTACGGGGGAAATGAAACAAAAAAATGATCTGATAAGGAGCGCCTAGGAGAGGCAGGTAGAGTCCTACTTCAGCAGGTGACACCTGACCCAAGACGTTATTTCTGAAGATTGACAGCAGCAATCTGGGAGGCGAGTGTCTGGTTAGAAAGGACAGAAGGGCAGTGGTCCTAAGAGCAGCACAAACTCATATGAACCAGGAAGGAAGGTAAGTATCACTTTCTTCACCTGGAGCTCTGTCTCTTCTCTCACATTATTGCATTTTATATTCTTAAAACGAACTACATTATTCCCTGCTTTACTTCTCTTACTGGCCTCTCTCCACTAGAATATAAGCTCCCTGAGAGCAGAAACCTCTTGAGCAGAACCTGTCCAGTGAATCAATGAAAAATAATAAAAAAGATATTTGTTAAATGAATATATAGAGAAGTGAAGGTGTAATTGTGATGTATCCAGAGCACTTCTTATTTCATCATTCCAACTACCTGTCTCTGTTTATCAGTTGAATGGTACCTGTGGCCCTAGGGTTTATCTCAGATTGATATAACATTCTGTGTCCATGCAGGCATCTCATGCAAAATCACGTCTAACATTTTTAAACCATGGATCTGCATCCTGAAGTAAATTCGAGGAGTAGAAAGAGAAGCATAGAATGACATTGATATCATTTAGAATTCAGTTATCAAAGGTTACTATGCTTTGATGAGATGGGAAAAATGGATTGTCCTACGCACTAGTGCATTTCTCTTTCTACATGGGAAGAGCTGTACTAACCGTGAGACCCTGCTGGAGGTGATACCAATTTCAGCAGGTGATAGGGAGGCATTTTGAAAGCAAAGACCAGCTGTTGTCAGGAATCCAGCTTTGCAAATTGCACCTTACATACAAATATGAGTTGACTGTGAAGAAATTTCCATTGGTGTGGTGTTTTCTTATGCTGCCTTATCATTTGCAATCAGTGTGATATTTTAAAAGTCAGAGGCGTGAGGGTGCAGAGAACCGAATCAAAGTGGAATGCAGGTGACCCATTTTAGCCTTTTGCCCCAGAATGAGTCAAGGAGAAAACACTTCCTAATAAGAGCGAGTGCTTTTCAGAAACATGCTGCAGAAAATTTACTACCAGGGAGTTCGGGGGGGGGGGGGGGGTTTCTTTTTTTATTCATGATAATCCAATGTTTTATGACTAAAAATGTGTATGGCTTCTCATGTCCATGAATTGCAGGTCAGAGGTATCATATTCTTTGCTTAGCATTAAGCATGTCTCTTATGTTGTTCTTTTCTGTCTGTACTTGAAAAGAACAACATAATACAGTTACTCTGCATTACCACTTTTATTCTCTCTTGCAGTATTTTTAAATTGAGTGTATGTGTGTGTGTGTGTGTGTGTGTATGTATGTTCACATGCATGCACACATGTGTGTTTTCTGTGTTATGCAGTAGGAAACAAGGCAGGCAGTGGAAGAACAGAGGTTGACTACTGTGTGGGGAAAAGAAACACTTACTTTGCTCAAACAGTATTTTCCCAAATCATGAGTATTTATCCCATTTGGATGGAATCATGGGTTGATTTTTTTCACTTGGGAAGTTAGATTTAAGCTACAAAATAGTCAGTCTTAATATCCATGGAAAAGAGGCTGATAGTGTGATAATGAGAAACACTGCCCCCACCCAACTGGTTATTTCTTAGCTAATTTAGTATGTGACTGAATTGTATATTTTGCTGCTACACAAATGTTATTAAGATACTCGGTCTCTATGTACTTAGTCATCCTCTGATGAGGGGGTGAGCCAACCATAGGTCTGGTTTTTATTTGATCATAGGTGGAGTTACTTATGAGGAGGAAAAATTGATGTCCCCTGCATGGGTGGCCAGGGGCTGGGCAGGGATATGCATTGAAAGAACAGAGGGGAAATGAACACAGTAATGAAAAATGAACTTCTAAATTCTGTGCATAAGAAAATTAGTGTTTTGCTGTGAGAGGAGAAGTTCTAAATAATATAGACGCTCAGTCATTTCAATTTGACAAAACTTAATATTCTGAAATCACCTACATGGCTGAGTTTGGTCTGTTACCAGATAGGTTTTAATTTTCGAGTTTATTTTGTTGCAAAGCTCTCAGGCATCTTAGACCCAGAGGCCATATTTCTGGGTTACTTTTGCTTTGTGATTTTGCTCTTTTCAATGGATGCTCAGGCTTTTGTTTTTCCATCATAAGTGGGGTGCTTGGCTCAGTTTTCTCTCTTGCAGTATTTTTAAATGGTGTAAAATCAAGTTACTGTCATTCAGTAACAACCTTCTTTAATTTCAATAAGCTAATGAGCCCTTTAAGTTTTCCGTTTCCATAGGATGGATAGAAAAGACTGTGAAATATACAGGGAGCCAAGTTTACAAGAGGCCATCGCCTTAGTTGCTGCCTGCTGTGACCCAGTAGCAGGTGGAGGAAGGGCAGGGGAGGGTTTAAATTCTGTGTGCCAGGTGCCTTCCGCTGGGCAGGCAGGGTTTTGTTCAGGAGGACGTCGGGGTAAGGGCTTACCTATGTCCACAGCCCTCTCTTCTAACCAGACACTGCACGTGAATGTGTTCCTTACATGAGCCATGCCCTTCTGTGCTTCAGAATACGGCTTCCAATCCCGCATTTATTTTCCTCGATGCTCTGGTGAAGAGAACCAACTGAATCAGGAGGGGGTTGGGGACACCAGACTTCTTGACTTCTCTGGAGAACACCATCTGCATGAACAGATGGGGGGCTGGAGGGGGACTCCAAGATCAAAAAGGGGGGCATCTGTAATACTTTCAACAATAGAGATACATTTTTTTAAAAAATCTTTAAAAAAAATAAGAAGAGAGGAATGCCTAAAGAAATGTGATGGCAGGGTCGAACAATGAGTGCCAGGGGCTGGGAATTCTTTGCCCTCTGACCCAGATAATGGTCACTGAGTGGCTCCCACCCATGGATTCCCAGGGCCCCCAGAACAGTGATGCCTGCCTGTGGGGCAGGCAGATTGCCCAGCACTGGGAATGGTCTGTCTGCTGATGGGAGATGTCCAGTTCTGTTAGTTAACATTCCCCCACAGCGGACAGCAAGGTTTCCTTCCCAGTAAGCTTTCCACGTGGCCACCGGCCAGCTGAACGGCTGCCTCCGTGCTCTGGTTGTAGAAGATTCTACACAAGGCTAGATGTATCACTGTAAGTACTTTGTCAGATCGTTACAAAGCATATACTTTTGCTCATGATATTTTATGGCCATGTTCCTTTACATTTTTCATGAATTCATTTGCTCTTTCAAGCATTCATTTAAATTCACATTTATTGAGTAGTTATTTTTTGTGCCGGGCCTACAGTACTAAATGCTTTTATGCTTTAACGCCAAGAAGTAGGTATTTTTATACAAGAGGAAAGTGAACCTCAGAAAGGTTAAGTAATGTGCCTACAGTCACACAGCTGGTAATGGCAGAATTGAATATTGGATTGAAGTCTATGTGACTCCTAAAATTAATCACAGTTACTCTGCATTACCACTTTTATCTTTCTATCAAAAACATGACTTATTATAACTGGCAAAAAATTAGTCTTCATGTTTTAAGGTAGACCAGGGGTGAATGATTTGCTTTCTTAACTGTAGATCCTCTGGTATAGGAAAAAATCATGAATTCCGACGTCATCCAATTTCACTGGACCACTCTTGCCTCCTTTGTAAATTGGCTATAATATCTCAGCTGCCTTCAGTGTGCACGGGAAGCACCTAGTTTCTATTAGATGAAGACGTGAAAAAAAGTTTTCCAAGTAATAAGCTTGGTGTGTGTGTGTGTGTGTGTGTGTGTGTGTGTGTGTGTGTGTGTGGTGTATGTGTGTGTAGGGGACAGTGACATGTAAACTGAGACCTGAGTGAAGATGTAGGGTTAACCTGGTGAAACAGAGTGTGCAGAAGAACAGAGAGAAGGGAATTCCAGGTCAAGGGAACAGCATGTGTGAACAGTGAAAGTACAGAGGGAAAGTAGGAAAAAGAATTTCAGGGGGCTGCAGTATGGACTGTGCTTGGGAGCTATGAGAAGTGAGTATTTTGGGGAGGGAAGAAGGGTGCTTTAGGGTAAGATCTGGAAGTTCGGGCTTCAGGGCAAGGGAAACCACTTCAGGTGAGTGTATGATCAAATGTGCATTGCATTTACTCATCCATTTTATGACTTAGAGTACAATTTTAAATTTTTGAGTTCTTAGACTAATAGCATTTATCATTATACTGAAAATCTTCTGATATGCTGATTACAAAGAATCAGTTGATAAATAATATATAAGCATTCTTATGGTATAATATGAAATTTTTCTCATTTCCAAAGGAAATCCGGGTGTACTTCCTGGCCTAAATTTACAATACATTTCCCTAATATTTGGTAAATTTTTGCATTGGGAATCTTTATTTTAAAATATCATGTTACACTTTAACAGACAGGAAAGGATGGTTGAGACACTTCAGTAATAAATCATAATGAATAAATATGAAGCATTTAGAGAGTTGGCATAAGTGTTTCGGAAATCAATAACCTTTTCTGGGAAATGTAACCCTTTTTTTCATGAATGCTGACAAGTAGATGAATAACAATTTTATTTAATCATGTAGGAAAATAAATAAAGTATGGGGCAAAAGTAGGTTTACAGTTGTGAGTAACAAAAGTTTATTCTTGTATTATTATATATAAATTATTGTATTATTTTCCACATGAACAACTATAAACCTTCTCTGGCCCCACCTTGTAAATTATTAACTTATAAATATTTTTTTAATTTTAAACATTGGCAGAGAAATGTCCTGCAAAGTTCTTCTGATTGGAAATAATCTGTTAATATGCCAAGAAAATATTTTTAAGAACTATTTTAATAAAGTCAAGAAAGGTTTAGTGGTTGATAATCAGAAATTAGTGGGGAATGGGTAATTAGCAGAAATAATAATAATAAGCATAATTTGTATGGTTTTCTTGTGGCCAAAGGTGTTATCCATCAAAGAATTGCTGGAAACTCTGTATAAATTAGTAAAAGTGATTTTTCTTCAACACCTTGGGTGTTACATCTCCCTTTTGTTAATATATACTGACATAGATGGAGAAACATTGGCTAGATTTTCCAGGAAGACCTTCTCAACACATAGGAAGAGGAAGAGGAGGAGAAGTAGAGGGGACAATCCACCTCTTCACCTGTTACTCAGGGATCATCCCCCCACATTGATTAAGCTACACACTTAGAAGTTGAGCACTTTTCTGGATTTATGTCTCAATAAAAAGTTTTAGAAGCAAAGTATTTCAATAAAGAGTTAAAAAGCATGCGCCCTTCTGTAGATTCGGTGACCATATCCAAATGGGCCTCTATAGAGTGTGCCTCTGACTTACGCGTGTGACTGGCAGAGGGCCTGTGCACTCTGTGACATCTCTGAAAGGCCGCGTTCTCCCTTAGCCGAGTGTCCCTTGCACCTCATACATGTGTCCATTTGACTTGAAAAGAGGTGTTTCACTCCAAAAATAGAACAAGCTCGTCAGTGTAAATTGTGTTTGTCTAATTCCAGCATACTCTTACATTCTTGTAAAGAAGAGCAAGGAACAGACCCATATCCATGAAAGGTTGTTATCATTTTGCTCGTCTACGACTCGTATCTCTCAGCCAGGGCCACAGACTCACACATCCACTGGGGCTGTGGCTGGGGCTGGATGCAATTCATGGAAGTATTTATTGTGTTTGACCAACCTAGCACTTGAAAAAATTAGGACATTTGATTTCACTCATATGTGGGATATAAAACTGGAACTCATAGACACAGACAACAACAGTATGGTGGTTACCAAAGGGAAGAGTTTCGGAGGGGTAGGAAAGGGTAAAGAGGGCACAATATATGGTGACAGAAGACGATTTGACTTGGGGTGGTGGGCACACAGTGCAATATACAGATCATGTATCATAGAGGTGTATACTGGAAACATATATGATCCTGTTAACCAGTATCACCCCAATGAATTTCAGAAAAAAAAAATTAGGACATTTCATTGTAAAATGTACACTTTCTAATTATCTTTTTTTTAATCCAAAGATCAGAAGCACAAGCTGTTATTTTCCACCTGGCTAAGCTGGAAATGGACACCTTATTCAGAAAAGATATGCTTCCCCTAATTCACCGCAATCTCCACCACTCCCTACTATCTTATGTTGAGGCTACTCCATATACTATAGAAGCTATAAACTTGATGCTCTAGGCATCTGAGTTTTCAGCTCTCAATCAGACTTACGTATCTGATATCAGCCCTTACTATGTCATATCACCCTCTGCAATTTTCAGTGGATTAAAGTACCGTATTTTCCGGCGTATAAGACGACTGGGTGTGTAAGATTTTCTTGGGTTAAAAAGTCATCTTATACGCCAGAAAATACAGAAGTCCAATATATCTAATTCATTATATCTAATCCCATCAATATAGTCCAATATACCGTATTTCTGGCGTATAAAATGACTTTTTAACCCAGGAAAATCTTATACGCCCAGTCGTCTTATATGCCCGAAAGTACGGTATATGTTGGTTTGCTTGGAACTGAAGGTCAATTGCTGCTTGCTTTCATTCAGCTTTTCACCAGGTATAAATCTTAACAAACTTGCTTCCCACTCACAGTGCTCTGTCCATTTTACCTGTGAGCCCTGGCAGTGGTCACATGCTCTGGCTCTGGGCACATGCTCCATGCTGGCTGGAAAACCCTCCCAGCTACATTCCATTTGGCAAAATCTTGCCCATCCTCCGTCACCTACTGAGATCTCTTTTTCTGTGCCGTGACTGCTCAGCTTCCAATCCAATTTCTGTTTGGAGTCCTTATAACACTAATTATTTATATCTAACACATATGCCTAGTAATAAACATAAATCAGCATAAATTTTTATATTCATAGCTAAAGTTTGTCAGAATGCCTATTCCATGCTAAACAATATTTATGTATTGTTTCAGTTCTTACATTCATACTAAGAGGTAAATGCCCTTACTATTGTCATGCTGTTTTTATTGAGGCTCAAAGAGGTTAAAAAAAATGTATCGAAGGTTACAATGCTAATTGCTTCTCAGATCAGTTTGTCTTGTATCTAAGCTTTGATTTTAAGGTTCTCAAGGCCCACAAACAATTCTTAATAATTTTATGAAATATATTCTCCGGGGCTTAGCAAGCGCCGTGCAGGATACAGGCACTCTAAGGATTGATTAATATTGGTCAACTCCTTTATTGTCATTCAGGTATAATTATAAAGTCATTTACCAAGTTATGATAAACTTGCAAATTTTACGTTTGAACATTTATATACTATCCAACTCAAAAGTCTTATATTCTCTTTAACATACTAAGAGTAGGCTAATGAGAATTAGCAGACATTAGCTTATTGCATTGTATTTCTCTCCCAGATAGTGTACATTTGGTAATTTTGAATCTATTGCTTTTCCTGTCAGGAAAAGACAGTCTAATATGCTTTCACGTGGGGGTAAGGAACTGAGGAGGACAGAAGGCTATTGAGAAAGCAAAATCAGAATCAGATGTGTCCCAGCGATACAACACATCCCAATCACTTAAAAATAGCTGCTCTAGAAATAATTACTCATTAGTGACATTATACGTAATGTTACACCACCACAAATGCCTTAACTAATGCAAACTTCGAGCGTGAACATTATAACCAGCAGGTAATGCTGCGTCCCAGTGCTCTGAGGACAGTCTTTATTAACGATTTTGTTAATAATTACCTGACAGAAATATATCTTTACCGAGAGCTTGCTGTCATTAAGCATGCCTTGAAATGCTTTAATGTTTATAGGTTGTATTACAACTCCTTAGCTATTTAATTACATTTAGCAACTCCTCAAGTTATTGTGTGTTTGATTGAGCTAAAATCCATTACCAGGCAAATTAGCAAAGGTGGGCTGAGGCTGCGCAGGATTTAGGCATTTGGCTCAGTTGCTGAGTAGTAAAGATAGAGGCTGCTGTAGTGAACCAGAAAGTGCAGGCTGCCACTTACACCAGCCTTGTGCCACGGTTCGCCCCTGCCTTCCTCCTCCCTGACAGATGAGCAGGTTCTTTACACATCCTCTCCAGAAAGGGAAATCTACCATCCACCCTGGGGAGCCATTTCATTATTTTATAGCCTTCACTATCAGCCAAGTCATCTTTCTATTTAGCGTAAATCCTCCTTGTCCTTCATGTGAGAATTGATGACCGGAGCTGTCTGTTTGGTCCATCGCAGAAAATGTGAACAGCGATCATCACTCCCCTGAGCCCTCCATCTATACACAGAGCTGTTATTAAATCTGTCGGTCTGCTCTCTCTCCTCAGCTGGGCAGCGGCGCTCATCCAGCCATTTGTAAGCATTTAATTGGGTTTTATACTCAATAACATTTTACTGAATTATGAAGCTACTTTGCCATGTTTTGTCTTCTAGAGAGAGAAACAGAAAGAGAGAGAGAGAGTGGGGGCGGGGGTGGGTGGGCAGAAAGAGAGAGAGAGAGAGACCAGGATGGCAAGCTGGGGAAAATATTCACATGCAGCCGTTCTTTAAATTTGTTGTCCATCCTCTCACTCTCCCAACCCCCACAGCCACCTCCCAATTCTGCTCCCACCTCCCAGCTTGGATAAAATACAGTTTTTCATATAGGAAATGTTACATAACTTTTCCCTTCTGATATTTTCTGTTCTCAGTTCTCACTCTTCATCCTGGTTCAGGTATGCATTTTTTTTCATCCTTGTCTTTTGTGATGTGCTATTGAGAGACTGAGTGAAAAAAAGTGAAGGGATTAAGCAAAAAAAAAAATTTAAAAAGAAGAAAGAAAAAAGAAATGTCCGTTGTTTTTGACATGTATTTATGATCTTTTTTGTGAGCCTTTTTAGTTTCTTTGTAAACTTTGTTTAAAGTGAGCGCCAGCTGTTTTTATTATGATGATTCATGTTATTCTGCTTTAATTCTTTATTTAGTCAACCAAGCTTTTTTCCTCAGTGTATCATCATTTGGGTACAAAGTGATGTTTTTCCCCTCTTGTGTTTTCAAACAGCCCTGCATTACAGATATGCTCTTGGTGGAACTTTTCAAACATAATTTTCGAACCTAGCTTGTAATTTTTCGTTTGAATCAGACTTCAGTTTTAAAGAACTCTCTGAATTCAGTTTTTATTTGCTCTGACCCACATGTGGCCACTAACTCATTTCAGAGCTCCATCCTAAGCAGCTTAACGCTTCTGAAGAAATGGAAATAGTTTCCAGGCATCAAAACAAAGTTAGTCTGAATTGCTGTTTGCTGAGATTCTTAAGGTTATGCTTCCATGGAATTCTGAATAAATAACTGTCCAGAGAGCAAGAGAACCTTTGCATTATAACAGCTCTTCTTTACCTGTTGGCTCAAGGTCACCCAGCAAGAGGCAGAATGGAGACCAGGGCCTAGGACAGCTGGCCTCCAAGGCCTCTGATCTCAATCTCTGTGCCCGTCTACATGAGAGGCGTACATTCATTTATCAAACACCATGCTCACCACTGCTGGTGTTACATGTCCCATAAGGATGAACATTCTTGTACATGCTTCTTTGTCCTCTTCTGTGACTATGTCCCCTGATAAACCCTAAAAGTAAAGTAACTGGCCAATAAGTGAAAAGTTCTGATATCCAAATTGCCCTTTATAAAGGTTGAACCAATTTAATATTCTTACCAGCAATTATGCAAACCCAGTTCATTAATATTCTCTTTAATTACTGCATTTGTGAAAAAAGAAAAATTTGCTAGGCCAAAAAAAAAAAAAAAGTGGTTGCCCATTGTTTCCATGAAAAACGTAGGGTATATTCTCAGCATACACAATGTCACACCATTCCAGATGAATTTTAAGAATTACTATGAAATTTGAAAGTGTGATATCTTGATCTCATCTCAGGGTGGAGAAGGTTGTCTAGACATAAAGCAGTTTAAGAAATAAAAATGTAAATAATTGATAATTTTGATGACAACAAAATAACAAAAATACTCTAACGAATCACCAAGGAAAAAAGAAACATTGATTAGACAAAAAACTGTGAAATACATGAAATAACAATTTACAATTAAAGAAACTGAAACTTCGGTTAAATCTAGAAAAACTTTCTGGTGATCATAGTTTTCAAAAAATGGAATCCATTCCTTTCAGAAAGAGTTCCAAGTCACTGGAGAGTCAAGTTAGAACAGTAATTGTTAAGATCTTATGGAAGGAATTCAGTTATCAGAAAGATATTTGTGTATAAATGATATATGTGCATATCATTTAATCATATTTTCTACCTTCAGAATACATAATCAAATGATGACATGTCCACCAATATTTTAATGGCACAGGAAATTTATCGAAGCACCTAATTTGCTCCAGCATGCTGACCACATTTTCAACCATGAAATGTAATCCTCTGCATTATCAAATTTCTCATATATGAACAAATGCTATGGCAAATAATAAACAAGTAGCAATGAATAGTCTTGGAGGAGACTAAGCAGTTAGGGAGAATTATCTTAACAGTTTTCAGAAAGAAAAGCAATACACAGTCATCATAGGAAGAGTAAAATTTTAGAAAATGTAAGAAAATAAAACAAACAATATTCCCACTTCTTACTTTATATTTTAACTAGAGGCCCAGTGCACAAAATTCGTGCACGGGGGCGGGGGGGGGGGTCCCTCAGCCCAGCCTGCACCCTCTCCAATCTGGGACCCCTCAAGGGATGTCCGACTGCCTGTTTAGGCCCAATCCTGGTCCCCCCCAACTGCTCTCCCCTGCAGGCCTGGGTCCCCCCCAACTGCCCTTCCCTGCAGGCCTGGGTCCCCCCCAACTGCCCTTCCCTGCAGGCCTGGTCACCCCCAACTGCCC
Organism: Cnephaeus nilssonii; assembly: GCF_951640355.1. Taxonomy (NCBI): domain Eukaryota; kingdom Metazoa; phylum Chordata; class Mammalia; order Chiroptera; family Vespertilionidae; genus Cnephaeus; species Cnephaeus nilssonii. Next base: position 96,199,021 of record NC_137076.1, on the reverse strand, counting down.
TCCTCTGCCGACCTGGTCACCCCTAATTGCCCTCCCCTGCAGGCTTAATCACCCTCAACTGCCCTCCCTTGCAGGCCTGGTCCCTCCCAACAGCCCTGCCCTGCTGGCCATCTTGTGGTGGCCATCTTGTGTCCACATGAGGGCAGCCATCTTTGACCACATAGGGGCAGCCATCTTGTGTGTTGGAGTGACAGTCAATTTGCATATTACTCTTATTAGATAGAATAGAGGCCTGATGCACGGGTGGGGGCCAGCTGGTTTGTCCTGAAGGGTGTTCCGGATCAGGGTGGGGGTTCCCTTGGGGCATGGGGTGGCCTGGGCAACAGGCCTGTGGTGGTTTGCAGGCCAGCCACACCCCCGGGTGACCCAAGCGGAGGCCCTGGTATCTGGGATTTATTCATCTTCTATAATTAAAACTTTGTTGCCTGGAGTGGAGCCAAGCCTCCTGCTCGCTCCAGGGCCACAGCCATTTTTGTTGGGATTTATTTATCTTCTATAATTGAAACTTTGTAGCCTTGAGTGGAGGCCTGGGCTGGCCAGGGTGTGTGGAAAGCTTTGCTTCCTCCATTGCCTGGGAAACCCAAGCCTCCTGCTCCCTCCGTGGCCACAGCCATCTTGGTTAGGGTAATTTGCATACTCGCTCCTGATTGGCTGATGGGTGTGGCTTGTGGGTATAGCTGAGTGATGGTTAATTTGCATATCACTCTTTTATTAGATAGGCTCATTTATCTGTGTATTCAGTATACCTTTTATAAATGTTAATTATACTGCACTGCTTTCTAATATGCTATTTTATCTACAAAAAAAAAATCCAGAACACTTTCTATGCCCCACTGCTCTCAAAGTGTTTTCTTATTACATCATATGACTAAATCAAAATGCATTTAAATATCCCTAGATGTGATATATAGAATCTTTTCATTTTTCCCAGTTTAAAGTTGTACTAAGTATACTTCTATGTAGTTTTGTATTATTTTGTTTTCACATTAACTTCTTGAATTTTTTTATTGATTGATTTGTGTGTGTGAGAGAGAGAGAGAGAGAAAGAGAGAGATATCAATTTGTTGTTCCACTTATTTGTGCATTCATTGGTTGATTCTTATATGTGCCCTGACCAGGGATCAAACCCGCAACCTTGGTTGATGCTCTAACCAACTGAGCCACCCAGCCAAGGCTCACATTGACTTCTTAAAGTGAAATTTTAGAAACAAAAATTGGTACATTTGGTGGGTTTTGATTAATGTTGCCAAATTACTGTCTAGGAAGTTTGTACCAATTTAAAATTCTACCAGCAGCATGTGTGAGAGGATCTATTTCTCTGCAGAATCTCTAGTACTAAAATATTATAATTTCTTCAAATTTTTGCTGATTAGATAAGCAGTAACCATCATGGCTTATTATGTATCCTATCTAATAATAGAGTACCATGTAAATTACCATCACTCCGCTACGCCCACGATTGGGCGGCGGGAGGCTGGGGGGCGGGACTCGGGGTGGCCTATCTGGCCATTGAGAGGCACGGATCCGCTGCCACTGAGCGGGGCTACGCTGCTGTTGAGAGGCGCAGGGGGCGGGACTCCCGCCCCCTGTGCCTCTCAACGGCCAGATCCGGGGCCGCTGAGGGGATCCCACCCCCTGCACCTCTCAACAGCAGGGTAGCCCCCCTCAGCGGCCACGAACTATCAAAAGTGGGGGAGCGAGCTCTAGCCTCAGTCAGCGAGCCACAGAAACCTGGCAGAGGATGGAGAGCAGCGACGAGGAAGACATGGAGAAGCACCACATCCACCTACGCCCCGTCACTCTGAGCACACGCTGTACCTCCTGCCCTGTGAAGTCCAGGTTAACTGCCCGCCCCTGTGGGGCGCTTTTTCACCCTGGCCATCCGTCAGGGTCCCGATGGACTGAAGTGTCGTTTCGGGGCCGCAGTCTTAGGGGCGAGGAGGTGGAGGTGCCGCCTGGCCTGCTGGGATACGTGATGGTGATGGAAGAGAAGTCGGTGGGGAAGCAGGACTTTTTAGCGGGATCCGACAAGGACGAGCAGGAGCTGGTGGAAGCCGCGGAGGCGCTGGAGTGGGACTTGGACCGCTTTATTCGTGCCTCCGCCAGTTTCAGCCGCTTCACCCTGTGGGGCCTGGAGAGCATCCCTGGCCCGGATGCCAAAGTGCGTGCGGCCCTGACCTGGCCCAGCCTCGCAGAAGCGATCCATAAACAGGTGCCGCAGGACTGAGAACCAGCGCTTGAAACTGGAAGCCACCGATCCCTTCACCAGCTCTCCACTTTGGATCCACTGAGTCCACCATCCCAATAAATGAGCTCTTTCACAGCAAAAACAAAAACAAAAAAAAACAAAACAAAAGTGGGGGACCTGGGTGCCTGTCTGCTCCGGCACCAGGCCTTTCAGAAGCCTCCGCCGAGCTGGAGGCTTCTGAAAGGCCTGATGCACCAGCGGACAGGCACCCAGCTCCACCGCAAAAAGTGAAAGCGTGTAGGGGACCCTACACGTGCATGATTCAGTCATGCACTGGGCCTCTAGTTTCTAATAAAAATTTATAGTTTCTAATTGTGGTAAGCAGTTTCCCACATATTTGGTGCCTATTTTATGTAAAAAAATTAACTCGTAAATATTAAAAATGCCATTGGTGACCTTAAATAGAAAGCCAGGTAGTTCTCCACTAAAATGGGTTTATTGGGGAACAACAAAGAATTGCAACCTGGAACCTGCAGTCTAGTGTTGAATCACTCACAAGTCCAAAGAACAACAGAGAGAAAGGTGGTTTTATAGTGGAAAGGGGAAGTGTAGAGGGGCTGTTGTAAACAAAAAGTCCATTGGAGGAAACTTGGAGTTTACAGTGTAATGGTTTTTCATTGGCTGAGTTATAAAAATCTTTCATTGGCTATGTGGTTGCTGGGCAAGGGGAAGATCCTCCCTCTTCCTGCTGAAATAATACAGTTGAAAAACAGCTTGCTGTTGGAGATGGAAATCACATATCTTCCTATTTGGAGTAATTGATGATAAGTTTAGGGTGTGAGAGCGCCCCCTACAGGCTCTCTCAACTCCATTTATAAATTGGTTTCTGCTTATTAATCTTCATACTATTGAGATGGCAATCTTTTGCCATTAGACTTCGGAGTAACAGAAAGGACTGAGACAGCATTGTTTGTGGATTTTGTTGGCGTTTGAAGTACAAGTTGAGTTGGCAGCATGTGACAGGAGGCAGCTCTGTGTAATTTATTTTTCGTGTTTAAAAAATAACAGCCACAGTAACAACAATAAAACCTATTTTCCTTCCCTGGTTGAGGTTATCACACTTGCCACTATAGACACAGGGAAAGTATGCGTGAGGTCATGTTAGAGGCCGGGTCAGTGTTTACCACTGTGCTTTTAGCAAATGTTTTATCTCAAGAGAGAAAAAAAAGTTAATTGGGCATATCTTTTCCTGAGAAATCTGATGCCAGCTGCTCAGGGACAGTGCGTGCCTGTGTGTGTGTGTGTGTGTGTGTGTGTGTGTGTGTGTATGGTGTGTGTGTGTGTGAGTGTGTGTGTGTGTGTGTGTGTGTGTGTGTGTGTGAGAGAGAGAGGGAGGTAGTTTAAAGGCCATCACAGTCCCATGTAGGTCATTCTGAGAGCCATACTCCCCCTAGAAGTGTTATGTCATTGGGCTGACATCCTGCGTCAATTTCTCCCTTTGTCCATTTTGGCTTCTTCTCCCTTTAGTCACAACTGATGATCCCTAATGAGCATCCTTTAGGGCCTACTTCTGGAAAATCTAATTTATGATAGGCCCAGAGTCTATTTGGGATTCAAAAAATAGCAAATAAACAAATGTATGCACAGGATGATTTCAGACAGTGACAAGTATTATGAAGGCAATACAACTGATGAGACAGTGGCCAGCAGTGGAGGAGCTACAGAGAGGGAAAAGGCTTCTTAACCTGTCAGTGCTGTTCTGAGACTAAACTCATAGGAAGGAGGCAGCTTATTTAAGGTGGAGGAGACCTTCAGCCCTCATCCCTAAAACCCCAGGAATGAAATACTTCTAATTTCTTTGACAGCCTAATCGGAAAAATCTCGGATTTTAAATACATTTCTATAATATATTCCAGCAGTCAGGGGCCCAACAGGAAACAGATGGCATATTGAAAAGGGGATAATTTGAGAAGAATATAATAAAAAGGCAATTTACAAAGAGACAGAACAGCACTCCCTTTTTCCCTCCCAGAGAGAGGATTAGAAAGTTGCCATTGGCTTCCTAGTATCCCAGACTTAAAGGGGCAGAGGAGCGAATGGTCAGGGGAACCTGGACACAAGTTCTATAGAAAGGGAACCTGGGGAAAGATCCCTCATCTCATTCTCCTTCCTCCCACAAACTCCTGACCTGCTCCCCATTGGCCAAAGCCAGAGAACCAGAGAGGCAATTTTTGAAGACCCTACAGTCTAGTCTCTAGAGCTGTAGACCTTGATGGTTAAGGATGGAGGGTGGAGTTGGAGAGGCCAAATGAGACATCCAGTATATAGTTTATATTTTTAAATAACACTGGATGATATTTAAAAGAAACTAGAGGCCCAGTGCATGATTTAATCATGCACCTGGTGCACCAGCGGGCTGGCTGTCCGCCGGTGCACCAGGCCTTCCGAAAGCCTCCGCCATGCCGGAGGCTTTCGGAAGGCCTTGTGCCGGAGCAGACAGCCGGCCAGCTCCCCCGCTTTGGCTTTTGATCGCGGGGGAGCTGGCCGGCTGTCCGCCGGTGCACCAGGCCTTCCGAAAGCCTCCGGCTCAGCGTCCTGCTGGCCCAATCAGCTACCCCGGCCACCCTGAGTCCCGCCCCCTGCGCCTCCTGCTGGCCCAATCGTGGGCGTAGCGGAGTGATGGTAATTTACATATTACCATTTTATTATGTAGGATGATACCAGACCCATCTGAAGTTGTAACCTCTGTCTGTCACTGACTAGTTATAAATCAACATCTCTAAACCACTTTTTTTTTTTACTTGTTAAAAAAAATTACATGGCTAGAATAAAACTGATGCATTTATTCTGAAATGGTGTGACTCTGATATTCACAAATCAAATAAAGTATTTTAAATATATTTTAATGAATGCAACAAAAAATATCCAGCACAATATTGTTTTAAATTATGAACACACAAAAAAATAATTGTTGAAATAACCAGAGTCCCAACTCTGTGTCTTTCTAGTTGGTAAGTTACTTTGGTTCAATAAAATCTCTTACAATGACCTGAAGTCAGATTTCTGTTGTTAGGCTGAGTCAAAAAATAGAATGATTACTTTCTTCTCAGGGACTCAGACTTCCTTCAAGACATACTTAGAGAGAAGAGAGGATATTGTCATTGAGATAAGGGCAGGATTTGTGGATGATACCCTTGGGAATGTAACTTGGGAAATTTTGGTGAATAAGGGGCTGGCTGACAGGAGGAGAATAATAAAGGCTTAGATTGATATGGCCATGTCTATTAATATTTCTGATTGAATAGAATTTATATGCTCATAAAGTGAGACTTTGTTAGGTGCTGCTGTTTGGATACACAGCATGTTATTTAAGAAAATGTCTTTCAGAATCCTACCTGAATCTGTAGCAGAAGCCTGTCTAGCCCTTTAATAGTCACAGTATCTTCCCAGAGGATAAGATTCCAGAAAAGCAGAGTCACAGAAGGTCAAACAGCTGCAGAAGAGTACAAATAGCTCTCATCTGAAAACCACGATTTATCCAAGGGGACCATGATTGCTAGCAATCTTACTTTTTTGGTGATTACAAGGTTGAGCCTAGTAGCGCATGTGACTCCATAGGAGGACTTGTTGAGAGCTTTTACAAATAATTATGTGTGAGTGTTGGAGAATTAATTTAAGCAGAAGGCCTCTGTGGAGGTCAATCAAGAGCGTAGGCTGGAAGGAGAATGCTGAGGGAGACCTTCAGTCAGGGGAGAATATGAAGTGGGACTCCTTGTTTGCTTGTCTGGGGTAGGCTCATCTACATAATTGACTAAAACAGGATGAACAGCTGTGAAGTACAGCATTTGAATGTGTGGATAAAACAAAATTACAAAATATGCAGGGTCATAGAACGTGTAATGTGTTTTCATAGGATTATAGAATTTTCTAGCTCATTTGGGATATAGGAAATGGGCAAGTCGAGAAGCTAAATGACTTTATCAAGGTCAACTAACTAGTTAATTATAGCTTACTTGTTAAGTATGTGGACTCCAGTCAGACACCCTAGATTCAAATCCCAACTCTAGCACTCACTCTGTGACCCTTGAAAAAACCACTCTACCTTTCGGTGCCTCAATCTTCTCACCTACAAAATGGAAATAGTAATAGGACCTAAAATGGGAATAATAATAGGACATTCCTCATGTTAATAAGATGATACATTTCAGTAACCCTAGATGGTGTCTAGAACTTAGTAAGTGATTAATTAATGTGAGGTATGTTATTATTGGCAAGAATGACAGTTACCTAACTCCTACAGAAATATTGACCTACTCTAGAGCAAGCAAGAGCATATTACAAGAGGGATATAGGTGAGAAATTAGTTTCCTGGCTAAAAATGATTGTGAGACACTGAATAATGTTAGTCTACTTGAGTTGTAAAAGCAAAAAAAAAAAAATTGTAAGTACCTTTGGGAGAAGTGACTCAGATGTGCTCCTTAAAAGTTTTCAAATTTTCAGGTTGTACTCTAATGCTAAAATTCAGTATTTGTATCTTTTCCCCTCTAGCTGACATTTTTAATTAGTTTGTTTTGCAGCTAGCAAAATATGTAGCAATATATTTTTTTGATAAATGACATTTTTAACATACTATTTTTTCTCTAGTAATGATGCCCACTAATGCTACAGGATTCCTTTATTCTTTATAATTAGAATAAGTTGTGATTTTATTTATTTTTAAAATATGTTTCTATTGATTCTTTAGAGAAAGGAAGGGAGAGGGAGAGAAAGAAACATCAGTGTGAGAAACTTCGATCAGCTGCCTCCTATACGTCCCCCTATGGGGTGCATGGGATGATACTCAACCAACTGAGCCACACTGACCAGGGCTAGAATAAGTTGTGCTTTTAAGTAAAAGCACATTTTGAACAAAGTAAAAGCATGCTGAGAATTACAGCATTGTGTTTTGAATATAGTTGGAGATGAGGCACCTGATGTTCTTAGAAAACATAGGAAGTTGTTGAAAAAAAAATTTTTGTGGAATGTGGAGGGTTAGCTAGATAAAAAATTCAAGCAAAGATGAAGTTCAAAGTTACTTCCTTATAATCTCTGGTTGACATTCTAGCAAGTTTCTCACATGTGAAGACCCATTTTAACCTGAAGCACCTCCTGAAGAGTCTGCTGAAAGGCCTGAAACATGTCTGTTGATTATGATTCTGAGGTTTTTTTTCCTATTGGCTGAGGGGTGAAGGCATCTATTATTACTTATTAACTCTCTTTGGCCATATTCGAACTTTGGATGACATGGTAGCATCATCAAATCTCACATAATGACACCATTAAATATGGGTCATGGCTTTGGTACAAAATTCTGGCATAGCTGTTGTATGTTTTGATTTTATAGATGCCTTTAAGGGACTGTGTGAGGATTTTACAGCACAAGTCAGTTTTGGACAGCAGTGCCCAGTGGCTAAGGAATAAAGTGTGTATTCAAAGATTTCTCAGCCCAGTCAGAATATTGGCCTTTCTCAAATTGTGTTTTATCATGCAATAGTATTCAGCCCCAGGGAAGACCCATTTCTACTTTTAACTATGGAGGACCTGCCACTGGTAAATGAGGTACTTTCTGGAGGCATCATGGACTCTTTCCTTTGACTGAAGACAGAATCATCTCCATGTGTTTCACAGTGGTCCTCACACTTAATCAGGATCCTGCAGAGTTAGTAGCCTCCCTTCAAAGACTGTAGTAGTGGTGTTGCTCAATTTAAGGCCCATTAGGGGTGTTTATCAGGATTCAGGAAGGCATGTTCATGAAAAGCCCATTAAGTATTGTTGTTGCTTTGACTTATTCCTGGAGAAACTCACCCCTGTTATAAATCAGAAAGCCCCAAATAATAGATTCGTGTTCTCACTGGGATTTTCTGACTAAGATTCATCCCAGGTAGCTTCTTGTATAAGAGTGATTTGACTTTCAAACTTATTTGAGAATTTTTAAAATTTAATTAGGCACTTAATATAGAGAGTTGCTTTAATGTCCTCCATTTGAGAATGCTTATAACCATGACTTTTCTTTTCTTTGTGTCATTATTAATTATTATTATTGCTATTCTAATCTTGGGTTAGTGACACATGCCATGCACTTGGCAAAGTACTTAAGATACAAACAAGACAAACACAGTTCTGGTTCTTAGTCTCACAAAACACCTGGAAAAGATGCAGGTTTCTTATACATGGAACAAGCAGATGCATGTCTGTATTTTGTCTTAAAATCTATTAACTAGAGCTCCATATACACATATGGCATATTTTTGCATGTTTATGTGTTCAGACGCTATTTACATCATATTGTATAGCTCTGGTTTGCTTATAAGTCTGTGATAATTCTACATTTTTTTCATGTATACAGGCACATATGTATACTACCAAAAAACCACTGGTCAAATGAGTTATCACTGTATCTACTCATTAGCAGGTAGTAATAACAAAAGTTACAGAACATGTTGTGAATTACAGATTCTTTCTACATTTAGCATTTCACAACAAATTATGATGGCAAGTATCTAATTCAGATTTTTCAGGGTAACCAAGTGTTGGAGAATACAAGTCACTTGTCCCAGGTCACTCTTGTATGATCAAGATTCCAAATGGATTACTTTGGCTACAGAGTTTCTGCTTTAATCCAATAGGAGACACAAATGCCCCATAAACATCAACCAGTAAACATTTATATATTTTCCAGCTTTATGAAGTATATTACCACATTAAAGATGCAAAGCACTGGAGTAAATATGGGTGTTGTTCATGTGAGAAAAACACTTTCTTCTACTTTATTCTTTAAGCATGAGTGGAAACTCACTGCTTCTGTGATATCATTAGTCGATTTCTTTTTCTTGTTCACAACACTGGTTCCCAGATGTTAACTGCCATGAATAGGTACAGCAGGAAGTGTGAACCACAACCTATAGTAGTGATTGCAAACTTCACTGAGTTACACAGTCAGGCATCTGTTTATGGCTCCCTCCCTTTTGTCACAGTAGTACCCCCTATCTGTGGGGATGTGTTCCAAGACCCCCAGCGGATGCCTGAAACCACAGACAGTACTGAACCCTAGATTCTGGGGGGTTTTCCCTGTACGTATATACCTTTTCACATAAAGGAAGCACTTCCGGCTTCTCTTTGGCATGTCTGAGTTACTAGCGTGACTACTTTGGGGCCATTCTAAAGTAAAGTAAAGGAAGGGTACCTGAACACAAGACAAGCACCACGATACCTGGACAGCCCATCTGCTAACCAAGATGGCAACTAAGTGACTCACAGGTGGGAGGCATCTCCAGTGTGGAGACACTGAACAAAGGGGGAATTCACATCCTGGGCAGGGCGGAGCAGAACAGCATGAGATTGCATTCTGCTGAGAACATCACGCAATTTAAAACTATGGATAGTTTATTTCTGGAACTTTGCACTCAATTTTCAGGACACAGTTGAATGCAGAAAGCCAAAACGACAGAAAATGGAGCCATAGATAAGGGGTCACTACTGTATTTTCATCCTACAACGGAGGAGTTGGACTCTCACACCTAACAGGAATTCTACAGACTCAGTCTACTTGGTTTACTTGTCCAAGTTCTGTCCAAGACCTTTTAATGGAAAAGGTCTAGCTATGGACTGTTTCTGCCTGCACCTTATTTCTCTGTTCCCAAAACATAGTAGAGTGCCTCTCTCAGACTAGTCTGGCAAAGTTGGTCACATTCAACATCCATTTCTACTCATAGTTATCTTTAGCAGATGTAATTTTTTAAAATTTCTTTTGTTAATCCTTATCCAAGGATATTTTTTCCATTTATTTTTAGAGTGGGAGGCAGGGAGGGAGGGAGGGAGGGAGAGAGAGAGAGAGAGAGAGAGAGAGAGAGAGAGAGGAAGAAACATTCATGTGAGAGAGATAAATCTATTGGTTGACTCCCACACGCATCCCAACTGGGGGCTGGGGCTCAAACCTGCAACCCAGATATGTGCCCTTGACTGGGAATCAATATGTGCCCTTCGGTATACAGGCCAATGCTTTAACCACTGATCCATAGCAGCCAGGGCAGCCAGATATAAATTTTTAAAGGACCTATTATATGCCATTACTCTTTTATATTCTTTATATAAATTATTATATCCGTTCTTACATAAACCCTGTTAGGTAAGTGTTATTGTTATTAATAACCCCCCCCCCTTTTTATAGACAAAAAAACTAAGGTTTCTTAGGAGATATTAACCATCTTGATGTGAATCAGTCAGTGAGGCCGAATTAGAATTCAGACCTGTGTCTGTTGTGTTCTAAGACTTGTGTGTGTGTGTTTTTTCATGACCTTATGCTGCCTCATTGTTCAGAAAACATATGTTGATAAATCGTTTATGACTGTATGCTGTTTGGCTCCTTCTGCAGAGAGATTATGGAAGAATGATGACAGAGAAACATAAAGACATTAAAGGAACATATTCTTTTCTCTCTGATAAAATAATAAAAGAACCAACTGTTCTAAATAAATAACTCTACCAGCCCATAGGAGAAAGCTCTCTAACAGGTCATAAGAATATAAGATCACTCAGGCAGGACAGAGCAATTCAAGTGATAAATGGAAGGCTGATTGTGACTTGTATTAAAGCACTTGCAAAGTACTATTCTATGCACAGAAAGCTCAAAAATGATGGGTCAAAGCCAAAATTGATTGAAGATTAGATTTCAGGGTCTACAGAAAGGGAGGAGAAACGAGGTGAATGGAAGAAGAATGTCTATGTTGATACCCTTAAACACCTGTGATGCTAAAATAAGAGTCCTGGGACTGCCCCATCCCCCCCCCAAAACACAACATTCTGGAGCATGGGAACTGCCTGTCTGTCAAACACTCCCAGGTGATTTTGTACACCTAGATCATGGACCACACACTGGGAAAATACTGATTTGGTCCAGTCTTTTTATTTTACAAATCAGCACGAGATTCTAAGGGTAAGTGGTTATCCCAAGTTTGCTATACTCACTTTTCATTAGAGTTTTGGCCAAGTCGGTCTCCTACAGGCCCAGTTCTGTCCTCTTTGATCCTTGGATTTAATTTTTCCAATTCTAGCCACGGACCAGCTAACAGCATGTATCCTTGCTCTTTCTCTTCTAGAATCACAACCACAGCTGCCTGCATGATGGACCTAAGGCGGTACCCACTGGATGAACAAAACTGCACCTTGGAAATTGAAAGCTGTAAGTTTTTCTGAGAATCCAGCCAGACTGAACTCTGCTTAGGGGTTCTCCAGACCACAGGCCTGCAGAGGTTCTGCTAGCACACTAAATGTGATGGAGGGAGGCACTCCTAGCACCTGCCCTCCTGCTGCTGCAATCCTCTTAATCTTGTCCCCAAATCCCTGGGAGAGGTGTGAAAGGGAGAAATAATCTAGCCATAAAAGGAAGATGCTAAGAGCCTGGAAGAAAGCCAAGGGCTATTCTAGTCATTTAAAGCACAGTATTTGGGACAAATAGCTACACCAGGCTTGGGACAGTAGGTGAAGGTGGCAGGGGGACACAAAGTATCTGAATAATTTTTGTCTCTCAAAAGCATTATCACTTTTCAATTGCAAAATAAAGGTGGCCTTCTGGAATAGCTGAAACCTTCATAGAATGTGGATTAGTGAGATGTTGTTGCTTTTCTCCGGGGACTATTTTCAGTGTCAAAATTTATTTTACATTCTTGCTGAAGGCCATCTGCTGAGCAAGATGAGTGTATAGGTGTGGTTCTTCTTTCCTGCGCTGACCTGTTTTGCAGTATTGTTGCATTTCTGGGCCATAGTGTGTGCCCTTGAGGATTCAGTCACCTGCCCTGTTGAGTAGAATGTTGATGTCACAGCCCAGTTCCAATTCAGAGGTCACTCAGGGAGGTCATTTGCAGTGGAATCGGATTTTGAATCTCTTTTCTCTGTCAGTTCTTTGTACAGTATTCATACCTCATCCCACCAAACTATTGGAAGCTGACAATTTTCTATCTAGCGTTCTAGATAATGAATAAGCAGCCTGCTGTGCGGGTACTCTCAGCCTTTGTCAGGAGCTCTTGCTGTGACAGGCAGGGTGACTCTCCATCACTGCTCTGAGCAGAAATCCAGTATTTATGACATATTGTGGGCATTTTTGCCCATTTCAAAAAATAACTTCCAGGGATAATTCCATTTACACACATTTTTTAAAGAACCCAATTTCATACTCGTATTTCAAAATCATCATGCTTTTCACATTAGATCTTTGCCAGGTAGAACTGCTTAATAAAATTGCTCTGTAGGATTTTTATGATTATTTTTATGTAAATATCTTTGGGATTAACTTTGCATTTTCATAACTAATAACATGGTTTAGAGTGCAGAATATTGTCTTTCAAAGTTCAAAACCTAGTTGTTTCAAATTGTTGATGTTAGGATATTTTGCAAAAAAAAAAATATGTGGCTTTGTACCATTCATGAATTTTTACAGTAAGAGAATTGTTCGTGGTAGAATTTGCCTGGAATTTTAATAATCATTATTGTCCATGTCATCTGAGCCTTCCGCAGCCTTCTTACTTGAAAGAACTAATGCCTGAAAGACACAGGCAACACCCAGTGTTGCATGGAATTAAATTATAATTGTGACCTGAATATTGAAAAATTAATAATTCCTTAGACTTTTAGAAAGTTTAAATTTTATAAAGTGGCTTTTACATATTTCATTGCAGTTTACAGTTACCCTTTTAAAGGAGGTAGAATAGATTTTTTCCAGCTTTATTGAAATATAATTGACAAACAACATTGTGTATGTACCATGTAATGATTTGATATATATATATATAAGTTTTGTGTAATGATTATCACAGTAAGGTAAGTTAACACACTATTACCTTACATGGTTACCTTGTTTTGATGTATGTGTGTGTGTCTGTTGGAAACTTTTAAGATTTACTCTTAGCAACTTTCAAGTATACAGTACAGTATTGTGAACTATAGTCACCATACTGTAGATTAGATAGCCACATATTATTAATTTTATAACTGTAAGTTTATGCCCTTTAACCTCATTCACCCATCTGGCCGAGCCCCCACACTTGGCAACCATCAGTTTACACTGTTTCTATCAGGTCAGTTTTCTTTTTTAGATTTCATGTAATTGATAACAAATGGTATTAGACTTTCTCTGCCTGACTTATTTCACTTAGCATAATACCCTCAACTTATCCATGTTATCACAGATGGCAGGATTTCCTTTGTTTTATGGCAGAATAGTATCTATATATCTATAAAAATAAAAGTGTAATATGCTCATTAGACCGGACAGCCAATTGACCTTCCAGATGAAGCTGCAGCTGTGAGGGCCGAGCCCCTTGCACCAATTTTGTGCATCAGGCCTCTAATGTGTGTGTGTGTGTGTGTGTGTGTGTGTGTGTGTGTGTGTGTACATATATATATATGTATTTTTATCCATTCATTCATCAATAGACAATTAGGTTGTTTCCATGCCTTGACTATCCTATATAATAAAAGCCTAATATGCAAATTGACCAACCATTGGAACAACTGGTTGCTATGATGCGTACTGACCACCAGGGGGCAGGTGCTCAACACAGGAGCTGCCACCAGCCTGCAGGCCCCAGGCCAGCCAAGGTGGGTGCCAGCAGGGGTGCCCCAATTGCCTTGCTGGTCACCCCAGATTGGCCCTGATCACTGGCCAGGCCTAGGGACCCTACCCATGCACAAATTTTATGCACCAGGCCTTGAGTTGTAAATAATGCTGTGGTGAACACGAGGGTGCAGATCTCTTTGAGAATAATTTTATTTCCTTCACATATGTACCCAGAAGTAAGATCGCTGGGTCATATAGTAATTCTATTTTTTTTCTTCAATAATATTCCCATTTATTTTTTAAAGTCTCATCTTATTTTTTTTTCAGTTTATCTTTATTGTTGAAAGTATTACAGATGTCCCCATTTTTTCTTCATTGATACCCCCCTCCCCCCGCACTCAACCCCTCCAGGCCTTCACCACACTATTGTCTGTGTCCATGGCTTATGCATATATGCATATAAGTTCTTTGGTTACCCTCCCCTCCCACCTACCCACCCACCCTCACCTTCCCTCTGAGACTCGTCAGTCTGTTCCATGCTTCTATGTCTCTGGATGTATTTTGTTCATCAGTTTATTTTGTTCATTAGATTCCACATATTAGTGAGATCATGTGATACTTGTCTTTCTCTGACTGGCTTATTTCGCTTAGCATAATACTATCTAGGTCCCTTCATGTAGTTCTATTTTTAATTTTGAGAATCCTTCATAATAACTGTACCAATTTACATTCCCACCAACATTGCACAAGATCCCTTTTTATCCACACTCTTACCAATATTTGTTATCTCCTGTCTTTTTATGATAGCCATTCCTACAAGTGTGAGGTGATATCTCATCATGGTTTATATTTGCATTTCCGTGATGATTAGTGATGTTGAGCATCTTTTCCTGTACCTGTTGGCCATTTATTTGTATGTCTCCTTTGGAAAAACATCTCGTCAGTTTCTCTGCCTATTTTTAAATTGGGTTATTTGTGGGGTTTTTTGTTTGTTTGTTTTTGGTATTGGGTTATATGAGTTCATTATATATTTTGAATAATTGCTGCTTATCAGGTACATTTTTTGCAAATATTTTTCTGCCATTCCATATGTTGCCTCTTCATTCTGTTAATGGCTTCCCTTGCTGTATGGAAACTTTTTAGTCTGATATAGCCCTGCTTGTTTATTTTGCTTACTTGTGCTTTTGGTGTTACATCCAGAATATCATTGCCAAGACCAATGTTTTCCCTATGTTTTCTTCAGGAGTTTTACAGTTTCGGGTTTTACATTAGAATCTTTAATTCCTTTCAAATCAATTTTAGTGAGTGGTTTAAGATAGGTTTCTAATATAATTATTTTGCATGCGGATATCCAGTTTTCCCAGGACCATTTATTGAGAAGACTAAGATTTCTCCATTGAGTATTCTTGGCTCCCTTTTCAAATATTATTTGGCCATGTATGTGAGGGGTTATTTCTGAGCTCTCAGTTCTGTTTCATTGGTTTATATGTGAATTTTTGAGAATTTTCCTTTTGTGACTTAACATATGGCTGACTCTAGAAAATGATCCATGTGTGCTTGAGAAGAATGTTTATTCTATTGCTGTTATATAGAATGTTCTGTATAGTCTGTTAGATCTATTTGCTCTATAGGAGTGATTTTTAACCAGTGTGCCATGGCTGGGCACTATTTAGTCAGGGGTACTAACTTCTTTTCCCTTAGATTATCAAATAAAAGAAGGACAACAACCAACACAACAATAGCAATTTGGTGTGAATGGCTCAAAATTATACCTTTATTTTTGTCAGATCAGCAAAAAATATATTTTTTGGTGTACCACAGAATTTTAGTAATTAGCTTATGTGTGCCAGGAGATGAAAAAGGTTGAAAATCTCTGGTCTATAGTGTTGTTCAAATCTGCTATTTCCTATTGATTCTCTGTCTGGATGATTTATCCATTGTTGGTAGTGGGGTATTAAAGTTCCTAACTATTATTGTATTGCTGTTTATTTCTCCTTCTATTTCTGTTAGTATTTGCTTTATATATTTAGGTGTTAGTATGGGTGCATAAATATTTATGATTGTTATATCTTCTTGATGAATTTACCCCTCTATTACTATATAATGACCTTTTTTGTCTCCTGTAAGCATTCATAGCTTAAAGTCTATAGGGTAGATATTAATATTCCTGTCTTTATAGGGAAACAGACACAAGGGGGGAAAGGGATATGTCTAAGAACATGCAACCACTGAGTAGCACAGTGCTCTGAGCTAATGCGGGGATTTATAGCTAATTTATCTTAGTAAAGCCATTGATTTTGGAGAGATCAGATTAACAGGAAGATCACTGTTCTAAAAATCAGGAAAATAGACTGTTCTTACAAAAAAAGTGGGGCTTATTCATATTTATTTAAACAGCAAATCATTGTTGCAGAGAATTAAATATGGTATATTAATAATATATTAATAATTATTATTAATATTATATTAATAATATATGTGATATCCAGGCCCTGTTATTGTAAGCAGGTAGTAAACTAAGCATATTGAAATTAGGATCTGATCCTTAAAACAACTAGCTCTGAGGTTGATCCCTGATATTCTACCTTACTCATTTATTCTTTTCTGTTAAGTAAACTCTAGGAATTCATTCATTCTCTTTCTTCCTCTACCTCATGTCCTCTCCCTGATTCTCCTCATGTCTACTTATTTCTCTTCCTATCTCCCCATTTCCCTCCCTTTCTTTCTCCTCTCAAACACATTTGACCCTAATAGTGGCATTATTAAATCCTTATCACCTTGTCTCCTTATCAACAATTAGTGTATTGGTTTAATTTTAGAGAGGATAATATAACTTGATTCAGAGCAGCTTGGAGTGGGGAAATATTGACCTGAGCTCATTGTTCATTTATTCATGCATTGGTTCATTCAAGAATTTACTCATTCATTAAATATTTATTGAACTCTAGTTATTTACAAGGCTTTATAATACACTCTAAAAATATAATAGTGAACAAATGTAGACAATGGCCCTGCCTTTATTATGCTGAGAGAGATAGGTTTTAATCCCATTAGTGAAAGTGCTGCCAAGATGAGAATTTAGTTTAGTAAGATCTTACAGAAAGACTAGATGCAGGGGTCCTCAAACTACAGCCCGCGGGCCACATTAGGCCCTCCGAGGACATTTATCCGGCCCGCCGGGTGTTTTTGCCGCCATTGCCTGTCCTGCTTAGTAGCCGATTTAGCAGTGTGCATAGGAATTTGTTCACTTTTTTTTTTAACTATAGTCCGGCCCTCCAATGGTCTGAGGGACAGTGAACTGGCCCCCTGTTTAAAAAGTTTGAGGACCCCTGGACTAGAATAAATCTTGAAATAAAGTGCTGATGATTCTAGAAAGGCAGTGAACTGTGCTTATTTCAAAACTTAGGCACAGCTGGCATGGCTCAGTGGTTGAGCTTCGACCTCTAAACCAGAAGGTCACGTTTCGATTTCAGGTCAGGGCACATGCCTGGGTTTCGGGCTCGATCTCCAGTGTGGAGCATGCAGGAAGCAGCCGATCAATGATTCTTTCATCATTGATGTTTCTATCTCTCTCTTCCCCTCCCTTCCTCTCTGAAATCAATAAAAATATAAAAAAACACACACACACACAAAAAAACCAAACCTTTTTTTAGATTTAGAGGAATGGAGAAGTTTTTTAGAATCAGTAGGATTTTGCTAAACTAAATGGGCCCTGATGATATGTATCACTATGTAGGAAATGAAACTTATATACTACACCCATGTATATATCTTGTCTATATCTTTTTCTGAATCTTTCAATCACATTGGAAAAGGGATACTGGCATACTCACCTATATTTCCAAGGAAATATCACCTTCAAAGTACCAATGACAACAAAGTTATGTGCCAGCCTATAAAAGGTTCTTTAGTATGTTCTTGCTATTTAGGGATAAGATTAAGTCTTATAAAGAAATAATGAATTGTCCCAGGTGTGCCTTTGAGTATACTAGTACTTCAGAGTATTAAGAAGGCCCTAATACTATTAGGTCAAGTCAAATATTTGTCTCTTTTTAAAAATATATAAAGTCCAAACCATGTGGAGGAAACAACATTCCATCATATGGTAAGGTTACTTAGCAGGCTCCATCCAGAAGTGAAGAGAGGGGTGCAGGGAGTATTACAGATCTTTGAAATGGGAACAGTTAGGGGCTACTCTGTGATATTCTGAGCCAGATCAGCCCTCTAATATCAATATCAGCTATTGATTGTGAGGGACCCCTCTCCCTCCTCAGAAGAGACAGGCTGTCTTATATGGTATTGAACTCCTCTTGGGATGTGGAATATAAAATTGTCTTAACTGGATTCATTAACAGGCTTTTCATGTTCTTGTTTCTCATTTGTTTGTGTGCTTTATCTCAGCCTATGGCTGGATGAGTTGGACTGGAGAGCCTTGGTGTGTCAGAGAATAAGATCAGTGCTCTCATTCTCAATGTTGTTGGTTTTCGCAATCAATCTCAGCCTTAGTGCAATCTACACTGAATCAGAGGGGGTAGAACTTTCTCCGTAACTCTTCCATAGGCAACTTCTCAGTGCTATGCCAAGTGTCACTGAGGTAGAAAGTCAACCATCTCCTTTTAGCATTCCTTCTAGATCCTTTAAAAACCATCCTACCACTGCCCTTCGTGGCAGCATCCAAAACTAGCTCTTGCTGGCCTCTCACAGTCACTGATTATATGCCTGACATTGGGAAAGTCACCCTATGTAACTGAGCCTCAGTTTCCTCAAATGGGATAATTATATCTATCACACAGAGTTGTTATGAAAATTAAATGAACTAATATGATCTAATATAGATTAAGAATTGGTTGTAACATGGCAGATATCTAATAAACAGTAACTTTAGTAATTAATAATCCTATCTAATAAAAGAGTAATATGCAAATTAACCACCACTCTGCTATACCCACAAGCCATGCCCACCAGCCAATCAGAAGTGAGTATGCAAATTAACCCAACCAAGATGGCTGCAGCCATGGAGCAAGCAGGAGGCTTGGGTTTCCCCGGCAATGGAGGAACCCAAGCTTTCCTCACACCCTGGCCTGCCCAGGCCTCCACTCAAGGCTACAAAGTTTCAATTATAGAAGATAAATAAATCCCAGATACCAGGGCCACTGCTTGGGTCACCGAGGGCCGTGGCCAGCCTGCAAACTACCACAGGCCCCTCACCCAGGCCACCCCATGCCCCAGGGGAACCCCCACCCTGATCCAGGACACCCTTCAGGGCAAACCAGCCGGCCCCCACCAGTGCACCAGGCCTCTATCCTATCTAATAAAAGAGTAATAGGTAAATTGACCATCACTCCAATACACAAAATGGCTTCCCCCATGTGGTCAAAGATGGCTGCCCCCATGTGGACACAAGATGGCCAACACAAGATGGCCAGCAGGGGAGGGCAGTTGGGAGGGACCAGGCCTGCAAGGGAGGGCAGTTGTGGGCAATCAGGCCAGCAGGGGAGGGCAGTTGGGAGGGACCAGGCCTGCAAGGGAAGGCAGTTGTGGGCAATCAAGCCTACAGGGGAGGGCAGTTAGGGGTCACCAGGTTGGCAGAGGAGGGAAGTTGGGGGCAACCAGGCCTGCAGGGAAGGGCAGTGGGGGGGGGGGGGACCTGTGCCTGCAGGGGAGAGCAGTTGGGGGGATCAGGCCTGCAGGGGAGGGCAGTTAGGGGTGACCAGGCCTGCAGGGGAGGGCAGTTAGGGGTGACCAGGCCTGCAGGGGAGGGCAGTTAGGGGCAAACAGGCTGGCAAGGGAGCAGTTAGGCATCAATCAGGCTGGCAGGAGAGTGGTTAGGGGTGATCAGGCTGGCAGGCAGAAGCAGTTAGGGGCAATCAGGAAGGCAGGCAGGCGAGCAGTTGGGAGCCAGCAGTCCTGGATTGTGAGAGGGATGTCCGACTGCCCGTTTAGGCCCGATCGGGATTGGGCCTAAACGGGTAGTTGGACATCCCTCGAGAGGTCCCAGATTGGAGAGGGTGCAGGCTGGGCTGAGGGACACACACCCCCGTGCATGAATTTCGTTCACTGGGCCTCTAGTTATTACTATAATAACATTACTTTTTATTATTATACTGCCACAGATTTGCTCTAATGATGAGATCTAGTATATCCAGCCAAGAAGAGTCCCAAAGCACAGCATTGCCCTTCTCAACCTTTGCAGATCTTATTTCAGACCTTGCATTTACATTCCAATTAAGCCTCATTATCTGTAGGGCTATCTACTTGCGGTGCCTACAGTATTAGTTGCTATTAAATTTTTTTACTTTAGCCAAAAGGAAAATAATTAATAGCTAGCTTCAAAATTCAAAGAGGAGTATTTAAAAGCAAGCTCTTTGACATCTGTTCTTGGGTGAAGTGAAAGGACAGTCCATTTGGGGTTTTGTTAGCATTTAAACTGATCACCTGCTTATGATCTAAAGCTTCTATGGTCAGTGTAGCAAAGGTCCCTGGGGGGACGGGGAAGGGGGGAGGTGAGCGTGTGTTGGCACTGGCATCTCTTCTAGAAAGATTCGCCATGCTTTAGAAAGCAGAAAATAGGCATGTGCTTGTTGTCTTACATAATTCATATTTTGATATCATATAAAAACAATTTAAATTATTGATAGAATAAAGGCTCTATTTTCTTCTCCACAATTTCATCCCAAACAATTCTTATTAAAGAGGTCAATATAGATTGATATGTTTAAGCAACTTGGGGGTATCGACAAAATTTACTATAGCACCGGGTTAATATATTTCAAATGCAGTTTGTGATGTGGATTAGTCAATATGCTGGTAGATAGACACACAGTATTTTTTAAAAACCTAGAGGAAACAAGAGTGTATTGTGCTCCTTTACTCCCAAAGGGAAAATTGAAGGCACCTTAGAGTATGTCCATAGATTCAAAATACTTATCCCAGAGGAAGTAGTAATCAGCTCGGGTTTGAGCTAATGTGATCTAGTGGATGGGAGGACATTCGTTGACTCCTGGTAGCTGTATAATATGTGTTGCTCATGCTAACCAAACAGGTCACTTAGCTTTTCAAGCTATGGTTTCTCCTCTGCAATGTTGTGATACCTGATAGGTAATGTGATAATCAAGACAGAGATGTTTGTGCAATGCTTGGTACCAATATTTCCATAAGTAGCAGTTGTTATCATTATAGCATATTATTATCATTATCTGGTCAGGCCTGGAACAGTGTGCTCAAATCATATTTTAAGGGGGATATTTAGCAATCAGAAAACCAAACTGTAAACAATACATAAACCATGGAGTATGAAGAACCAGTAGAAGAAATGAGTGGGCAAAGGGGTGCATTTACCTTGAGGAAGGGAGACTTAGGGAGGCAGGGTGGTAATATTTCATGGATAGCTATTTTCAAATAACTACAGAATTTCCTCTTAAGGGAGCAGACTGTGTCTGCCCTGAGGGCAAAACTAGGCTAATGGTAGAAGATGCCAAAAGGCAATTTAGGGCTGAACTTTTTTTTTTTTTTTTAAAGTCTTGGCAATTACAGCTGGTGAAAAATCCTGTGGGTGGCTGCACACTGTAAAGGCACTTTCTGGGAACAAAGGAATCCTTGCTCTGGGCACAGGATGAGATTATATGAATTCTAAGGAGCTCGGGCTTCATGCAAAAATGTGTAGGACTTTAGTTAAAAGATGATTAGCCAAGCACTGGTTTATAGGAGGATGCAGATCCCATATGCATATGCCTCTGGGAGCAGTGCTATGTAAGAGGAAAAATCACATCCCTGCTGAGATTTTAAATAGAACACTGTGAGTGTTACTGGTGGTCTATTGCTACTTACCTAGCAATCTTCCTTTTCTCAGATTTTCCTGACAGGAGTCCATTGTACAGTTAAGTCTGTGAAAAATAAGGCTGAAGCCCCCACATATTCCTGTGTTTCCAAAAATCTAGAACCCCATGGAGGCCTTTGATCCCCTTCAGGCTTTCAGAATCATCACACCGGAAGAGAAGGTGCCCGAGCCTGGAGCCTGTGCAGGTGGTGGCGGCAAACAGTGAAGCCACCAGTGCTTCAGGTGATCCTTGAATTCTCCCAAGTTAGAAAAAGATTCCCGTGACATGGCCGTGGAGCTTAGTCATAATTATTTATGGAAGGAAAAGCAGAGAACATTGCAAATGCTTTTTTGTGTCACTGCATACAAATTTAATTTGCATAGTTGGCCTGTTTTGATATTTTCATAAATTGCATCTAGTGTGGAAGTGAGATGGTTTTCTCCCCGTCCTTGCTGTGTGTAGATACCTTGTTGGAACATGACTTCATTTAGCTATTATTAGTTCCTCATAACCGTAGATAAGTGCCAGAATGTGTGTTTAGAATCTCTGGCACCTCGTGCAGATATTATTTGTGACCTTCATGTATCTCTGGACTTTTAAGACTTGTGTCCTTTTAACTCTTCCATCATTAGAAAGCAACTTAGTTATAAAGGATTCATCTTGATACTGAGTGTGAAAAATGAAAATAATGAACTCTACAGATCCCTCAGTAAAAAGCAATCTTTTTTTTAATCCACATTTTCTAAAGTTTCTCTTCTATAGTCTTTATTTTCTCTTTCTGCAATCTCCCACTAGACAGATCTTCCACATCTACCTACCATGGCTCTGAACTGAAATTTGTAGATTTGTATCTTCCAGATTAGTAATATTTATTTACTCTAAAAATTATTACTAGTGTTATATTTTGGCAGTCATGGTTTAAATTTCTTACTCTTTGAATGCTTATTTTCCATAGTCATTTGTTCATAGTCATAAAAGATACCAATTTATTTTTATTTAAAAGTTATCAATATAAGTTTTTGTACAAGTATTCTTCTACTCTCTTTGTCTTTCTACTTCCTTTTATATATTTATCGTGGCCTTTCTTTTTCATGCTAATGATTTTCTTTATATGTCTACTGACCTTGGTAGTCAAGTTATATCTATAAAAATAAAAGGGTAATATGCTAATTAGACTGGACGTCATTCCGATCGTCCTTCCTGGCAAACCTGGGGCTGGAGGGAAGCAGCCTGGATCCCGGGTGCCTGTGGGCAGCCCCAGGGAAGCCAGCCTGTGTGCGGCCCCAGGGAAGACAGCCCTGGTCCTGGGTGCCTCTGGAGGGAAGCCAGTGCCAGAGGGATGGCGGTGCTGGCAGCCCAGGGAAGGAAGGCCTACTCTTGCACGAATTTTCATGCATCGGGCCTCGAGTTTGTAAATAAAGGGCTAGTTGGACCTGAACATGTTACTGATGTAAGTTCTCTGACCTGACATGGGTTTCCTCAGCACTTCTCTACGATTGTGACTGTTTCCATAGCCACTGTCTTCTTTGAATGGGGCGCGGCAGGAGGAGAGGTGGGCATGCCGATCAGACAGCCTCCCTCTTTAGAAGAGCAGGCCAGGCCCCCCTTCAGAGGTACCAAGGCTCCTCTGAGGCTTAGGTCCTTCAGATTATTTCACTCTTTCACTCCTGGAAGGAACAGATGGAACTACAACTAACCTTTCCCCCTTCCTTTGTAGAGGTGCCCAACACTATCTGGGGCTCTCTTCTGACTCTCTCTGTCCAGCCCAATATCAAATCTAGGAACCCAGGCAGCACCCACTTTGTTCAAGGAGCCTTCTTTCAGCATTATCTTGGGTAAAGTGTAGAAGGAAGAGGAGTGGTCTAAAAGCAAAAAGAATTTAATACTTAAGGAGCTGTAGAAGTATTGTGTACCCCATGGGTCAGCCTTTGAACTAATAAGATCGCAGTACAGGATTATCTATTTTGTAATATGTCAATATCTGACACATAACTGTTTTTCTTTTCTTAAATACCATTGATTGTAAGACTCATCATTACACTAATAAGAAAGATAAAATTGAGCCTACTCTTCTCTTGGTTAGATATACCCTGATTTCAAAAATACAAAAATATAAAAAGTGTAAAAAATACAAAACCTAATGTGCATTAGACTTGAAGAAATATAGTTACTTTCTTAATTGCAAAGGGAACCATTATTTTATTATTCCAAAGTGGGCAAACCAAAAAGAAGCACAATTTATAGTATCAAATTAGTATCTCCCAGTTTCACAGGTGAACATCTGCCTGCTCGGTTTATTGTCCCTAATGGCACCGTTACGCTGTTTCTGACTTGGCATACGGAGTGAAGCCAATTATGAAATGAGCGTGTACCATAGTAAGCACTGGCCCAAAGGGTAGAATGTGGGTAGACTGTGTTATCCTGGCAGTGATCAAAACTTCCACTTGAATCAACAGATACCTTTGGAATCTAGAGTTTTTGATACAGAGAATTTGGAGAGAAATCTTTTAGCATCAGACGCAATCCCTTATTGGATTTTTGCCCTGTAACATTGAAAAGACATCAGTATAACGACTGTGCAAACCCCCGGGTACACTGAAGGCACTGCCTTCCATCCCTCACTGGTATTAAGCTGACATGGCAATTCTATGAGCCCAGTGCCCAAGAACTGCTCACCCCTCTGACCATGTGGTGAGCACAGCTGTGAAGCTCAGGGATGTGCTGGCACAGGCTCGGCTTGCAACTCAATGAACAGCAAGGAGCAGTTACAAGGAAACTGGTTCCCATATGGCTTCTTTAAGGTAAAGCACTTTCTTACAGACTAAATGAGGTCTTAAGTCCCCGAGGACCCTGGGTGTTGGGTGAGGCTCTGCTCCAAACCTCACATTGTGTCCGTTTGCCTTTCTCAGGATGATGCCCACCTTCCTTTGTGTTGCTAATGCTCATTTTTCCCCTTGCTTTGAAATTGTCCAGGAGAGTTCAAAATGCAGTTTAAGTGCCCACTGTATCCTATCTAATAAAAGAGTAATATGCAAATTGACCATCACTCCAACACAAGATGGCTGCCCCGTGTGGTCAAAGATGACTGCCCCCATGTGGACACAAGATGGCCACCAGAAGATGGCCAGCAGGGGAGGGCAGTTGGGAGGGACCAGGTCTGCAAGGGAGGGCAGTTGTGGGTGATCAGGCCAGCAGGGGAGGGCAGTTAGGGGGACCAGGCCAGCAGAGGAGGGAAGTTGAGGATGACTGGGCCTACAGGGAAGGGCAGTTGCAGGGTGGGGGGGGACCTAGGCATGCAGGGAAGAGCTGTTGGGGGGGACCAGGCCTGCAGAGGAGGGCAATTAGGGGTGACCAGGCCTGCAGGGGAGGGCAGTTAGGGGTGACCAGGCCTGCAGGGGAGGGCAGTTAGGGGCAAACATGCTGGCAGGGGAGTGGTTAGGGGGTGATCAGGCTGGCAGGCAGAAGCAGTTAGGGGCAATCAGGAAGGCAGGCTGGCGAGCAGTTGGGAGCCAGCAGTCCTGGATTGTGAGAGGGGTCCCAGATTGGAAAGGGTGCAGGCTGGGCTGAGGGACGCACACACCCCTGTGCATGAATTTCATGCACCGGGCCTCTAGTTACTATATATTTGTCTATGGCAAACCTCCTGGGGGGTAGGGGTAGGGATACAAACTTGTTCACTTGGTTTTCCTTTGGGCTCAGGAAACATGCCAATAATGCCATCATCCTGCAAAAACTGCCTCTTCCTGGCTGGGCTTCATTTTATTCTCGATCCTAATTAAGTGGAAATGCCACATTGTGGCTTTTTTAGCATTTTTACTGATGGCTAGAGAGCATTCTGTGAAACCTGATGTGAACATCATAAGCCCGAGGTGTAAATACACCCACAGACCTTCCCTGAAGCCTTTCTGGGAGCCGCACGTTGTTTTGGTCTGACAGTTACAGCCCAATGAGTTGCAGCTCAGACTGATTTTTCTCAGACCTTGCTCCCTATGTTGTTGCCATTTGAAAATACTTCCCTTCAGGATGCTTTCAATACTGCTGATTCCTTTTTGCTAATCAAATACCTCCTTCTTCGTGGTGGCCTCCAGAGCCTACCATCTACCCCTGCTCAACCCTCCATTGTGGCCAGTATCATGATTATTATATTTATTGTCATGTAATAATAGTAACTACCGTTGATTAAATACTTACTTTGTGCCAGGCATTGTGCTCTGTATTTAGAGACATGTTCTCACCTAAATCGCCTCTATGGCAGCTACTAATATCATTCCCCCTACAAGTGAGGACGTGATGCCCTAGAGAAGTTGTGTAACTTACAAAAGGCCACACAGGTTAGCAAGTGAATGTCTAGTTGAACAAAACAGAATCCAATGTAGCTAGTTTAAGCAGAAGGAGACTTATGTGGCTTACAGAATTCTTGGGAAGACTGAAGAAATGGTCTCTATGCTGAGTTTTTCTTATTTTTATCTATCTATCTATCTATCTATTTATTTATTTATTTTTAAAGTTTCTTTATTTTTATTGATTTTTTACAGAGAGGAAGAGAGAGGAATAGAGAGTTAGAAACATCGATGGGAGAGAAACATCGATCAGCTGCCTCCTGCACATCTCCTACTGGGGATGTGCCCGCAGCCAAGGTACATGCCCTTGACCGGGATCGAACCTGGGACCCTTCAGTCTGCAGGCCGACACTCTAGCCACTGAGCCAAACCGGTTAGGGCTAGGCTGAGTTTTTAGATGTGACTCTTACAGTCACAGCCTAGGCTTGTATTGGCAAGGTACTCTCTGCTCCTGCCTAGCTATGGTGACCGCCTGCTGAATTGAGGGGCCACTGCTGAAGCTGCTACAGCAAAACCACCTGCTTCTCAGGTAGTCAGTACCAATAAAATGACGTTTTGTGCCTTACCTCTCTCTCCACTCAATTCAGTTCTGATTTAAAGTCTCCAGAAAGTGCATCTGACTGGCAGAGCCTGGATCACATTCAGAACCAGAGACAAAAGTGAGCCTGGGGAAGGCAGTAAGTCAGGGCTCAGTATAGAACAGAGTGGCCAAGCTGAGATTGGAACCTAGATCAGTCTGATTTTAGAACCCAAGTCTCTAACCATTAATACATATTATTTCCTTGTTTATAACCCTAACATAAAATAATAATTCCTCTTTGTGTTATAAACAGTATATTTCTAGTAATCTACATTTATTAAATCCTTATCTGCTGATGCTGGCAATTCAGATATGCCAAAGATAATCCATAGCATGTTTTCTTTAAGGAAAACAGTGGAAGTTCTTGACTTAATAAGGAATAAAAAAATGTGTATGCCGAAATTGCTAAGATAGGGTAAGAACAGATCTATCCATAACATTGTGAAGAAGGCAAAAGATGCTACATGAATGACCACATTCACATAACTTGTATTACAGTATCCTATCTAATAAAGAGGGAATATGCTAATTGACCCTCACTCCATCGCAAAGGTGGCAACACCCACAGCCAATAAAGCGGGAATATGCTAATTGACTGCCCCGCCCTCAAAGATGGCAGTGCCCACTGCCACAAGATGGCAGCACTCAGTCCCCTCAGCCCTGCCAGAGTGGCAGGCGCGCGGCAAGGCCAGGCCCGCCCCTAGGCCTGCCTCCGGAGTCCCCCAATCCTCTCAGCCCACGAGCCTCTCAGGGCCAGCCCGAAGCACAGGCAAGCCTGGGATGGCAG
This sequence comes from Cnephaeus nilssonii, assembly GCF_951640355.1. Classification (NCBI taxonomy): domain Eukaryota; kingdom Metazoa; phylum Chordata; class Mammalia; order Chiroptera; family Vespertilionidae; genus Cnephaeus; species Cnephaeus nilssonii. Next base: position 96,171,719 of record NC_137076.1, on the reverse strand, counting down.
CTTCCCAGCCACCCAGAGCCGCCCAAGGCTCAGGTAACCAGGACCGGCCGAGGCTTGCGCTGCTGGCAGTGGCAGCAGCAGAGGTGTGATGGGGACATCGCCTTCCCCTGATCACTGGGTCACCTCCCGCCCCTGAGGGCTCCCAGACTGTGAGAGGGGTCAGGCTGGGCTGAGGAACCCCCCTCCAGTGCATGAATTTTCATGCACCGGGCCTCTAGTAGTGTTATAATTGTTTTATCTGATTATTAGTTATTTTACAGTGCCTAATTTATAAGTTAAACTTTATCACAGGTATGTCTGTGTACGAAAATAATATTATATTCAGACATCCACAAGGGGTCTTGGAACATATCCCCTGTGGATAAGGGTAATTACTGTACCAGGAGAATTGATGCTACAGTCAAATGAACATTAATGGTGGAATTGGGCATTGCATTGTTAAACTGTTTAAAAGTAGGAAGTTCTTCTAGTCCCTTTTGGTTCCTGTAAGTAAGGGAGTGTTTATACTCTGTTGGTATGTGCATCTTAATATCATAATATCCATAAGTGCATCAAGAATCTCTTAAACTCTCCACCGGGTAGCTTAGTTGGTTGGAGCATCATCCCATACACCAAAGGGTTGTGGGTTCAATTCCCAGTCAGGGCACATACCTGGGTTACAGGTTTGATCCCTGGTCAGGGTGCATATGAGGAGTCAATTAATCGATGTTTCACACATTAATAGTTCTCTCCCTCTATTCCTTCCTCTCTCTTGAAAATCAATAAAAGCATATCCTTGGGTAAGGATTAAAAAAAAGAAGAAGAAGCTCTTAAACCATTGCTAGTCACTTTTCTTATCAGAAATTTTTTTCTGCTAAGCTGGATTTTTTAAAATGTATTTCTCACTAAAAAGTCACTCTTACTATTAGATTAATTGATTTCAAATGCCCCTTTTTATTCCTTTTAGAAATAAATATTTATCATGGATATATATATATTCAGGAGCATTTTGTTTGTACTTAAACCTCTGACCTAAAGTACTTCTTTAGTCTAAACTTAATTAAATTTGCTGCCAAGTGGTAAGGGTTGTGGACAAAAATGGGAAAAATACATTAAGGATGAGCTGGCCTTGAGTTGAGTAATTGTGGCTGTTCTGAATTATAATTGTATCAGAACCACTTAATGTATGAACAGAATATTATAAATTACTTACATAGGCAAAAAAGTTTTTACTTGAATACATCTTTCCAACTTGATCTTTCTAGGGCTTTAAGGAAAAAAGAAAAGAAAAGAAAGGTCATACTAACTGGCTACAATTTTCTGTTTGCAAAGATCTATTAGTGGAATGTTCCTTAAAGTTTAGCAAAAATACCCTTTTCCACAAACTCTAGCTACAACCATTACAGAAACTTTAGCTACAAAGTCTGGTAACTTAACCATGCTGCTGGTGCTCATTCATTAAGTTAATGAAAACCAAACAGGCTTGAGAACAGAACTTCACACTGTAGCTCATATTCAATTAAACACATACTTACCTGATACCTTACTGGGCCTGGGAAACCATGAAACCAGTTGAGAGAACATTATATAAAAAAGACTTGTTCAAGAACCAATGAGAGGATTTATTATAAGCAAAAGGGGTTTGTGATCCTCATTTTAACCATCTCTCTCTTCTGGACAATCTGAGACAATGAGAATGCTTTATCAGGTTTTCCAGAAAGAAAAATACAGATAATCTGCCTGATTCTCCACTGCCAAGCAGGAGATGAACGACAGTCCTGGAGCAATGAGCAATCTTCAGTCCCTCTAATCACTCTGCCCTAACACATTAACATCCCAGTGGGCCACCATCCAGCTCCTTCCCAGGAGAAGTGGATGGAATTTACTTAGACTCAGTGTGGCCCTCTGCCTCCTCACAGCTCTAGTCTGCATTGCTACTTTCCCAGACCTAATTTCTGATAGTTTAAGGTTTTTTTTGATAAATCATTATGTGCATCTATAACTCAAAAATAAAAAATATGACAATTCTGAAGCGTGATATATTTGTGGATTTTTTTCTTTGTTTAATTATGTGAATGTTTGCTTCATGCATCTTACAACTATTATTTGTGGCATACACACTGATAATTGTTATGCCTTTCTGGTGCCTTTTCCCTTTTATTATTATGAAATGTCTCTTTTTATCTTTGGTAATATTTATTTACCTCAAAGTGTATTTTATTTTTATATTAAGAGATCCATCTAGCATTATCATGCTTCTGTTTTGCATCATTAATCATTTTCTATCCATTTATTTGCAATGTATCTCTGCCTCATCTTATTTACTTTAGTTCTTCCTTCTGTCAGTCATTTCTACATCCTGATTCTTAAAAAAAATTCCTCCTAGAATTATTTCATTAACAGATTTTATAACCGCATCACATATATTTTTATCTAAACTGTTAGTAAAAATTTAAATAATATACAAGAGCCCTACCACATATACATCAGCTCCTTAATACAAATTTGTTTTCTATTTCTTCAACTAGCTATAGATCCAGTTAACCCTCTAATTTAGTTTTTATTCCATCTCCCAGTCAATATGATTATCCATAGAATTTCAAAAAAGGGGGGGGGGATTTAGAGGTAAAGCATAAAATATGAATAGCTAACATTTATTAAACACTCTGTGTCCGTCAGTGTTACGAATTACTTATATGAAATGTTTAATTTAATCCTGTAAAGTACTGTGAATATACCTATTTTCAGATGAGGAAACTGGAGCACAGAGAAGTTAAGCAACTTTGCCAAGGTTTCACAGAGCAGTGGAATCAGAATTTAGACCCAGGCTGTTTGGTTCCTCAGCCTGAGCCATAAGCAAGCACTCTTGCACCGCAATGTTACTGAAAGAGCATTGTATTGGGGGTCAGGAGACCTAAGTCAGACCATTGATTGGTGTCAGCCATCAATTACATTCTTCAGAGACTGGAGGAGGTAGACCAGATAGTCACCAGTCACACAAATTATGGTTATTCTTATTGATTAAGATGTCTGATCATTTCCATATGAAGAAGAGGCAAAGAGAGTCATAAATACTACCACATGGAACTTTGGTTAAGGTCCTACATGAATATTTCTGTGTCTAAGTAGTAGACAGAGCTGGTGTTTGAGCACAGCAATCTCTGCATCCAGAATGTGACTGTCAGGTTTGGTCTCCTGGACATGAGATCCTGGCAGGCAAATAGGGCCCCATGACTAGAGGGCCCCAGGCTTGGCGTCATGCTTTGCTGTCACTGTCCTGGAATTTTTAATCATGTGTGAGCAAGGGACACCTCATTTTAATTCTGCACACCACAAATTACATCATCAATCCCGCTCAGTCCCACCGCAGTGGTCCTGGCTCGATGTTGGGGAGGTTCCCTAATACAGGGACATGATTCAGTCCTTAGCCGCAACTGATAAGCCATCAGTTAGTGCTGAGTCTCTTGGTCTGGTGGTCTCTTCTCTGTTGTTTCTTGCCTTTAGACTCTGGGAGAGCAGAATTTTCCATTACATCTTATTGATATCTTCAGCCAAGTTCTGTAGGTCAATTATTTATAATTGGAGAAATAATTGAACATGTTCACTTAGATCTTGCATATACAAAGAGAAAAAGGCAGTTCCTTTTTTTCTTTAGTTTTTTAATCACCATTTATCTCCCCTAAACCTTCTTCCACCCCCCACATTCCCACAATCACCACACTGTTGTCTATGTCCATGAGTTCTTAAATAGGTATTTATTAATATGTGATCCAGGTTATCTCTCTGGGCATGGTTCCTAATGCTAATATTATACAGGGTGTCTCTCCAAAAATGTATGCACACTGTAACAGCTGATACCTCGATAATTGAAAATGAAATGTATTATAATAAGCATGGCCTTTATAGTTATTCAAAGTATTGGGACATCCTATATATTCTCTGTTGGCTCTGATGTGAAGTTTTCTATGCCATCTGAGAATTCAGAATTTCATATTTTAAATAGAACAAGGCCTTTTTCTACTCTGTGACACTATAAACATTTGACTTCCTCTTATTCCCATCACTCCACCTCAGGAGAATATCTCAGTGATCAAAGAAATTAAATGAAAGTTGTTTTGCAAAGCATATAGCCTATTAATATTTCTATGATATCACAGATTTTTAAAAATCTGTCTTGTCAAATTGACCCACCGTTCTCACCAAAAATGGGGGAGGGGGAGCATGGTTTGCCATTTTATGACATATGCTCCTGCTTGACAAAGTTAGTAGAAGCAAACCTGTCAAATGCCAAAGTGTTGAGTATTAAACTTTCAACAAAATGTCAGGAGAAATGGGAAAACTGGTGGATTTAAGAAAATCTGTCATAAAGATTGCATTGCATGTTTCATTCTGCCTAACTTTGAGTGACATATGGAAGTTTAAAAATATAACCTAATGATGTATCTTTATGGTAAGAAGTTTATGTAACCTAATTGCCACAAAACTGTCATTGCTGGTTAATTTATTTGAGTCATAAAAAGATGTTGTGCTCTTAAAACTTAGCTGGAATGAATTCTGTCCAACCACACGGATGGCCCCTGAACCATAACTTTTCTATTTTTTGACACTTATTTGCAACCTGAGAAGATGCAGATGGTTGAATGTAGGTATACTGTTCTAATCATTTTCTTTGGAGCACCAGTGTGGATGCAAAAAACATAGTCAAGTCCGGGACAGTGCTGAGAGCCTTCTGTTTCAGGAGAAACCTAGGTGTAAGGCATTGGGAGACAGGAAATAGAGACTAATGTAAAGTCTTGATCATTTATGGAAAATATTATCCCTCAAATTCCACCCAAATTTCAGTGATTTTTTAAAATATACATTTTTATTGATTTAATAGAGGAATGGAAAGGGTGAGAGAGATAGAAACATCAATGATGAGAGAGAATCATTGATCGGCTGCCTCCTGTATGTCTCATAGTGGGGATTGAGACCACAACCGAGGCATGTGCCCTGACCGGGAATCAAATTGTGACCTCTTGGTTCAACCACTGAGCCACGCTGGCTGGGGCACACAAATTTCTTTAGCTTTTTTAAATTTTTGAAACCACTTTAGATTTATACAAGCGTTTCAAAGATAGAACAGGGTTCCCTCAGTGTTTTCACCCACCTTCCTCTAATATGATGCATTTATCAAAACTAAGAAATTAACATCAGTAAAATTCTATTTACTAAACCAATCTTTATTAAGATTTTTAAGCATTTTTTCCACTATGGGCTTTACTTCTGTTCAAGAATCAATCAAGATATTGTATTTAACCATTATGCCTTGTTAGTCACTTTTTTTTTTTTTAATTTCTTTATTGATTAAGGTATCACATATTTGTCCTCGTCCCCCCATTCCCATCCCACACCCCTCCCCACACATGCCCCCACTCCCCTGTTGTCCTTAACCGCTGGTTAGGCTCATATGCCTGCACGCAAGTCCTTTGGTTGATATCCCCCTTTACCCCCACCCTTCTCTACCCTCCCCCTGAGGCCCGACAGTCTGATCCATGCCTCCTTGTTTCTGGGTCTGTTCTTGTTCATCAGTCTATGTTGTTCATTATTTCCCCTAGATGAGTGAGATCATGTGCTATTAGAAATACACTTATAAGAACCGAAAATGAGACAAGCAATAATGGTTATGGTGACAGGCAAATGAATCAGTGTGTAGTGAGTTTCTTTCTGGGCCAACAGTTCTTTTGAGACCCAATTTCAATGTCCAACAGTTCCTTATGTGTACATGTCAGCACTGACATTTCAGTTCTGGATGTTGGACAAATGGTGGTAATGCAGGTCCGACTCTGTCCGGTTTGGTCCTGGGCAATCTGCAGTGATGCACAGCTGCTAACTGCTAGTATGGGAAGCCACATCAGCGTCTTCCGTCTCTGGACTGCTTCTCTTCTGTCTTCATGGCTGGAGTAGTCCTGTCGATTCCTCTCTTGCTGGAATCCACATGGTCTCGGAGTTGTTTTCTGAAAATATACAAACATATTGTTAGTCACTTTTTAAAAAATATATTTTTTTTATTAATTTTTTTACAGAGAGGAAGTGAGAGGGATAGAGAGTTAGAAACATCAATCAGCTGCCTCCTGCACAGCCCCTACTGGGGATGTGCCCACAACCAAGGTACATGTCCTTAACCGGAATCGAACCTGGGACCCTTCAGTCTGCAAGCCAACACTCTATCCATTGAGCCAAACTGGTTAGGGCCCTTGTTAGTCTCTTTTAATGTGACAGTTTCTCAGACTTCATTTTTGTTTCGTAACCTTGGCACTTAGGAAGAGTACTGGTCAAATGTTTTTAGGATGTCCCTCAACTTGAGTTTGTCTGATATTTTTCATGATTAGACTGATCCACCCAAATCTTTAATTTACTTTCTTCAGAATGTACACAAAATTCAGCAGAGCTGACTCCAAGGAGGAGGAGAGCTGGGCTACATTGAGATATTTGCATTTGATCATATAAAGGCCAGTATGATGAAAATGGAATAATTGTCTTATTAGTTTTAAACATTGGTTATAAGTTTATCATGGACATTTTATTTCAAAAATAAAAATAATATCAAGTAATATGTGTCAGGTACTGTGTTTTATGTATGTTGCCTAATTTTATTATCAAAACAACCCTATGAATTGGGTGCTACTATTATTATTTTAATTATCATCATGAGTATTATTCTTATTATCTTTATCTTGGATTTTAGGAAATGTAAGCTCAGGAAGTATTTAGTGAAGTTCCCAGTGTAGCACAGCTCATAATATCTGAGAAATACAGTATGACATGTGGGTATTATATGTGATTTTATTTCCATTTTCAGCAAAATCATCTATTTTTACTAGGGTAATTCATCAATATATTGCCATTGAAAACAAATTGGAATTTAAGGATGATTGAAGATTTGGCAATACATTAAACTTTATTCTATATAATTAGTAATAAAATAGAATAATTTTTAAAAAGTTAAAGCTTTATCTGATTATACAGAGATTGTTTTATGGCAGAAGAATGATTAAATGCATAGTGGCCGGTATATCTCATGTTATCTATCTTCTAAAGTTAAAATTAATCAAAAATGTTACTTATTTCCATAAGACAATGTTTGTGCCAACAAAAATGTGGTTTGTGTAATACTAAGCCAGCATCACAAGCAAATTATACCTCTCAGTTTGAAAAATGTGAATAGGCTATAAATTTGTAAACTAATGCATCTTTAAATGATTATTTTTAACATTAACATACTAATTTTTAAAACCTTCTTCTAATGGAATCTTTGATGAATGGTGTTTTGAAAATCTTTTCTACTGGATCTTTCTGAAATGTGTTTCACAATTTGGAAGCAAAGGACAGGAAACGCATCTACGCGGCATGCACCTAATAAAATTATTGTAGATGAATATGTATTGAAACACAATTTCCCACTATTTCAAGTTGTTCCATAAAGTCTTATAATTATGGCCAGTATGTTTGCACCTCCTGGAGTAACTTTAAATTGAAAGCTATATGTACTTAGCTTGTAATCCCAAGTCATAGTCCTATTGTCTGTGTTCTGACCAAGTGGCATTTTGGACTTTCTCTTTCAAAATCTGCTATTGACTTTCTGTGCCAGTTTTATAAAATTTAGTTGAAAGTAAATCCTTAAAGCTGTTGGGATTTGTATCTGGTTCATTTTTAAAAAGCACAGCATTTAAAAGTCTCTAGATGTGTTTATCTTTCATGGTGTAGCTTTTTAAACTAACAGTTTCTTAGGTAATATTACATTTGATTTTAGACTTCCTAAGTTTAAGTATAAAATTTTGACTATATAATTCCTTCCTGAAAAAAAATGGTTGACATGAAAGATTGGGTTACTCATATCTTTTTCATGGGGCTTATTGCCCATTTCAGTATGAAAAATATGAGCAGGTATTGGCATTAGGTAGTAGATGGATTCTGTGTGGTATGGATATGTTACACTTTCCACAGCTAACTCGTACCAATGATTTTAATACACATGCTCTTTGATTCTGTGAAATCCTTCAGAGGACTGGTTTTGACCAAAAAAAATTAATATTTTGACACATAAATCTTAGAATAGTTTCAGGTTACACTGATAACATAAAAAGATATGCTCTTAGCAGAGCAAAGAGGAGACCTAAGGCTGCAGAATGCTTGAGTGAGTACAGCCCCTCAGTTCCCCAAGGGAGATTTGGTGGTATTAGTACTTCACCTGTCAGGTGAGAGACTGTCAGAACACAGGAAGCTCACATGGGGATGAACATTGCCTGCCCTGCCACAGGATTAGAAAACAGACATTTATTTTATATACAAATTGCCTCATTTGTATTTTATCATCTATATTTATAAAAAGTTAATATGCAAAGTGTCCCCTTGGGAGTTCTACTGGGAGTTCGATTGCTATGACGTGTGCTGACCACCAGGGAGGCGCAGAACAAAGGAAGGCTCTAGCCGGCAGCTAGAAGGCCCCAATCGGCTTTCATCGCCAGCCAGGCCTAGAGAACCTACCCATGCACGAATTTTGTACACTGGGCCTCTAGTGATATGTAAATATGCAAAGTAAAGTATAATTTTTATCATCACTTTTTCCTACACCTCAGGGATAATCAGTGTTGATAGATTATTTAGCCCTTTTATAATCTTCTTATGCATACTGTTTTGTAATCACCTCCTCAGTACTGTATATGTCACGGGCTTCCTTCAATGTCAATACTAATAGTTATCACCCACTTTTTCAACACTTATGTACTATTACATTGTATAAATGTACCATAAATAATCATTATCCTATTGATGAACCTTTAGGACTTCTCTACGTTTTCACGGTCATAAGAGTGGAAGCAATGAAAAGCACTGTCCACCTCTTTGCACTCTTATCTTCTGTAGCAAATTAGGTTAGTAGCAAGAACATTCTGAAGAACCCTTTTATAGGCTAGCACATAACTTTGTTGTCTTTGGTACTTTGAAGTTGATATTTCCCTAGAACTATAGAAGAGTGTGCCAGTATTCATTTTCCAATCTGCCTGAAAGATTCAGAGAAATATACAGACAAGATATATACATGGGTGTAGTATATAAATTTCATTTCCTGCATAATCCTAATATATAAAGAGCCAGGGTTTGTCACAACCTAAACATCCAGATAGACGACCGAACACCAGGCTAGGGTTCTGGCCGGTGCTGCGGAAGTCAGTCCTGGGTCCCGGCCAGAGCAGTAGAAGTCAGTCCTGGGTCCCGGGGTGCAGTGGGAGTCAGTCCTGGGTCCCGGCCAGAGCAGTAGAAGTCAGTCCTGGGTCCCGGGGTGCAGTGGGAGTCAGTCCTGGGTCCCGGCCACCCCAGGTGCGGCAGCAGGAGGGAGCTGTAGGAACAGAGCCATGCTGCCATCAGACTGGCCTCTTGGTCCCTCCCCATGGCCCGCAGGCTCCAGGAACCCGAGCCATGCTGCGATCTGGGAATCTTGGACCCTCCCCCCGCCCACAGGCTCTAAGGGAACCCGAGCCATGCTGCGATCCCACTGGCCTCTTGGTCCCTCCCCCACGGCGCGCAGGCCTGGGGAATCAGAGCCATGCTGCAGTGGGACTGGACCCTACCGGAGGGGTCCCAGATTGTGAGAGCATGCAGGCTCTGCTGAGAGACCCACCCCTCCCCCTGAGTGCACGAATTTTTGTGCACCGGGCCTCTAGTGATAAGTATTATCAGGGCCCATTTAGTTCAGCAAAATCCCATTGACTCTATAAAACTTCTTGAACATTCCTCTAAATCTAAGAAAAGTTTAGAAGTAAGCACAGTTCACTGCCTTTCCAGAATCATCAGCACTTTATTTCAAGATTTACTCTAGTCTTTCTTTAAGATCTTACTAAACTATATTCTCATCTTGGCAGCACTTTCACTAATGGGATTTTACATTGTTCTGTATATGTATTTAAATAAAACCTATCTCCCTCAGCATAATAAAGGCAGGAACATTGTCTACATTTGTTCACTATTATATCTTTAGAGCTTATTACAATGCCTTGTAAATAACGAGAGCTCAATAAATATTTAATGAATGAATAAATTCTTGAATGATCTAATGCATGAATGAATGGACAATGAGCTCAGGTCAATATTTCCATTTAAAATATTTATGTATACATCATGTTGTTCCCTAGAGAATTGTATAAATTGCAAACATTCAAATGGTGTGTTTTGTCCATATTTAAATTTATTTTTACTAGTCCAATCAATAGATTGTTTCATCTAATTAACCTGAATTTTCTTCCATTATTTTTCAGATATTGATATTTTTCTTTTATCAATTTTATTCCATTTCTTTCTTTTTTTTCTTTTTTTTTTGAAGAAGGGAAAATCTTTGTCCTATATTTACAAAGACTTTCAGGTCATCATTTGTCTTTTCATTTGGTTTGTGATGAATTTTGTCATAGAGGAATTGAACTTTTTATGTGATCTCATTAGCAGGTGTTCTACTTTCTAACCTATTAGAAAGATATTGTGCTTTTCTTATGATATTTTGGTACTGGAAGATAAAGAAAAGATTTTCTTAGATAATCATATATACTCTTCTAATATATTGATATATCCCGTTACTTCCATAAATTCTTTGGCAGAATTCTAAATGCCAGTCAGACTCCCAGGCTGTATAAGAAATAAGCCTGTGTACTCTCAATCAAAAGAATGGATGGAGTTGGCAGCCCACAGTTAGCAAATGTGTAGTGTATTGGGGTATGAAACTCATGTCTGTTTTAACCTCTGGATTGTCTTTACTGTAGAGACATTAGAAAAATATTAAACATTATTTAAGCTGTGCCTGTGGCATTAACTAACAATAAGGTCCTTTAGGCTGGGAGATTTTGGGGGTCAAATTGTGTCACTATATAAAACATTGGCAAAGATTGAAAGCTTAAATAAATCTATGAGAGCCACTTAGCTTAAATGCAAACCTCAGATGGGTGAAAATGATTGGTAGGTCCATTTTCTCAAACCACAGATTTGTGGCGGTTGTCTCATGGTCATTTTGGCAGAATAATTTGGACAGGAAAGGGGAATAGCAGAGAAGAAACAGTTTACGTTGGGAGTAGTCAGGAAATATCCAGCGACATCTAGGGGTCCACTCAGCTTCTGAAAATGTATTTCTACAGGTGTACCCCACCATACATACACAGTTACAATAGGTAGCAGTTATTAAAAGCTGGTTATGTGACACGCACTGTTCTGTAAGCTTTTCTGGATTTATCTAACTTGATCCTCATAATAAGTGTGTGAACTAGAGACTGTTATTTTTTCTTATTTTTCTTATTTGTTAAGCTTTTCTGGATTTATCTAACTTGATCCTCATAATAAGTGTATGAACTAGAGACTGTTATTTTTTCTTGTGGGTATGGAAATAGGTGAAGACAAGGTCATCGCTGACCTAAACTGGCATATGTTGAAAGAAGTGAGGGAGGCAATTTGGACCCTGGAATGTTTTAAAAATATATATTTTTATTGATTTCAGAGGGGAAGAGAGAGATAGAAACATCAGTGATGAGAGAGAATCATTGACCTCCTGCCTCCTGCATGTCCCCCACTAGGGATCGAGCCTGCAACCTGGGCATGTGCCCTGACCAGGAATTGAACCATGACCTCCTGGTTCATAGATTGATGCTCAACCACTGAGCCACACCAGCCAGGCTAGACTCTGGAATTTTTATTCAAGAGCCTAAGTTCATGGCCACTGCACAGATTGCCATTCACCTCCTGACAACTCCACTCGGAAAAAGTGGCCCAGGGAATATTTTTGTAGTACTTCATGTTTCTCAAGATAATTTCACAATCTTAACACATTTATGTATCCCAGCCATCTGTTGAACTCCCCAAAGCTTTCTCATCCTGGTTTCATGGATGGGGCAACTGAGGCACAGAATTTTTAAGTTGTCAAAGGCCACACAAGAAGTTAGTGCCAGACCCCAGAACAGAATGCAGATGTTCGGATCTTTCTAAAGTGATCATTTCACTCTTCCTCCCAATAACAACAGCAAGGGCCACATTGGCGTAGTAGGTTAATCATACCAACATTTTATTTTTATTTATTTTTAAATTACCATTTGCATTCAATATTATTTTGAATTAGTTTCAGGTGTACAGCTCAGAGTTAAACAATCATGTGCTTTACAAAGTGTTCCCCCAATAATTCCCAGTACACACCTGGCACCATGCATAGTCATTACAATATTATTGACTTTATTCCCTGTGCTGTACTTTACATCCCTGTTCCTATTTTTTTAACTACCAATCTGTACCTCTCAAGCCTTTACCTTTTTCATCCAGTCGCCCAACCCTCTACCCCTTTGGCAACCATATGATTTCACGTATGTGTGGAATCTAAAGAACAACATAAATGAACAAACAAAACAGAAACAGACTCACAGACACAGAGAATGTACTGACATTTTTAACTGGACCAACATAGGTATTAATGTAGCAGTGTATTTATCGTTTAAAATGGGTGTTTCACCCAATGTCTTTAGACTCACCTGCTATCTTATAAATTCTGTTGCCTTGTATGGGAAAATGATATTGAGGGAATAAGTATACACAAGAGACAAAACTCATTTTCTTTGGGGGGGGGGGGGGATGTACATAAAACACAAGTGTGGCCTGGCCTGGCTGACATGGCTCAGTAGTTGAGCATTGACCTATGAACCAGGAGGTCAAGGTTCGATACCTGATAGGGCCCTGATAGGGGGCTCAGTCTCCAGTGTGAGGCATGCAAGAGGCAGCCGATCAATGATTCTCTCTCATCATTGATGTTTCTATCTCTCTCTCATTCTCCTTTCCTCTCTAAAATCAATAAAAATATATTTAAAAAAACACACAAAAATGTGTTTCAAGCTTATTCCATATTTGATAGAAGGGACACTTCAAATAAAAAAACAGAAGCCCATCTAATTGCCACATATTCTTACATTCTCTCTGTGATGCTCCTCAAACTGACTAACTCCCTTCCTCCTTATTGTATTAGCAAATACTTTTTCCATTTTCTGGGATATAGTTTCATAGCCAACTCTCCCAGCTTCACCTGGCTTTTAAAAATTACTTTGGTAGGGAAAACAATCAAATTGGCTGAGCCCCCTTACTATTAAGGCTTTTAGTGATCCATAGCAGTTCTTGCGATGTATAATGTATTTACTCTGGTACTTATTTTTTAACTAGTGGCCTGGTGCATGAAATTCGTGCACAGGGGAAAGGAGGATGGGAAAAGGTGGCCCTCAGCCCGGCCTGCACCCTCTCCAATCTGGGACCCCTCAAGGGATAACCAGCAGTCAGACATCCCTCTCACAATCCAGAACTGCTGGCTCTTAACTGCTCGCCTGCCTGCCTGATTGCCCCTAACTTCTTCTGCCTGCCAGCCTGATTGTCCCTAACTGCTCCCCTGCTGGATTGATTGCCCCTAACCACCTCTGCCTTGGCCCCGCATTTGGGATCCAGGATTCCCTCCTCCAGCCGACCACAGGCACCCGGGATGCAGGCTTCCCTCCCTCTGGTCAGCCATAGGCACCCAGGCTGGCTGCAGCCACAGGGGATGGTGGGCAGGTGGCTTCGCCTGGGCTGCAGCCACAAGTGCTGGCACCCAGGACCACGGGGTGGGTGGCTTCTCTGTCTACCAGGCTGTAGCCAGCCGCAGGTGCTGGCACCTGGACCGCAGGCAGGGGGCTTCTCCGTCTTCCTTGGGATGCAGTGTGGGTGACTTCTCCAGCTGGCTGCAGCCTGGAATCATGGGGAAGGCAGCTTCTTTGCCTTCCAGGCTGCACCCAGCCTCAGGCGCTGGGGTCCGGTTTCTCCATCTCCGGCATGATGTGGGGCAGGCAGATGTGAGGCTTCTGCTGTTGGCTGCGGCCTGGGATCATGGGGCAGGCGGCTTCTTCGTCTTCCAGGCCACACCCAGCGTCAGGCACTGGGGCCCAGTTTCTCCATCTCCCCCAAGACATGGTGCGGCCAGCTTCTGCGGCTGTCTGTGGCCTGGGATCATGGGGCAGGCGGCTTCTTGGTCTCCCTGGCTGCAGCCAGCCTCAGGCGCTGGCGCCAGAATTCTCTGACCCCCACAGGCCTGGAGCAGTGGGGGGTGGGGCTGCCGCCATGGTTTTAGGTTAATTTGCATACTCACTCTGATTGGCTGGTAGCGTAGCAGAGTGATGGTAATTTGCATGTTTCTCTTTTATTAGTGTAGATGTCTGTTTTCCCATTAAGGTGTGTTCTCCATTAGAACAGGAACCATGTTTATGTCACTCAATGTTCAATGACTAGAGCAGGAGTGGGGAACGTCCAGCCCGTGGGCCGTATAAAGCCCAAGAAATCATTTGGTCTGTCCCTGCCAAGATAACTGCAGGCGGGACTCAAAGTTCAATAAATCTAGGAGCTTTTTTCATAGCAACATAAATTTATAGTAAATGAATGATATTAAGTGAATGATGTTGTAAATATCCAAATGGCCCTTGGCAGAAACAGGTTCCCCACCCCAGAGCATGGCACAGAGGAAACACGCAGTTCACATTGGTCAATATAGTAAAAGAATTTTGCTTTCAGATTTGTGAGTTTAAGGATTCTTACCGGTAAAGTACTGATTGCTAACAAGCTAAGATCAATGTCCATCTCTCCCATTGTGCCAGCCAGAACCTTTGTAATCCCTAAAAGGAAAAACAACCTGAAACACTAAGGAAAATGTAAAGTGACTATTTCAAGCATCAAGACTGTATTTGTTTCATAAAGAATTTTTCAAATGAAAGGGCCTCTGCACCTCACCACTACTAGGAAAGAAATGAGAAAAAAGTTTGCTGGAAAACATATTTACAAGGACATGTTATGAAATATTTTGCAGTAAAGACTTCAAAAATGATTGATGTGCTAGGATTCAGTTGTATGTGCAGTGTGTGTAGAGATACAGATACACTAGCCAGGAGTAGAAGAGAATACTCATCCCATTTTTGCGATGGGGGCTCTTAAGAAAGACCAGAGGAAATCAGAGACCTGGAATTTTATGGAAAAGGTCAAGGATGCTCCACAGGGAGACTCCAGCTGCACTGGGGATTCATTTTCTAGTTGATTTCCTGGGTATCTAGCCTGTGATCCTGGGGAAGACTATGTAAAGGAGCAATAAGTTATCATTTTGAGAATAGAAATCAGGAGCACAACTCAGAAGATGAATGAAGAGGAGTGCCAGCAAATGTAAAACTATATAACCCCACCATCTCTTTCTTACCACCCCAAACACTACACATCGGGAGACAGTCCTCCTCTGCCCAACTCTCAGGATGGGGATGTTGGGTGAGATGCATTTGGAGAAGATAATCTCTGTGAGGCAAAGTCTACATCTGTGTGGCTCACCTAGCACATAGTCTGTCTGCCTTATAGGAATTGTGGAGACATAACTGTTTTGAATTGAGAAAACTTTCACCTTGTGCGTGGGCTTTGGCACGGTTATCCTCAGTAAAGTTAACTATCCCAAGAGCCAAAGTTGCATTTCAGATAAGGCTTCATTAAGAGCTGAGATCATCTCGTCTCCATCTCAAAACCAACTTGTATTCCTGGCACATGGCTGGTGCTATTAGTAAATAGATGCTGGCTGCGTAAATGGATGAATGGCTGGATAAGTGAGTGAAGGTGAACACTTATGGTACCACAAGAGAAACCTCAGGCAAATTCTCCACTTTTCTAAGTCTTAAGCTAATTATACCAAAGACAAACTGAGCAGCATGTTCCACTCCACTTGGTCCCCTCCATCAATTACACACCACCATGTAACAGATGAAAGCTCCAGATGCCCATCTCTATTTTAACGAGTGAAGGATAATAAGACGTGGAGAAAAAGGATATCTCTAAGAATAAATTCTTCATCCACATTTATAAGGTTAGTTTTACAGTTGTTTTTGCAACTAAACGGCTTCATCTCTTTAATAATCTAGGGTGACCACACATTTTCCTAAGGGTGTATTTCTTGAATTTGGAAACATGGACCTTTATCAAAATTTTAGACCCCCCCTAAATCATCACCCCAGGAAAATGCATGTATATCCTTTAACAAATTTTTGCATACAACCTAAAAGCTTTCTTTGAGCCTTGAAGGCTCCATGGAATTAACCCCAGGTTAAGGAACCTCATTATAATGGGGAAATTTTAACAATGATGGCATATTTGATGTTATTATGTTGTTGTTATCACATATATTTATAATATATATTATATAATAATATTATAACATATTGCTAATTTATTGGTGTTATGTATAGATGACATGATATTTGCCTCAACTATTCTGTGTTGATGGGTGAGCAGAAGTTTGTTGGATCTTTGGCAGCCTTTCTTCATAAGAGGTTACCAAGAGGCCTGCACAAGGGGATGCATGGCAGGACTGGAGGACTCTGGGTACCCAAGGGTTGCCTGAATAGAAAATGGAATCTTGGTTTGTCAGAGTGAAGAATAAGCCTATCTGGGTGAGTGTGGAACAGTGATTTCGAATTCACCCCTATTCTCCTGCCCTGGGTACCTTTCTTGCCTTATCTGCAAAGGAGGGCACAAGTTCACTTCACATCCTTTTCTTCATCCTGAATCTTTAGGATGATAATGCTATTGTGGTGGCACAGCTGGTGATCCTGGCTTCCATTATTGAATGCCTTCTATATTCAGAGCTATACTCAGGGCCCAACACTTTGATAATAGCCCCAACAGATATTGTGATCTCCATTTCACAGCTATGGAAACTGAAGCTGTGAAAGTTTAAGTCACACAAAATGGGAAATAAAAATGCTGGAATTTGAACCCAGCTCTGACTGTTTCCAAAGCTCACGTTTCTTCTACTGAAAAGGATGAAAAGGGGAATAAGACTAGGAGGGTCCTTCCAAATCTGCCATTTGGGTACGTGCATCTGTGTTTCAGCATCTTCTCTTGTTCTGAGGTTTTACAGTGGGGTCTTTGAAGTCAGGTAAAGATCTGTGTATTTTAGAGCCCATGACAGTTTTATATCTTTCCTTTAACCCCACCCCCTTGCTCTCTCCTACATCCAATAAATTCCATTTCCTTTCCCCTTGTAAAATCTTGAGTACAATTGATTTCATCACATTGGGTGACACCAATACACAGCCATTTTATTCCACCTCATTCTAGAGCCTCTCATTCTGGCTCCCTGTGATAAATATGTGTGCAGCCTCACGTTTATAGCACTGTGTTGTCAGAGATGTCTGCATTACTTAAAGCTTGATTGAACTCACCTCTTGACACTCTATGTTTTCTAATTTTCCAAGGTCAGATTTCTTTGAGAGCATTGCCTGTCCTGACTGGAAAGGCATACTGACTCAGCATTGCTCCTGAAACTTTGCACAGGAAGCTAATCCTCCCTCCTTCCCCTCAACCAGCCGCATTGCAGTTCAGTCCTCAACTCCCGAAGTTATTACTTGCAAATGCAATTGGTAAAAAGCATTTGCATTCTAAATAGAGATGTATAGAATATTTGAGCATGTCATGAAGGAAAAGAAAAAGAAAGGAATTTATACAGTGAAGGTGATCTGGCTTTCCATAAAATAGTAAAGTTGATTTTCTTTGCCTAAGTGACAGTTCATACTCTCAAAGGTAAATTAAGTTTCTGAAGAGCTAAAATTTTGTAGAGATAATTTCATTTTTCATTATAGAGATCTGGAATAAGAGAGACCTGACTCTAATAAATATAGACTGTATTTCAGAGGGTGTGTTTGATAATGTGTGGTCCTCAGACCATTTGCATCAAACTGACCTGGGATATTTACTAAAATGTAAACATCTGGACTCAAGCTTAATGAATCAGATTCTCTAGAGATAGGGCCCTAAGCAAATAATAATAATAACAACAACAACAACAACAACAGATAGGAAAGTCATTTGTAAGGTAATTAAATGTCATAAACTCTATTGAGTTCTCAATATTTTTGCCTCTCTCTTTGCACCTCCTTCAGGCTTTTTTCAGTACTTTTTCATATTTGCCCTCTGGGAAGAATGCGTTCAACACTTTCACACTGTAGCACAAATAACTGGCCAGGATTCCAAGTGTTACCTCCCTCCCAGGAGCAGCATTTACAAGTTAGCACATGTTAAACCCTAAGCTTCATTTCAACCAAAGGAGTGAAACGCTAATGGTGCAATTTGAGCTGAGTCAGGAAGGGGAGATAATTAGAAGTGGTGGACAGTGAAGTCTTATTTTAATGGATACCAAAATTTATGTATGAAAATCTTCTCTCTCTATGTCCAGAGAGTATTAACTCAGCATACAGAATACATTCGCAGCTGGAAGGGGAGAACCAGTGTAACGGAAATGAAATGAAATTTGGGAATGCACCATTTAAAATATCATAATAGAGATCTTCATGTAGGTATATTGCTCTGTGTTTATTGTGTGATTATTGTTTTTTTGCTTAAATTTTTGAAATGTTTACAAATATAAGCATATATCTCAGAACCCCCCAAAAAGGGCAACATCCTTAAAACCCAGGAAATGTAAATACCACACAAACTGCAGTAGTGATTATGCCTGATGTATTAAGGAGTTGTGTTTGAAACTTCTTATAAGTTACACAGAGCATAATTGCCTATCAAGGCCTTCATTGTCCGCCATTTTGTTTTTGCTTTTGTGTTTGTTGGTGTTTGGTTATAACATGTGTCTTGGCTGCTTGAACAACTGCAATGAGTTGATGTTTGAAATAACTCTCTTTCACTGGGCACCAGCTCCTGGAGACATTGCCTTTCTATTTTAGTCATTCTCTGTCTGCCTCCCATCTAACCTGGGCAGGTGCATAGACAGGCCAGGTACATGTTCCTGAAAGACTCAAAGTGTGTTTTATATGGTTCATTTAAAATAATTCCTAATGTCATTTGTAAGGTTCATTAAACCAGAAAGTAAGAGACAGTGATTTAGCGAAGAGGGATGAGACTGAGGAGATCAAATTTCTAGTCTAGTTGAATGACTTTACAAAGACACTTCTCTAGATTGTCATACCTTAAAAATAAGCCGCTTTGACTAGCTCTCCTGTGACCTGTGTGGGTGGACCCCAACATTCAAAATTTCACCAGGCACTTTTGAATTAAACTATAACTGATTTCCTTTTAATAGCTCCCAATTTTGCTTCAAAATTGAAATATTTGCTTTTCAAATGTACTACATATTGTGTTATTGATACTTATGGATCTGTGGTATTTTACCACTGATGGCTGTCCCCTTCAAACCAGAATAATTATAATATACTTTTATCAAGTTGTGTTTTTAGCAAAATAGGACTAATTTAGGGAAATGCGTTTTATTCAGTCACAGAAATTCTCATAAGTGTTTTTCACTTGTGCATCACCATGGATCAGTCACCATGATTGCTATTAGCTTAAAGCCAAAAATGGTACCAGTTGGTGAAAAACTGTAAAAAAAAAAAAAAAAAAATCATGTGACTTCAATCCTAATATGTCTTTCCAAGCCACTGAGCTAGGTCTTCTCTTTTTTTAAGGGAAGCTAGATTCCTACATTTTTATATAAAATTATTTTTAAAAAACAGTTGTCAATTATAATATTTAGTCCACTGGCAACAATTTGTGACCTATGTCCTAAAGATTTAAACTTGATCTCTTCCCACTTGGTGTTTTGAAGTAATTTGTTTGATAAGTACTGATAGAATACTTACTGCGGATTATGATCTATGCTAGTGTCTGAGAACTAGCTCAGCTCATGCCCTCTAGGAGTTTCCTGAATAATGAAGGATGTGAGAAGCAAATAATCATTTTCTAAATCTCCTTGTTGTGTTTCAGACTGAGCTACATACTGTAGGGAATAATAAAATGTGATATTTTTTGTTTACTACGAATATTCATGTATGTATCTGTTCAACAAATCTCTTAACAATCTATTATGTGTCCAGCACTACCCTCAGCATTAGAGATAAGCAGTTAAAAATATATATTTTGCCCTTGAGAAGATTAAATTCTCCTGGTTGAAGCATAAAGGAACCAATATATATATTACATAGGAAGTAGCAATATATGCTATGAAGATTATAATGCAAGGTAGGGAAATAGACAGTATTATGGTGATCAAGGAAGGCCATTCCAAAAAGAGGAAATTTAAACAGAGACCTGAAGGAAGTTAGGAATTGAACCATGGGTATATTCAGGAAAGATCATCTCTAGGAAAAAAATAGAGTAGGTGCAAAGGCCCTGGGGAAACCAGTTTGAAGGTTCTTGCTGATAGCCCAGAGAAGAGATTGATAGCTTGGACAGGGTGGAATTGGTGTGAAATGACTGAGTCTTGGGTATATTTAAAAGGAAATATTAATACTAACTAGTAGTTAGTATTTTACGAATACTAACTAGTAGTTTATGCTAATGGTTCAGTGGGTAGCCTGAGAGAAATGAGGAGTCAAGGATGACTTAGCAATTGAAAGAACGGAGGTTTTATTTACTGATATGGGGACCTCTATGTGAAGAACAGGTTTATTTTAGATATCATGATTTCCATTTTGAAGAAGTTTGAGGTGCCTCTAAACATTCAAGTCTAGATGCAATGCCAAGATGGGAATTGGAATCAGAAGAAAAGACTAAGCTAGAGATGGCAACATGAAAAGGGAGATAAAAGAGGGAACGCAAGTGAGTGGAGCCGATTTGAAGTACTATGAACAGTCGGAGAAGGAAGGCATTGCTGTGATCTGAAAAATCTGGAAACTGCTCAGTGAGGAGATGGACTCTGGGGGAGGAAGAACTGTGGGATAAATGTAGTTGGAGGCAGCAAAGCCCTGACATTGAAAGAGGCACAGAGGCTAGAGGTGAGGGTAAATAGCTGAGAATCAAAAGACTTGAGTCTTCCATCTTCTTCTCCCATCGTTCAGGAGAATCCTGAATATTTCAATATACCAAGGCTGATAAAATGTATTCCATCAATGGGATAATGGGTGAGAGGTGAATTTTTCTTTTTTTTTTCCAATTTTTTTATTAAGGTATTATATGTGTACATATCTTACCATTGCCCTCCCCACACCCCACTCCCATATATGCCCCCACCCCCCAGAGTTTTGCATCCATTGGTTATGCTTATATGCATGCATACAAGTCCTTTGATTGATCTCTTATCTTCCCCACCTCTCCCTAACCTTCCCCTTGTAATTTGACAGTCTGTTTGATGCTTTACTGTCTCTGTATCTATCTTTTTGTTCAAGTTTATAATGTTCTTTATTGTCCATAAATGAGTGAGATCATGTGGTATTTTTCTTTCATTGACTGACTTATTTCACTTAACATAATGTTCTCCAATTCCTCCCAGGTTGCTGCAAATGATGAGAATTCCTTCTTTTTTATGGCAGCATAGTATTCCATTGTGTAGATGTACCACAGTTTTCTGATCCAGTCATCTGCTGACGGGCACCTAGGCTGTTTCCAAATCTTAGCTATGGTGAATTGCGCTGCTATGAACATAGGGGTGCATATATACTTTCTAATTGGTGTTTCTAGTTTCTTCGGATATATTCCCAGGAGTGGGATTACTGGGTCAAATGGGAGTTCCATTTTCAGTTTTTTGAGGAAACTCCATACTGTTCTCCACAGTGGCTGCAGAGAGGTGAATTTTTCAATTAGTTTCTTATAAAACCATTAAAAAACACACACAAAAAAAACCAGAAGTGTGTTATCTATTTGCAATGCTTCTGTAAGTCACAGAATCAGTGAGAATCTGGGGGTACACTTAGCCCAGAAAGGCAGAATATATGTGTATGTGACTGATATCTCTTTTCTGTATGAGTTGAGAAGGGGCCCTTACTTAGGTCTTACTTTCTTAATGATTATTTCCCCATAGATATTGTCGTTGGTTTTGCAAGTGATTTTTTTTTTTAATCCTCACCCAAGAAGATTTTTTCCATTGATTTCTAGAGAAGGTGGAAGGGAGGGAGGAAAGGGAGAGGAAGAGTGAGAAACATTGATGTCAGAGAGACTCATCTATTGGTTGCCTCCCACACTCACCCCTACTGGGGCTGGGAAACCTGATACATGCCCTTGAAGGGGAATTGAACCCACTGACCCTTCAATCAGAGGGCCGATGCTCTAACCACTGCACACCCAGCCAGGATGCAAGCAATGTTTTTATGTAACACACATTTGCTCATGGAATTCCAATTGGCATTGGAATTTCCAAGAAGGTGAAAGAATATAGGCATCCACCTTGAAAACAGCTAGTGCTATAAGTTTAGAACATGGATGCCCCCAGCACTTCACAGTTTTGACTCTCCTATAAATTAGTATTCTGTGTTAGTGCTTCCTTCCTAAATGTACCAGGAGCTGCTCATTCCCTGAGTGGGAACCCTGTTGCAATGATTTTAATGCAGCAGAGATTAGTGCACTCAGCATGGCAGGGTGGAGGGTAGGTTCTGGATCCACCCTACCCGGCTCAGAACCCAACTCACCACGGCTTTCATAACTCATCCTTTAATTGTCTCATCTGTAAAAACCCAATTCCAATACCCAATTATCATTGGCATGAATTTTAAATGAATGTAGGAAGCATGCAAAAGGTTAGGACAATATCTGGAACTGAATTAGTATTCAATAAATATGAAGTATTTTTATTATTATGAATATTACCTAAGTGATGTTGATAGGAGGAAGGCAGGTGCATGGATGCTTTCCTTAAAAGTAGCACACAAAGCCCAGCTGGATTGGCTCAGTGGTTGAGTACCAGGAGGTCATGGTTCGATTCCCAGTCAAGGTACATGCCTGAATTGCAGGCTCATTCCCCAGTAGGGGTTGTGCAGGAGGCAGCCCATCAATGATTCTCTCTCATCATTGATGTTTCTATCTCTCTCTCCTTCTCCCTTCCTCTCTGAAATCAATAAAAAAAAAATTATTTTTTAAAAAGAAGCACATGAAAAGAATGAGCCATGAAGAGTGTTGTACCTTAGTGGGTGTTAAGTTATCCTCACTTGGTTAGCTCATATATAAATTAATATGTTTCTCAGACTTAAGAATATATTTTAGAAATGGCCCAGAATAGAGGCAACAATCTCAAATACTTGTGGGAGTTAGGGAGAAAAAGAAAGTAAGTGGATCTGGCCATGCATACAAAAGCAGGTGAGGGGACTATGGAGGGCTAGACAAGTGCATTCCCCTAACTCCCAAGGAGGGCAGCAGCGTCAGCTGCATATGGTGGTGGACATGCAGGTCCATCCTGTTTGGGAACGCAGTCCCAGTGAGGCCACATTCTCAATTTTTTTTCTAGAACTTGCAAATTCAGTGATGTGAAATTAAGACATGAAAGGTTTGGTGGGTAGTTAAAAAAAAAAATCCAACACTGGGGGTGGTCCAGAACAACACATCTGCAGGTCTGATTTGATCTATTTGTCACATCTGGGGAAAATGACAATAAGAAAAATTCAACAGACAAGAAAGAGTTTAAATAATTAACTAATAGTTGAATTCATGTCATTGTAAAACATTTTTATGATTCTCCTTTGGGTCAGTCAACAGGACTTTTGGGACCTCTTCCCATTCTTAGATTCTTAGCACTGATATCTAAAGTTTCTCTCCTTCATTATTGCATGAAACAGCCGTTGTCCCTGACAGCCAGCTCTGGAATAAGGCTCTGCTGCATAGTTGGATTGTGGTTCTATTTCACACCATCCCATCCGTGACTTCTTTTCAAGGAAATTCAAAACAGTGCACTTTTAAAATTTCTAATCTACAGGATGCATTAAAGACTATTATGAGATATTAGACTGGACCTTGTTTTATCTTTAGGTACATATTTTAGAAATTTAGAAATGTCCCAAGATAGATGATAGATAGATAGATAGATAGATAGATAGATAGATAGATAGATAGATAGATAGATAGAGTTATGTCGATACTGTTATTACAAGATAATTCTTTGTGTGTGATTCAAATGTATATTCAAATGAATGGCCATTATTTTTACCTTGTCCCCAAACTTTGAGGTCATTCTAAAAGTGTACTTCCAAGAAAGTTTCTGCCTAGATCATAACCACTCTTTCATTTTCTGGAAATTGATTTGTATCAGAGTGGGGGATGGAGACAAGAATAAGGCTTAACACACCCTTGATACTCAGTCTGACCAGCTGTCAGAGCTAAAAGGAGGAAGAGGTGAGAAAAAGTGTAGGAATACCAATCTCAGAACTCTTAAGTAATAACAACATAGTGTTACATGATATTTCTAAAAGAAGGTTAGGAACATTATTTTGTGCACTCTAGAAAATTCATAGGAAAATAGATGCTGACTTCTCTGGAGGCTAAAGTTTGGTCTATCTTGTTCATGTCAGTGGCTCTTCCACCAACTTGGTCATCAAAGGGACATCTTTAATACCCAACCACAGGGCTACTCTTCCAAGTCAGATTTCCCAGTGAGTAATAAAGGTGGTTGTTGCCTACCGACCTCAGTTTTTATTGCCACCTACTTGGAAGGAAGATTCTTGAAGTTTGTGGACTACTAAATCTTTTCTTTTCTTGCAAGTAGCAGACAATTTAATTCCCTGGCTGAAAGACTCTGAGTACCTTATCTTACCAAAACACCAAACTGAATTCTGATCCACAGCCAATGGGAAGTTTAGAACACAGTTCCTCTAGGCAAAATTACAGATTTACAGAGTTTGGCTGCAAAATCCCTGGCACATTTTGGAGATAGTATATCTGTTCACATTCCTCTTTCTAGATAGACCATCCCAAGTCACGTAGGCTCCTAAGCTTATTTTTAACTCTGCTTCCACACAAGCCAGATCTCTCAAACCTGGAGCTAAATTCAGATTTACCAGCGTTGTGATTGATAGCCTGAGCTAAGCCTACTACTGTTTACCAAAGGACAAGTGACACCTCTCTAACTCACTCTATTTCTCCTTTATAGTAAATTACTCAGTTGCTTTCCTGTATGCAATCTGGTATATTTTTCCTCTTCATTTTTGAAAAATAGCTTCTTGAAAAGAATATATTCCAATGCCATGTCCTACTGAACTCTCACCTAAGTTCTTTCTTTTCAACAATTAGTCTTAGGGTTTTAGCCCTGCCACAGACTTCATTATACTGAGCTTCAGCTATCACTGAGATGGTAGATAGAAACTTACTGGAAGATTCTAGACACCATGTGGTCACCAACAGATTGGAAGGAGGAGATTGGCAAGCAGAGACTGTTTAAATCATTTAAAAAATACAAGATTTGAAGAGACCAGTCAGAGAAACTCCTTGACACCACTAATTACCTTCTCAAGTTAGGGGCACTATAAGAAAGCCACCATTTAATATTTAACTCTGAAGAAAAACAAATAAGAGCACAAACACGTGTACTGAAGAGTATTTTAAAGGTTTCAGATCAGTGTTAACATGGTTGAATTCTAGTTATTGGAGAAGACAGCAAACTAGTAATAAAACGTCTTTATGTAGCTTGGCAAATCCATTCCCAAGGGCAAAAAGAAACTCCACCCCCAAGTATATCAGCTTTCTTTTTTTTGTTTTGTTTTGTTTTGTTTTATTGGAATAAAATTGACATAAAACATTGTATTAGTTTAAGGTATAAAACATAATGATTTGGTATATGTATATATTGCAAAATTATTACCATGTAAGTTTCATTAACACTCATCACCTCTCATAGTCAATTTTTTTCTTGTGATGAGAACTTTTAAGATCTACTCTCTTAGAAACTTTCCAATAAACAATTCAGTGTTATTAACTATAGTCAGCATACTGTACATTACATCCCTAGAACTTCATCTTATAACTGGAAATGTATAACTTTGGGCTGTCTTACTCATTTCCCCCACCACCTACCACCCACCTCTAGCAGTCAACAATCTGTTCTCTGTTTCTATGAGTTCATTTTTTATTCCTCATATAAATGGAATCCTACAGTGTTTATCTTTCTCTGTCTGACTTATTTAACTTAGCATAATGCCCTTAAGGTCCACAGTGAACATAGGGGTTCAGAGATCTCTTCAAGGTAGTGATTTTATTTCCTTTGGAAATATATCCAGAAGTAGAATTGCTAGATCATACAGTCATTCTATTTTTAATTTTTTGAGGAATCTCCATACTGTTTTTCATAGTGGCTGTGCTAATATACATACCTACCAACAGTGCACTAGGGTTTCATGTTCTCTACATCCTCATCAACACTTGTTAACTTGATGGTAGCATTCTAACTGGTGTGAGATATCTTGTGGTTTTGATTTGTACTTCCCTGGTTATTAGTGATGTTGAGCACCTTTGCATGTACCTGTTGGCAATTTATATATTTTATTTGGATAAATGCCTATTCAGTTTCTCTGTGCTTTTAATCAGATTGTTTGGTTTTTGCTGTTGAGTAGCATGAGTTCTTTGTATATTCTGGATATGAACCCCTTATTGGATGCATGATTTACAAATGTTTGCTTCCATTCCATAGGTTTCCTTTTCATTTTTTTGATGGTATCCTTTGCTGTGCAGAAGGTTTTTAGTCTGATGTAGTCCCACATACTTATTTTTTTAGCTTTTTAATTTCTAACGGCATCTTGATAAATTTAATTACCCAGTTTCCTCTTCTGTCCTTCCCCCCACCTCTGAGAAGTCTCACGTTCCCCTGTCATAAATTATATTTCTTTTTCAGGTTATTGAAATGATCAGACCATATAATTTGTTCTCTCTAAGTTAAAGGAAATGTTTAATTCTTTCTTATATAAATTTTATCCTTAGGAAGGAAATGGAGGTGTTCACTCATGTGTGCATGAAGTCTGCATTCCATGTGCATACTTTAATGCATATTCTTATCTATGTGGTCTAAAAATAGAACTTCTATTTAAAATATTATTTTAGGGGAAAATGTTGCTTTTAAAACTCCTTAATTGAGAACAATTCGATGGTCTCTTGGCAGGAGCTACCAGCTTCCCTGCTGGAAATCTATTTCTCAGCATAGATTTGGGCATGCTAATCTATTCACAGCCATAAAGAGAAACTGGGAACTTTATCAGAATTTCTATGGCAAGTGACTCTAGCAATAAAACCTAAAGAAATAGGAAGGCAGACATCCCCAGGGTTAGACGTTGCCAAATGTAGACCATCAGGTCCAGTGAGACCCATAGATATTACTTAGTTGCCATTATATAATTGGGTCGCTTTCTAGCTGCTAAGCAACAAGATCTAAGGACACTGATTTTGTCATAAAAATAAAAGTTGCTATACAGCCCTAGCCGGCTTGGATCCGTGGATAGAGCATTGACCTGCAGACTAAAGGGTCGTGGGTTCGATTCGAGTCAAGGGCATATGCCTAGGTTATGGGCTCGATCCCCAATAGGGGGCATGCAGGACTCAGCTAATTGGTGATTCTCTCTCATCATTGGTGTTTCTATTTCTCTCCCTCTCCCTTCCTCTCTGAAATCAATAAAAATATATTTTTTAAAAACAGTTACTATCTAGGACCCTATATTATACTTTCAAATGCTTTTCTAAATGTGAAAACTTTACCTCAAGCTGAGATGAAAGAAACAGCAGTCTGTCGTTTCAGACATTTGGAAGATAAGTAACTAAAATTATACCTAATTCCTAACAGGCTCTACAAGTCCTCTCTCCGAGTGTCTCAGAACTCCTTCGCTTGTCCAACCCCAGAGATACTCCTCTAGTCTACGCCTTTACCATATCTTATTAGGACCACTATAGCTTCTTAGACAGACACTGAAAAATGAGATGAGCCTCCCCTCTCCCCCAAAATAAATAAAACAGGTGGAATGTATAATAAAGCAATTAGACCCCGTGGGAAGAGGATGTAGCTTCTAAAGCAGGCAGCCTCTACTCAAATCCAGAACACCATTGCCAGATAGTTGTTTTTATTTTTCAAGAGAAGTTAGAAAGCTCCAAAATGTTAAGTGTTAGCAATAAGTAATGTCTGTAGGCCAAGCCAGACCTGTAGGTCCATGTTTGGCAGCTTCTGACCAACAGCTCCCTGCGTTTAGGTGTTTCTGTCTTCGGTTCTCATCTCTAAAACATTGCTAGATAAATCTTTCCAAAACTGGCCCTTGCATCATATCTTGCTTCTAAAGAATTTAAAGCAGTTTCCATGACCTACAATGTCAAACCAGAATTTTTGTTCCAGTACTCAAGACCTAATTGTCCAGTTTTGATTTTAAAATTATTTGGGATTTGTCTAATAAGAGGTTGAGAATCCATCAAGGGCTTTCACACAGACAGGTGACATGGTCATTACTGCTGGTGGGTCGGCTTTCAGACCTGGGCTTTGATATAGGATTGAGAATTAACTTCTAGGCACAGTCAGTGCATCTCCTAGTGTAGGCAAGAGAAACTGAATTGACAATTTGCTAAGTTTAAGATGAGTAGGAAAACCAGTATAGTTAGAAAAGTGTTGTTAACTTTGAGAAATAAAAACAGTTTCATTAGCAGGAATCTCACTAATGAAAAGGGTTTGGGAGATTATGGTCTAACTGCTTTCTCTATAGTCTGGCAATGTATTCATTTAAAAGCAACTCATTTCATTTCTGTGTGCAAGGAATTGTGATATCTATGTTTTTCTATTTCCCATGTGTTTTTCTCACTTAATATTTGCAAGGAGCCTTTTGAGTTGGGACAAGTATCATCTTTTTGTATTATGAGGAAGGGGTATCTACAGGTTTGATCAGTAGTTGAATCTGAAGTGATACATCTGTTTCCCAAATCCTAGCATAGTAAAAATTTTACTTCACCGGGTCTGTAAAGGCAGGCTCTATGGACACTATAGACATTTACTGTATTCATCATTCCATCCCCTAACCCTGTGGTCGGCAAACTGCGGATCGCGAGCCACATGCGGCTCTTTGGCCCCTTGAGTGTGGCTCTTCCACAAAATACCTCGGCCTGGACAAGTCTATTTTGAAGAAGTGGCATTAGAAGAAGTTTAAGTTTAAAAAATTTGGCTCTCAAAAGAAATTTCGATCGTTGTACTGTTGATATTTGGCTCTTTTGACTAATGAGTTTGCTGACCACTGCCCTAACCGATAACACTCAACACAGCGACACAGAGGTCTCCAATCAAATCAGTGGCCTATAGTTGACCATTCATTGTCACTATAATTGATTTTTCAGCAATTAATTCCAGCAAATTATTAGTACTTTTGGAAATGTTTGTCTTTAGTTGATAGAGCTCTGCATTTTTCTAAATGTTTTTTCTCTGTACTATGTCTTTTAAATATTTTTAGGAGATGGAAATGTGTGCGAAGGAGGCAGAGGGGTGTGCATGTGAGAACTGGACCATAGATTAAACAAGATATTTGTGTGAAATGAGGTCACAAAAGGAAAGCATATTTGGGGAGGGCTTAGACTTGCCCATGCATGGTAGACAATAGATTTGGGGTTCCTTCATCAGGAATGCTGTCTGCAGTGAACTGTCCCTCTGCTGAACTGCCTGACCACAGATGGACTATGGCACTTTATTCCAGATGAATCTTGAAAATGTCCCATTAAAATGCCTCCTTATAGAGGAGACACTTCTTGCTGTGAAATCTGTTAACTATTTACTGGTTTTAATGTTTTGAAGCTAAAGTTGGTCTCTGGGCATATATGTGATTCCCACCAACTTTGAAATGTGTTGTAACATTCTCTGACACTCACAGTGACATTTCTTGGATGTTTTAAAGATAAGGAAAAATTGGGCTTTAAATAATGCAACTGAAGAAGACACAAACTATAATCAATGCATATGTATAAATGAATTGTGCTGTTGGTATGAAATGTGAGGGAGTTGAATTAAATATAACAAATAACCTAGAAATTGCAATGTGCGAATTGGAAAAGATTGAAAGAAGAAAATAATTCCTAGTCACTGCTTTTGGAGAGAAAACTAAATGCTACTTCATATTTTAGTAAGCTCAAAATAGGCGATTGGTTGTTTTTAACATTTTATTTGCATTTTCAACAACAAAAACAATAATAGCTAACATTGAGTTCTTAATATGTGCCAGGGCTCATGCTGATCTTTTCATGGGGATTATCTCATTTTGTCTTTACAATAACCCCATGTGTTTGAATTCAGTTATAACATTTTAATGTGTTTTTAAAATCATATACAGAAAAATGTCTCTCATGTTTACAATTTGAAATAGTTTATTAAAATTCTAAATTGTGAGCTAAATAAATTCAAAGAATTGAGAAGTTAATATGGACTATTGATATCAAGAGATTCCTAATCAGGAATTTGAAAGAGTAATAAATTAGAAAACATGTTTATTATTTCTCACAGATTTTCTTCTTTATTTGTGCAGTCTCTCTTAGAACAACACCTGAATTTCCAAAAGGGATTTCTCGTCAAAAAAACACACACAACTTTGGTATTCTTAACAACAGAGTAAATATATAACCAGTTCATTCTAATAACCATGCCCTGATTTTTCCATTAAAAATGGAGTACTGCCCAGCCGGTGTGGCTCAGTGGTTGAGCATTGACCCATGCACCAAGAGGTCACCAGTTCACTTCCCAGTCAGCACACATGCCAAGGTTGCAGGCTCTCTCCCCTGTGGCGGGGGGGGGGGGGGGGGGGAGGACGGGGAGGGCGCATGCAGGAGGCAGCCTATCAATGTTTCTCTCTCATCAATGTTTCTATATCTCTCTCTCTCCCTCTCCTTTCCTCTCTCTCTGAAAAATCAATAAAAAGATATTTTTAAAAAATGGAGAACCATTCATTTATCCACCTATGAATGCATGTATACATTCTTACCATGTGCTAAGTAGGACAAGTTTGAATGTTATTCCTGCTTTCAAGGTACCCAGATGACTGGCATTTAGATAGAAATTTTTCTTTGGTTAAATTAGATCTCTGCTGATTTTGCATCGTCAAATGATTGATTCTAAATTTATAGTCCTTTGCGCACATTTGCTTGAATAAGATTCAAGTATCCAAATGTGGAGAACAATCACTTTCCCGTTTCCTAGCTAAGAGCAGTGGAAACACAGAAACCCTTCGATGGAGGAGAGATAACACATATTCTTTGGTCATTGCTTCATCAGCAGCATTGTGCCTTGGAGCTAGCTGTGCCAGTCATGCTTTCCATTTTAGATGCCGCTTTGAAAGAGATTCCCTTTTCATGACTGTCATTTCCTTTCGAGATGGCTTATTGTATTCGTTAGAATCTAGGTTACTTTTTATAACCCTGAGTCTCTGGGGGGCTGGGCGGAACAAAGTGCTCCCTGACATAAAAGTGCCAACTTGGCTGTCTTCACAGAATTCATGCTGGATGAGCTGAGAACTTTCCATGCCAGCTCACTGGACACCTGGAATGCCTGATTCCCGCCAGGTGCAGGCACAAAGCCCACCTACGCATAACCTGGCCCTAACGAGGGTCCCAAGTTGTGCAACATGGTGAGATTCCAGAGACAGAAAGGGGGAGTCGTTCGCAAATCACACTTTGTGACAAGAATAGGAATAAAATAACATATCTCTCAATATCTTCCTTACACTGCTGTCTCAGAGGCTTGCAGGCATCTTGCTTGAACAGGGCAGTTCATATGAGAAGCTCAAACGTGAAAAAAACAGTTGATTGGAGCAGATATCATAACCTCTCTGTACCTCTATTCCTTCATCTGCAAAACGTGTGATAATAATACTTGTCCACTAGGGTTATTTAATGTGCATAGAAATGTCTGGTTGTTAAGAAATGCCTCTAGGTAATTAACACGTGGTGGTGGTGGTGGCAGTAGAGTGAAGTATATCTAATGAGGTAATATGTGCACTGTGAGCGATTCAGACATTAAAGTTCTGCAGACAACAAGGCAATCAGCCATGAAGGAATTATTCTAAAAATTGAGGTATTCCATAAGAATGCCAAATTTTGTTTTCATTTATTCAGGAAAGGGAGAATTTAATATGAGCTACCTATGTTGACTTCCAAAAAATGGCCATTTAATCTGGGCCTCAAAATATTAACTTGTGGGGAAAAAAAAACAACAACATTTATTGACTCTGACTTTTTCCCCACACACAGAACCAGACAAAGCTAGGATATGAACGTAGGCTACCGAAATATGTCAATGACACAGAGCATTGGTTTGTACTTTCTAGTAACACTCCTTAAACCGTTTCCCTTTAGTGATTGCTCTGAGCCTCCCTTAGTGTCAGTAATTTGTCTGAACGCTTCCCCACCTAAAAAAATAACCATTTGTGTTAACAACTGGAGACATGAGGAAATCCATGGGAGTGACATTAGATTGTGAAAGCATCTTCTAATAAAACCGAGAAAGGCTTTCTTGATCAAAGCAATTTTTTAAAAATACTTATTGAATGGTTCTCCCAGGCAAATCACTTTATCCTGTAAAATAAAAATTTTTAAAAACAATATAAAAATTACTTTGAATTTGCAAGGAATCTTGCTTATTGTGTATAATCATTATAGTGACTATGGCGGATGTTTTATGTTGATTTACTATTTGCTATCAAACTTGAGAATTGTATAGAAAAAACAGTTAAAATAAAGTTAGACTTTTTTGCTTTAGTATCCTAATATATAAAAACCCTGGGTCATAATGACCAGTAACGACTAAGGCTTGACCAACCAGAAGTCAGCCCTGCTGAGGGGGCTGCAAATCAGGGCCAGAGAGAGGCCTGAAAAGAGAAGCAGGGACTGATCTGTTGCCTCTGTGGCAGCTTTTGATCAGCACATGCCTCTCTCTTTCTCTCCCAGTCTGGCCAGCAGCCGTGCCTCCATTTCTCTCCAGGCCTCCATCGGGACTGCTCATCAGCCCCGCCATTCTGACCAGGCCCCATTGATAGGCCCAGAGACACTGACTGGCATGGGAACTGACCAATCAGAACCAAATGAGGGTGCTGTGAAGAACCAATGGCTGCCTAAAAGGCGAAGCTTTTGATGCTGACTGGCATAGAAACCAACCAATCAGAACCAAATTGGCCAGTAGAGGAGGACAGTTGTGGGTAAGATCAGGCCGGCAGGGGAGGGCTGTTGCGGGTGAGATCAGGCCGGCAGGGGAGGGCAGTTAGGGGCAACCAGGCTGGCAGGGGAGGGCAGTTAGGTGTGATCAGGCTGGCAGGCAGAGGCAGTTAGGGGTGATCAGGCAGGCAGGCAGGCAGGTGAGCAGTTAGGAGCCAGCAGTCCCAGATTGTGAGAGGGATGGAGACATCCCCCAAGGGGTCCTCAATTGGAGAGGGTGCAGGCTGGGCTGAGGGAAACCTCCCCCCCCTTTCAAGCACTAATTTGGTGCACCGGGCCTCTAGTAAGAACATAAGTGCCTTATTATCAGTTGGCAAGCAAGATGTAATTTAAATAGTAGAGGCTAAGCTGTGGCAAAAATTTTTCTATTTCTCACCTGAAGGTATTCTGTGAGACATTTTATAAAAAATATATTTGTATTGATTTCAGAGAAGAAGGAAGAGAGAGAGAGAGAGATAGAAACATTAATGATGAAAGAGAATCATTGATTGGCTGCCTCTGGCACGCCCCACTGGGGTTTGAGCTGCAACTAGGGCATGTGCCCTGACCCAGATGCCCTAACCTGGAATTGAACCGTGACCTACTGGTTCATAGATTGATGCCCAACCACTTAGCAACACTGCTGGGCTCTGTGAGACTTTTTGATACACTGTAGTGTTCTTTGGTTCCTTCCTTGCTTTCTAATATGATAAGATATTCTAGACTATATTGTACATTTCCTGCCCCAAACCAGGAATGAGATATTTTTCTAAATTGTCATGGTTCTTTTCAGTAAGAAATTATGGAGACTACAATCTAGGCAATAGGGGTGTTCATTGCTACAGGGTGGTTATTTCTGAGGCATTTTTAGTGTTCAGGCCTAGGAAATACATATTCTTTTAAAGATAATTATTTTCATCTGTGGCTCTCTTCTACCATAATGAATATCCCAGTTCTCAATGTTTCTGTTTATAAACCAAAATAAGGTTAAAAATAACCAAATCACAAAAATTAATATGAGTATTAAGAGGTAATTTAAAGCATTTCATTGTGTTTGGCATATGGCAAAGTTTAAATAGATAGACTCTTGTTATCTTTTGTCATCACCATCATCCTATTAGATATTCTAATAAAAACATATTTATCCCCCTGCCACCTATACGCTGAGAGAAATCTTGTGACTTGAGAAACTGTGTGTGTGTGTGTGTGTGTGTGTGTTATATGTGCCTTAGTTTCTTTGTGCTGCTGTAGTCCTACTGTAGACTGTGGGTCTGATAAACAACAGACATTTATTTCATATGGTTCTGGAGGTGAAAGTCCAAGTTGAAGACACCATCGGATTCAGTGCCAGGTGAGAGCCCATCTTCTTGCTGTGTCCTCACCTGGTAGAAGGGGTGTTGGAGCCTTCCTGGATCTCTTCTAAGGGCACTGATTCCATCATGAGGGCTCCACCTTTAGGACTGAATCACGTCCCATGCAAATTTGTGAGCACACAGATATTCCGTCCATAGCAAAATGTGCCCTTGTGCTCTTGAAGGGTATTTCATTTCACACCTAGCCACAATGCAGTTTAAAACAATAAAGCCAATTGGAGTTTTATTAAAGTTTATCAGTGTTGTTACAAAATAGCATATATTTTAAAAATTGTTTTTTCTGAGTTTGGAATACATATGTATTTTTTCTAGTACATCTAATTTGCGAATCCTTAACAGTTTGGACTAAGTCTGTTTAGCTATGATAAGACCACTTAGGGTTTTTCCTCTTCCATGAAAAAAATAAGTAAAAGAGAGAGAGAGAGAGAAACACATAAAAGTTGCCACCCGCAGGTATCCCAGGAGGCAAAACTGTCTCCATGTAATTCTATATTCTGCTTAAGGCTTTTTGGATACCAAGAAAAAGTCCACTTAAACTAGCTCAATAAAGGACACTGACTGGTCTACCTTTCAATTCATGACCACAAACTTCGGGTTAATGTTTAATGCTATTAGATAATAATCTACCTGCCTGGTCCATTCATTCTTCCTTTCTCCTAAACAACTCCTTCATGCCCTCTCCCCTGTCTGCTTATTTTCTCTGTACCTTCTCCTGGATTCTCAATCTCAGCTAATATCCGTGCTTTCCACCTCACTAAGAAAGCTGAGTCATTATAAGAAAGCTTAGAATATTCCCACCACCACACCTCCCCACCTTCCAGCATGCACACTCACACTTCTCTGCCTTCACCCTGCTGTTGTCATGCTTCCATCTAAATGTAGCGCCTTCATCCTGCCCACTCCAGGGGGCGACTAGCAATTCGCCCTCTCTTTCCTACATCACCACTTTTCAATATTGCATGCTTTTGGCATTTCTTACAACTTTAGAAAAACAAAACAAAACAAAACAAAATGTTTTCCTACACAACAAAGCCTGCTAGCTACCATGCTGCTGCTTTTTCCCCTTTGGTAGCAAAATTCCTTTAGTCACCTCTTCTCTCATTCTATCATAAATCCATATCATTAGGCTTTTCCCTCCCACTATGCCACCAAAACTGGGTTTGTTGTGGTTGCCAGTGACCGTCACATTGCTAACTCAAGTGGCCAACGCTTCAGTTCTCATCTTGTGCAATGTGTTACCGCAGGATCATTTGGTTGCTCCCTTCTTATTGCATTTTCCTCCTTTGATTTTATTCATCACATTCTCTCTAGGTTTTCTTCTTCTAATTTTTCTTCTCAGACTCCTTTTCAGTTTCTTCCTCTTCAAAATGAACTATCTTACTTTATTTATATTTTTATTCTTACCTGAGGATATCTTTTTATTGACTTTAAAGAGAGAGGAAGGGAGATAAAGAGAGAAAAGAACATCGATGTGAGAAACATCCTCCTGGATGGTGTGGCTCAGTTGGTTGACCATAGTCCTGTGCACCAAAAGGTCACTCATTGCTGATCAGGGCATGTGCCCAGGTTGTGGTTCAGTACCCTGTTGGGGTTCCTGCAGGAGACAAACCAGTCAATGTTTCTTTCTCTCTCCCTCTCCCTTCTTCTTTGAAAAACAATGAAAAACATTTTTTTTAAAATCAATGAAAAACATGTTTTAAAAAAAGAGAGGAACATCAATCAGTTGCCTCCTACACCTACCCCTACAGGGGATTGAACCCCTGACCTGGATATGTGCCCTGACCAGGAATTGAACCTGCGATCTTTTGGTGCACAGAACAGTGCTCCAAACATCTGAGCCACACCAGCCAGGCCTTCAAC
Source organism: Cnephaeus nilssonii (assembly GCF_951640355.1). Classification (NCBI taxonomy): domain Eukaryota; kingdom Metazoa; phylum Chordata; class Mammalia; order Chiroptera; family Vespertilionidae; genus Cnephaeus; species Cnephaeus nilssonii. The sequence continues at coordinate 96,135,591 of NC_137076.1, read as the reverse complement.
CTGAATTCTTAACACAAGCGCACACTCATTTCTTGGATTTCTTCCTTCAACTGGCTCATAAGTTTCATGGCTTTAAATATCATCAATATGCTGATTATACCTAAATATTTATCTCTAATCCAGACTTCACTCCCAAACACCAGATTTTATATATTCGATTGTATGTCCCTAACTGCACTGCTTATCTTCTTGCCAGAATTTGTAATGTGTGAGCTCTTCCCATCTCACTTAATGTCAACTCCATCCTTCCATTTGCTCAGGGCAGAAACTTTAGAATACAGTGGTCCATTCTCTTTATTTCACATCCTATTACCTGAGACTTCAAAGCATTTGTAAAATCCCACCAATTTTCACCACCTCTTTTGCTTCCACCATGCTGGATCTCTCATTTAAATTACTACAAGAGGCTTCTGGCCGGTTTGCCTTCTTCACGCATTACCAGCCCCATATTGATTATTGTCAAATATCAGCTAGAATCATTCTCTTAACATACATGCCAGATCTTGTCTTTTTTTTTTCTCAAAGCCCTCAGAGTAGAAATTAATTCCAAACAATAACCTGTCTGATTTTATATTATATTAAAGGCCCAGTGCACGAAATTCGTGCATGGGGGGTCCCCTCAGTCCAGCCTGCAGCCTCTCTAATCTGGGGATCGGTCCTAAACTGGCATTCGGACACCCCTCTCACAATCCTGGACTGCTGGCTCCTAATCGCTCACCTGCCTGCCTGCCTGGTCGCCCCTAACTCCCCCCGCCCTGCTGCCTGATTGCCCCTCACTGCCTCTGTGTGCTGGCCAGATCACCCCTAACTGCCCCCCCTGCTGGCCTGGTCGCCCCCAACTGCCCCCTCCCTGCCAGCCTGGTCACTCCTAACTGACCCCTGCTGTCCTGGTCACCCCCAGCTGCACCCCCTGCTGGCCTGGTCGCCCCTAACTCCCCCACCCCACTGGCCTGGTCACCTCCAACTTCCCCCCCTGCCAGCCTGGTCACCCCTCACGACCCCCCCCCCACCAGCCTGGTCGCCCTACGCAGCCTGCTATTTAGTCATTTAGTCATCCCTCACTAACCCCCCTGCCGGCCTGGTCATAGGCAGCCATCTTGTGAGGGTGTGAGGGTTAATTTGCATATTACCTCTTTATTATATAGTATGCACCCCTCCCTCAGTGCCTCTCTGACCTCATATCCTATTCATTCACCTTGCTTATTCTCTTCCAGTCTCACTGAATTCTCATTGCCCTTCCCATACATCACTCAGCATCCCAGCTTGGGGCCTCTGCACTGTCTGCTCTTCCACAGATAGGCTCATGACTAGGTTCTCCATCAGCTTTAAGTCTTTGCTCATAGGTCAGCTTTGCCATGAGGCTTGCACTGTCAACTCTATTTAAAACTGCAACCTACTGGTAAATGCCTTCCCAAGACTCCACATACTTCCTACCTTGCTCTATGTTTTTGTCCATAGCATATAAATCATATTACTTTCTAACATAGTATGTAATTCACCTGTTTGTTATGCTTACTATCTATTGTCTGTATTTTCCTGCTAGAATGCATTCCCAGTGAGGACAGGTGTTTTTTAATGTTCTTTTTAAAGCAATGTGTCTGCCATAAGTGCTGAGAACATTTATTGAATGCGATGCATAGTTCTCGGAACATATGGCCGGCATATTGCTTTAAAAAGAACATTGAATAAGAACACAACAAGCAATCTCAGAGATATCCCCCCCAAAAAAATAATTCCAAGATTATTTGTGAAAATACAAGATTCTTGGGTACTGGGACCTAAACTAGGCTTTAGGAACCAGAGTACCTCTCTGTCCATGTCTCTCTCTGGCTCTCTGGGATCTTTTTCTCAGGAGCCTGATGAACTTTTCCCATGGCGTCTGCTTCATTGTTCTGTCTCTGCATATTGACTATTTCCATTTTATTATAGCTTGTTATAGTATCTTTGTTCTGAATTCTCCCCTCCCTCTCCAAATCATGACCTTTTCAGATTCTAATATTTAGATCTCAGATTCTTAGCAAAGGAATACGATTGAACCAGCCTAGAGAAGACATGCACCAAGTGTAATCAGCTCTGGCTGTGGTGGGGGTCCAATCCAGGAAAAGCAGGGCCTGTGGAGAGGAGCAGTTCCCACTGAGGTTGGCTTTGGGGGGCAGAGACCCTAACTTTATCCACAATAGTCATCCTTTGTAATAGGCCGAATTTCTAGCATAAATTATGAAGACATAGGAGCCAGATTCAAATCATAGAGGATGTCCTAGTTCAAGGTCACTCCTTTAAGAAAACATTGTTATTCTGGTGGTTCTTTATTAAACCAAATCTTACAATATGGTGTCCAGTTAGCCTATTCAAAGACCTATTTACTTAAATTCAAGTAGGTTTGAAAAATTTTTAAATGTAGCAAAATATCAATTTTCTTTTGATTTCATTTATCTGATCCTATTAATGTGTTTGTGTTTGGCTCTAAACTCTGTTTTAATTTCTTTTTAAATAGTTATTGTTGAAAGTATTACATATGTCCCCTTTGTTCCCCAAATGACTCCTTCTAGCCCACCCCTACCCACCACCCCAGGCCTTCACCAACCTATTGTCTGTTTACATGGGTTATGCATATATGCATACAAGTTCTTTAGTTAATCTCTTCCCTCCCACCCACCCACGCACACCTGCCTTCCCTCTGAGATTCCACAGTCTGTACCTTCTACTCTGTTTTAAATTTAAATTCTGGCTTTAAATTTCATTTACCTCAATTTTGCTCCTTTTATTTTAAAACCATGTATCCATCACTGTGCCCTGTTATGTTGGTGAAACTTGAGGATGACAACAAAAATAAGGAATAAGAACTAAAGTAGTATGTCAATAGGTTAATAACAACAGAAGTCTGTTGTTTAAGACATTTTCATGAGATAAACAAGACACTTTATAAAAGTATCATCACTGCATAAAGCATGAACCAAGAGGACCTATTCCTTTATAGTGTGAATACTAAATAAGCCTCCAAACACTGTCATATGTTTTACAGAATGGCAAAGCTCCCATCTAAATAAAGAACCATCAGGATGTCTTCCCATCTGTGAATTTATGTATTTTGACATGACTTACATCCAGAGTCCTTTTTTTTTTAAGTCTGTTATTAATCTGATAGATTTTTAAAAGACATACCTACTGAGGATGTTTTTGGTTTATTTTGAAGATGATGACACCAATTTATTTTATGCAGATGATGACACCAATGTTATCTCATATAGGTGCTAATCAACAGGGTTTATTTATTCATCCAAAAACATTTATTTAGCACCTACTCTGTACCAAGCAATTACCTAGATGTTTTATATACCACAATGAACATCATAGACATACTCCTGCCCTATAGAAATGTACATTTAGTGTAGAGAGACAGACAATGGAATAAACAGAGATGCTCATTCCTGAATGATCAACTCTAAAGAAAATTAAACAAGTTAAAAATGGAGAGAGCAATTGTCATGGGGAATCAGGGTGACAGCTCAGTTTAAGATAAGGAAGCTAGGCTCCATGAGGAGGCAATTGAAGCTGAAACCTGAACCAGGAAAAAGAGACATCACACATCACAGGGAGTATGTGCATGAAGGGAGTGCAAGGCAAGTGCTAAGACCTGGAGAATGAGAGAGGCAGGAAGAGATTAATCAAAGAATATATATATGCATAAATTCATAGCCCATGGACACAGACAATATGCCTGGGGTGGGGTAGGAGCAGGGTGGAGGGGGGCAAAGGGTAAAAAAATGGGGAACATCTCTAATATTCTCAACAATAAAATAATTTTTAAAAAACAAAATAAAAATAATAAAGAGCAAAGAGAAAGCCAGTGTAGTTTGGCTGAAAAATGTAGGCAGGCCCAGAGTCGGGTCAATAAGGAGGTTGTTTGTTTTATCATAAGGTGAAATGAGAAGCCATGGGAAGATTTTGAGCAGAGTGACATGGTCAGAGTTATTCTTGTGGAAGATCACTGGCTACTCTAGGTTATGGGGAAATAAAAGTGGAAGCTGGGAAACTAGTTAGACAGCTGTAGCAGTTTCGCAGGCATGAGATGTTGTAGTCATGGTGAGAGAGGGAAAGTACAACCCACAGAACTCGCTAGTTTTATTTCAGACATTTAGAAGTGACAGATTTAGGTATAAGTGCTTTCAACCAGAATAGAGGTCCATTATGTCAGATACAGACTCCAAGATTACAGAGTCCCATAGTCCCTAGGACACCCCACATCTAAGAAAATATAAAGATGTGTATCCTCTGGAACAGTGGTTCTCAACCTTTCTAATGCCGCAACCCTTTAATACAGTTCCTCATGTTGTAGTGACCCCCAACCATAAAAGTATTTTTGTTGCTACTCCATAACTGTAATTTTGCTACTGTTATGAATCGTAATGTAAATATCTGCGACCCTGCTAGCAGTTCTCAACCCACAGGTTGAGAACCGCTGCTGTAGAGCCTAAGACCATCGGAAAACACAGATATTTACATTACGATTCATTAATAGTAGCAAAATTAGTTATGAAGTAGCAACGAAAATAATTTTATGGTTGGGGGTCACCACAACATGAGGAACTGTATTAAAGGATTGCAGCATTAGAAATGTTGGAAACCACTGCTCTAGAACATTCTTGAATTTTTAAAGGAATTTTTCAAACTCTTAGAACACAGATTCTCTCCATGCATGAAAGTGTGATCATATATCAGAACCATCTGGTACATTTGTTAATGTACCTATGCAGTTGGATGTCCTGTAGGTAGGGCTCAAGAACAAGTCCTGGAGTAAATGGTTGGCTCACTAAAATTTGAGGACACTGCTCAGGTGAATCACTCTTTAAGTCATAGGGATATTATATTAAACTAGAGGCCCAATGCATGAAATTCATGCATGGGTAGAATCCCTAGCGGCTGCTGGCCACCAGCTGGGGCTCCCTTCCTCAGCTGTTGGCCAGGGCCTTCCTTCATTCTTCGCCACCCCCTTGTGGTCAGCGCACATCATAGCAAGCAATCAAACTCCTGGTTGGTCGAACTCCTGAGGGGACACTTTTGCATATTAGGCTTTTATATATATAGATAACAATCTGCTGTGTTGGTAATATTAGATCTTTATTTTCTTCCCTCTCATCCTAGAAACCATTTTTACTGTAAAATCATCCTACATAATAAAAAGGTAATATGCAAATTGCATCACTCCACTACGCCCACGATTGGGCCGGCTGGAGGCGCGGGGGCAGAACTCAGGGTGGCCGATTGGCTGGCGGTAAAAGCGGGGGGCGGGGACTCACGAGTCCCGGACCCCCGCTCCTCCTACCGGCCTAAACGGCCGGCGCTGCGGAAGGACCCATGGGGCCAGCGGAAGACGCTGGTGGCGGAACTCGAGGTGGCCGATTGTGTGGCTGCCGGCAACAGTTTTCCGCCAGCAGCAGTTTTCCTCTGGCCACCCGCCGATCGGAGCGCCTCCCGATCAGAGTTCCTCTCGGGGTGGCCGATTGCGCTGGCTGGAGGCGCTCTGATGGGCGGGTGGCCAGAGGAAAACAGCTGCTGGCGGAAAACTGGTGCCGGCAGCCAGGTGAAGGAAAAGTCTATTGCACGAAACTTCATGCAATGGGCTTCTGTAGTTCTATAAAGATAACATTGTTTGGAGGAAACTACCCTAGAATTTGAATATTAGTTGAGTTTTGTTCCAATCAGAAAATTGCTCTATTATCTGCAATTGCATATTCCTTAGGGACTAAGGAAATAAGTTTTAGTACTTAGGGCTTTTTGTTTTACTTTATTAAATCTTTGAGGCTAGTGTGCTTTAATGTTGGATATTAAAGAATAATTAAATTACTAATATCCAAGCTACTAATAAAAAAAATAAGAAAAAGTCGATTTAGATTGGTAGGATCAGCCTAAGGCACCAGGTACATTGGACTTATCCTCTGTCAAATCTAAGGCATTGCCTTAGTTAATTATAAACATTCAGGCAACTTGTCTTAGACAAACAGAGTTGCAAATATTCAATGTGAAAATGCTAGACCTACAACTTAGGAGTCCTACCACGGCTTGCAAAAATCACCTAAACACCCCACCATCTTGAAAATTGTTTGCTTTTGGTATTTACTGGTTTGAAACCACTGACCTAATTATCTTTAGGTTACAATAAGAGCAAAGCTTCTGTGTCTGTTAATAACCAATAGTGGAAAGAAGGGGCTTCCACATTTTCAACCAGATTGGTTTACCCAATTTAGAAAGCAGGGTACTGGCAGAGGTGACCAACAGCACATGATGACTCTATAATTATGGAAATTGCCTCTGTCATCTTTAGGATGTAAACTCATGGATTTGGGTAACATAATTGCATTTTTTAAATCAGCACAATGTTGTTATTTCTGGTGTTTGTACTTGAATTCAAATTATTTCAGATGGGGTGGGGCATACACCCTCCAGTTCACCACTATCAGGACTTACACATCACCCAATTTGTTTGGCACCTGAAACATTTGATAATCTTAGCCCTTGATTGACTGCCAAATGTTTTAACCCAGTTGCTGGTTGTGCAACTATTTTCTAACTGGAACTGAACCTAAAAGTTACGTTTCGAAGCTTAAGTTTTAAACTATGTAAAATTTAAAAAATAAAAACTTTGCTTTAGCTATAGATATCAGTAATCAGAATGATAATGAGTAGTAATCATTAAGCCAGTGTACTAATTGCTTTGCAAGTGTTTTCTCTAGTTCTGAGAACATAGAAAACACAGGTGGCATATTTTGCTTTTTTAGAGCACTTAGGCTTTGGATACATAGTAGGAAGTAGGCAGTATGTGAATGAAACCCCTGCTTGTTTGGTATACTAGACCATGCCATTCCAAGATAGCAGATTTATTAGCTATTTATTTCTGGATAACAAACTACCCTGAAGCTTAACAGCTTATAAGAGCAGCCATTTATTAGCTCATAGTTTCTGAGAGTCAGTAATCAGCTTTGTGGTCAAGCTGATGGTCAGGGCCATGGTCTCATCTGAAGGCTTAACTGGGCAATGGCGCATTTTTTTAAACATATTTTATTGATTTTTTACAGAGAGGAAGGGAGAGGGATAGAGAGTTAGAAACATCGATGAGAGAGAAACATCGATCAGCTGCCTCCTGCACACCCCCCACTGGGGAATTGCCTGCAACCAAGGTACATGCCCTTAACCGGCATCGAACCCGGGACCCTTCAGTCCGCAGGCAGATGCTCTATCCACTGAGCCAAACCGGTCTCAGCAATGGCGCATTTTTAAGCTCACTCAGAGTTGTGGCAGATCTCAGTAGCTCACGGAGTTCCTGTTGAACTGAGGTCCTCGTTCCTCTAACTATTGCCTGGAGGCCTCCCTCGGTTCCTTATCATTTAGGACTCTCCACAGTGCAGCTCGTGTAAAGAGAGAGAGGAAGAACTCATCCAGAAGCCTCAGTCTTTTATATCCTAATCTCAGAAGTGGCATCCATCACTTGTGCTGTTTTCTGAGTCCTAGAAGTAGATCACTAAGTCCAGGCCACACTCCTGGGGAATTAGGCCCAACCATTTGTGGGTAGGAATATCATAGAATTTGTGGACCTATCTACATGTCATGTATTTATCTTTCATGTCAATATTTTTACAAATTACTTAAGGAATGATTTTTTTCTCAACCCAGGAATATAATCAGTAGTTTAGAATAGAGCAGATTTGCATCAACATTGGTTAAGGCTCTAGGCATTATTTGAGCATTTTTCTATATAACTTTTTATTTAAGATGAAAATGTCTTATTTTATGTAATAAGCTCTAATTCTTAGCTTCTTAGCCTTCACTAATGAAGTGACTTTCAGGGTCTTGTATAGGTATTTAGAGGCCAAACAAAGAGAGTTGGCATTTCACTTTATTCACATATATATACCTTTCACCAGGTTGATAGTATGATAGAAAATAGTTTCAATTGTGTACAAATGCATTAGTTCCTTTGCTAAATATATAGTTTTATTTCATCAGAAAAAACCCAAATTTTATTTATTTATACACACACACACACACACACACACACACACACACACATACACACACACACATATGCATTTAATTTTAAAAATTTCAAATATATATGGGGTGGTCAAAAGTAGGTTTACAGTTGTGACTATGTGAAACAGAGTATATTCTTGTATTATTTATTAATTACTAGAGGCCCAGTGCATGGATTCGTGCACTGGTGGGGTCCCTCGGCCTGGCCTGCACCCTCTTGCAATCCGGGACCCCTCGGGGGATATCAGACTGCCAGTTTCGGTCCGATCCCCACAGGCCAGGCCAAAGGACCCCAACAGTGCACAAATCCATGCACCGGGCCTCTAGTATGCATATAAGATCTTTAGTTAATCTCTTCCTGCCCTCCCCCCTCCCACCTTCCCTCTGAGATTTATCAGTCTGTTCCATGTTTCCATGCCTGTGCATTGAGCGTCTGCCCCTTGATAGTCAGTGCGCGTCATAGCTACCAGTCGAACAGTTGCCTAAGCTTATATATATATATATATATATATATATATATATATATATATATATATATATTGTATTATTTTACATACAAACAACTATAACCCTACTTTTGCCCAGCCCTGTATGTGTATATGTTTATATATAAACTAAATCTATAGAATAAAAGTGATTTTTAAAAGTCCTAATTGCTATATACAAATGTGAACATTGGACAGTGAAGAAGGCAGATAAGGAGAAAAAAATTGATTCATTTGAAGTATGGTATAGGAAGAGACCTCTATGGATACCCTGGACCAGTGGTCGGCAAACTCATTAGTCAACAGAGCCGCAGTTTGCCGACCACTGCCCTGGACCACCAGAAAGATGAACAAGTGGACCCAAGAGCAAATTAAGCCTGAAACATAGCTGGAGGCAGAAATGACAAAACCAAAGCTGTCCTACTTTGGGCACATCATGAGGAGGCAGGGTTATTTGGAAAAGACAATAACGCTGAGGAAAACAGAAGGCGGCAGGAAAAGAGGAAGACCAAACATGAGATGGATTGACTTCATAAAAGAAGCTGTAGGCACGAACCTGCAGGAGCTGAGCAGGGCTGCTGAGGACAAGAGGACAAGGTATTGTGGCCATCACTCATTCATAGGGTCACCAGAAGTCGGAGCCAACTAAACAGCACGAAACACACAAAGGTCCCCAGCTATTCAAAAGCAAATTGTTTTTATTTCTACTAGAAGAAACAAGATTCCTAGTTTTTGGTAATTTGTAATAATTTAAATTAAAATGAATTATTTAGAGCTTTCCTTAAATTTCAAATTAGAGATCCTCTAAAGCAGTGCTACTCAAAGTGTGATCTAGGGATCCCTGGAAGGTTCCTGGGAGGTTCCGAAAGAGCTAAGGGACGTTTCCAGGCCTCCAGTAGCCCAAGCTCAGCGCTGGCTCACCTTGCTTTCTCTTACTTGGACCTCTAGCTTAATGGCTTCATCTCTCCAGACATTCGAAAGAAAGATTTAAGGAACACTGTGTAGCTAACCGTGCAGACACAGCCACCGGGTCATCCTGCTTCCATACAGAGACAACAAAGACTGAGACTTGCATTGAAATTCAAGTTAAGAGATGATCTTTAAAGCACCAAATCTGACATTTTACTTGATTATGACTGATTTCCTATTCTTTCACATCATAAGATTTGAATTTGAAAGTAGTCATAACACCGGAAGTAGGTCATCTTTGATGTGGGATGAATTCTGGGCCATTACTTGATGGTGTCCTCACTAAGATGCCACTGGGTAATCACGTCTGCCTTACCTTCGGCCGATGATTTTGAGCTGCTCGGGGTCTAGAAGTGATTTGACAGCACAGAAACGGTGTCTAGCGGGCCATCTAAAGAGCAGAGTGAAGAATAGGATGCAATTACGGAGTCAGGGCAATCACGCAGAGTATCTTTGGGAGGCTTGCATTGCTGAATTTAAAGAGTTGTGGCTGACAAGTGTGCCTCTTCCTCTTGAAAGCGCCCTGCACGTTTCATGGGCCGTGGACTGCACGAGGTCTTGCTCCTTTGCTCAGCACGCAGGCCTCCGCCTGGAGTGGAGTGGGTTCTGACTGGAGTGAGTCCTGAAAATGTTCACCTTCTTACATTCAGTTGTGCTGCTTTCCAGAAATGTCTGTCTGCCTTGCTCCATTAAAAGACAATTTGATCTCTGTTATTTACAAATGTTCTTTAGAGGAAAAAAAAAATGTTTAATCCACTACAAAAGCAAGCTAAGTTTCTGGGGAGCAGTGAGCCTTCTCAAGGGCTTACCTGGCTTTTCGGGGAGCATTAACTAAATCACCCTAAAATGTATGAATATGAATACCTCCAGCAATTCATGGAACACATCTGGGTGGGCATGTTTTATATCCTAAAAAAATAAAATAAAGTAAAATGCATATGGTCAATAGATTTGGGAAATTCCACAATATACAGTGACTCACAATATATGGACTGAAGAGCCTCTTCCATGAAGCACGTGATGCAGGCTTAGTGTTCCTCAGAACATAAATTTTTACTAGTAGTTATTTAAAAACCGATAGAATTTTAAATACTAATAAGGCAGTAATATACTATTATTTGTTACAATGAGGTATTCAATTCAAAAACATTTTAAAGTGCTGTGATAGAAATATAAAAGGCAGGGAATTTGAGATAAGATAGTTCTTAAAAAATATAAACCATGTATGACTAGTGTGAATTATTCCCAACCCATAATTCTCAGTTGTCAGAAGTTGGTGTGATGACTGAGAATTAACAGGTTAAAGCAACTACTGTGTTATTGTATAACTATTGCTATGTTAGATACAATGGGAGATAGAGAATTACCCTACAACACTCAATTGAGGAACTAAGTTTACATAAGTAGCCAGAAAAAAACAAGTCACTTTAATTTCCCCCTTGGAAAAAAAAAAATGATGTCACCAGCCACCAGTTTAATTTCTTGGTAAGTTCTTATCCTTTGTACAGTAAATTCTTCTAAAATGAAATATTTATTTAGTATATAACAAAGTAGACATGTAGACTGACATTAAGAGATAAAAAGTTTTAAAATGCCATCTTATGTAATAAGAAAATATAATAATTGTGAGAACATGTTCAGTTATGTGAGTATTGTTAAAATGGCATTTTTACTCCTTACCTCTCATATAATAGACTAGAGGCCCAGTGCACGAAATTCATGCACTTGGGGCTGGGGGGTTGTGTCCCTCAGCCCAGCCTTCACCCCCTCCAATCTGGGACCCCACAGGGATCAGGTCTAAACTGGCAGTCAGACATCCTTCTCACAATCCGGAACTGCTGACTCCCAACCACTCGCATGCCTGCCTCTCTGATTGCCCTTAACTGCTTCTGCCTGCCAGCCTGATCACCCTCTAACCACTCCACTGCCAGCCTTATCGGTGCCTAACTGCTCCCCTGCCAGCCCGATTGCCCCCAACTGCCCTCCCCTGCAAGCCCGGTTTCCCCCAACTTCCCTCCCCTGCTGGCCCTGTTGCCCTCAACTGCCCTCCTCTGCTGGCCCGGTCACCCCAACTGCCCTCTTCTGCTGGCCCAGTCGCCCCTAACTGCCCTCCCCTGCAAGCCCAGTCACCCCCAAGTGCCCTCCCCTGCTGGCCATCTTGTGGCAGCTATCTTGTGCAAGGGTGTGATGGTCAATTTGCATATTACCTCTTTATTATATAGGTTGTTTTTACCAATATTTGAAAGATAGCTTGTTTATCATTCATGTCTTATGTAGATTTGCATATTTTTATATTTATCCTGATCTGAGACTTGTAACATTTTATACAGTTTTTAAGTCCTCCAAGTAAATTCCAATAAATTTGTATTTTGGGTTACTCATAGGCCATCTGAATTTATCTGGGTTATGGTTTTAATGATAAGAATACAATAGAATTTAATGACTCAGTTTCTAGAATCCCATGAATAAAATATAAAAGATGAATTTAATTTGCAAGACATTAATGAGGATCTCCTGTGCACCACCCCCCTTCTGATATCTTTTACAAGAAATCTAATTATTTTCACTCATTATTATTACAAAAGTTGTAAAAGTCAGGTCATATATATTTGCATATGTTTTATTTTTTAATCACTTTGAGAGACTGCTAACTGTTCCTCCAGAGAAAATTCAAAGAAAAAGAAAACTAGGTCTGCTTTCAGGTAATCCACACAGTGTCTGAGCTAGCTTTGAACTTGACCACCCTGGCACTGTCAGGGATTGTTGGTCTTTCATCTCCAGAAATCGATGATGCAAGCACATTCGTTTCCTTTCCATTTGCAATATTCTATACTTGGTTAAACCAAAATGAATTCCAGAAGATTGGGGTTTTTAAGACCAGCACTAGCCAAGTTGTATACATAACACATTGCTCTCTGGTGTCAGATTCCAAAATCCTAAATATCAAAATAATCTTAAATGTTTTATTATAATTTCCAACCACTTTGGAGAGTTCTGTAAGTGTCCTTGATTGAACAGCTGGGTTTCTCATTGTGCACGTCCGTGTATTTGCTCATGAAATAACAGCAAAGGTATTAAAAAGAGGGTACTAGCTAGCCTTGTTAAGCATTGTATTTTACAAGTAGCAACTCAGTTTTTCTGCATAAAAACTCCAGGAGTAGTGATGATGATGATGACTGTAGTGCAGGGATATAGCTGGTGCCTCTGCCTGCCGAGAGCTGCTGTTAGATTTGTGGTGCTGAACAAAGAAGGTAGATACTGAAGAGAGGAAGCTGCAGGACCAAAAACACACCCCTCACTAGGTTAGACTTAAACCTCTATTGAAAATGGTGAGAGTTTTCTCTCAACCTCTTCTTTTGAAAATGGCTGCATTTGACACGATTGCCTTCTGGTTTCATAAATACCTTTATTTATGTTTATATACCATAAGTTCAATTTTGCAATGCATTTCTAACTATTGGGGTTAAATCTCTGAGCAAATTTCTTTTATCTTTCTATTTTAAACTGTTTTATCAAAAGTGGGATTGTCATTGATTTAAAACAATTTCATAACAGAGATGTGTGCAAATAACAAATGAGAAGTTAGGTTATATTTGAGAAGAAGCTCTAAACTGTGAGGGTCCCCAGGGTCATATTAGGAAAGTTCTCTTTTAGGACAGACACCCCCGTTCTGAGGATAAGTTAAAGAATATAATGAGGTAGATTAATGGGGAGTGAGAAGCTCTTTTCTGAGAATCTGTTTACTATGCCGTTCCCTTGGACTTTGCTTTAAAATCAAAGTTTTATATGCAAAAAGACATTGTCTAACAAAACAAAGGGCTCTAAATGAGATCACACTAATAAAAATGTTGGTAGTTTATAATATAATAAAACTCCAATTTTGATTACAATATAATTTATGATGTTCTTAACTAAACAAGTCCTTTCAAAATCATTAGCTATTATCCAGAAGCCTATAGATGCAAAACCAGAAGTTCAAGTCTCAATAACGCTTCCAAAAAACTGTATTACTGCAGCATTGCGCCTATGAATAAGGAGGACTGCAGACTTCTAGAAAAGTTAAGACGCTGCCTGAGCTGTGCTATAGTTTATATAAATTTTCAAATCGAGGGCATTGCAGTTCTTTGAAAAACTATTTTTTTCCGCTCTTTTGGAGATCTGACTCTCTGAAGTCTCTTTGGAGGCAATGTGGTTTATTCAAAACCATAAGAGCTAAGAGTCAGAGGATTGTAATTATAGTCCTCAGTGTTACACTAGCTAGTCACATGTCAAAAGGCAAAGAACTTAGGCAATCTTTTTAATTTGTTTCATTGCTTTTGAAATTGGTGAGCAGTATCTTTCCTGTTTCCTATATTTTAAAAATTCAACTATCGAGATACAAAAGTTCTTTGAAGAGATAATTAGGATACACAAAGATAATATATGCTTCTATAGAGGTTGTGGGGGATTAGTTCGTATAATATCCATATTCACTGGATTTCATTGCATGCTTCCCTGTACAGCATTGTTTACGATCTAATATGTGCTTATTCGTTGCAGTTATATGTGCACTTACTTATTAGAATATGTGTGCTTATTCTACTCTGCCCCATGGATTGGAAATATCATTATAACAGAGGACATGTCTTTATTGTACAGAGTCCTATCCCCAGCATCTGTGCACTGATGAGCATAGTAGATGCTCAGTAAATTGTTGTCGAATGAAGGAAGCATACCTCCTAAATACACTGTGCATTGATAGTGTACACTATACATTTGTATTTATTTCTTAAAACTATTAGAATCAATGTTGTTTTGAGGTGTGTTTTGGAGAGAATTTTGGAATTCAGATATGCTACAAAATCAAATTTGGAGGTCATGTCTATGAGTATTAACAAATTAGTGACTCCCTTAATAATCATTGCTCTTCTGACTTGAAACTCAAATACATTATAATTCAAATATCTTATACGGAGGGGGGAGGTTTGATAGCATTCAGTGCTGTACTGATAACTTAAATGATGTTCCTCTTCTTTTGTCTTCTCTTAGAGTGCCATCAGGGTTATATAATAATATGATGATGTTTGAGAGAATGAGATTCATACTCAGATAAACCTAGGTTCAAGTTCCAACTATGCCACTTCATAGTTGCAAGACTTAATGTAAGCTGTTAATTTCTCTAAGCCTGTGATTCCTCTTGGGGGCCTAATTATGCTTCCCTCATGAGTTTGTTGTGGGGATTAAATGTGCTAATATACTTGAGGTGCTTAGCATGGTACCTAACATATAATAATACCCTCTAACTGTAGCTATTATCATTTACAAAATTCATCCACTAAACTTTATTCTGTCTGTTTTGTTTGTTTTTCATTTTGTGCGTCTGTATGTGTGTATATGTTTTCTTTTCAGATGGATATACCACCGACGACATTGAGTTTTACTGGCGTGGGGAAGATAAAGCAGTAACGGGAGTAACAAAGATTGAACTTCCACAGTTCTCTATTGTAGATTACAAACTCATCACCAAGAAGGTTGTTTTCTCCACAGGTTTGTATCAGGGAAGAAGGTTAAGGTAAAAGAGTCATCATTGTTTATAAACAGTGGTCACTTATTTCCGGATGGGGTCCCCGGGAAGGATGGTGACTCTAGAAGACTGAGATCTGCTGGAAACCCTCATGTCCCCATCAAGCCCATTGCTCATTTGCAGCCCATCCAGTTATTTTCCTGAAGGCACCCCCAGCAGCGCTGAGAGGCTTAGCGCTGTGTCTCTCATTGGCCAACGAAGGGACTAATTGTTGTAGACAGAATAGAGAAAGAAATGAAGACCCGGGTCAGTTGTTCCGCTGATTTTATGCATCTCACAGAATTAATTATCATTCTTTCAAATACACTGGGAATGACCAAGTCACAGTTCACTCAAGTCTGACCACAGCGAAATTCTCTGAAGAGAGTAGGGTAGGAGAATTTCACATTTCCCCCGGAGGATAGGAATTGCTTTATGTACTGTGACCCCCCTGTTTTGCAGGTAAACACCCTTCCAGATCCTGAGATTATCCTGATGCCTTTGCTGCCCTTACCCTGCTAGTATTGAGGTTTTAGGTTATCAAACTTGGTATCAACAGCACAAATTTTTAACAAGAAAGCCCAGTAAAGTGGTAATTTGCTACATCATTAAGGGGAAAAATAATAAGCCCACAGGAATATGTCTCATTGAAGTGAATCCCGTACAAGGAAATAGCCTTATAACTGTAAATTTTGAGTTTCCCCTCTGATTCGGGTGCTTCCTGTCCCTACAAACAACTTCAGGCAAGAGTTGCATGACTTAGTAAGAATACAGTGTAGCCTTTTGCTGTAAAAAAAAAAAAAAAGAACAATAATAACTGAAACTTTTCCTAAGTATGAAGTCCTTTGAATTGCTGAAACTCTGTAGAAATGAGTTCCTATGTAAAATACTCTTACTTTCACATTAAGACACTATTTATCAGTGTGAACCGTTTATGTTCTGAGGCTGTGTTCTGTTACATATATTATCTAAAGTGTAAACCCCAGATCACCACAAAGGACCCCACTTCAGGAATGTGATGCTTTAGTTGTATCTCTCACAGATGTTGCTCAGGAATAGTGATTCTCCACCTTTGAGTAGGTCAGGGATGCCTTTTGGAACGAGGGTGGGGAACCTTTTTCTGCCAAGGGCCATTTGGATATTTATGACAGCATTCGCAGGCCACAGAAAATTATCAACTTAAAAATTAGCCTGCTCTTTTTGGTCAAACATTGAATTAACTCACCACTAATGCCTTGGCAGGGCCAGGCCAAATGATTTTGTGGGCCTTATGTGGCCCGTGGGCCGGATGTTCCCCACCCCTGCTTCAGAACTTCGATGAATACACTGATTTTAGGGAAAAAAATAATGCCTACACTTGGAAACCATCCTGAAATTTCAGGGATTTGCTGCATTGCCTGAAGTACAGACATTGATCCAGACTTAAAACCGTACTGGGGCTTTGTGTGTGAAGAGCTATCTTTTACTAGCATCAGCGTGTGCAGCCTGATTCTGATAGGCAAAAAAAAAAAATCTTAATGGGTGGACTTGCTGAGAAACAATTGAGGGGGGGGACAAAGGGACTGTCCCAAATTGTCTTGTCATCACAGTTGTAGATAATGAGTATTTTTTGATCCAGTACATGAGGCCGAGCAGAGAAAAGCGGGAATTCTTTTAATGACTGATGAGTGTGGGACGTAATCAACATAGAGGAACTCCTGCTAATTAAAAACCCCGTGTTCTCAGACATCTTTTGCAGAAGAAAGTGCTTTCGCTTCACCAGGAGCTAGATTTGAATCTAGGAAAATATACAGACCGTTTAGGGGCCTTTAAAGCAAAGTATCCTACAAGTATTGAATGCTAATGATGATGTTCTAAAATTGCCTTTCTAGGTTCCTACCCCAGGTTGTCCCTCAGTTTTAAGCTGAAGAGAAACATTGGGTACTTTATCCTGCAAACGTATATGCCTTCCATCCTGATCACTATCCTCTCCTGGGTCTCCTTCTGGATTAATTACGATGCTTCAGCTGCAAGAGTGGCATTAGGTAGGCCATTTTCTGTCTGCTTGCGGAGTTTGACTCACACGTGAGTGCGTGTGTGTGCGTGCATGCGTGTCTTTGTGTCCAAAAACGCGCTTTCCTTCCCTGGAATTTGTAACACATGATGAAACCAGACTGCACACATTATAAGGATTTGACTCTGAGACTTTGGGTGATCTGATTCAGCGTTAAATCAATTAAACACATATTAAAGCTCTTTCATGTCAAAATTAGTTAACTAGATAGCTGTTGGTAATGTAATTAGTCCCATCTGTGTGATATTTTTATTGAAGCATAATTCATGTAATATCACTTGATAATTATTAAATTTCTATCTGCACTTCTTTACCTGGGAAGATGTCCCTCCCATCTTTTTGTTTTCTGAGCAAAAAAAAAACACAGGAAAATGTAGTGTGTAAAAAGTAGCTAAGCAGAAAGAAGTCTAAAGTCTTATGAATATTTTGGACTGACATGGCAGGGGACAAGAGAAAACCAAGCAAAAATTTTGGGAAGTAATCTGTGGCATCAGTTATCTAATGCTTGGTTTTTCTTTTGTTATAAAACCAAAGAGAGATAACAACTTCTATTTCATGGACATTTTTATGTTGCTAACTCCAGATATGTTAAATTTATGACCTTTTACACAATCTTTATTATTTTGAATTCTAACTAGTTCCTTTCAATTTTGAAATGTTAACTCCTCCACCATGAGATCTCAATGCAATTGTGTTACTTCCTTGGAGAAGTCATTTATTTATTCATTCAACAAATACTTGTTGAATGCCTACTGTGTACCATGCCAGATACTCTTGGCACTGGAGCTGAATCCGTGCCCTTCTGGAAGTTATGTTCCATCAGCAAAAGATAGACAATAAATTGAATAGCCATGCAAATCATATAATATGTTAAGTCTATTGAGGGAAATAAGCAACGGGAGATTGGTGATGCCAGGGGGTACAGTTTAAAATAATCAGGGTAGAACTTACTCAGAAATTGTCAATGGAACAGACTTGAAGAGGATGAAAAGCCACAGTTATCTGGATAAGAATATCCCAGGCTGTGAGCACGTCAGTGAGGTGGCAGCGAGGCAAATGCAGAGAGAGTTCAGGAGCTAGGACAGTGTGTGTGAGAGGGGACGAAAAGATTACGAGGTGGTTTGGGGGCCATAATAAAGGCTTTTATGCTGAGCAACAGAGTTTTTGAGCAAAGAAGTAATATGATTTGATTTCAGTTTTGAAGGAATCACTTTGGCTGCTGTGTTGAGCTTAGATTGTGGTAGTTCTAGGAAGGAAGGAAGAGTAATGACCTCCTGTTCTGAGTCAAGTCCCTATGCCTTAACCTCTTAAAGTGCTAGAGAGTTACCCTCTGTAGGCCAGCCACTGTTATGCATTCTTTTGGTTTGTGATGTCATTTTCCTCCTGGTACTTGAAGATCTTTTGGAGAAAGATCAATATCTAATTTTGCTTCCATTACATCTATAGTGTCTCTCATAGAAAATGATGTTCAGTAAATATTTGCTGAATAAAGGAATGAATGAAATTTGTAAATATCTTATTTCAAAGTGAATATTTGTTATCAATTTTATGTCTATTACAGGAATAATAAGTAATTTATTTACTTCTTTATATAAATTTTATTTTTTCCATCACCATTTATCCCTTCTATAGCCTCTCCACCCCACCCCCCAACCCTGCAATCACCACACTGTTGTCCATATCCATGAGTTCTCACTCTCTCTTTTTTTTCCCCCCAATTCATCCATCTCCCTATGTGAATAATTTATTACTAGGTCAGAAATACCTTAAAATGAGATTTAGATAAATAGTATAATCAGCATTGTCAGTTTTATGATATACATGTCATACAGGATAATCTGTGGTTGACATAAAGAAGAGAAAAATAAAATTGGGAAATGTTTCAAAAAGATTAATATTGTAATAAAAAAGAAAAATCTGAGAACTGTAAGACACCTCGCTCTAAAGCAAGGCCAGGGTTTTTCTGGTCTTGTTCAGAATCAGATGCTCAAATTTATTTTTTCTGCTGATCCAGTGTTGCCCAGTGGTTGAGCATCGACTCATGCACCAAAAGGTCACTGGTTCAAATCCTGGTCAGGCCACAGGCCTGGGTGGTGGGCTCGATCCCCAGTGAAGGAAATGCAGGAGGCGGTTGATAGATGTTTCTCTCTCATTGACGTTTCTGTCTCTCTCTCTCCCTCTCCCTCCTTCTCCCTTCTTCTGTGTCTAAAATCGATTTTAAAAAGAGCATGTTTATTTAAAAAATATTTTTTCTATATTTGTTTTAGGATCATGTATAAAAACAAGACAAAAATTACGATCTTATTAGAGAGAGAAAATTAAATTAGGAAACTTATGTTCCAAAAAAAATTCATAGAAATGAAACTTAACTTCTGGGATGTGTTAATTAGGTAGTGTTTAAGGACACAGGTTTCTGAGTCGGAGAGGTCCCAGTTCACATGTTGTCTGCCTATCCTCCCACCTGTGGGATCTTGACTCTGAGCTCTGCCTATTTTCACAAGGAACTTATCCTACCAGGGACTCTGGACCCACGTGCTTTTTCCTGTGTAGCAATGTCTACCCCTCCAATTACACCTTTGAGGGAGACTACTCCCCCCAGTTAGAGGTGCTTACACAGCTGGACGAATAATTATAATTATAAATGGCCATCACTTAGTGTGGCATTTTCCATAAGGAATCTTGTAATACTTCTGTATAATTTATCTGTGTATTACATGCCTCGATGCCCAATCTAGAAACATGAAGGTTAGGTTTCAACTTCTCTATTAACCTCCTCTGCAGTTTCCACATTTTTACAATCATTTGTCCATATCATCTATATAATGCATTGATTGATTTTTCTACTGTTGTAATTATTTTATTTCCCCTTCCTAACAAATTATTCTGGGGGGAAAAATCACTCTTAAGGAGTGTTCTTTATTCCTGTCTTGTATGCTTCACTATACCCGCCCCCATAGCTACCAGAGTGACTATCATAAACACAATTTGTCCCTATATCTCCCTGCTCCAAGTTGGCCAGTGGCCCCACATTGCCTATATTTTCAAGTTCAAATTCCTCAGTAGGCTCTGTATATATGGCCCTCCATGATGTAGCTCTTACTTAACCTTCACTCTCCTCACCATTCTTCCAACCATATCCTCACGTACCCACGTTGACTTTCTGAGAGTCTTTCAATGAGCTGTATACCTTCACCCCACACAGAAAGCTCTCTCCACCACCAACGCCCTTACATCTAACTTTAACTTCACTTTTGACCTTCAGTCCTGGGTTGTCTGGGTGACTCCCAGTCATTCTTCAAAATGGAGCTCCAAAACCTGTGTTTCCTCTATATTCTCAACACACAACCTGCTGGTATCTAACACAGCAGCTTTTAATTCACTTTTCAACCCCCTCCCATTAGATATATAACTGTAATATATAAATATAACTAAAGAAGGATTGTAAATAATTAAGGTTTATTACAAATAGATGATTTGTGCATATCTCCGGGGCCTGTCACAGAGCTGGACTATAATAAGTGCCCTGTAAATATTTTGTGGCATATATGAATGACTAAAAGAGTATAGTAATCTTTCCAGCTGTAATGAGAGCAGCAAGGACACTGGAGCATTATTATTCTAACTCTCTTTTTTTCTTTTTCCAGGAATTACAACTGTCCTTACAATGACCACCATCAACACTCACCTCCGGGAGACTCTCCCTAAAATCCCCTATGTGAAGGCCATTGACATGTACCTGATGGGGTGCTTTGTCTTTGTTTTTATGGCCCTTCTGGAATATGCTTTGGTCAACTACATCTTCTTTGGGAGGGGACCCCAACGCCAAAAGAAAGCAGCCGAGAGGGCAAGCGCCAACAGTGATAAGATGCGCCTGGATGTCAACAAGGTAAATGCGGGGGCAGGCCTTCCTTGCTTCTTAAACTCATAGAAGAATGCCAGCAATATAGGTCAAAGGTCTTGTTTAACAAATGAGGAAACCATGGCCCAGGGAAGAGAATGGGTAATTTTCCACAAATCGTGAAGATAATTAGCGATGGAGGCACAATTACAGCCCAAATCTGTGACACATTTAGATGCCCTTTACCTTAACACTAGGATTGCCCAGACCACAGTCACCTGAAAACCACCTTTGTGACTTTCTCAATATATGAGTATGATGTGTGCTATTATTTGCTTTATATTTCTTTAATTTTACTCACATTACTTAAATTTATTTAAAAAGGAAATTTCATATCACATAAATCAGTATTACTTGCTAAAAGATAAGCTTAGGTATAATCAATAAATAAAAAATTTAATGATGTTATTAAATACTAGGCTATACTAGACGAAGGCTCTGAGCCTGAGCTCTACATGCTCTTGGATTTAGAAGGGAGATAAGCAAGTACAGAGATGTATTTAAGACTTACCAGCAGCAAACTGAGACTTTCTCTTTGGAGTCATCAGAAGAAGCAGGGGGAGGAGGGGCGGGGAGGAGGAGAGAAAAGAATCATTTTCTCCTTAAGTGACAGATAATTACTGAATGCCTTGCACATGTGCCACTTAAAATCACTGAAGCATTTGACTACAAGAGGCCACTATCTTGCTTAAATCAGGCACAGGCAAAGAATAATTCCCAGTTATAAACTGGTTCATTCTTTAAGGCAATAATTCTTAGCCTTCAGCGCTTGGTTGAATGACTGGGAGAGCAGTAAAAATACTAAAGGCTGGGTTTCTTCCCCAGAAATTCTGATTTGATTGCCCTGGGGTATGCCTGGGCATCGTGGTTCAGAGTGTTGGAACCAGGAAGACAGTAATCCTTCTAAACCTCTGGAACTGTTAACCATACCACTGATTATTTAATTGATGTTCTAATATTTCGAACATCAGTTTAATTCCGAGGATAGAAGACCATAAATAACGTCTATCATTGAGTTTTATTTGGAGCAAATCCAGTGAAAGCTGCTGGCTCACTAATGTTTCCACATATCCATAGGTCTGATAATTGATGGGCTATTCTCTAACCAAAGGCACTCCTTTCCTGGGAGACGTTATTTGTAAGGATGCAAATCTGAAGTATGGTCCTTGAAAGCCAATGAACCAAGGTCTGGGAAACTGTCAGCTTCTTTCCAGTGTCTGAGGTTTCATTTATTGAAAACTGTCAGTAGATTCCAACGTAGCATTCTGGCTCTCGGGCTGTGCTATTTAAACCCATTTTATGATTGTCCTGATACAGTGGCCTTAATAAAGAAAAGAAAATGAATAAATAAATAAAAGCTATCTCATAGTCCTGCCATTTGAAATGAGTCTAAATCAATTGCTTAATGCAAAGCTGACTAAATACCATCTGATCTTTTTTCACTTTTATCTCTCCAATTTTTTTCAGACCAATTTGCATTTAAATGACAAATTTAAGACCCAGAGAGTGGCATTTTGACAGCAAACTGATGGTTTTAAATTCAGGGTACTGAGATGGAGGTGCCCTGTGGTGGTGAAAAAACTGGTCCTCTTGGCTGACAATGGACCCACAACTCAGAATATAGAATATGAGAGAAAAATAGACATACCTAGACTTCTTCTGGTGCAGTGACCAAAACACGGGCAGCCATGCCCCAGGGATCTCAGGGCATGCAGACATTATGGGTTGTCAAAAAAGGCGGGGGTGCTTCTGGTCCTTAGTGAGTAGATACAGGCCAGGGATGCTGCTGAACAGCGATGGTGCATCATGCAGCTTCGCCATAGCAAAGAATTGTCCCTCCCAGAATGTCAGTATCACCCAGCTAAAGACCCCTGCTCTAGTCCAATTCCCTGATTTTTAAGTATGAGAAACTGGGGCCCAGAAGCAATGTTTGTCTTAGTCTTAAACTCTCTAAGACAAGTGGTTTCTCCACTTTCTTTGATCACCAAGCATAGCATCAGCACAGCAGGAGTTACCATTTAGCACAATGTTAGTGAAGAAATATTTCGAGGTCAGTCAAGTGCAAGACTTACTCTCAGTTTAATAGTTGTGTGACAATAGGCAAAAGAAAATGAGTCTCGCTAACCTTTGGTTGCCCCATCTGTAAAACAGGGTTAATTCCTCTTTCATAGTTTTTTATGAAGAGCGTTTTTGATACTGTATAGAGAGTGTAACATAGTCCCCCAGTACATGGTATGTACTCAGTAAGTGGAAAATATTAAAATGTTATAAACAGTAGATATTATCCACCCAGGCCTGTTGGCAAAGCTTGTTTATGTATTTTACATGAATAGCATATAGGATGCAGCCCCATCCCTAAAAGAGGGAATTATCTGCGGAGAAATGTTTCAGGTCAGAAATTGTAAAGTCAAAGCAAGGAAATCATGTGTCATCAGCAGGTATTAGCTTTAAAATCCATAGCACATGAACTACTTCAAACTTTACCAGTCATTTCTTAGGTCAGAATATTCACAGCTGCCTTGATTAGATTAAGACAAAAAGGTGACCGGCTAGCCTTCCAGATGCCCCTGGTTTCCTTTTGACCCCAACATGAAAGGTTAGGGGAGACCCACATTGGGCTCTGACTGCACAGAGCTTTCTTTTGTGCGAGTGTCATGAATAGCGCCACTCTATTTTTTTTTTTTTAATCAATAATGTCCCTTTTTTCGAGCTGTAATTCTTAAGTTATTTTTTGTTGTCCAAAGATTGGGCACATATAATCAGCTAAGTATTGTTGGCTGCTTTGGAAAAATCAGTCGGTAGGGAGGGGACTGACTTTTTCATGTTCCTTTTGATGGTTTCCTAGAGACGGGAGCTGTGAGTCAGCTCATCCAAAGTGAGTCTTATACTGTGCTCTCTGTGCTGAGGCCAGGGAGGAGGGGAAGTGGAAGCCTGGCCATGCAGGAGTCCACGTTGCTTCCATGGCACGCTTTCACATTTTCCATCTCTTCTCTGTATTAACTTCCTGTAAGTCTTTATTTTAACAAGAGTATCTGCAGTTCTTAATACAGTTCTTAACCTGTCATTTAATGCAAAAACTAAAACTTTTCGGGAAAGTCAAGTTTTCAGGGTTGAACAGCAAAGTTAACAAAATTTCTGAGGCTCAAGCTGGGTTTTCCAGGCCTTATCCAGAGTGTGACCCACTGTGCTAACAAGTGAAAAAATAATACCGAATTGAAAAGCTGATTCCACATTAGTTTGTATCTTCATTTCACCTAAAAAACCCACCTGTCTACATGAGAGTCCATGACTGACAAGCAATGTCACTTTCCAGTTGTCTTCAATGTGACAGATGAAGTTGCAAAATACTAAGATTTTTAAAATAAACCTCAAACCAACAAGAGTCTACTTAACATTTCTTTTTCCCAAGTGTCTTCTAGAGAGGTAAAAAAAAAAAAGTCTCTCTCCTAATGTTAGAAGAGTCCTTCCTATTAGCCCTTGCATTCTTCTATTTGTGTGTGTGTGTGTGTGTGTGTGTGTGTGTGTGTGTGTGTGTGTGTGTGTTTCCTTATAGAATTTGCTTTGGATTAAAGTTATGGACTTTTCTTGCTTATGTCTTCAAGTTTTCAGCTCTCTTTTTTGCATTTAAGTTTTATGTTGTTTATTTGTCTGCTAATAACTGAGTAAATACATATTTGAGAATTTAGTTTACTCCTGCCTTTCCACCACGTTGATTCTTGCATACCTGAAATGCCTCCAGCAGCACTATTTTTGAGAGATCCATAGCCATCAGTTTTCCAAGTAAAGCTGCACCAAAAATACCTCTATGTGGGGGCATTCTTCATTCTGCATTTTATGCATTTATGGGTATTGTGTCTATATTGTCTTTATCCATTGTGCCTAATTTTGTGTTATACAAAGCCACTAAGATCTTTTAAATCTATTTATTTCTCGTGCTGGGAATTAGTTTTTTTTTAATACATTAAAAAGATACAAGTAATTAGAAGTCCTATTCTCTGTGATCATCAGTCTTTCTAAAGACCAGTAGCATTTATCTATATATAGTTTACTTTAACCACCAATCTTCATCTAGTGGCATCAGTCAATTTAATTAGCACATTCTCTACTTTGTCTTCCAGATTTTTTATAAAGATATTAAACAAAATGGGACCCAATATCGATCCTTGTGGGACCCAACTGGAAACTTCTCCCCAACTAGACGGACTACCAATTACGATTTCTCTCTATATACGGTTAGCTAGCCAGTTTTTAATCCATTTATTTGTATTTCTGTTGGGGACAATTTGTTTAGCTGTTCCCTTTAAAATAATGTATGCATTCTTTGCAGATAACCTACGGACTTGTATCCACAGAAATGTGGGAATAAGTTAAACGTTTTTGTGCGACCCTGATGGGGTTTTCCCAGGTTTGCTTTTGTAAAATACAGCAATGATGAATCTAAGCTTCATTGTTCCATTCAGTTGAGATTGTTGTGCTAGAGAAAGAAACCAAGTGGATCATCACTTGAGATTCCTGTTCATGGTACTGAGAGGGTAGAGTGTCATCCCATACTCTGCCATTCCTTAGTGCTCTTGTGTGTCTTTGGGCTAGTGGAATAAGTGAAGAAGAATTGTGCATTTCTCCTGTTGGTTGGCTCAGAACTGAGGAACTTGTTTTTGTCCTAGATTATGAATTTGTGCCTAGGAATGTTATGTTTGCATCAAGTCGTTGTTGCTTCGTTGTTACTTATTTTACAAATGAGTATTATCTTGGCAGACCCAGCACTATTTTATTGATAGAAAGGAGGCAGTGATTGAGATTGTTCTGCATCAAAACTCTTGAATGAAGTTTTCCAAAGAAAGCCTATTTTTGACTACTACTTAGAGTTTAGTTTCTGAGTTTTCATGTTTGCAATTCTTAATTGGCAAATTGTCATTCATATCGACCTCCATATTGGAGGAGGAGGAGGAGCAGGAGAAAGAGGAGGAAGAAGAGAAGGATGATGATGATGATGATGATTGTCACCATTTTACCTTATCACACACTACTTGTCCGACTTCAGCTTTTTAAAATTTCTATTTCTTGGCGAGGCAGTGAATGATATTAAATGCTTGTGAATCTTTCTTACGAGGGCTTGATGCCAGATGAGCTGTCATTATTGTATCTTCTGAGTATCATGTTCTTCCTTAATTTTATTGCCCTAACCTCAAATTCCTCTGTATTCATTATTATTGCTCTTGGGGTGAGGAACAAGGATGGTTAACCTATTAAATAACGACTTTGTTTTAAGTTGTTTTTTAACTTGGTTACTTGTTGTATTACGTATAGTAACAGAGTATGATAAACTACATTCCAGGAGATGTTTGAAACTCTGTTCATCACTATTTTAGTCCTAATCCCCTAAACATCCAGTCCCTACTCTGTCTGTTCTCTCAGGCTCTCTCATTTGTGTTGTTCTTGTTTTGAATTCTAGCTACTGTTTTTGAAATTGAAGTAGACTGGTTTGATTGGGCTGTATTCTGGGTAGAATGCTAATGATTTAAAAAATGTTCTACAGCTGGAGTTTAGGTTTATGATGAAAACAGTTGTATTTTTTCAAAATCAAAATCAAAATATACTACATGATTGGTCTAATGACTGGGTAAAGTTACATGAAAATTCAGAAAATCCTCAGATCATAAGGATATTTTAAAGAAAATGTGTCTCTTTGGTGCATTAAATTGTTCAGTTGATAGCTTGAAAGAGCTAATGATACCCTGATGACCTGTTAAAGAGAATGCTCAATGATTTACATTGAAATATGAATCTTAATGTCTTCTGCTTTTTAAAATATTTATTGTTGAAAGTATTATATATGTCCCCTTTTTTCCCATTGACCCCTTCTAGCCTGCTCCTCCCCACCCACCCCACCCTGGGCCTTCACTATCCTATTGTCCTTATGATCTGTGTCCACGGGTTATGCATATATGCATGCAAGTTCTTTGGTTGATCTCTTCCCACACCCCTGCCTTCCCTCTGAGATACTGTCCTTTGTTTGGTATGTCTGTTCTATCACCTGAGTCCTCTTTCAGGTTCATAATTAAACTGAGAAACAAGGACCAGTATTCAAAACTTTGAATAATGAGCTGTTAAACCTGTAACTTGTAAAAGCATCAAGATATAAGGGACAATCCTCAGAGGCAGCAGGATGCACTGGGAAGCTGATGCCTTTTCGAATCATACTCAACTGGGCTCCCATTCAGGCATGGTCTTTCACGGACCATGTGCCATTAGATGTGTTTAACCTTTCCATCCCTCCAGTTCCTCAACTGAAAACTGAAACACTAATTTCTGCCTCATTGAGCTACTGTGAGCATTAAATTAGATAATTAAGGGCCTTTATGGTGCCAGGCAAAGAGCACTCAATAGTTACTATTATTCTGTAGGTGATAGCAGGGAGTATATGTTTCTCAAGGGGTTACTTTGTTGCTCTATTACTATTACTATTTTTCTGATTATAAAAGTAATTCAGGATCATTATTTTTTATTAAAAGTGAAAAAGGCAATGATAATCACCTAAACCCCCACACATAGATATAATCATTATCAGCATTGCCTTTTATTAACAACTAGAGGCCTGGTGCACAAAATTTGTGCATGGGGGCGGGGGGACAAGAGGGGGTTGTCCCTCAGCCCAGCCTGCACCCTCTCCAATCGGGGACCTCTCGAGGGATGTCTGACTGCTCATTTAGGATCAGGCCTAAACGGGCAGTCGGACATCCCTCTCACAATCCAGGACTGCTGGCTCCCAACTGCTCGCCTGCCTGCCTTACTGATTGTCCCTAACTGCTTCTGCCTGCCAGCCTGATCACCCCCTAACCACGCCCCTGCCAGCCTTATTGATGCCTAACTGCTCCCTTGCCAGCATGTTTGCTCCTAACTGCCCTTCCCTGCAGGCCTGGTCACCCCTAACTGCCCTCCCCTGCAGGCCTGGTCACCCCTAACTGCCCTCCCCTGCAGGCATGGTCACCCCTAACTGTCCTCCCCTGCAGGCCTGCTCCCCCAATTGCCCTCCCTTGCAGGCCTGGGTCCCCCCAACTGCCCTTCCCTGCAGGCCCAGTCGCCCCCAACTTCCCTCCTCTGCTGGCCTGGTCACCCCTAACTGCCCTCCCTTGCAGGCTTGATCACCCCCAATTGCCCTCCATTGCAGGCCTGGTCCCTCCCAACTGCCCTCCCCTGCTGGCCATCTTGTGGTGGCCATCTTGTGTCCACATGGGGGCAGCCATCTTTGACCACATGGGGACAGCCATCTTGTGTGTTTGAGTGATGGTCAATTTGCATATTACTCTTTTATTAGACAGAATTAGTGATATGTTTACATACACAGTTTTGCTCTACTATTTTGTATACTGCTGTTTTCTACTTAACCTCTTTGTATACTTTACTTAAATATACGTCATTTCTAATAGCTACAAGACATTTTATTGAATTTATGTACCATAATTTATGAAATGAGTACCTGTTGTTAGATATTTGCATTGTTCCTAAGTGGTTTTCTATTATAAATAAGTCTAAAATAAGCATCCCATTGCTGACTTGTTTGTACATGATTGACTCCTAATCTATTTCTTAATATGGAATTCCTGGGTCAAAAAGTGTCTTTAAAACAGTGATCCACATTGCCAAGTTGTTCCCCAGAAAATTTCTGCTATAGTGTACATACCTACTAGCACCATATGAGAGCATGGCAGTACACACACACACACACACACACACACACACACACACACCACCCAGCCCTTAAAATGACCAATAGAAAACTGATATCTGTGTCCAGTTGTCAAAAGTCTTAGAGAAGTGGAGATAAAAACCCATGTACAATTTTTCTCCCCCCTGTCCAAAAGCCATAGAGAATAAAACAGCAATAGAACAAAACAACACTCAACTCAAACTGAGGCTCTGCAGAGAGGCAGAGATGCATAAGTAGAGCCAACATTGCTGCAAGCAGAATCCAGAGAAATTTACTCAAGCTGTAGTTGAGCAAATGGGGAGACCTTATAAGAAGGTCCACATCAAAATGGAGCATCTAAACAAAGAAACAACATGGGAACCATTCGGGAAAACTGCCAATGAGTCCATTTCCTTTTTCTCTCTTTCCCTCTTTCTCTCTCTCTTTCCCTTCCTTCCCCCTGCTTCTCTCCCCCCACCCCCACCCCCCAATACACATACATGAGCAGCAGAGAAAAACTCAGGATGCAAAAGACAGATAGTGACTCTTTTATTGGGGGGAAAAAGTACTTTTTGAAAAATTAAATTTTTTCATAATAAATGTGGTGTGTTTTTTTTACCAAAAATTGAAAAAGAATATAAAACAAAAGGTCAAGGATGAGTTTATAAACAAAAGGTAATTAAGGAGGCAAAATGAAAGCAAAACAATCTTTATAGAAACTAATAACTAAATCTAAAATAGCAAGAAAGAGAATCGGTATGGCAAACATCAAGGCATTAACACAAAGTTCAGGTTGTAGAAAATGATGCCAAATGCAGAGGAAAAGAGATGTAGAGATATAGACCACTTAGAGTAAACACAGTAAATATATAGGACAGGACAATAGTTTAAAGATGCAGAACCATGATGCCAATGAAGTATAGATGGAAAATATGGAATAGAAAAAATACACCATGTGCCACTTAACAAAGGGGTATGTTCTAAGAAATACATCATTACGTGATTTCGTCACTGCACGAACCTTGTGCACTTGCACAAGCCTAGATGGCACAGCCTACTCCATACCAAGGCTATAGAGCAGAGCCTATTGCTCCTAGGCTACAAGCTGTACAGCATGTTACTGTACAAAGAACAGCATAAGATTAAATCAAGCACAAGAGATAATGGTGCAATCAAGAGACACAGTAAACAGGAGGAGATGTGTGAGGCTGCTGCTAGCATAACACAGCTACTATTTTGCTGCAAGCTGCTTTTTCAGTAAGTAGAAAGAGTACACTCTAAAATAATAACAAAAAGTATACTATAGTGAATACACAAACCAGTAACATAGTCGTTTATTATTATTGCACTAGAGGTCCAGTGCATAAAATTCGTGTATGGGGGGGGGGGTGAATCCCCTCAGCCGAGCCTGCACCCTCTCCAATCCAAGACCTCTTGGAGGATGTCCGACTGCTGGTTTAGGCCCGATCCCCGGGATTGGGCCTAAACCAGCAGTCAGACATCCCCCTCACAATCCGGGACCACTGGCTCCTAACTGCTCACCTGCCTGCCTGCCTGATCGCCCCTAACTGACTGCCCCCCCCCCTGCTACCGACCTGGTCGCCCCACGCAGCCTGCTATTCAGTCATTTGGTCACCCCTCACTAAACCCCCTGCTGGCCTTGTTGCCCAAGGCAGCCTGCTGGTCATTACTGTTAGTGTGACGGTGTCCCGGACAATTTGCATATTCCTCTATTATTAGTATAGATAAGCATTAGGCACCATGCATGATTGTACGTATTATACTTTTATATGATTGGCAGTGCAGTAGGTTTGTTTACACCAGTATCACCACACTCATGAGTAATGTGTTGCCCTAAGACATGTAAATGGCTATAACTTTATTATAATCTATGAAAGGAATTTTCAACCTTTTTTTATCTCATGGTGCACACAATCTAATTAGTAAAATTCTGCACCACACCAAAAAATTTATATTTTGTCCATCTGACCAAAAAAAAAAAAAAAAAAAAAGGTATAATTTTGATTCATTCACACTGGACAACTATTGTTGTGTTGGCTGTTGTCATTTTTTATTTGACATTCTAAAGAAAAAGAGGTCACTGCCCTTGCCCAGCCCATGTGGCTCAGTGGTTGAGAGTCAACCTATGAACCAGGAGGTCACAGTTGGATTCCTGGTCAGTGCACATGCTTGGGTTATGGGCTCAATCCCCAGTAGGGGGCGTTCAGGAGGCAGCCAATTGATGATTTTCTCTCATCATTGATGTTTCTATCTCTTCTCTCTCTCCCTTCCTCTCTCTGAAATCAGTAAAAACACATTTAATAAAAATTAAAAAAAATAGGTCAGTGTCCTTGTGTTGCATATTTTAAAAATTCTTGTGGCACACTGGTTGAAAATCACTGATCTATGGAATTATAAAATGTGGGTCATTGTTGACTGAAAAATCATTTTGTGGCACATGACTGTATTTATACCTGACATCAATAACTAATTGTAATAATTATACTAACAAATAATTCTTGAATGCCTTCTCTGTGCTTAGACAGTTTACATATATTATGTCATAAGTCACTAGTATTGCCATATATTATTATAATTTAACAAATGATTAACTGATACACAGAGAGTGTAATTAACTTAAGGTTAGACAGCTAAGAAATGGTTGAACAGAAAATATGACTAGAGGCTACACTCTTGCTATATATTATATATTTATACATATCTGCAATGAAGTTAATCAGTAGGCCAAAAGGATATACTGTATTCCAAGATATAAAATTAGACAATCTCACTCCCTCCTTGTTATATTCTTCTGAAATTGTTAACCTTCTGAAAAGTGAATGAGCTACAAGGAAGAAAAAGTGAATGAGCTACAAGGAAGAAAAAAGATAGGTCTCAAACTACCCCATAGAAATATTAAATTTTATAAGACAATGGAAAATGTGGCAGCGTTCTTGGGGGAAGAAAATATAACCTAAGAATATTATTATTGACATATAAAGACAAAAGAAAGACAGTCTATCCTCAACATTCAAGATCTTAGGGAACATAGCATCTATGAGTCCTTATTTTAAAAAATAAAATAATAGCTTAAAGAAAAAAGTCTAGCCCCTAATAAAAGATAGTCAATATGAGGAACTTTAGAATAGGGAAAGGCAGTATGCTAGCATTTAGAACTAAAGGTGGCACCCAAAACTGAAGCTATACACTTCCAGAAGTTAATGTTACAGAATAAAAGATAATTGAAATATTTTTTTAAACTAGATACTAAAGATATGTAAAAAAAAAAAAAAAAGATCAGGTTGGGTGTTGTTGAGAAGGGAGAAAGTGTTTGTTTTCTAATTTATAACAAGAACTTAATATTTACTTTTTCATTTTTAGAGCTTATGAATCAAGAGGTTGAAGATTAAGGATATGTTTTAAATGAACATGGATAATTACTATGAGAGTATTCTCATTGGGTCTACCAAAGACTGCCTACACCAGGGTCACCTGGGAGGCTTGCTTAAACAGTCGATTCTACCTGAGACATAATAAACTAAAACCTTTCGTGGGAAAGCTTGAGGGATCTACCTTTTATTCTCTCAGATCTCTGTGGTATACACTGAAGCATGGAAGACTGAGGACCATTATGGGAGAAGAATCAAAAACTGACAATTCATCTTATAAAAACCTTTGATAATAATAAAGAAGTAAAGAAAGATGCAGATAATGTAACTAAAGCTAGACATCAGAAATAAGGATAAAGACATCTTAAAAGCAAAGTTAGAGCAGAAATTAAGATTTAAGACCAAGCTTGTTTTAACTGTTATAATTAGAGCAAATTATCAACTCACCTATCAAAATAATATGTTAAAGTTGAATCAAGCAACTAACCCCCACAAATGCTATTTATTAGCAATACTTATAAAGTAAAGGTATTGGAAAATATTCTAAGTCGAATCATATGGAAAAAATAAGTGAGGCAAAACCAAATCCAAAGAAGATTGAGGATTGAACATTATTACTGTATAAAGATGAATTAAAGAAAAAGATATATTAATACAGATATATTTTATAAAAATTGCAATCCAAAATAAAGATATTAATTAATAAGTCATATGTAATTAATAAACTTCACATTAAAATAGCCTCTAAATAAATCAAAATGATAAATAAAAAAGAGAAAATGACAGAAACATTAGGTAAGTAGTATATTGAATAAAGTTTATTAATTTATAAACTCATATTTATACAACTTATGTGTCAAAGATACAATAAAAATTAAATTGAAGAACATTTACAAAATAATAGCAATTTAAAATGTAAAATAATTCTAAGGAATGTGGTTTAAATAGTTAACAGTGAGAAAGTTGTAGCTTCAAACACCTTTGTAGCAAATAATTTTTTAAATGAATTAAATGCATAATTCAAGAAGTTTAAAAACTAGCAACAAAATATCTAAAAGCAGAAGAAAGTATTAATATCAAATGAAAAAATCAAAACAAAATAATGTAGAAATATATCAGTTCTTTACAAAGAAAGCTAAGTAAAATAGGAAAATAAATGATCAAGAAAAAAACTTATTAAAGTAACAAAAAGGGAGCCAATATGGATACACCAAAGTAAAAAAAAAAATGTAAAATAATAATAATTATATAGGAAGGTGACATTAAAAGAAAATTATGCAGAGATCTTAGTGTGGATAAAATACCTGACATTCTTAGAAAATATAAATTAGCAAAACTGACCAAAGGAAAAAAATAAAAACAGACCAATTACCAAAGATAAAACTAAAAAAACAGACAGAAAAAATGTTAACACCTTCATCAAAAGGCCATATGGACGATTTTCAATGGGTGTGCCGCTGCACACTGGAGTACCTCAAGAATTTTTAAAACATACAATACCTGACTACTTAGTCAGGGGCACTGACCTCTTTTCCCCTAGAGTGTCAAATAAAAAAATGACCAACAGCCAACACAAAAGCTGTCTGGTGTGAATGAATCAAAATTATACCTATTTTTTGTCAGATTGGCAAAAAATAAATTTTGGTGTGCCGCAGAATTTTAGTAATTAGTTTATGTGTGCCATGAGATTGTAAATCGCTGGCCTAGAAGGTTTCACCAATAAATCAAGTCCTGCATTAAAAAGCAAATACTTCCAGTGGTATTTTGATTCTTGCAGATTGTAGCAGAAAGAGGAAAACTTCCAAATGATTCTGGAAAGTAGCATAATATAAATAAGATGCCAAAGACAAATGTAAAAGAACAAAAGTACATGAAGGAAACTGGGTTCACTTCACTAACAAATGTCACAGAGGGAAAAAAAAAAATGCTTATATAAACCTACCAAGTTGAATCCAGAGAATACTAAAAGCAAATAACAGCATCATCACAGTGTCATTTCAGAAGAGAATAATAATATATTTAACCTTATAAAGAGATTTAATTTGTATATTTCTTTTTTCTTGCCATTCTCAACAGGTAAAACTTTTCTTTCCACAATTAGCCTAATTTTGGTGGGCCTCCTTTCTAGTTACATCTTTAAAGCACGGGGTTATTTTTATTTACATATTTTAAAAAATATAAGAAAGTAAAAGCCAAATAAATCCCACCTTTCCCTGAAGAAAGAGACACCAATACTATCTGGTAATTATTTTGATACATCTATTACGTCTATTTATACATCTATATGAACAGCTTCTCTCTCGCACTTTCCCTTCAGCAGTATTATTGATTTCTCTTTGCAATCTATGAGGTTTATAATGTTATTTTTGCTTGTATTTCTCACATTTCTTAAATAATTATCTTTTCATATGCTATTGGAATTGACTTCCCTTTGAATTGCCTATTCTTATTTTTATCCCATTTTCTTTGTTGTCAGTTTCAAGAGTTGTAAGTATAATAGATATACGAACCATTTGTTCGCATGTGCATTGCAGATCATTTTCCAAGCTCTCATTTATGTCATACAAGTTTTTATTTTTATATGTCTAGTTGTTCGTGCTTTTGTAATTTGTGTCTTCTGAAATGGATAAAAATTCCTCTTGTAACTCCAAGATAAGCATGTGGTCTTCTAAATTTTTCTGAAAATTGTTCTTTGTATACCTAATTTATTGTTTCATGCTTTCCATTTAATCCATCTTGAAATACCAATATGTTGGTGCAAGATAATGGTCAACTTTATATTTTTCCAAGGGTAAAACCAGTAGCACAAGCATTATTGCACTATCTCTCAAAACCTGTGTTCCTAGTACAGGAGAATGGGATGGTAGAAGCTCTTCTGTTTTTTACTTCACATCTTTCGGTAGTGTTTGAACAGTTAAGATGAGTATATGTTATGTAAAGTTTAAGATTTAAGAAACTGGTGTGTGTAGACATACTCTCACATGATTTTCTAGTGACCTCTCTCTCTCTCTCTCTCTCTCTCTCTCTCTCTCTCACTCACTCTTCCTCTCTCTTATACACACACACACACACACACACACACACACACACACACACGCGCGCGCGCACACACTTACTATACCTCACTATACTTTCCACACTCTTACACATACAAACCACACACAAACATGTCTTACTTTTCCCACTTCCTCTTGTGTCACTGAACCAGAATAACCCAAGATAATCTATAATAATGAAAGCATAATATGCTAATTAGACCGGACAGCTGAACGACCTTCTGGGCATCCTTCCGGACGAAGCTGCTGCGGCAGGGACCAAGGCAGAGGCGGTTAGGGGCAATCAGGCAGGCAGGTGAGCAGTTAGGGGTGATCAGGCAGGCAGGTGAGCGGTTAGGGGTGATCAGGCAAGCAGGCAGGCAAGTGGATAGGAGCCAGTGGTCCTGGATTGGGAGAGGGATGTCTGACTGCCGGTTTAGGCGCGATCCCACAGGGATCCCTGCGGGATCGGGCCTAAACCAGCAGTCGGACATCTCCCAAGGGGTTCCAGATTACGAGAGGGCGCAGGCCGGGCTAAGGAACCCCTCTCCCCCGTGCATGAATTTCGTGCACTGGGCCTCTAGTTACATATAAATAGCTCATGCTCATTTCTAATAGTTATTGCTTATATCATATTAGAGGCTCAGTGCACGAAATTCATGCACAGGTAGGGTCCCTAGGCCTGGCCGGCAATCAGGGCCGATCTGTGGGGCGACCAGTGGGGCGATCAGAGGCCCTGCTCACACCTGCCTTGGCTGGCCTGGTGCCACCTACTTGCCGGTCCCACCCCCCGCCACCGCCACCAGTTGCCTCCCTCTGCAGGGTGACCTGTGAGGTGATTGGGGGGGCTGCCACTGGCACCCACCTTAGCTGGCCTGGCACCTCCTGCTCACTGGCCCTGCACCCCCCCACCACCACCAGTCACCTCCCTCTGTGGGATGACCTGCGGGGCAATCAGGGGTCCCCACTGGCACCTACCTTGGCTGGCCCAGCACTACCAACTTGTCAGCCCCGCTCCCCACCACCAGTCGCCTCCCTCTGCGGGGTGACTGGCGGGGCAATCAGGGGGCCCCCGCTGGCACCTGCCTTGGCTGGCAACCTGGTGCTGCCCGCTTGCCGGCCCCGCCCCCGCCACCACCACTGGTCAGGGCCTGCAGGCAGCTCCTTCATTGAGCGTCTGCCCCTGGTGGTCAGTGCGTGTCATAGCGACCGGTCGCTCCACCGGTCATTCTGCCATTGGGCCAATTTGCATATTAGGGTTTTATTATATAGGATTCTTATAATTGTTGTCTGAAAGAGAGAAGGGGGAGAGAAGGAGGAAGTTAGGGGGCAGGAGGACGGGGGTGATCTGGACTGACAGTAACTGCTCTTCCCTGGGAGCAGTCATGCCCATGCTGTTCAGCTTTCGTATTGAAGTTGTCACCAGAGTCAAGATTCCAGTGACACAGTTGGACAGAGACCCCCTATTCTTTTCCAAGCTGGGACATACCTATAACAACACTGCGCATGGCTCCCTGCAGATATAGGTCCCCATGGAAAACTAATACTTCTCTAACTCAGAGCAGTAGATTGAAACTCAGGAGACTCAACATTCAGTCTCAGCTCTGACACTTTATAAGCCATATTTTTAACATCAGACAACTCCACGTGTCTTGTCATCTCCACCTTAAGCATCATTGAACGTCTACTGGAATCATCCTAACTGAAGTGTGTTAGTTCCATAGCCTCATATCTATTAAACATACTATCATTTATTTCTACTATATGCAAATTTGCTCAATAATTTAAAATTACACTTTCACAGAGCACATATCCTACTCTGTGATTAGGAACAATTTTTTAACACTTTTTTTTTAAAAATATGGAAAAAAGTCTATAATGAGAAATATTATCAAATAATTTCCTGGATCAAGGACACCTAAAAGTACTTTGGACCTAACTCTTACTCTAAAAATGGCGCATCCAAAAACATATACTTCTTACATTGTCTATATTAGAAGAGAAATTAAATAGTAAACTGAAAAGTAAGTAGTAAATAACATAGCTGACAGGCCCATTAGATTATGATAATATTGGGCCCTGGTGTAGTAACACTTACAGTTTTTACACTGTTTCCTGTGATACCTCATTTCATTATCTCAGATCACCAGATGAAAGGGAGTGTTGGGGAGGGCAAGAATTTCTCCTTTAGTTCTTCTGGCTGGACTAAAATAAAATTTATAGAAGACCTAGAGTAGCAGGGGGAAAAAATTAATACATGCACATGGGACATTCACAATATCTCAGATCATCAATTGAGACTCAAAGAAATGATCAAACCTGGCACTTTTTTATACTTTTGAGACAAAGAAACAATACATTTCTGAGGAAATTGACAGGATAGAGAGTTAATACCCATTAGGAAGGAATCTAAGCAAGGTCTGGGCTTGGGTAGTAAATTAGTGAAGGTTATGCAAGGCTTGTTTAGATGGGCTTTTCTGATCTGGATTCTCTTTACTGTGAGAGAGGGTGTCTCTCAGCCCTCAGCAGTAGCCAGGGCACCCATCACATGGGAGACTCACTTATCTCCTGCTTTTCATGGGAAAGAGAGGTCAGGGTTTGCTTCCTGCACAGGCTGTTTCTTAAGTAACTTTAATTCAAAATCATCAATATGCCAATATGCATATTTTGGGCGGCCTGTTTTAGGTCCTGACAGTGGATATGATCCCCATTTCATAGATGAGAAAACGGATCACCTATGAAGTCATCATGAGACCCACTTGCAGGACCAGCCCTGGAAGCTGCCTGCCTGCTCTGGGTCACCACCTGGTCAGTGTCTCTGTGCGGCCCTCCCATGCGGTGGGCCTGCCATCTCCTGTCTGGCAAGAAGGCAGAAACATGCTGTGACTTCTAGAATGAGAATCACAACCAAGGAATCACATTTTGAAAATATATTTATTGTCAGAATATCCAGGCCACCACTATACAAAACTTAATAAGCAGCAGAGAAAGTTTATATGTCACACTTGGTGGTTTTTATTGTTTTTTTTAATCTTTATTGTTGAGAGTATTACAGATGTACTGCTTTTTCCCCCCATTAAGCCCCTTTACCCGGTTCCCACCCCACTCCAGGCCTTCACCACCCTATTGTCTGTGTCCATAGGTAATGCATATATGCTTACAAGTTCTTTGGTTAATCTCCCCCCGCCCCCAACCTTCCCTCTGAGATTTGTCAGTCTGTTTCATGTTTCCATGCCTCTGATTCTATTTTACCCACCAGTATATTTTGTTCATTAGATTTCTTTGTGGTTTTGCAAAGCACACAGCAATATTTTGCCCCTTCGGACGCTCAGTTCCATTCCAGCATTTCAAATACATCACCACTAACATACCATGTGGTTACATCAGGCCTGGGGTCAAACCCACTTTGTAGTGGGTTGCTGACATAGTCTCTCAGGAGAAATGTGTCCTAGGGTTCAATTTTAAGGCAATGATTCACCTACTTGTAATGTTTCTGATGTTAGTATAATACTTACATATACTATAAACATTTAATTTCTTTTCTTCTTTATCAATACCTACCAATAAGTTGATGGTGTATTTTAAGGCTGATAAAATCTCAGATTCTATTCAATTTAGTAACAGCTCTAGTATCATGAACACAATGATTCCTGAGAAAACTCTGCAACGATTCTGAACTGTTGAGAAGTATAAAGTCCAAAAGAAAACTGTGTGTTCCATGGGCAGCTTTGGGAATCAAAGACTAGCATTAAATTTTTATTCCCCATCTTTCCAAGAATGATAAATTATTTTGTAAAACAACAAGTACAGCACCTCCAGCATCCGCGCGTTCCTGGAGAAATTAGGAATTTTTTATGGCCTCTGCTGAGAGGAGGTTTGCGGGATATTTGATGCTTGTTTCATTTTGGCAAAGGGCACCCGGGGAATCATAAAAATGGACCCAGACATAATTTTGAAATCTCCCTCAGCAATAAACAAGCTGTCTCTGCCTCTCAACACTTGTAACTGCTGCTACAGAAATTTCTGGAAGCTAGATGAGCCTCAAGGGCACCGTAGCAGGTTCCTCCACTGAGGACACCTGCTGTGACTCGCCACAGGGGAGTGAGCGTCTCTGAGTCAGTCCTGGAGGACAAGCCTGCCAACCCCAGGTGCCACCCTGTGGGTGCCCTGCAGGAAGGAACCCGCAACAGGGAACACTGCTTCCCGCAGCATGGCAGGTTTCCTCAGCCGGGATCGGGTTGCTTTAGTTCAGCAGTTTGGAATGCTGGCCCCTGAAGCTGTAGTCACTGGCTTCATCCCTGTGAGTCCTTCAGCCTCACTCTGCTCCACTGCGGGACAACACTAGGCTTTTCTCACCACGGATGCAGATTTGGAAAGAGCATCACCAATGTGTTGATCACGAAGCAAGTATTGACCAAATTTCTGCTCCTGGAGACCAGCACACTGGTTAAGGGCACAGGCAGAGCTCGCTTAGTCAGTCCTACTTGATTTTGCATTTGAGACAACCCCGAGTTCAAGCCCCATGACTATACTTATCAGCCATGTGAGCATAGGAAAGCTCTCTGAGCCTCAGTTTCTTCCCTTGTGAAATGGGACTTACAGTTCAACCCTCAACAGATGGTTTCAAGGACGGCAGGAGGCAGGACGTAGACAGTACTTGCCAGGTAGTTAGCATGAGATAAACCGTAACCCTGAAGTTGATGTCTACCGTGGAAGGGACCACAAAGACAGAACTCTGCCTTTTCCTGTTACTTGGGAATTGTTTCTAAATTCAGAAGCACTGTCCCTCTCTGTCAGATGGGATAGTCCGCTGCCCCTGGAATACTCTCTTAAACTGTATTAGATCATCAGAAGGAAGAGCATATAACGCAGATGGTACGTGCTGCTGAGTTTCCGAGGAGGGAGATGTTCCCTTCAGACGCATGTTTAGGAAAAGCTTCACACAGCAAGAGGCGCATTCCATCTCAGAAACAGGAGCAAGGCGCATACCTGGGATTTAAACCCAGATCTTTCTTTTCTGTCAGAGAGAGAGCATTTTCAATATTTTACACAGAATCTAGCTGATATTTTATTCTTCAACAAAGCATCCGGTCAGCAGTTGGGTTTGATGTCCTTTCCTGTCTTCCTAAATTCACAATTTTCTTCTTTTCCTAACTCAGCCTGCAGCCTGTACTTTGTAAAGTGCAGTCACTTTCCCTTCCCGCCATCTGCTGACCTCAGATTTAGTGTCAAAATGGAGCGGACAGATGTTTGACAAGGCTGTGTCAGATTAACAGGAGTTCTCCTAACGAGAGTTGGGCTGTGAGAGTGGATGGTGCATTTGGCATGTGCTCATTTGGGTAATTCACCGTGTAATTGGCTAAATGCACAGAAGCCATCAGCCCACAGCTGCACAAGGGATCCCTGGCCGAGGTGGATTTTATGGTTGTTGCTCCAGCTCAGTCTCCCTGAGGGTTTAGCTGGTACCCTGGTTGTGAATAATTCAGCATTTCAAAAGGGGAGCACAAGAAATGACCAATTAACTTCTCCGCCCCTTTATTATATGGAGGATGGAGATTTTGTTTAGCACACTTGGAGAGCTACCCAATGTTCATTGAAAATTCCTTTTTTTAAAAAAAATTTTACAGTCATTGACTTTAAAAACATCAAAAGATCTCAGAGATCATTTAAGCCAGTGCTTCTCAATCTTTAACGTGCATGAAAGCTATCTAGGTACCTTGTCAATGGAACCTTGTTAAAGTGCAGATCTTTATTCACTGGGTCTTGGGTGTGAGGCTTGAGTTTCTAACAACTCCCTGGTGATACCAAAGCTGCTGAGTTGACTACCACACTGAACACATGGATGTCACCCAGGGAGCAGACATGAGTTACACCTTGAGTACCAACCCGGAATGACTAGTGGTTGCCTTAACAACTAACTATACTGAGAATTCTGTAGTTGATTGGGTCCAGGGGGTCAATTCACAATGCCTATCACAGGCTTAAGAATAGGAAACTTTACTTCAAAATATTCTCTATTTTTTTGTTGTTGTTTTAAATTACCTTTTACTTTTTTTTACAACATTTTGTTCCTTAGTTTTGTGGGGGTTTTTTGAGGTATAATATAACATAATTCTAGTTTCAGATGTACAATGTTATGATGATATCCTATATAATAAAAGCCTAATATGCAAATCGACTGAACGGCAGAACGACCAGCAGAATGACCAGTCGCTATGATGCACACTGACCACCAGGGGGCAAATACTCAATGCAGGAGCTGCCCACAGGCCCCA
Organism: Cnephaeus nilssonii; assembly: GCF_951640355.1. Lineage (NCBI taxonomy): Eukaryota > Metazoa > Chordata > Mammalia > Chiroptera > Vespertilionidae > Cnephaeus > Cnephaeus nilssonii. The sequence continues at coordinate 96,094,230 of NC_137076.1, read as the reverse complement.
GGCCAGCCAAGGCAGGTGCCAGCGGGGGCCCCCCAATCGCCACGCAGAGGAAGGTGACTGGCAGTGGCAGCAGAGGTGTGGGGATAGCGAGCAGGCAGCGCCAGGCCAGCCAAGGCAGGTGCTAGCGGGGGGCCCTCGATCACCCCGCCAGTCACCCAACAGATCAGCCCTGATTGCTGGCCAGGCCCAAGGGACCCTCCCATGCATGAATTTCGTGCACTGGACCTCTAGTTAGTATATATTACAAAATGATCACCACCATATATCCAGTTAACATACACCACCATACATAGTTAACAATTTTTTGTATGATGTTTCATTTTTATGTTCAGACACTGGAACCTAGAAATACCAGCAGTTTGCTCAGGATTATGTAAGCTAGCTAGAGGTAGAGCTGGGATAACCAAAGCTGCAGTGTAAACCTAGGCTTCTCTCTCTGGCTGCACATTTTTATCACTGACTGCACGTGAAGCTGTTTTAAAACAGCTTTCTTCCGTTCTTTCATCGGCAGAACCAGCCGCAGAGTCCAATTCAGATTCAAAAAGCCAGGACACCAAGCCTAGGTCAGCCCCTGAGAAGTCCTGCAACTTTGGGGAAAGAATTTCTCTGAGATGAGGAAGTCTATGCCTGCTCTTTCTAATTCATTCTGATGCTGAGATAAAGGATATGAAAGCCATTTGACAAATCATAAGTGACTTAAGTAAATGGAGGACATTTTCATGAAAATTGCTACAAGAGAACATTAAACTTTTCCTCAAGATTATTGATTTTGGGAAAAAATTGCTGTTTTATAATTATAAATTATACTTGACATTATCATTGTCATAGGTTGAATTTTATCTGAGACCGTTAAAAATGATGACTTTGAATTACATTACTGAGGTCCTTCTGATTTCCCACCCACCTGTAATGTACCTGGCCTGTGCAAAGCATGCAGAGGCGTGGGTGGGGGCTCTCTCAAGCCAGCCAGCCAAAGTCTTGTCAGTGGTTCCTTGTTCTGAGATGAGATGGCTGCCAGTAGCAATGAGGCTTTGTGTTTCCTCGTTCATATTCAGAAGGGGAAATGGGGAGTTTTTCAATCCAAAGGCCTCCAACAAACCTTTTCTTTCTTTTCATTGGCTCAGTTGACTTAAGCCTCCCATCTCTGAACCAATCCAAGGCAAGGGGAGGGGAAATACCAATGTCAGGTCACATCTGGAAGAGGGGTCAGTCTATTGTTGTTGCAATCGGTGGGATAGATTTAACTACAACACCCACTGCAAGGGACTCACTGGAAAATGTAAAGAATCAGTCTCGCCTGCCTATGTAAATCAGTGACTATCATAGCGACTATTACCTTCGGTTATGTACCTAATTGTTTGCCAGATGTGATGGTAGGTTCCTTGAACAGCTTGTCTCAATCTGAAAACAAACCTGCATATAATGTAGCTTCATTTTAAAGAAGAGGAGGCTATGTAACCTCATTTTAAAGCTGAAGAAACTGAGGCTCACTAAGCTGTGGAACTTGCCCCAGGTCACCCAGCTAATCAGTAGAGCAGCTAGAATTTAAAGCTGATTCCAACATCTTATCTTCAAGACTTAATTAACTCTATAGATGTTCTTATCCACACCGGAATTCATCTATGAAATGTAATTTCATATTATCATTATCGTCATAATGAAACTTTCTTTATAGATGCATTTAATTTGGAGAAAGAGAGACATAGTTCCCCTAAGTAAGTGAAGCGGGAAATAAATCTAAAAACCTAGTTTCCTGATGGGTGCAAACTCTCCTTCTTAAAGTTTAACTCATTCTGTAGGCAAATAACAGAATGGAACATTTTGAGTGACTTCTTGCCTCTGCCCACTACAAGGATAAAGAACCAAGCAAGGCCCCCGAATGAAGCATCAGGAAGAAACGTTACTCACTGTTTTTTCTTAGGCATGTGAATAATGAGGTGTCAGCTTTACATACTTTCCTGGGAGACTGCAACCAGAGGATTCACACAGCCTAGAATCTGTAGGAAGCTCCCTGCCACCTCGATGCAGCAAAGAGAAGCAAGTCTGTATTGATGCATTCATGTTTCCTAAGAGTGACTGACCAACTGCTATGCCGCCCTCTGTCACCACATCCACAGCAGTTTAAGCTGAGAACTGGTTTACCATCCCAGACCTCTCCTGATCTGATATAGCACAAGTTCAGTTCCTTCGCCTGCTTACCTCTACAACAAGCATGTCAAACTCGTGGCCTGCGGGCCGCATGCCTTATTTATTTGGCCCGTGTTAACCTTTGAGTTTGATATGCTTGTTCTACAATAATAAAAGGTACTGTTACACCAATTTGACAGTTGAGAAAACTAAGGCTCAGAAAGGTTCAAATTTCTTGCCCATGATCACACTGCTTAGTGACCTTGCCTTTAACCCTGTCTGCTTTTAACTTGACTTCAGAGCCCACTAGAGCCTCTGCCCAAAAGAAGGTGAATGCTTACTGGTTTACCCTGCGAGTGCCCACAGCCTAAAGGTAAAGACTTTAGGTATTGTGGTAGCCTGTTTAAAATAGAACCTTTTATTTCTCAAGGTGGCTCTTCCTAAAATGCTGACGTGTACTATGTGGTTAGGTCTATGGTGGTTGCATCTGTACTGCACAATGAAAGACTTGTTTTTTCCTTGTTATTATTCCCTAAACAAAATGCAGTATAACAACTACTTACATAGCATTTACATTGTATTAGGTATTATAAGTAATCTAGAGATGATTTAAAGTACAAGAGAGGATGTGCATAGATATATGCAAATACTATACCATCCTATATAAGAGAGGAATATGCTCATTATTCAACCATCTAACGACCATATCATGGATCTGCAGGAGGGTGGGGCAGCAAACTACAAGTGGGCAGCGAAAAGCTACAGGAGGGGGCAGGGAAGCAAGTTATGAGGGGGGAGGGGGGAGAGGGCAGGGAGAGCTACAGGAGGGCGGGGCAGCTGGTGGAGAGCTACAGGAGGGCGACAGAGAGCTACTGGTGCACAGATTCGTGTGCAGGGCTACTAGTGTTATATAAAGGACTTGAGTATCCATGAATTTTGGTATCTGAGAGGGAAGGGCTTCTAGAACCAATTCCCCTTGGATACAGAGGGACCACTATACTTTTAAGCTTGTACGCACTGTATGCAATAAAGATAAAATAACTGATGCTAATGGCAGTGTTACTATAACAAATATAAAAGGCAAATAATTACAATAGGATTTGTAAGCCCCAAATAATTTCTTAATAGAAGAGTGAGAAAATGCAAAAATCCAAGAAATCTTAACTCTGCAATTTCCACTTACTGTCACTAGTATGTGGGTGGGAAATCTTTTATCGTCCATAAAGTGACATTGTGGCCTGAGGAACTTTAAATGTTAAGGCAGTGAACTGTTAACCACCTGGGAATATCCAGAGCTTTCTTTCCAAAGAAGAACACTCTGCAACTACCTAGTGTGCACTCAGTAGTCTGAGAGGTGAAAAAACGCCCACTCAACCACAATATAACATGGGGATTCTAGGAGAGCAAGAGAAGGCCACCAACTTTGACTTTTTGAATCCCTCCCCCAAAATAAATGGAGTAAAAGTCAGCAAATGTGGAGTTTAGAACTGGAATGTAAATATAGGTGAACTCTGTTGAAATACCCAGGTAGTTGCAAGAAGGTGGTCTTTTTAAGAAAAGCCAGTAGAATAAAAAAGAGCTGAGATGATTTTCACTCTTGTTTGTTTGTTTGTTTCTATTATGCTATCATAAAGGGCTTGAAATATCACGACATATTATGAGGATGGAGTTAGTACTATTAGCATTTCATAAACAATCCTTTCCATCAAAATCCAGAAATTCATGGATAGCTAGAAGCTAATTAAGTGGCAAAGCAGTAATTTAAATTTATGTTTGCAGATTCGAACCTTCACCTCTTTCTATAAATATTTTCACCCTAGGGTGAGACCCCTACGAAGTGGACACCGGTGGCTCTCAGATATGAACAGCCTCATGGTTGTTGTTTTGGTTTTTGATTTTTAAATTCACATGGGCAGATCACATTAGTACATGTCTCAAAGTTTCCTTTGTAAAATGATTCCCTATTAAGGGATTAAATTAATGAATTCATTCATTATGGACCAGTGACCTGAATGACCCTACTTTATTAATCATTACAAGGGAAAGATACTCTGCTTCAGACACACGCAAAAAGTCACTTGGCTTCGTGGGTGAATCAAATGAGCTTGGTGAGGTTTTAGGTTGTTGTTCTAGTGATAGCAAAGTTTTTAGAGGTAGATCTCAGAAGCAGAAAGGGAAGAGTAAGGTTTTCCTCTCTGAAGGACCCCAGAAGGTACAATTTTTCTAAAGGTCAGGATCAGCAGTGTGAAAATGTTCACTAGCAGGAGCTGTCCAGTGAGTGGATGTGCCTGCTCTGTCTGATCCTTCTCCTTTGGGTCCCTGCCCTTTCTAACCTCCACAAGCAGAGTGGAAAGAACACTGACTTCAGAGTGAGAGCCGGCTCTAATCCTGGCTCACCCTGAGCCCCAGTGTCCTTCATGCAGAAAATCTAGATGGATTTAGGGAAGTTTTTGCTGACTCCTTTCACCAGCTTACATCCTGTTGCTATGACCTCACAGAACCCTCATTCCTTTGTGATGGCAAACGTGGGCAGGGACTATCCCCTGTTGCTGTGTATTCCTAACACTGACCACTACAGTGGGGACAAAGAAGTATTCAAAATAGAACTCGCTTACATGAATTCACATGACCCAATCAGGCTATGGAGATGTAATGTGAAGTAGGAAAAAAAGTTGGCCCTGTAGTGAACTAAACTGAAAAATACAGGCCTACCTGAAGGACATTGAAATCCAGATTTTTAAACATCACTAAATAGTGGTCAAAATCACATTTATCTAAGCATTCAGCCTGCTGCATCAAATTTCTTTTAGATTTAATTAAGAAAAGTTGTGCCTTTTAGTTCCATTCAATGCACAATTACCAATCACTTAAAAAATGTATGGGGTAACAGAGGAATGATAGATAAGGAAAATTCACCAGACAAAAATCTTGTGGTCTTATATCTCCCTTGAAGATTGTGATCCTAATCCAGTACTGGGATTGTGAATGATACATACACACACACACACACACACACACACACACACACACACACATATATATATATATATATCTTTTCAGAATTATCTGAAAAATTTTGAATTTCATAGAGAATGAAACAGAAACTCACCATAATTATACAAATTATTCAGGAGTCATTTGTTCTAAACTTACAACATTATTAAAATTCCCTTAATAATACTCCACTGCTCCTATTATTTTATTATGATTATTATTATCGATTTACATTTTTCCCTAGTCGTGTCTGGTATATATTCATAAATGGTCTTATTTACAGTTGCCCAGCAGAAAAGCAAATATCCTGATGCTTAGAGAGGGAGAGTTTCCCAAATATCATCATGCATAGTAGCCAAGGGAAATTTTACCAAGTGGCTATTTCTTAGGTAGTTAAAATAACAGTTAACAACCCAGAGCATAACAGAGAAAGAGCTATCTGAAATAACAAGGGTTGGAGGGTCCCCGTTTCCATCAGCCTCACCTCCTTGAACTTGGAAAGTCCCAGTCATCTCCCCCCAAGCTTTGGACCCTGATGATCAAGGTGTGAGTTCCAGCTCTGCCATTTAGGACTTTGGGCAATTTGGTGAATGACTTCACTTATAACCTAGAAAAAAATTCTTTCCAAAGGATTGTTTTGAGCATTCAGTGAGACTTTCTGTAAAGGACTGATACACAGTATGCAACTTTAAATACTCCTTTCCTCTGTAGGGCCATCAAACCCATCATTAAGGCTATTACATGGCCTTTTCTTGACCAAGTGTTTCAACATTTATTGGGCTTAATTTCCAAATCTTATAAACTTTTAAAATTATTCTTAATAATATATTTGTTTAACATTTCCACTCAGCAAAATACTACCATAAACCAAACATAGAGAATGTCTGATCAGTGGGCAGAGATTAATTGCTCAATTATTATGTTCTCACATGTTTTATAGCCTCTATTTCTCAAAAGAGTTCAGATTTGAATTTATAATGCAGGGTCATTAAACCACATTTGAAAGCTAATTGATAATATATAATCTCAGCAACATTCTTTTTGCCTTCTGCATAATTAATGAAGCTCAGAGCATTATATCTTCCAATTAAGTGTTTGGTTATATTCCTTGCTTCCATATATCATCAGTTCCTATCATTGGCCTTTTTTTTTTTTTTTTTTTTTTGTAATTTCAAAAATTTTCCTGGAAATTGGTATATCCTGATTCTCCACCAAAATAAATATAACCTGCTTTTAAGAATAACATGTTGTGGCTAGGTTTTATTATCTATAGCTATTGGGCTTCTTAAAAATAAGACACACAATTGTCCCTTCTTTAAAAAACATTATAAATCCCTCAATCTTGCTGTCAGTATTCATCCTTTACTTTTAGTGTGGCCAATAAGAAATCATCCAAGAGAGAAAAGGGTCACCCTATCTGCACAGCCGCCTTAATTCTACTCCCTGGGCCCAGAATTCAACTCAGTACAGCCAATTCTTGACTGACTCTCTTCTTGAATCCTGCCTCCTTCCTTTCCCTCTCAAGTCAGTCCCTCACCTCTCACCCACTCACCACCCCACCACCCACAGTCTGCCCAGCTGTCTTTTTTAAGTTTCTTATTATTCTGAGTTCTATTGCATTTTGACAAGTCACACGTTGCCTGCATTTATATTGTTCAAAATTCTTTTTTTACCTTATTCATATCGATGCTACAAATTTAAGGTGGACATCTTGTAAGTGTGGGTGTTAAGCATCAATTAAATGAAGTTATACAAAAATGTTTCTGGTAAATGCTTAATAAATATTGCCTACTGTTTTTAGTTTTAGTGTTATCATGAATTCGTCTGTAATTAGGCTAATAGCATGAGCACTGAAATTTAGTAATTAATCCCCTAATATATTTTATATCTAGTACAGCTTAATATTTTATGTATTAGTTTCAAGACTATAAATTATTTAAAGGGTATCATGCCTTCTATGTCTCTGTGTCTCCTAAGTAGAAATAGTGAAAATTGTACTAGCAATAGTCTATTATATCATGACATCATTATAGCAATCTTCTAGGGTTAGATTACCATACCATTTGATAGATTAAGAAGCTGAAATTCACATAGCTTATAATGGCAGAACCACAGTTCAACCTTAGATAATGTAACCACAAAGCCAGTTCTCTTAACCACTATGACAATACAAAGTTGACCCATGAACAACAGGGGTGTTAGGGACACCGACCCTTGCAGTTGAAAATTCATGTCTAACTTTGGATTCCCCCAAAACTTGACTTGTCTCTTAGTAACTATGGGGGATTTGTTCCAGGACCTCCTGCAGATACCTAAATGGGAAGATGCTCAAGTTCCCTATAAAATGACATATACATCAATGCATGCAGTTAACCCTCCATATCTACAGACTCTCAACCTCAGATTGAAAACAGTGTTGGTATTGATTGAAAAAAAAATCCACATATAAGAGGGTCCATGCATTTAGAACCCATGTTGTTCAAGGGACAACTGTACTACCTAAACTATATATCGTAATGCCCTTCTATAATAAGCATCTAAAAGGCTTATTGTCTTGATTGTCTCATTTGATTCTTCTCTCTTGCAGATGGACCCCCACGAGAACATCTTACTGAGCACTCTTGAGATAAAAAATGAAATGGCCACATCTGAGGCTGTGATGGGACTTGGAGACCCCAGGAGCACAATGCTGGCTTACGATGCATCCAACATCCAGTATCGGAAAGCCGGGCTGCCCAGGCATACTTTTGGCCGAAATGCCCTGGAACGACACGTGGCACAGAAGAAAAGCCGCCTGCGGAGACGCGCCTCCCAACTGAAAATCACCATCCCCGATTTGACTGATGTGAATGCCATAGACCGGTGGTCCCGCATATTCTTCCCAGTGGTTTTTTCCTTCTTCAACATCGTCTATTGGCTTTACTATGTGAACTAAAACATAGCCTCCCTCGGGAAGCAAGGACTAGATGCCTCCTCAAACTAGTTGTACAGCCTGACGTAGGACTTGGAAAACTCATCAATCCAGGACAAAAGTGATGCTAAAATACCTTAGTTGCTGGCCTATCCTGTGGTCCATTTCATACCATTTGGGTTGCTTCTGCTAAGTAATGAGTACACTAAGGGCCTTGTGATTTTCCAGTTAAAGTGCAAGTGATTTGTACACATGCTGGCAAGACTGAGTCTGAGTGTTCCACTTCATCTGCTTAGTGTGCAGCTGACACGGAGGGGAATTATTTAGAAGATATTCTTAGAAGGCTCGATAGCACTATCAGTCATTTCTCTGAGAAGTCATATCCAGGTATTCCCATCTTCCTTCCTAAGGGTGGCATGCTTCTGAGATGGCACCATGCTTAGGAAACATTATCCTCAATGCCATGCGAACATGCTTATGGAAGATGGTCTCTGCCCATCTTATTAAGGTGATAATGGTGCCCTGGGATGAAAATTCCCACTGGATTCTAGAAGGTTCTCATGTAGTTCAAACAAGATGGGGGTAGTCAAGACAGAGATTCAGGAAGCCAAGTTGGCCAGTTTCAGATTGCTTGAGCACTGGGAATCAACTATGACGTCTTCCATTTTGGCATGTAGAGCCCAGGAGAATTCTAAACGTTATCATGCATGATGACCAAAGAAACTTTTCTAAAACTCTATTTCCTAGGTGGTTAAAAGAAGAGTTAAAAACCCAGAGCAGAGTGGGAAATCCAGAAATGACTGTTGGAACAAAATTGAAGCAAGCAAGCATCATGACCCTTATCAGCCCACACAGCATCTGGTCTATTCATATTATGGTCAGTGACAAAGGTAGAATGAGAGATTTTTTTTTTTGTTCCAACTTCACAAGCTTTTGACAACATGCCTATAGAGGCTTATATAGTTTATTTAATTAAAAGACACCCACAAGAGAAAAGTTAGCCAAATTAGCATCACCTTAGATCCAGGTTAGATTGAGAGTTATCAAATATATGAATATAAAGCGCAAACAGGTTGCTATTCTCACGCAACATCAGCTGTCTCTGCAACATTTTCCCCTATAAGTTCATTTCTGACTTTAATAGGGTATTTCCAAAGAGGGATTTGTTCACTTCTTTAAAGAATTAATGTTCCTTTCCAGCTTTTCTTGCTTCTGAAATTCTGATTATATTCTTAGAAGACAGAAAAAGTAAGGCTTTGGAGAGATTTAGTGAACTCCATTTCCTTATGTGCAATGAAATTCACCTTGCTATTTTCCATAGCAAACAATACTTCAAAGATTATGTGCACAAGTAGAGTTAGTTTGTGGGTTTATTAGGTTTTCTTTTTAAGATTGCTTTTGTTGTGTATGTTGCAATCTCCCCAATCAAGGAAAATATGATAAGAGTGGAAAATAGGATAACAAAGCCACATGAACCTGATGAAGGATATGGACCTCAGTTGATACTTCAGAAAAATGTCTAACTGATAATCAGGTAGGCATGGTGTATTGTTTTATTCCAGTTTTAAATTGTCATTGTACTTCATTCTATACTAATTGGACATATGAATTTATATGTTGGACAGTAAGAAGAATAAGCTAATATATTTTTATTTCTATTCATGTGAGGTTTATATTTTGCTTTTCTCATTGAGAAAATAGTGAACTGCTTAATTTTCCTTAAAGTTTGATTTGACTGAACTTTTTCTTGGAGCATGACTTTGCTATGTCTATTTAAAAAACAAAAACACTTCTTTTCAGAGTAATATTTCCTAATTTTGCATAATAGCCAAGACTGTGGATAAATGTTACGCTTTTCCCCCCTGATGATTTATTTAGCTGCTTGGAATAGGGTAGGTCCTATTGTCCTTCTATTCCAAGTATCTTAGTACTTAGCCTTCTGAATTTGGCGCAAGATTGGATGGTATTTTTCTCCCCACCTGTATCAGGGACTGTGGCCCTTATTTCTTGATTATACACTTGAACACCTCTGAGAATGACCTGTGGGCAGAATCCAACCAAGGTTCCGTCCATGGGCTGAGTAGAGATTCTTCAAGTTTCTCCAGGGACACACTTCCACCTAGGCAGCAATCTGGGGGCACCACACTAATAAAAGTGCCTGCCCCTTGTCACCAGGGGTTAGTCTGAATAGCATATACCAGGAAGGAGTATATTAATAACTCAGGTGCACAACTCCAAAATGCCATTCTGGAATGGTTTTTCTAGAGACAACCCTGAGCCCAAGTCAAGAAGTGGGCTCTTATTTGTAATTATTGTAAAAGCCATAAAAATCCTTGGTATTGTCACATAATAAATATTTGATATCCGAAGAAGTCAACAGAGTAATCTAGATTGGAGTGGAGAGAAGCAACCTCGCAGCATGAGCGTCAAAACCATATAACCAGGGATTCATTTCTACCCCCAGTGATAAGCAGAAACTGGAAAAGGAGAAAGGATGGAACCTGGAACAGATGCCCTAGAACAGAATCCATATGTTGGCATTCAATAACCACGTAGTTAGGAACAACTGACTCATCTTGCCCAGAGGTAACAAACGGTAGATATAGAATTTATTCTTTAGCTATATGTTTACTGTGGTTGAATTGGTATGAGAGGAGGGGGTCGGGGAAGGGTGTTAAATCTTATAAGTCCACAAAGACCAGTCAGCTTGATATTCAGTGGTTAAAATTAGGGGCCACAAAAGTATGTTTTGGCAATTCTGATATGCTATTGCTATCAGCTTATACATTTATGTACAGGTTTTTTAAATTATAAAACAGCCAGATAGCCAGCGATTAAGGTGTTTTTTCATCTTTGTGATATTCATAGGCGAATTCTGACTCTAAAATTCACAGTCGAAATGAAATCTTTGATCTCAATCTGTATATATATATACATACTGTACATGACTGCTAGTAGGTATGAAATGCATTTTCAGAACTGAAAACTCATGCAACAACATCATGTGTTTGCATAGGGAATGTTGCAGTTCTTTCCACTACAGTTTACTAACGGGAAAGACATAAGATAAGCAGTGCGTCTAGACCTTTCCTCTTCTCATTTCTTCAAAAGCAGTGCTCGGTTAAAAAAAATAATTAAATAATTAAATAATTAAATAAATAAATAATGGTTTGTGAACCAAAAGACTTTACATTGTAGCTTTAGTAACAACAAAAAAATATCTGTCAGCTTAAAAAAGCACAACACATAGAGAAAGTTCAGTAGAAAGCATAAAGGAGAAATGAATCATGCTTATTTTAAGCCAGACCTGCATTAAATTGGCAACTCACCCAATTTTCATTTTCTGTAGATAACTGTGTTCCAGTCTTATGATTAACTTCATACTCAACAACAAAAACAACCAAGCAATCAACAAACAACAGGTCATACAACAGTGTACATGTATATATGTGTATATAGAGATGCATATAAACATACATGCATAAATATGCATTCATACATTGGAAAACAAAAGGAATAAGCTAATATCTTTTATTTCCTTCATTCAACCAGTGTATGAGTGCTTTTAACTTGGCAACACAAATCCACATATTGAAACAAGTGATACAGGGTACTGAGCGTTTCTCTATCAGCAAATAATGCCTACTGTTCTTAGGAACCATTGCACAATCCGACACTACAATAGTGCTGTACCTCAGAACATCGGAAACTCACTAGTTCTCGCATTGCTTGTCTACTTGCTCTTTTTCAAGGAAACAAATCACATTGTCCATTGGTCATTTAAAAACAAAAATGTCTTAAGGAAACAGAAAATGATTTTTAAAAATCCTTCCAGGAGGAGGAAAAAAAATAACTAAACCTCACCATGTTGGTTAGGGCAAATATCTCAACTGTAGCAATCATGCCATTTTGCTAAGTGTACAGAGTCTACGTAATGTGAGCAACCATAACTTTCACTGAGTGTGTGTAAATATTAAAACGGATTTCTTAAATATTTTTAACTTCTAATTTGTATTTTATGGTAAGGCAGTGTGCAAATTCTGTTCATGGCTTATGTTGATGTGTTATAATAGACTGTAAATAATTAAATAATGCTGTAAATGAATAGTCTATAGATACAAATATTTCATTTTTTCACAATTTTTATTTCTTTTTTACTAAGTACAGTTACTGCAGTGCCCCAACAGAGTAATTGAAACATTCTTTTTGCATAAATGGTTTGGGATCCCAGATAGAAGGGTTTCAGTTTAATAACACACACACACTTACAAACTCACAAACATCTACACACATGTGCTCACTCACACACCCCTACACACACTCACTCATAGACTCATACATATCTACACATACATGCTCTCAGTCACACACATCTACACACACACACTTGCTCACACACATGCATCTACACACACATACACACACATTCAAACACAATATTCTTTCCCTTGCCCACTCACTCCCACTCTTACTCCCTCTATGGGAAACACACAGTATTCATGTAGTGAATGTAACAAACCAAGAGATAGCCTTAGAAATGGCAATTGGGAAAAGCAGAAATCATCATCATTTACTTGAAAGGGTTTTTATGTGTCAGAATTCAAGAAACCAAAGGTTGTAACTTACATGTCAATTTTCAAAGAGTAAAAGTTTATATTGACAGCACTATAGGAAATAAAATTGCTTATGATGCATACCTGCTCCAGAAATTTGTTACACACAATACATCCTAGGAGACCTTTTTTTTTATAATAGATTTTGTCCTTAGATAGTATTCTTTCTTTCAACCAAAGACTCCAGAATTATTAAAAAATAAAAAAGGAAAGAAAAAATGAAAAATGAGGGAAAATAAAAAAAAGACACTGCTTTATACCAAAGGTATGAACACGATTTTCCAAGTACACTAGGAACATTGTCAAAAATAGTAAAGATCCAACATAATGCTAATTAAGATACTACCCTAAAGAAATCCTTTAAGAAAAAAAATACATAAAAGCAGCAGTACTCTTAAATATCGGTTGTTATTTGGATAGGGAAGTAAAACATTTCTATAGATGTTTGCATAATTGTGACATCAGATATTAATTTGCTTTGAGAAGTTCTTTTGTGACAACTATGACCCAAAATGATGAAAAACAAAACTTTGTGTTTTTTAACTTTCAAAAGCAAATGTCTCTCACCTGTCTCATGTCCACTAAGCTGATGCCCATGTGTGTGTCCTTGCACTGTTTTTCCCTTTGAGGTTCAGTAATTTGTGTTCAACCATGCTCCTTTTTAACATAATTCAAAGTTGCAAATAATTTAAATTCCATAACATTTTTTATTTTTATTTGCATGGGTGTTTAAATAGTTTTGTTATGAATATTGTCCCTGCACAGTTCTGAATTGTCCTTTTATAAAAAGTGATATTCTAGTTCCTTCACAATGTAGTGACTATCCGCCTTACTATTTACCTTGTAGCCTTTCTTAATATGCACATAATGCAGATTTTCCAATGGCTAGGAAGTGCAAAACACAAGTGGATATCATTGCATCTATTTTTCATGTCTTTCTAAAAACAGGACTACTAAAATCTCTGGGATACATGAGATAGTAACAAATGAGGATTATAAATGAGTAGCACATAAGAATTATTTTCTTGAATTTAAACTAATTACAGTCAGTTTCAGCATGTAAATATATAATAATGTTGGCTAGTGTGTAATTCTTGAACTAAGAAATATAAATAAAACTTGAAAGGATGCGTGTGTGTGGTTTCATTGGGTTCAGAAATTTTTTTTCTCTATTAGTATGAGTTAGGTTGTAGAAGGAAGGCTTTTGTGAAGAGCAAGGAGAAGCTTGGGAACTTGGGACCAGCTGTTGGGCAGAATTGAATTTGCGCTCTGATTTATCATATATTAGGTATACTAGAGACCTGATGCACAGAGTTCGTGCAAGAGTAGGCCTTCCTTCCCCTGGCTGCTGGCACCGGCTTCCCTCTGGCACCCAGGACCCAGACTTCCCTCTGGCCACCGGCAGGCACCCAGGACCTGGGCTTCCCTCACAGCCCCAGCTTTGTCCAGAAGGTCATCCAGAAGGACATCCGGTCTAATTAGCATATTACACTTTTATTATTATAGATGATTGTGCAGTTACTTAATCTCAGTTTTCTTATCTATAAAGCAAAGATATAATTGTAATGTACATCCTTCAAAGGGCTGTTGTGAAGATGAAATGAAATAACCCGTAAGAAGTTCTTAACACAGTACAAGACATGTGATAAGTGGTGTGTAAACAGTAAGTAGAATTGTTGTTCCTCTTGTTAAGTATCATCATTACTAGAATATTCAGTATAAACATCATAAAATCTTATTATGATCGTCATTATTAAATGTTCTGGTAGGTTAGATATTTTATATTAAGGATAATTAAGAACTTGGCTTCAATTACAAAAACATGGTAAACATAAGGTGCTCATTCATTTAACATTTAACAGATATCTGCTGAAGACATTATGCTAAGTACCTTGCAAATTTAATATTCACCTAATCCTTACCATCTTCCTAAAACTTGAAGACACTCAAGATCAGAATGAATAAGAATCTTGCCCATGAGCATGAAAGAACTTGGATTTCTATCCAGGCTGGTGTGGCCCCCAAATCCTTGCAATTTCTTTCCACCTCATCATTAAAAGTAAGTGACCAGGCTCATTTAATTCTCATTATTTTGATCGTTTCTCAAGAAACATGTGCTGAGAGCCCACCATCTGCCAAATCTCATGCTGGGTTTGGAAAGATAGAGGCCTAACCTGGATTATAGGGCAGCTCTCTAACGCATGGGAACTCTCCCGAGACTGGTGACTCTGTTGATGACAAGCCTGGTGTCTTTCGCTCTTAGTGACTTTAGAATGTCCAAGTAGTGCCCCATTTGACTCTGTTAGCTTGAGCGAGGTGACCTGTCAGGATAAAATTGCCCAATAAAGTCAGGATTTACAGGAGATATCACTGCAAAGGGCTGACCACTGAAAAGACTCACCTGTAGGAAGAGTGCCAACCCGGTTTTTCTCAATCTTACGGTGTAAATTGCAAATTGTATAATCTAGAAGTGTAAAGTACATGTACATTTGACTTCCTTCCTGCTACATCGTCAGCATATCTATCCAACAGAGAGAACAAATATGCTCAAACACCTGAGCGTGTGAGTATGAGCCTATGTGGGTGGGGGCATGGTGAGAGGTCTGTTGCTTACCTTGGGAAGAGAATATTCCTAGATATTTTCCCCAACACAAGAAGAGATCGATTGGTAATTGGAAAATTCCCCCACTCATATTCTAACTACTATAATTTCCTAAAGTGGAGCTTTCGATATCTTGCTCTCCACTGAAATTTGTTTGAATTCTGAAATAACATGTGACATTTTCCATGCTGAATATTTCGCTAAGCCACAAAACCCACCTCCCAGGATAATACCAGTTTAGTGGAGAAAGTTCTCAGGAATGACAGTAGGCACAATCAGTCTGTAATCCTGAGTTTTTAAAGCAGGCAGTAGCAAAATAATGTAAACCCATTTTTGTCCCTAAAATTGCGGTGTCAGAGCACTAGGCAATATGCAAGCCCTCTGCCACCCTACCCACCATGGCATCACTCCTCATGTCATCTTGAATCAAAGAATAATCTGGAGTGACCAGTTTCAGACAAGCCCCAGAATGATTAGGCTTCTTTGAACCAAGCCTGACTGAAAAAAAAAATGGAAAGATTTTTTTCACCTAGTGTTCTTTACATGCTTAAAAACACACTTGGAGGGATCGAAGACTCACTTGAGGTTGGCAGCCTTTCAGAAGTGGCTTGCCAAATCTTTATTTATTCATTCTATTTTCTATTCCACTTGCCAGGAATTAATTTAGAAAATCTCTCTCTCTCTCTCTCTCTCTCTCTCTCTCTCTCTCTCTCTCTCTCTCTCTCTCTCTCTGACTCAAAACTCGTGATGCATACAAAGTACAACATGATTAATAAATAAAAACTTTTTAACTGTTTTAAAAGCCTTCATCTAAAATTAAATTACAGGGATCTTGCCAGTTTGAAGTAAGCTTTTCCCATTTCAACGTTGGCAGATATTAAGGATGCTGGCTCCTGGCTCTTGTTCTTGTTCCAGGAGAAGTCTCGAAGCACTTGGGATGGCCCCTTTGGGAGCCCTGGTTTGGAGGGGACAGGAAAAAACAAATGCTCAGGGAGCTTCCCAAGCCCACACAGCATATGCAGAGCCCGGATGGGGCCTCCTGCTTCCAATCTCCTCTTCCCAGCTGTATTTGTCTGCATTCTCCAGAAAAACAGAGCCAATAGGATGTGTGGGTAAGTATAGAGAGAATTTAAGGATTTTGTTCATGCAATTTTGGAGGCTAGCATGTCCAACATCTTCTGAGTGGACCATCTCATTGTGGTTCAAGTCCAAAGATTATCTGTTGGCCAAATTCCTTCTTGCTCAAAGCGGGTAAGCCTTTTGTTCTAGTCAGGCCTTCACTTGATTGGATGAGGCCCATCCACATTATGGAGGGCGATCTGCCTTACTCAAAGTCCATTCATTTAAATGTTAATCTCATCCAAAAACAGCCTTCTAGAAACATCTAGAATAATATTTGATTACATATCTGGGCATCCTAGTCCAACCAAGTTGACATATAAACTAACTAGCACCACAAGCCCATGTCCAGAAATCTAATCATGTCATGTCCCTTTATGAAACCTTCAAAGTTTCTACTTTAGCCTAGGGAAAGCCTAAGTTGATACTCAAGGTCCTTTGTGATCTGTTTGTTGTTCATTTTTAATTTCTAGACCTTGTTTTCTTCATTCTGCCCTTGAATCCCAGGCTCCCACCAGTTGAATTACTTTCAATTCCATGGGGACACTGTTCGCTCCCTTGCCTCTAGCTATTGCTCTTACTGATTCTTCCTAAAACACTTTTCTTCATCCCCAAAACTCACTTCCTTATTAATTCCTATTCATATTTTCCAGGTAAAAGCATAAACATCACTTCATTTGGGAGAGTTCTTCTAACTCCAAAAACTGATGATTAATTCCCAGCAGTCAGCACCCTGCTTAGCATGGCATCTGCTTAGTAACTGTTTGTTACATAACTGAATAAAGTCTACGTGTTCGGCAGAACCAAGAATAATGCCGAGTATGAGTAAGTGTAGTGTCAGGTGACAGCCTAAGCTATTTAACAATGGGTACTTTTGCTCATGAAACCAACGTTCTTAGCACTATCTGGGTTTTGCTCCCACTTCTCAGGGTTCTTTGCTGATTTCTCATCTGCTTGACAACCTCTTCACACTGGAGTGCCTCTAATTTATATCTTCATTCCACATTCCTTTCCTAAACTCCAGTCATTTTCTTGACATTATATTTTGGACAGCAAATGGACATCCCAAACTCAAAATGTTCATAGTTGATCTTTCCCCCAAAGTGGGTGCCAACTTCAGTTACTCTGGCAAGAAAAACCCTGTAGTTACTTTTTAATATTCTTTTCCTCTTACCTAGCATCTAATTCATCAGAAAAGCATGGTGGCTATAACTTCAAAATATATCTTGACTCCTTCTCACCCTCTTCCCTGCAACACCCTTGTCTGAGCCACCACAGGCTTCACCTAGACTATTCTGAGAACCTGGTCTTCTTGATGCCGCCCTATAGACTGTTCTCAACACAGCAGCCAGACTGATCTTTTTAAAAGGTAAGTCAGATCGTGGAATTGCTCTGACCAACTCCCTAACTTGTGGCACCTTAGCCTTTGGGAGATTGGACAAGTGAATGCTTACTCTCATTTGTAATACTTTTACTATTAAGAGAATTGCTAAGTCTAATTATATGGAACTTTTTGAGGCTTGAATGCACACCATCACTTTGTGCTTGTCATCAGTAAACGAGAGTACCTGGTTTCCCAATTCTCTCCAACATGGTTATAATTTTGTGATATGTTAAAACATTTTCCAATTTATTAGCCATGAAAAACAGCCATTTCATTTGGTATGTATTTGGTGGTTAGTGAGATCTATGCTTACGGGTCACTGTCTAGAAATGGCAAGATTGAAAATAGACACAGTTCTAGGCTCCCTGGTTAAACAAAGTTGAACTCAATGAAATGACAGGCAGCTTACAATGGGACCAGTATTCCCAAATAATTTTTCCTGAAGGATGTAGGAAAATGTTTATTTCCAATTACCTTTGGTTTAGTCCTTTGCTTTTCTTCTCCTACTAATGAATGACCAAGAACACAGATGCATATCTTTGTCAATGAGTGTCCTTCATTGTCCTTTTACCAATGATTATTTATTATGCATATATTATCTATATCTATAAAAGGCTAATATGCTAAGTGCCCCTCCACTCGTTCGACCAGTTGCTATGATGTGCACTAACCACCAGGGGACAGACGCTCAACCCAGGAGCTGCCGAGCTGCAGTGACTTTGGAGCAGCGGTTCTCAGGTGACGCACCCCAAAACCAGAGAGGAGGGAGTCTGATTCCTTGCAGGGCTAGGCGATTCCACCTTTGGCTGTGGATTATGTTGTTCCTGTGGCACTGTCGGCCCCAAATCTGGTTTGCTGCACACTTGCATTTGTGTTCCACACCCTGTACGACAGCAACTTTGCAGAATGCCCTCTCGCACTCCGGAACCCCTCGGGGGATATCGGAGAGTTAGTTTCGGCCCAAACCCTACAGGCCAGGCTGAGGGACCCCACCTGCTGGAGGGATCCTGCTCACTCCACAGACACTGGGGAGGGACCCTGTGGGAGGTCGGCTCCAGGGAATGTCCGGCCCATCTCCCCCAGTCCCGCCCCGCCAGCCACCTTCTAATTAATTTCTTTTCACTGGGTCACTAGTAAGTATAAATTTAAGGACACTGAAATTTCCACCTAGGGTTTCTGAATAATTGAAGAAGCTGGGTAAATAGAAAAGTTACTATCAAAATTGTTTCAGAAGAATTCATATAAGCCTGAGGATTCTATCATTTCTTGAGGGAAATAAGTTGCAAGATTTACAAATGTTGTCTTAACATAGAATAAAAGTTATGTTAGGGGATCCTTTGTAAGTTCTACAGTTCTAGAAGGCAGCATCTCTGATATCCTTCAAGAATATGTCTGAATTGGTATAATGTCAGTTTTAACTTTTCTAAATACTCGCACAGAATTTTTAGAGATGCAGAAAACTAATACCAGGAACAGATTAAAAGCTAGGTCCCCTGGTACTTAATCCAGTGTGTTATCATTACAGTGTGTCCTTTCCAATATAACCCAGCAATTATCTATACTAATGAAAGGGTAATATGCTAATTAGACCGGACATACTTCCAGACAAAGCAACAGTGGCAGAGGCAATTAGGGGCGATCAGGCGGGCAGGGGAGAGCAGTTAGGGGGCAATTAGGCCGGCGGGGGAGGGCATTTAGGGGGTGATCAGGCCGGCAGGGGAGGGCAGTTAGGGGACAATCAGGCTGGCAGGGGAGGGCAATTAAGGGCAGGCAGAGGTGGTTAGGGGTGATCAGGCAGGCAGGCAGGCAAGCGGTTAGGAGCCAGCAGTCCCAGATTGCGAGAGGGATGTCCGACTACTGGTTTAGGCCTGATCCCTGCAAATGGGGGTGGGGGTCTAGATTGGAGAGGGTGCAGGCCAGGCTAAGGAACCCCCCATGTACAAATTTTGTGCACCAGGCCTCTAGTAGATTATAATGACCAAATTTCAATCTAGCAATGGGGCATAGGGGTTGGGACCACATCTAACAAGAATCAAGTTATTTCTTGAGTTGCTAGACCAAAGTTTTCCAAAATGTTGCCTGCTGGTGGATCACTTGTATCTAAACCACTGGATGGGTCCCATTCCAGTGCTACCAAAGCATGGTTGCTGGGATTGAAACCTGAAGAAGCTCCATTTTTTAACAAGAATCCAGAGGTTATTCTGTTGCATAGTGTTTTCTAAGATAACCATTGCCTCTCTTTCTTTTTGGGGAAGGCATTAGGATGGATTCAAATTTGATTTCAGCTTCTCATAGACATTGTTGTGGTATTTATGTCTGCTTATTTTAATTCAGTTATCAATCTGAGAAGAGTGAGAGAAAGGAAAAAAATGATGTGAGAGACTTAGGATGCAGAAACAAATTAACTATTAATGATCCAGGTGTGGGTGAACAGTATTCCACACTCACACCAAAAACAAAACAAAACACAGAGCATTCTTTATTTAAGAGGGCCTTCACTTAGCTGTTTTAATAAGAGCCAGTCAACTGAAAAACACCTCGGAACAAATCATAAAGAACACAGTGTCTCATGCATAAATAATGCAGTGTCCTAAGAGGCAGGTGGATGGGCTTGCAGCCAGACAGGTCTGGGTATGAATCCCAACTCCTCTCCTATTAGCCATGCAGCCTTGCTTGAACAGTTTAAATACTCTAATCTTCAGTTTCATTATCTGTCAAATGAGGCTCATACTTATTCTTCTTTATAAATTTGTAAATATTTTTAAAGTCCTTCACATTCAGTTGACAGTCAAGCGCAAGATAAAAATGAGTAATAAAAAATGTAGACTATGACCAATGCCAAAGAATGTGGTGTGGCAGACTTACTGGGTCTTGTAACTGGTTTAATATAGGACCATCCAAATGGACTGTTTATGGTTTTATTGACTTTAGAGATAAAAACAAACAAACAAACAAGAACACACCTCAATTCTTTTCCTCATCTCAGATAAAGTGTAAGAAACAAAGAAACAAGCACTTAGCTGCCGATTGTTTTAATCTTTTGTATTACTAACACTTCCTTTCACTGGGAGAGATAAATCCATTGATCTACTGAAAAGGAAGCCACTATTCCTAATGAGTGGGACCTGTGAGTGAATAAAACAGTAAGAAACAAGCTTCTACCTCTGATGTCATGAGCACAGAGGAGAAGGTCAGGGGAAATATTTTGCTTTTCATGACAACAGTAGAAGTTACTCTCAGAAGGTTGAGTTCTCATTCTGGAAGGAAGCCCTACAATGCACAGCTTATTCATATGAAGCTACGGGACCCAACTCAACTCCTTCACTTGCTGCCTTTGAATAAACAAATGAAATGGGCCCTATTTCATGTGTTCAGGTGGGACTACCAATCAAGGTACCTCACATTCCCAACCTCCAGAGTGGAGTTTGTGATTCAATCAGCCAATCCTCCTAAACTCAGTACTGGGGTAGGCATGTCACCCCCAGGCCATGTGGAGTCCTTTTAGTGAGACAACATTGATCTGAGAAGTTGAGCAAGAAAAACTGTAACCAGCTAACTATGTCCTCCCAACCCCTGATTCTGACAGCTAACTCAGTGGTCTTCAGCAATGGTTTTCTGTTTTTAAGGTTTTAAGTAAATGCTCCAAGACATTATAATTGCCGCCATGATTGTTGTTGTTCTTGTGTTGGTATGAAACTATGAATGTCATAACTCTGCATTTTATCCCACTAATTTTGACCTGACCCTGGAAGATGCATACCTGCAGGCATATGTATTCTCCTGATTCTGAAGCCTGGGTGAGCTTCAGAGCATGCAGTCACTTGCGAAGGCCATAAACAAGACTGGCTTTCTGGGAAAGAGCCTGCCAGGGATGCTGCTACAAGCATATTGTGTGAGCAGCTGGCCTCAGCAGCACTGAGAAGCTACCAAAAAAAGAAGGTAGAGAAATAGGTTTGCAAGCAACAGTTTGGGATCAAGGGGGTCCAGAAGGCAAGGCCTTTCCACGTATCCCTACTGCCTTTGGGAAGATTCCTGAAGAGAGATGTTTCAGCCCATCCATCTGCTGGAATGGAGTTAGGGGTTTGCTGTAAAGCCCATCTACAGTTTGAATGAGATTCATCTTATTCCAAACTCAAATATAATTTACTCAGTGGTTGGATCTCCTCCATTGAACAGGCTGTGCGACCTCCTTGGCTGCCAGGCCAAGTGGAGGGCTTCCAGGTTGCTTTTTCTTCTGCCTCCACCCCTTCCGGCCTTGGACCTCTTCCAATCAGAAGTGATCACCTAGGCCCCTAGCCAGTAGTCCTCAGAGGTGTTTAGATTGCAAGACAGCATGACAACAGAGAGAATAACTTTTAAAATCAGACAAACCTGGTTTTTTCCCCTGGCCCAAACATATTTGATCAGGGGACCCCTTCTGACAATTGTCAGAGAGAATGGGGTTGAGGTGTTGACCCAAAAAAGTTTTCTATTATCACACCCCATAATGGTTTCTCATTCTTATCTTTCTTCTTCAGAATAGTAGCCCAAATGTTTGTTTGTTTTTTCTCTAAGCATTTAAAAGAATCAATTCTGTCAGTCTCAACCCTTTCAAGTACAAAAACAGGGCTTCTGCCAAGGAAAGCCAAGAGATGGGAAAGAGTCTGCAGCATTTGAGGGGTGGGGAGGGGGGGCAACCACAGTGCCTGCATATTGTGATGAAGCTCAGACACCAAACAAGTGAATGAGGTCTGTATCCCATGGAGTTCCTGGTGGACAGAAATCCAGTTCATTTGCTTCTGTAGTCCGGATGTTCACAC
This sequence comes from Cnephaeus nilssonii, assembly GCF_951640355.1. Taxonomy (NCBI): domain Eukaryota; kingdom Metazoa; phylum Chordata; class Mammalia; order Chiroptera; family Vespertilionidae; genus Cnephaeus; species Cnephaeus nilssonii. The sequence continues at coordinate 96,071,681 of NC_137076.1, read as the reverse complement.
ATTAAAGTCACTGCTATTAGTCTGTCTCAGAGCAGTGTCCAAATAATGTAATAACATTTCACAGTTATTAGCCTTTTCTAAGTTATTGCACTTTGCTCAGTCCTGGCAAGAAGCCCATGTCCTGGAGCAGAACTCAATTTTTAAACACTGTAATGTTTGTCCTGTTTTAAATAATGGATCTGACTATGGAAACAGAGGAATTTTACAATCCTTAAAGAATTATTCACTTATCTGTTTTAAATGTAAGGGATTCCATGCTCTTGGCTGATTAAATCAAAGTCAGGGCAGTGATTTCTCTACAAGTGTCAGAAGAAATAGTGAAACCACATTTCTGTCTTTTGAGTTCACTGGTCTGTGAGGTTCCAGTAACCCAAAAGGAAAATGTTCAGCATAATAGAAGATTATAGCTGTGAAAGTTACCTTGAGGCATATGTTTGTGAGGAACGGAGGGAGCTTGTACCACATAGTAAAAGGATAACATCTATTATCCTAAATACCTTATTATGGCCCATAATGACATTCGGCCTCTTCTCAATGGCCTACTTAGATCCAATTATATCTGGATAATATTGGAAAAAATCATTTACCTTTACTTACTCTTTTATTCTTGAATCTCAAAGAAGCATTGGACAATAGAGCAGTACTCTCTGTAAAATATTGAGTTTCTCTCAAGAAATGTCATGTGCCCAACTAGAGACAACAGCTCTTCCTCACTATCTTATAAGACACGTCTCATCAGAGCCTAGAAAAGCTACCCTTTCACATTGCTGACCCACAGCCTCTATCAACATAGGAATTGAGCCAGAGAGATTGATACAGTTAATCTAGGACAGTGATCGGCAAACCGAGGCTCGCGAGCCACATGCGGCCCTTTGGCCCCTTGAGTGTGGCTCTTCCACAAAATACCACGTGCCGGCGCGCACGTACAGTGCAATTGAAACTTTGTGGCCCATGCGCAGAAGTCAGTTTTCGGCCTGGCCGAGTGTATTTTGAAGAAGTGGCCAAAGAGCCGCACGTGGCTCGCGAGCCGTGGTTTGCCGACCACTGATCTAGGCCAACCAAACGGACAGTCACAGGGACTCCAGGAGCTTCTGGTACCTGGAGGGGCAGCTGTGTACATGTTGATGAGTGGATAGAAAGTTGCTCTTTAAGAGGGAAGAATTAAGCAAATGTCTGGAAGATACAAGTGTTGAGGGAAAAGGGGAAAGGAGAGAAAATCCCTGGGTTCCTGGCAGCTGTCTTCATGAGGTATGGTTGTAGTTACTAAGATTTTTTTACAAGGTACCGAGGTTCCTCACAATACACCTTGCTGTACTCAGCTTGAGTCAGTTTCTATGTCTTGCTATTTTTAGCTTGAGCATTTCCTATTTATGCATCTTGATTAAGAGATGTTAACATATAAACTGCAGATTCATTAAAATAAAATAAAAAACAGAAATGTACTATGGGTCAAATCAGGTGTCCTCACTCAAAATAACTACAGACAGAGCTAGTAACCATAGCCAAAGGTTTTCACTGAAATAGTCAAATTTTACCTCCCTACTCTTTTATATAAGAAAATTCCTTTTACAGATAAGAAAAAGGAGGCTCAGGAAGGTTAAATAACTTCTCCATAACAGCATAAATCATATTTGACAGAAACAGAACTAGCCTGGAGTCTTCTGATTTCCACACCCCTGCTGGTGCCATGGCAGGTGAAGCTGACCATCTCATTAGTTATAATTGACAATCAAGAGCTCCAACAATGTCCTAATTGTTCCCAGCTAAACCAATCACTAGCGTAGGTGGATTTGGGTGGTGGCTCATTCTCTGGGTCTCAGTCTTCTTTTGGAAAATGCACACCAGGTGGTGGTGAGGATTTGAGATAAATGGAAAGGACTCAGCAAGTATCTGGAGTCTGAATAAGTTTTACCAAATATACTTCCATTACAATATGGAACTACCCATTCCAGGTGAACGAAGCAAGGGAGAGGTGGACTCAGCGGCGTCTGCCTCCTTCTCTGCAACCTTCAGATGCCTCAGTAGCCAAGTGACCCACCCGCAGAGCAGGTAAGTGCTTAAAGCCTTAAGCAGGGCTGCTCTCTAATAGTGAGTGGGTGTTATGCCTCTCTAGACTCTGCATTTTATTGTTTTACCTGTGAGGCCTTAACTTAGCCATATTTCATTTTTCTTTTAGATATGTTTTTATCGATTTCAGAGAATGGAAGGGAGAGGGAGAGAGAGATAGAAACATCAATGATAAGAGAGAATCATCAATCGGCTGCCTCCTGCACACCCCCACTGGGGATCCAGCCATAACCCTGGACATGTGCCCTGACCAGGAATCAAACTGTGACGTTCAACCACAGAGCCACACCAGCAGAGCTTAGCCATATTTTTTTCCATAGCTCCTCCCTTTTGAATGCTGGCTGGGGGAGGGTAAATGAGTGAAATTCCTTGTTTCTGCTGCTGCTTGCTGGGCGTAGCCTGACTTGGGTTTGGACCCCGTTTTAGATGAATTTCTGCTCAGAGGGATCAAGCAGGACTCTACTCCTGAACTGCCCAAATTTTTCACTGAGTACTTTTATTGACTCAACTCTAGGTGAGTTCCTTTCATGAGTATATTTCTATTCCTACTAAACTTTCTCATAGTGTCTTCTCTTCCTTTATTTTGCTTAGTCACATTCTGATCACTTTCAATCCCACCCAAACCCTGGAAGGATTGTAGGGATTTTCTCTGAAATTTTTGGACATTTTTCCTTTTACCTCCCCTAAGTACAGTATGAACAAAATGTATACCAGGAAAGCATTAAAAACCTGTCCGTTCTCTACCGTCTTTCGCTCCCTCTCTATAAATTGCTTGGCTGTTTTTGTTTTGTTTCCCCAGCAGTAACAATTCCCGATTTGCCAACCACCTTCATTTTATTTCTTCTCTCTCGCGCTGTAAAACATTGGGAACACTTTGTACAAGAGACGCTGGGTAAAAATAAGTTGAATGGTATCTACATGAACGGCGCGGCCACATTCGTCCTGGGTGCATATGTGCAAAAGTTGAAGTGCTTAGTCTCTTCTGATCTGAGTTGGTCCTCAAACCCTTGTGTAGGCTCTAAGGAACATCAGGAAGGGGTGCCTGAGGCACTCTGTTTACTGCGTTCTCGTGATTTCTCAATAGGGCTGCATTATCCCCTCCCACAAATAGGAAGGCAGAGTTGTAGTGTTATGTTATTTTTTTGGAAAGATAAATCTGAGACAGCCAGGGTTTGTTGTGAAGCGGATAGAAAGATCTGCTCAGTTCTGGTCTCAGTGCTGCCTGGCTTTATAGCCAGACCTGGAGAAAGCACGCCACTGGTTGAGTTCGTGCTGGGAAGGAGTGCCAGGCACACTGACCTTGAGCCCAACCTGAGAACTGGATCTCTGATTGAAGCCTTAAAAGAAATTCATCAAAATGATGTCATATGTTATTAAGTCTGTGTGTGACCCCCACGGAGTCTTAAACTTGGTGTTCAAGGTCATAGTTCTCTTGTTTGGGGGAAATCTGTCATTGAAACATCTTGGTTTTTCAAAGTCAGGCTGAGAGGCTGTCCTGGAGGAAGAGGTGGGGCTGTGAGGAGCCTGGAGTCTGTCTTCACAGTTGGCAGGGTTTAACTCACTTGAATTATTTGATTCTTAGTTGTGCTTCCTCTGTCTACAAAGCATCCTGGGCAGCGTCAGGGGTAAGAAGGGGGCAGTATATGCACATCTGCAAACACGTGGCAGGGAAGGCAGAGGAGAAGGAGGTACCCCCAAGAACAGTGGACCCTGGAGCAGTCTACTGAGATCCGTTAGAAAGGTTGAAGTTTTCCTTTCTGCATTTCAATTCCTGTGTGTTCTACTTAAGTCTTTAGTAATGTTCGGTTAAACACCATCAGCTAGTGTCAGTCTTGCTTGTGGGGAAGATGATGTGTGTTTGGGTCATGGGTGGGGTCAAGCAGGCTGGAAAGGGGGTCCTCAGTGCTGGGAGAGGCGTCAGAGGAGGAACAGAGCACAGAGTGCTAGGAAACAAGAGACAGTCATAGTAGATTTTAGCAATACATGGGAGTGGGCAAAAGTAGATTTACAGTTGTTTGCGTGGAAAATAATACAATAATTAATGAATAATAATACATGAATAGACTGTTTCACATACTCACAACTGGGAACCTTTTTGCCCCACCCTGTACTGTCACTGCCAAAGGATTTGCTGAGCTGCTTTCAAGGAATGGGGGTGGGGAGAGGGAGAAACTGATTGACTGTCTGCAGCTGTGTAGGATGGGGCCCAGACTGTGTTAGTAGACTGTTGAAAAATGCAGCTGCTGGAGAAAGGAAGACTTCTAGATTCTACATGCAAAGTCCTTTATTTGTGTGGCATTGGGTTTCTTCAGCTGATCTTTACTTTTAATGATATATTACTCTTCCTCTTTTACTCGTCTGATAATTCTGCATACCTGCAGTCTCACCTTTAAGCAGAATGTTTATCTGTTTCTGCCTGCATTTCTATAGCAATGTTTGGATTCCAGATCCAGTAAGTTAAATCTCTTGGGGAGAAATTCAAAGAAGAAAATGAGGAGGACTGGTGGAAGAAAGGAAGGAAAAGTAAAGGAGGCGATGGGGCAGATGGGGAGGTGGAGGAAAGTGTAGTAGGTTGAACAATGGCTTAAGCTAAATGTTGCAGCACTGATTCACTTAGGATCTTCCAGAGCTAGGACATCACCATCATCTCATTTAATCCACTGTCACCAACTGTTACATGTCAGTGATGTGATCCTGGGAGATGACTTTTATATTTGGCTGCATTATTATCTGGAACCCAGTGGGAACTAACTCGAAATATCACTCCAAAGGGTCATGTCACTGTCAGACAAGTCAGGGCACACAGAAATGGGCACAGGGAAATGTGCCTTCACTGTACATGTCTACCTGGTGCAGGCACTCGCTCATGCACAGTGACGTGGTCTTGACTTCATCCCTTCACCCTCCAGTCACTGGCTAATATGTACTGAGCACTTACAAAGGGCATCATCTCATCCTACCTACAACCACTAAGGAAGGTCAGTGCTATAATTACCCATATTTTAAATGAGAAATGTATGGTTTAGAGAGATTCTGAAACTCACTCAAGGAACCAGGTAACATGATAAAGAATAAAGATGCACACAAAGCCCATGCTGTTAACTACCACGCTGCCAGGTTTTTCTTCTCCTCATCTACACTAATAAAAGAGAAAGATGCAAATTGACCATACCTTTGCGATGCCCACTAGCCAATCAGGAGTGAGTATGCAAATTAACCCAAAAAAAGAGATGGTGGGTTAATTTGCATACACAGGCGCTGAGTGGCAGGGGGCGGGGCTGGATGCCTGCGTCATCACCATGGCGACGACGCAGGCATTCTGCACCACCCCAGCTGCTCCGGGCCTCTGGGCAGCATGGGAAGGCAGAAAGGCAGCTCCGGGCTGGAGCGAAGGTGGTGCCGGCAGCCAGGGGAAGGAAGGCCCGTTCTTGCACAAATCTTCATGCATTGGGCCTCTAGTTTACAATGATCTCTTTTCTGTCTCTCAATTCCCTTGCATGTGCTTTACTCATCTCAGGTGACTCTCATTTTTTAAAATCTCTGCCTATTTTGAGTTCCTGAAGCATGGGCCAATATTCATAATTTTCCACATCTGAACTTTATGCTGCTGGTGTCTTTGCTCTGAAGGGCTTCTGGGTGACACTCAGCAGTCATCTTCCACCCCTCATCATCGGTGATGGGCTCAGAGAATGAAAAGCCTCGTTAATAGTTCTGAAACCTGGAGATCTAAGGGTCTTGTCAGAACTTCTCACACAGTGGTTCTCCAGAGGGAGCAATTGCTTTAAATCCTTGGGATCTCCATTCCCTCATATATGAATGAAGCAGATATAAAGCTTGTTACATAAAATTGTTGTATGGAACAAATGAGCTAAAGCAAAAAAAAATGTGCCTAGTATAGAGTAAGTGCTCTACAAGTTTTGGCTACTATTATTATTATTTACCAGGGGCCCAGTGCACAAATTTGTGCACCTTGAAAGGAACTGTGGGCCGCGAGGCTGCGATAGGCATGGGATGGGTATCGGCCCATCCTCCACACCCCAACCTGGTCCCTCCCATCATGGCCCCCAGTTCCTTGTCTGCCGGCAGCCCCGCTCGCACCACTGATGCTCCCACACTCTGATGGCGCCGGCCCCACTTGCTCCCGCTGACAGCATGGAGCGATTGGGGCCAGTGCCAGCTGTGGGTGCGAGCAGCAGCTGCTGCCCCAATTGCCCCTCAGGAGCCGGGGGAGGTGGAGAAGCCCTCTGGGATGATCAGAGCTGACAGCCGCCCCTCGCACCTGCTGATGGCACCAAGGGATCAGGATTGGCATGGGGCACCGGCAGAAGGTGCAAGCGGTGGCTGCAGCACTGGCAGCGGGTGCAAGTGGGGCCAGCACCAGCAGCAAGTGAAAGCGGGACTGGCACCGGCAGCAGGTGCGAGTGCCAGGAAGGACTGTGGTGCACAGGAGCTAAGAATTTTCAGTAACCACCAGAGGCTCGCCCTGATGACAGTGACCAGCACCCCGTCTTGGTTTGGCATCCCTGCTCACTTGCTCCACCATCCTGCCACAGCCAACACCCTCCATGTTCCACACATGACTCCTGGTGGTCAGCGCACATCATAGCAACTGGTTGTTCAGTTGTTCTGGTTGTTCCGCAGTTTGATCTATTTGCATGTTAGCCTTTTATTATATAGGATTAGGAAATATTTGGAATCCACATTTAGCAGAGGAAAGAAACAGATTGAGAAGTGAAGTATCATGCCTCAAGTGTTACAACTAGTCAATGGCAGAGGCAAAGGCCTCTTTCATTCAATAAGCATTCCCTGATCATCTACTATGTGCCAGGATCTGTGAGACATGCTCAGATTAATGTGCACAGTGTGACCTTCGATTAAGTTCTCACTTTCCAATATAGCTCATTTCTCTGAATATTTATAAATACTCTCAAGAAGAAAAATGCTGAAGATCCTGGAGAAATTAGCTATCCTTCCAAGGTCAAATGGTGGATGCTGTATGCAAAATAATAATTCAGACATCCTGACACCTAAGCTGTTGCCCATTCCATTCCACTGTGCTGCCTTAAGCTGAATGTAATTAGGAAAGTATATCTTTAGAAAACTAACACCCATTAGATGATATGTTCCAACAGCAACTATAAATTATTCTCTCCATCAGTGCAGGAAATTGGGTGTTGACTGTATTTAAGCTAGGAAAAAAAAACCATTGATTTAAATTCTACATGAGAATATCATTTAGAAAGTGAGGCCTCAGTAAAAAGAGCCAAGGGCTGAAGAGTGTAGAAAACTTGATTCTAGTCCAGCTTGCTCCTAGCTATGTTGCTTAATCCTATGTTGAATTTCTGGTACAAACAGAATGTAAGTGTGTTAGGAGAGGCTAGACTGAGGAGGTAGGGAGTGAGAAGTGGCTTAAAATGTTTATAGGCTGCCTTTCCTGCTGGCACTGTATATATGCATTTATATTTATATTTTACTTTATTTTATTCTTAGTTCTTGGAGGAATCACCACTTAATAGAGTCTTTATACCCAAAGAACAAAAGGGGGCTCATTCATATCCACTAGAAGATATTGGTTCCCAGGCTTCCGAGGTGTAAATGCAGGGGCCCAGGTTCTGGCAAATGCAACTGAATAAACTGGAAGTGGCCAGCGCCTTCCGAGTGTCAGGAATGGAGCAGCAGAAAGGAGCCTTTTTTCCTGTCACAGCTTCACCACAGGTCTTGTCCTGGCCAGACTTAGAATCAGAGACAACATTTAAAAAAGGTGGCCTCGGGCAACATAAAGCAGAGAGAGAAGAGAGGGAAGAAGAAATAGAAATATGATAGATATTGCCATGTTGGAGGTGAGCGATGGATAGTGCCTGCCATATGCCAAGCATTGTTCATAAGTTGTTTCTAATACTTTTATAACATGTTAAATATGACATCTCTATTTTAATGATGAGGCAGTGGTGACTCAGTGGGATTAAATGATTACCCAAGACTAAATGGTAGATATCAGAGCTTAGAATTAAACTCTATTTATCCCTAAAATCAACTCACTTTCAACATGCTATGTGGGTATGGCTATGGAATGATATGGAAAGCTAAAAATATTTATATTTTTTTACTGCCTGCAATATTGTGATTTATAAGACATATATGTATATGTGGTCATTCAGATGACCAAAATATACTTCTCAGATATATTTGGTCTTTAGTCATAGTTCCCGGCTCATAGCTCCCCAAATCTTGGATTCCCTCAGTTTCTGAAAACACTTCCGAGCCATAAAGGTGAGATGGGTGTCTTAATATTCATAACAAACCCTTTCCACCACAATGCAGTTTATGTTAATAAGGTGAATTTTGCAAATAGCCTAAGGATGGAGGCTGGTTGCCAAGGGAACCAACTATAGAGGGTTGGGACTTCCAATCCCACCCTGATTTCCAGGGAGGAGAGGGGCTAGAGGTTGAATCAATCATGATTAATTAAGTTCATTAATCATGCCTATTAATGAAGCTCCCATTCAAACCCCCAAAGAGGGGGTTTGGAGCGCTTCCGCGTTGGGAAATCAGAAACTTCCCACATGGCACCATCCCCAAGCTCCATGGGGACAGAGGTTCCTCTATTTGGAATCTCTTCCTATGTATCTCTTCATCTAGCTATTGATTCATATCCTTTAATATGCTTTGTAATAAATCAGTAATCTAGTGAATGAAGTGAGTCCTGTGAGCCATTCTAGCAAATTAATCAAACACAAGAGGGGGTCATGGGAACCTCTGATTTATAGCCCGTCAGTCAGAAGTACTAGGTCATGGCCTGGACTGGTAATTGGCATCCTGAGTTGAAGAGGGTTATTGGAACCTCCAATTTATAACCAGTCAGTCAGAAGCACAGGTAACAACCTGAACTTGTGATTGGCATCTGAAGTTCTGGGCAGTTTATGAACTGAACTCTATACCTGTGGAATCTGATGCTATCCCTGAGTAGATAGCGCCAGGACTGAGTTGAATTCTTGGACATCCTACAGCTGTCTGAGAGTTTCTGCTTGGGGTGGAGAAGCCTTTACAAGTTGGAATTGGTCCAGGAACCCTTTCACTGCCTGGATTCAAACTCAAAAAAACTCAGTTTCCTCCTCAGTAAAACAAAGGTTGGAGTCCCACCTGGAAGCATGATTTTGAACAAAAAGAAGCTGAACATCCTCTTACATCTGCATTGGCAAACAACACATAATAACTCAAAAGGAACCTTATCTAATTTTCAGTAAATAAAATCCACTTTGGATAAATAGGGGAAACAAGATAAGCACAATATTCATGTAAGATCCTGCAAGTGGGGATAAATCACTATAAATAGAAAAGTATGTTTCAGTTTCTCAACATTTATGAAGCCTAAGAACTAAAACAGAGATAGATCTGTAGGTGTAGTGGCCTGACAGTAAATCATGGAGAGGAATGGTTGGAAGGGTTTTTGTAAAGGTCACTTATTCTAGTGCATCTGCTTCACCTTCATGCCCCCAAGTAATCTTCCGGGCTCTGCTTAAACATGTTCAGAAATGCAGAAAACTCACAATTTTGGAAAATTTTTGCATTGAGCTCAACTCTCTGTCATGGTAAATTACAGAGAAATATAATGCCTAAATTATTCGTTTTAGTTGAGAAATAGTATTAACTTGGCACTGTCTCTGGAGTCCTCACAAATAAGATGAAACAAAGGGGAGGAAAGGATCAAACATTTTGGTGGAACGCTTTCAAAATAATGTGTAATCAAAATAACTAATGCAAGTGCACATGTGATATTAGTTTCTGGAAACGTTTATCTTATGAAATGAGTCATAATTATAATGGCAAGGCTTGGCATTAAAACAAAGGATGAAATTTCTTTACAAATTTTCTCTCTCTCTCTTTTTTTTTCCAATAGGATCTGGGAAAATTACTTGGGGTTGGTTGTTTCATGAGATTCATGACCAAAGCTATTCATTTTAAATTGTAGCTTTTTTAGGAGGCCACCTTTTCTTGGATGAGTTGGTTTGATTAAAAGAGGGCATGGCATATAATAAAATGATAGTTGATCTCATAAAAAGTACTTAGGAAGTATAGAAGAAATGAATTTTCTGGATACTATAGACTGAATTGTACACCACCACCACCACCCCGCACCCAAATTCATATGTTGAACTCTTATACCCAATCTAACTGTACTTGGAGATAAGACCTTTAGGAAATAATTAAAGCTAAATTAACTCAGGAGTGAGGCCTTGATCCAATAGGATTAGTGTGCTTATATGGAAAGACATCTACATCAGAGAGCTAGTTCTGTCTCCCTCCACCCTTTCCCTCTCTCCCCCCCCCTCTCTCTCTATCTCTCTGTCTCTCTCTTTCTCTCCTCTCCACACACACCCCCCCCTAAGAAAGGCCATGTGAGCCACAGAGAGAAGGAAGAGATTCCTTATAAGAAACTAAACCCTTCTGTGTACCTTGATCTTGAACTTTCCAGCCTCTAGAACTATAACAAAATTAATTTTTCTGTTTAAACCATGCAGTCTCTGGCATTTTGCCATGGCAGCCCAAGCAGGTGTCAACCATAAACAAAAAGTTGATTAGGTGTTCCATAAGCAAATAGGATTTATTTTGGAAAAAGAAAGAATTGTGATTTGCTATGTGCAGCCATGGCAGACCACAAGTAAGTCCCCCAAGAGCCAGAAGAAGAAAATTCTTTTCAGAGGGAAAGAATAAGTTAAGGGGAGAAACTGTAATAGCCACAGAGCTCTATTATAACCACAGAACTCTTCCAATAGGGCTTTAGCAACCTACATAGGATGTGAGGGCTCCTTCTATAGATCCCCCTGATTCCTGTGTTGGTTAAGTTCTCTGTCATAAATTTTGACAGAGGGTATCATTGTTAATCAGTTTACATATTTTCCCACACCATACTCTCTGATTTCCTCTTGTTTACCTCTCTAGCCTCACATCTTACCATTCTCCATCCACACCATTCTTGACTTCCAATCAGACTGAATTATTTTTAGTTCACTAAATCCATACCCTTGTCTTCCTCACTCCTGACCCCTAATGTGCTCTCCACAGTAACTCATGTCATCTTTTAAAAATCAAATGCAATCATATCGCTGCTCTGCCCAATCCTCAGTGAAACTTTATTGCAATTATGTTCAAGCCAAAATCAGAACTCTGCTCAGTGGGGTCTCTGCTCATCTCCCTACCTCATCTTGCAGTGTGACTGCGGAGCTCCCTCTTGCACTCACATTGATTTCTTAGGTGTCTCTTCTTCCCCCTCCTTTGTCTACTAGGTCTAATCATCCTTTGGAAAAACAAACAGAAATGAGATAAGCCATCCCCATCTTCGGTGATTTTCCTTTATACTATTCCTCTCCTGCGCTCATCACAGTTTGTAAGTGTATCTTATATTTTGATTACTCTTGGGCTTTCCCAATCTACTGAAAACTCAGAGACTGTATAAGTTGGTCACCACTGTATCCCCAGTATGTATTACAAAGCCTGGCACATAACCATTTGTTCATTGAATAATCTCAATTAACTTCTTTTACCTCCTTTACTCTTTCCTCTCTACCTCAACCTCTGAAACCTTCTTCAGGTCTTACCACAGAAAGCATTCTTCTAAGACATCCTATCCTTCTCTCATCCTAAAACTTTCTTCCTGCATCTTATCATCTCCCTGTCTGCATAGCCCTCCCTTCCATTAAACTGTGATCTAGCCAAAACTAGTTTGGCTCAGTGGATAGAGCGTCAGCCTGCGGACTGAAGGGTCCCGGGTTTGATTCTGGTCAAGGGCATGTACCTTGGTTGCGGGCACATCCCCAGTGGGGGGTGTGCAGGAGGCAGCTGATCGATGTTTCTCTCTCATCGATGTTTCTAGCTCTCTATCCCTCTCCCTTCCTCTCTGTAAAAAAAAAACCCAATAAAATATATTTTTAAACTGTGATCTAAAGCTGTGGGCCATACTTATGTACTGCTGTGCAGTGTGTCAGGGCCTCAAAATTATTTACTTACAAATGACTGAACTATAGAGTCCAATGCTGTCCAGTGGATATTAGCTAGCATGCCAGTTATTTTAAAAATAATCTAAGTTCTACTTCTTTTTTTAAAAATGCATCTGTATACATGGGTGTCGGTGTATTTGTGTCAGAAGAAAGCTGATACTGACTGGAGTGTGTCCTTGGTGTTTTCCATGGAATCAGCACAATGGTCTCAAAAAGCAGTAGAGAGGGGCTCAGCATGGCTCTAAGATGCTAGTCTGGATGGCTTCATTTTAACCAAATTGACTTATCATTTGAGCATCACCCAGCTGTGCAGTAAGCCTCCCAGAGATTAGCTGTGGTGTCCTCATTTGCTTCTGAAAGTGTAAGTAGCTTGGCAGGAGTTATCCTTTCCCCATTCTCCCTGAGATGATAAAAATGGGGAAACATTTTTAGGGAAGAATGTGGATGGGAAATGTTCTTTTTCAAGCTGGATAACAGCATGATAGACATCATACAAGGTCTATCTGGACTAAGAGACAGTCCATACCACTCAAAATGGCCTCTGTCCATGGAGATCAGAAGGGGGAAGGTGGAGTTCATGTCTTATTGTGTCATAAAAACCCCATCTCCCTGATAGATGTTATTGGACCAGTATGTGTTTGACCTCCATGGGTTCATTCCAATTCCTTTCCTAGAAGTTTAGAATTGGTATTTCCAGATGCTGGCCACCTCTTCCTTTAGCTTGAGTTAAGAAGACATATGCTATGGAATAAAGAGCATTTATTTTGCATCACGGGCAGGGGAGAAAAAGTGAGTTCTGCCAAGAGGAAAGAATGACAGAGACAAAGGAAAACAACATGGATGACAGATAATGTAGCTCAGGAGGGACAGAGAGCTACACAGGTGAGGACAGTGTTAACTGCCTGGCATGTTTTCTTGTTCCCACCCTTTTGAAGACTGGACTGCCCATGTTTCCTGTGGTTTAGACTCTTGCTTCTTTCTAAGTTGCTCTCTTGATTTAATATAGTTTTGAGTGGATTTCCCTTACTTGAAACCAAAAGTGTTTGAGCAAAACAAGCATTTTACATTAATATCGAGTCTCAAGGCATCAAAAAGTGACTTTAAAAAAAAACGTGGAACTGAGACCTCAAGGAAAATGAACAGATGGGGAAATTGGACTGAAAAGAGGTAATTTGGGGTGCAACTTGGACTGATAAGACAGTTTTCTATCCTTCTCTAGAACACATCAAATAAGAAAGAGAATCAAAGTAGACTGACTGTTGCCTCTGTATTTGTTTCTCAAAATTGTAGAGAAGTCAGCAGATGACTAGAAAGCAATGCTCCAAATGGCATGGAAAATCAAATTCATTGCTAATTATTTATTGGTTAAATTACAGAAAGAGGGCCCAAATATTCTGTTTCCTGGATAATTCTCACTCTTTTTGAGTCACAAAAAGGATTTTTTTAGGCTCCAAAGTCAATTGAGGACACAATGGTTTGCAGTAAATGAGGTGTGACGACAATTATGCCCTCTGAAATAAGCCCTGATATCTGTGATTGTAAAAGCAGAATTGTAAAGTGGTAAGGCTGGCTTTCCAACTGGTTTATTAGCTGGTTCTGTGGGTCCCAATGGTGACTGAGGTATAATGTTGGGGTAATAGCAGTATCATTGAAATAGGTGTAGAACTAAGGTAACTATTTTAAAAAGGGATATCCTTAAAGTTTATCCATACAATAAGTTTGCAGAAGATGTAAAGTAATTGCAATACTTTAAAGTTAACATGCAATGCAAACATTCTCCTGTGATGTTCTGTTAGTTCCATCCCTTAACACTGGTATTGACACCATAGCTACCATTTTTGAAGTTTATTGTAGGTGCGGCACTATGCAAAGGACTGCATGAATAGTCATTTGAGCCATTCAGCAACCTTATGATGGACATAATTTTGTAAAAAATAGTGTAGTAGATCAGAGAGAAGAGAGTGTGTATTTAAAGAAACTACATATTTATGGAGATTTAAACTAGTCTTCATTCTTAATAAATCATTGCAATATATCAAATGCATGTAAGACCAAAAGTACATTTAAATGGGTTTGGTTAGATACCCTAAGGGCATATCTTAGAGGAATGATCAGAAAAACAATATTTTAACACCTAAAATCACACATCTAGGTAAAAGTAGTAAATTTTCAGGATCTCCTAGAGCTCCAGTCTTTTTATTTTTTCCTAAAAAGATCTACTTTGAGTATTCCATGGAGTCTTCAAGTCTTATTTATCTTCCAATTGGAAAAAACTAAAAGAAAGGGAGATTTTATTCACAAAGCAGTTACCCAAAATTATTTCCATAAGTTGAAGTTTGTCTACTTTGGTAATAAGCAAAAAATATTATTTATATGTAATCACAATGTTTGTCTCCCTCAATGCTTATAATGTTCCCTCATGTGTGTGTGTGTGTGTATGTTCGTGTTCTAGATTGGAAAATAACACAAGAAAGGCTTAAGAGATCTAAATTATAGTTCTACTGATAGGGGCAGAAATAGAATATTGGGGACCAGCTATAATTGTAAGAAATATTAACCTTTTGCACTCGGATGTCGATTGTGACTCGACACGGTTAGCATTAGAATAAAGGAATCGAGAAAAAAGCAAGCAAGTGCAAAGGGTTAATCACGCATTGTTTTGTTCTGATTAAAGAAGGCACATTCTAACCTGGCTGGGGGTTGCATGTGGGACCTGGGAGCTCACCTGGAAATACAGATTATCATGGAAAGATTAACAACCTTGTTGCAGAAACCAGAATCACCAGCCCTTTGGCATATTGCCAGCCCTTTGAAGACCCCTAGCCCTTTGTATACCACTAGCCCTTTGAAGAACCCCAGCCTTTACATACCTGCAGGCCTTTGCAAATCTCTAGCCTGCATTACCTATAACTGCCCATTTGGCATACCCTTTTGCCTGCTCCCCCATGTAAGTATTGTCTTTCTACCCAATATAAGCAGCTGGCTTATGGGGAGAGGCAGAGCAGATTTTTTGGATGACCTGCTGCTCTCCCATACTGCTGGCAGTATTGGAATAAACATATGATTCAACACTGTGTCTGCTTAATCAGTTCAAGTAGTGACAGGGAGTACAGACCCATTGATTGTCTGGTTACACTACCTTTTACTTTAGTTTTCTAGGTGTACATAGGCAATCACTTAACTCCCATTCACCATTTTTCTCAGTTATAAAGTTGAAATTTAAAAATGTGTGATCTTTTTTTAAGAACAAAAATGCCAGGGAATGGTATTATATGCTTCATCTTGTTGATATTTTTCCCAACATGGGGTGGTGATCATTCAAAAACCATGACAGACTTTTCATTGAGAGGGTTTTCCAAAGGGCTCTTGCTTTTTTCTTTTGGTTGCATAGTCCTTAGACCAGTGGTCGGCAAACTCATTAGTCAACAGAGCGGCAAACCGCGGATCGCCAGGCCGCATGTGGCTCGCGAGCCGCAGTTTGCCAACCATTGCCTTAGACCTTTAGAAAACATTACTTGATGGGGAGACTGTAATTTCTTCTAAGGGTTAAAGGGGATTGTTGTAGCATGAAATTGTACAAATATGATTGAAACAAATGGAGCATTTAAATCAATAACAACAAATCATTAGAACAGCTGGTAATTAACCTTTCATCTCTGTAAAGGATTATTTAGACAGCAGCACAGGGCAGCAGCGTCTTGTACACAAGTGTGGTGTTAGCGGGAAACCTGCTGGTCCAGATACTGTTTTAATCATGAGTTAGAAATATGAAATGGAGCATAATTTGATTTTAAAATTGACGCTATTCAGCTGCAAAACTTCCAAAGGTGACTGAAGATAATAGTGCAGGGTTTTCCATTTACATAGCAGTTTCATCTCCAGATTATAGTGTATTTTTGTAAACATAATTTACTTATGCTCTGCATGACTGGGGTAAGAAGAAATAGCTTTTGAAAAATGAGAACTATAGCATGTAAAGAAAAAAATGTATTCTTCTAAGCAAGGGGCAGCAGCGACAATGGTGCTTTTTCTCAAGCCAGATGTGTGGTTCTGTATGTGACAAATTAATTCATCTCTCACCTTTAGGGCGATCTCAAAAGGGTTCCAGTTTCATTTGAAAGAAGCTAGACCTCAGCAAAGGCAAAGGGCCTGGTGTGTAGCATAGCCTCAGCAACACACAGCTACTTAGACACCCTTGTAAGTCAAATGGTGGAGCAGATCTCATCCTTCTGTCATTTATTCACTCAACAAAGTTATCTAAGCTATGTACATGGCTCTTTGTGAGACACGCGGAGAACACCGTGACAAGTTAACCTACTCGGAAGAGGTTAATGAGGGAAAAAGGAGGACCTCTGTAATTCTTTCAACAATAAAGATTTAAAACATTTTTTTAAAAAATTAGAAAAACAAGTTAAACTACTCTCCAAACTCCAGGAGTACAAAAGCTAATAAAAGCATATAGGCAACTTCCAATGGCTAGAATGGATAAAGTGGGAACACAGAAAAAGAACATGTTATTCACTCTTTTAAAAAAAATTTTTTTAATTAAATGTATTGGGGTGACATTGGTTCACAAAACCACACAGGTTTCAAGTGTACAACTCAACAAAACATTATCTGCACACTACATCATGCACCCATTGCCCCAAGCAAAGTCTTTTTCTGTCCCCATTTCCCCCCTCTTTGCCCATCTCCACCTAGCTTCCACCCCCTTTCTCTCTGGCTGGCACCACAGTCTTGTCCATGACTATGTGATATATATATGTGGGGGGGGGCAGGGTGGTAAGGGAGGCCTAATCCCTTCACCTTCTTCCATCCAGCCTCTTTTCCTCCCTCACCTCTGACATCTGTCAGTCTCTTTAAGGGTCAGGGTAATTGTACAAAGCATCAGTTACCCAAGAACTGAAGGATGAGAAGGAGGTACCCAGGGAAAGAAGGACGGACTGGGCATGTGCCTATAGGAATCTCAATGCAATGGTATAGAAATAAGATAACTATGGAACTGCAAGTACTTCAGTCTAGCAGGAGTTTAGAGTTCAATGAAAGGGAATGAGAAAAATAGGCTGGAGAGAGAAATAGTTAACCATATCATAAAGTGTCCGGTACCTCTACTAAAATTATAAGGGTGACATGGTTCTACACATTCAAGTCTCTGTGTTCTAGCCCCCTTGTGGGTTATTTGAGCTGAGTATTTAGGTTTCAGATATATTTCACAAAGCGATCCTCACATCTTGCATGGAGCCAAACTTCCTTAATAATGCTAGTTTGTCATAGCATCTCCATACCCCCCACAGGAGCCTTTTCCCCTCAAGAGTGCCAACATGATCTTCTTTCCAGTGTTTTCCACTCTTGATCCGTTGGTGTAACCAAATCTTCCCTGGCTGTGACATACTTATTTTTGATTGGTAAATTATTGCTAGCTCATGAATATTTCAATCTCACCAAAAGTTTCTTTCCCAAAGGCCAGTGCAGATCATTCATAAAAACAAGCCCAGAATTGATGCTCTTCTGAAGTAAGCCTAGAGAAAGCACCCCCAAAGAAAACATAAATTGTTCCATAACTATCAGTGGGCAGAGTTCTTCACCAGAGGAGAACCTAAGGCTATCTCCCACTGTGATTTATGAACCAGTTTCCCTGGTAGCCATTGAAAATTAGTTTGAATTAAAAATGTAATATATTGTGGGGTTGTTTTCAACCAATCAAATGATGCCACAGATTTGTGTATGTAGATATAACATGAGGGGCTCAGTTAGCCTTCACCTGATTATAATTTTGGGGGAGTGGGAGTGAGGGGGGAATATCTAGCATTTTAGTTTCTCTGAGACCAGCAACTAGAAACACCTAACTTTTTATAACTTATTTAAAGGATACAAATTGAGTTAAAAGGGGAGGAATAAATTCCAATAAAAGCATTATGATTTTCGCTAGACAGCATCTTCACCATGCCTATTGTAAGTAGGTGATAGAAAATTCCAGCAAAATGGTTCGGGCCCTTTTCATTCTTAGGATCACAGAAAAGGTACTGCTTTTGTCCATCTTAAAACTCTCCCTCCTTCTACTGCATTTGATTTGAACATGCATAAATTCTATATCCTTTGACACTACCATTTTCAGCTTTCTTGCATTTAGTGAATCCAGGTAGGGTAGGGGTGGAGGACTCATTTATTCAAATAATACATTTGAATTGTCAGTAAGTATTTGATGTTGAATACTTCAAAAATGAGAATGAATAAAACCTTTCTCAACATAGAGGAGATGTTCAGTGAAATGTTAATATTAGTTACAATGGCCACTACTGCTATTTGCAGGACACTGTGACAAATAATCCAGAGGACATAAGAATTTATAACTCCATTTGTTGATGAGGAAAATCATACAAAGAGAGATTAAGCATTACATACAGAGCCTGCCCACCTCATGACCCAATCTGTTTTGTCTTCTTTCTGAAAACACACTCAGATTTCCCAGCTTTCCCGTTCAGTTCGTTGTGGCCATGTTGCTAGTTCTAGCCAGTGCCTTTTAAGAGCAGTGAGGAGCGCCACTTCCAAGCTTGACTCATAATAATGTCCCATACCCAACCCTCCATACTTCTTTCTCCTTCTACCATAAGCTTTCAGAGCCATCTTAGAGAACAGAAAAATTACAGGAAGACTGAACCCGGAACCTTGAATCCCTACTTGGAGGATGGCCACTAACCAATCAGGAGTACTTCTTTTAGTCTTTTCATGAAAGAACAGTAGACATCTATTGTATTAAATTACTGAGATTTAGGAATTAATATTTTACAGCAGCTAATGTTATCCTAATCAATACATGCAGCTAGTAACTGGAGGAAATAGGATTTGAATTAAGGCAGGCCTTGCTCCAAAGCATATGCTCTTAACTACTTCTCAACTGTCAGACAATATAATGCCTCCAATATGTTGCCCCCGGGACTGTTATAATGGGGACACTATATTAGAAGCTAATTACCTGAAACATTTGCAGAATAGTTCCCAAACCTCAAGCTCAGTGCTATTCCATCCAGAAGGTGCATTTTTTTTCTCTAAAAACTCAGAATCATAGAAAATATAATACGCCTGATAGATTACAAAATGGGGCTGCTCACTTGTTTATGACAACGTATTTACTGATTTAGTGGTTTTATTGATTAAGGTCCTTTTAACAGCAGTACCCAAGAAACACAAATTATTTGGGCTTCACTGACTAAACACAAGCAATTATTTGTCATCTAGTGCTACGGAACCTAAGGACTTACATGTGCATCAAATCTGGCAAAATAAAAGGGAAACCAATTCCTTCTTCTGGGTGCATTCGTGATAATTAGGGGTGATAAAAGTCATCAAGATGTGATGACACAACTATTTAGTTTATCCAGAATCTTGGTCTATGTGTTTTTTTTTTGGAAATCCATCTCACCTGTTCGAGAAAACGAGTGTGGTTGGACTCATTGATGCATTCTGATGTCACAGATAGTCAGTCCCCTTGAGCCCTCAATCCCCCTGAACTCTGAAGAAAATAATGTGTCACAGGGATTTAAGAGTAAATGCTATATTTGCAAGGTCTTTGAAAAGTCTGTTCTGTTAGGGTTTGATCTACTTATTATTTCTTTTTTTTTTAATTCCTTTATTGATTAAGGTATCACATATTTGTCCTCATCCCCCCATTCCCATCCCACACCCCTCCCCCACATGCCCCCACCCCCCTGTTGTCCTTAACCACAGGTTAGGCTCCCCATACTAGCAGTTAGCAGCTGTGCATCACTGCAAGTTGCCCAGGACCAAACCAGAGAGAGTCGGACCTGCATTACCACCATTTGTCCACCATCCAGAACTGTAATGTCAGTGCTGACATGTACACATAAGGAACTGTTGGACATTGAAATTGGGTCTCAAAAGAACTATTGGCCCAGAAAGAAACTCACTACAGACTCATTCATTTGCCTGTCACCATAACCATTATTGCTTGTCTCATTTTCGGTTCTAATAAGTGTATTTCTAATAGCACATGATCTCACTCATCTAGGGGAAATAATGAACAACATAGACTGATGAACAAGAACAGACCCAGAAAAAAGGAGGCATGGATCAGACTGTCGGGCCTCAGAGGGAGGGTAGGGAAGGGTGGGGGTAAAGGGGAGAGATCAACCAAAGGACTCGTGTGCAAGCATATGAGCCTAACCAGTGGTTAAGTACTTATTATTTCTTAAAGATGGATATAAAATAGGAAGATAATATCACTCTGAGTGTTGTTTGAGTGGCAATATGAAACTCTTTGGTTATACCAATACTTAAAACTAGGTGAAGTTAAGAGCCCCTTACTTTAACTATCTTGGGTAGTAGGAATATCCTTTTATCTAAGAAAATCTCTTCCATCTGTTTGTTGTTTTGTTGTTGTTGTTGGGTTGTTGTTGTTTTGTGTGTGTGTGTGTATGTGTGTGCTTGAAGCTATTAATACGCCACAAAGTCAAAATCTCAAAAAGACATAAAAATCCCCCTTGAGCATGAAGTATATGAACCAAAATTTAAACTACCTGAAAATGACTCACTTCAGAGCTTTTCCCAAAAGTAGATTGTGATCAGCAAGAAGAAAGGTGATAGTTCAGTGCTGAAAAGAGAGCACAAAGTTAAAAGGAAAAGAGACTCACAGCTCCCCAAACTTACTTTCTTCCACTTCTCTGCCCTGCCCTGGCCAGTTTGGTAATGAAACTTTATCCTTACGTTGTACACATAAAGTAGACATGAAATGCAATAGTATCTTTTAGTCATGGCTGTGTTGTATGAACATCCCTACGTTTTCATCCCTAATATACCTTTGAAAGCCAAGGAAATTAACGATAAAAGTTTTTGAAATGTTTCCAATTGATGATAATAATTCATTTACAAACTTAGTTGGTGCTGTCTCATTTAAAACTCATTTCCGTGGTATATGTGTAGTCCTCACTGTAATAGTCAAAGCACTTTGTTTGAATTGAATTTCTCGTGCTTATTAATCACATGCAATATTGGGAATGGAACCTCAGAATAACATTGCCTCTAGAGAGGAGCTTTCTCACAGTTTGCCAGAGTACATTAAGTATTAAAATATAGAGTGAGAAATTATTCCTCCGTGTTTACCTGTTATGTAAGATATTTCAAAAATTGATATCCCACTGCCTGTGATATTTTGTGATAGCTGTGTTTTTATCAACCTCCTTCCTTTTCAATCCTAGGAGAAGCGACTTAAAAACAAGATGATAAATTAATATGCATTTATCTTAGCTCGCCCATATGTTTCATAGTCCTTATTTGTGATGGATTATAGCTGGGCAACACCCTTGCTTTATAAACCAAGAAAGGAAGATAATTTGGTCAGATTCTGGAACATTTGCTGGGCATCATTCCCAACAAGGAGTGGTGTCACCTTGGGCCTAGGTAGAAGCCAGGTGCTATAGGTAAGCTTCCCAGAAATCTCCACTTTTAGAGTTGTACAATCTCAAAGGGATATTTGGATTTCATTTTTGCCATTTATCCTTCTATTGGAAACCTCATAGAAAGGAAGCCAGGCTATATAATTTGGGTCAGAATTATGGTATTCCAGGATCCCTTTGGTCAAAATACCATCTAATACAGTCTCCCCCTGTCTCCAATCCCCTGTAACAACTGACAATGCCACATTTATCTCTTGCCATTTAAATAATAAATCAAAATAATATTTATTGCACTGGTAAGATCCAGATTTGACGAAGCAGCAGATTAAGGGGCTCTCATATCTTCAGTAGGTTAGAAAGATGAAGAATTAAATAATAAATTCTACAGATAGGCATGTGCCCTTGACCAGAATCAAACCCGGGACCCTTTGGTCTGCAGGCTGACACTCTATCCACTGAGCCAAACCAGGTAGGCCTAACTGTAAGATATTTTAATGTGCATATCAAAAAATTATATTGTCTTACCTACCACATTGTCATTATCAACATAAAATCAACTCCAATTCCTTTGGTCTAATACCAAATCTGCACTTACATTTCTCTAATAAAATGTGTTTATACCTGGTTTATTCAAATTCAAGCAAGGTTCACTAATGGTATTAAGTTGTTAATGCTTAAGTATTAAGTGTCAATGCTGAAGTTATTAATAATAACATTATTGTTTAAGTCTCTTTTACGATAGAACACTGTCCCTCTCCACTCCCATTTTTATGCTACTGATTTGCTAAAAATCCAGAGAAGGCTTGCTGCTTCACATTCTGAATTTGGCAGATGGTTTGCTCATGGAGTAGTTGAACTTATTTATCATGACTGTATTTTTTGTACACTAGAATGTAGAGCTAAAACTGATCAAATTCAGGAAGAATTTGAGTTTTCACATCTATTGTGGTGTCATATTTTATGAGGACACATGTCTAAATCCTTCATTGAATTTCACTTAATGACTTACCATAATTTTATGACCATGTACTTAAATCAGCTATTTTATTGGACATGGCGAAATGGTGGTTTTTCTAATTCTGTCATCTCTTTTGCATTTATGAAATGGAATTTTCTCATTTCCCAGGGCCATTTAATTCCCCTGAGGCAGGATTCATAAGGCAAAAGCAAGACAAATACTCCTTTATTTCATTTTAAGTTATCAGTGTTCAGAGTAAGAGTTAATATACTAGCAAATTTTAGTGGTGCCCAATGACTTGTATTTTGTTTCTATATATCCTTATTGGGGGTGGGGGGCAGAGGCATGTTTTCTTATGAACTCATGGTAAATCCTGTTCTAGCTTCTTAGGCTGTCAAAAGCATTCTTTCATATTCTCAGTGGCACCTCTGGAATCAGAAAAACAAACCAACCAAATCAAACTTTAAAATGGCAGAGGAAGGATGGCCCAAACATCAGGCTGATTAATAAAGGAAACATGTTGGTAGCAACAAAGGTAAAATAACACTTTTCAAATTATGTTAATCACTGTAACCATATATATTCCGGGTGCACAAAGTTTGTTTGTTTTTAGAATATGTTTTTGGCAGGTTGTGGTGTGGGTCTGCTTTTCTCTTTGCAGACAAGAAAGGTATTTGTAGAATATCGGGAATTGTTCACTGGGTAACATGCTTCTGTTGGTGCTCACTCACTCAGAAACTAAGAGGTCTCCATGGCCACTTCTGAACGGTAATGATGAGCTTCCCACTGTGTATTGCTCTTGTAGGAGTTGGAAATTGAAGGCTAGGGACACGGTAGGCGGCCCCAAGAGGAGTGTTTATGTGTTAGGATCCAGAGGAGAATTTTGTGGGAAATGTAATAATTTACCAAACATTTAAAATATTTTTACTATAGATTATGCTAACGCAGTATGCATAACAATGTTCTTTTAACTTTTTATGTGACTGATTTAAGACTGTTTCCCACCGATATTAGCCATGAAACAGAGGCAAGCTGCTTGGTTTGCTGCTCCCGAATTCTGTCCAATGATAATACTCTTCATAAACTGTGATCTATGTTCAGAAGCCCTTTCATGCCACCCTAGCACAAAAGCTAGTTTCAGAATTCGAGGACTTTTCATCCCCATGCTGTACTGTTTCTATTCTCACACAAAAAAGGCACAGGCTCACAGAGAATCCAAAAGGCTGTCTGCTGAGTATTTGCAGCGTGGTCCAGGGGGAAGCAGGGAGCGAGGAGCACCAGCCAGTCAGTGACACAAACAGTAGCTTATAGGTGCAAACAAATGGTTCCTCCTGCCGCCAGTCAGGGCCATCTCTAAATGTCATGGGTATGTGTTGTCCTCACTATTTCTGATCCTCAGCATTTTCGTGGACATTTTCTCTCTTTTTTGGGCTTTTCATAATTGGAAGCTGCTGTGTTGCAGGAAATGGTCCATCTTTTGAGCGTTTGTGGGAGAAACAAATCCAGGTGAGAGCTTTCCCGGGTCCCTTGCAGCCAAGACACAAACATGTGGCTCAAGCTTTGCTTGGCGAAAGCAATAGCCTGAGGCAGAAACGAGTGACTCAGAGAGAGAGGGACAAGGGAAGAGTTGCACTAAGAGGTTTCCAATGGCACTGGTGGCAAAATCCACATGATCTCTGCTGTGTGGCTACAGTGTGAGGCGTGACATTCTGTGCTCACTGCTGTCCCCGCCTGGTTCTGAGTGTGACTTCACCTATGATGTTGGTGATCTGAATTCCAGTTGTTCTTGCCTCGTGTCAGAACCTGACTTTCCAGGCCTTCACCCTGTGCCTTTGTGAGCTGCCAATATCATTTTAATAAATTCCCTTTTAGCTGAAATCAACCAGACGTGGCTTCTGTTGTTTCTGATTATGGCTCATGAGCAGTGTAATCATCATCATCATTATCATCTTCATCATCCTTAATGTTACTGTTCATTTAAGACGCCAGGAATTCTGCTAAGCACTCAGTCCATGGGCATTATTTCAAATAACTCTTTCAGCAAATAATGGTCTATCAGCAATTCTAAGAGACGGGTACCATAAATATCCTCATTTCACATTTGACAAAACTGAAGCTTGAAGAAGTTAAGAAATTTGGCCGAAGTTAATAAGCACAAAAGCTAGGATCTGGATTCAAGCACTTTGAATCCCCATACTGTATGTACTGTTTCTATTCATAATACTAGTATCATTGGTGTTATTATTCTACTTTCTCACTCCTTAACAAACTTTATTATTTCTCATCATTTTATCTTTAATGTCTTACTGCTATAACAACATTTTTAGTCCTTGAAATGATTGTGGAAGGTATCGTTAGCCTCATTTTATAGATCAGGAAACACCCAAGATACTTGAGTTATTCAAGGTCACATGTAGTTGGTAGGTGATGGAACCTGGGGTTGAGCCCCGATCTTGAACTCTGTGGGATTCAAATTTTGCTACACTAGTAAAATTCGAAAGGAGGATTTACAGGGACCACTTCAATAATGGCAACTACAATGCAAAACAATGAGAAAGCAGGGACCATCATTTTTTCAATTAGGTTTGTATTCCCAAAGAATCTGGGATCCTAATCCTTTTTCATTAAATACTTGGGGTGATAAATTGAACCAAGGGATATTATATCCCTTAACCTTAATGAGGGAATACTGCTGATATTGGTAAATTATTTTTTCTTTTCAATATACAGAAGCCTGGCTTCCCTGAAGAAAAATAAAGAAAAAAATAGCCTCCTTTGTCTTGTCCACATGATAAAATAATACTTAAGGCTAAAATGCAAATTCCCACAAAAGAAAAAAATGGAATGTATATTAAGTAGTTAACAGGGAAAAAAAATGTATCCACAGTACTAGGTTCATGGAAGCATTAATTTATACCAGTGAAAAACTGAAAATAACTTAAAATTTATCAGGATAGCTTTAACTTTAATTCGTTTTTTAATAGTCCACATTTGCTGTTGTTCATTAAAAGCATGATGTTGGTTAAATAGCATTTGGAAATCCATGTAATAAGAGCTCAGACCCTCTGCCCACCACTTCGGCCTTATTGCCTACAGCCCTTTACCTCCTTCACTCCATTCCAGCCACACTGACCTTCTCAGTGTTCCTCAATTGTCATCAAGGCTACTCCCTCAGGAGAGTTACATTTCCCCTTCCTCTGCCTTTAACAGTATTCCCCCCGATAGCCATGTGGCTGGTTCCCTCACTTTCTCATGCTTCCATTCAAATGTCAGAGCTGTATCAGGTGTATCAGAGAACCACGTAAATGGTGCTGAGTATGTAAATTAGCATCATTTTATGCTTCCTCCTTACCCTCGCCCTACTTGATTCTTCTTCATTTCACTTCTGTTTGACATAGTGTGTGTGTATTTAGTTTTTGTTTTTGTTTTTAATTTCCCACTAAATACAAGCTTCACAAACAAACTTCCTGTTCTATTTTGGTCACCAGTGCTAGACACATAGTTATAGGTCAAAAAGTGTTTGGTGGGCGAAAGAAGTTTGTTTGGTCTCGTGAGCACACTGCTAGACTTCGGGTTGAGTGTTTACTCGTTTGTCTTTTTGAAAAATCACCTTCTTTTCTCTGCATAGGCGAGCTGCACCCTGCTGGTCACTTTTTGTCTGTTTGCCATTCTGTATTGGGCATTCATTCTGTTCCTTATCACAGTGTGTTTGAAATTAGTGCTTCCTTCTTATGCTCCCTGACACTAGTCTGGGATGTTTGGTCTTCCCCATAAATCACCTTGAATGTTAGCAAGTAGAATGCTGTGTATTGTGTATTTTAAAACTGGATCTTATGAATTGTAAATGAAAATGTGTAGAAAGCCATTCATAAAAAGAAGGAATGATGGAGGGAGGGAAGGAGGGAGGGAGGGAGGGAGGGAGGGAGGGAGGGAGGGAGGGAGGGAGGGAGGGAGGGAGGGAGGGGGAAAGGGAGGGAGGGAGGGAGGGGGGGAGGAGAGAGAAAAGGAAGGAAGGAAAGAAGGAAGGAAGGAAGGAAGGAAGGAAGGAAGGAAGGAAGGAAGGAAGGAAGGAAGGAAGGAAGGAAGGAAAGAAGGGGAAAATCTGTATTACTATGCAGTCATTGGCATGAAAATGAGAGAAAAAAACACTTCAGTTTGTGTATTTGTTGTTCTCATTCCTATACTAGCTGAAAAGAACTGGACTAGGATTAGTGCCCTCCCAGTGTCCTCCCTAGAGATGACCCTCTTTGGTGCCTTATCTAAGAACTGAAAAAAAAATCTGAAAGCGGAACCAGAACTGGCATAAAATTAGTCTTGAATAGGACTCATATGTAAGCCTATCTATTGATTGAAAATGTGAAACGCAAAGCAAAATAACAAAACACAAAGTAATTTCACAAACTCAAATTAATTTTGTTCAATTCCCTAATCTAAAACCAACCAAAGGACCCCAACTGTATATTAATAGGGTGAGTGGATTTAAGCAACAGCAAAAACAAACAAAAAAGAATGTTAATTTTATAAACAAACAAACCTATTTGAGATACTGCCCCCACCATACGTTAGTAGTGTAGCCTTGGGCAAGATCCCTGTCCTCTCTGAGGCTTAGTTCTTATAAACATTGAATTGCAACAAGAAACACAAAATAGCTTCAGAAGATTCAGAGGATGTTATTGTGGCTTATAATGAGTATATATTTGGTCTCGGTCTACTGATCCTGGCACACAGATTCTAAAACCCTTGGAATTTCCTATGTGAGGACAGCTATCAAGCAGTCTCTTGTGTTAATGAGATGAGTTTTGGCCCTCACCTAAGGATGGGAGCTGGTTGCCAGAACAAAAAGCTGTGTGACCAGAGGACTTGGACTGTCAATCCCACCCTTCTGACTTCCAGGGAGGGAGAGGGGCTGGAGGTTGAGTCATTTGCCAGGGGCTCCTGTGTTAATCAATCACGCCTATGTAATGACGCCTCCATGAAAACCAATAGGACAGGGCTTAAAGAAATGACACAGGTTGGTGAGCACGTGGAGATGAGGAGAGAGTGCTGGGTTCAGAGAGGGCATGGAAGTTCCACATACCTCTGCCCCATGCATCTCTTCCATCTGGCGGTTCCTGAGTTATATCCTTTTATAATAAACTGGTAGTCTAGAAAGTAAAACACTTCTCTGAGTTCTATGATCTGCTGTAGCAAATGGATTAAACCCAAAAAAGAGGTCATGGGAACCTCTGATCTATAGCCAGTGAGACAAGGACAGGTAACTGTTGGCATCCTGAGTTGGAGGGGGTCTTTGGGACCTCCAGTCTATAGCCAGTGGGTCAGAACAATCTGGTCTTGCAACTGGCCCCAAACAGGAGGCTGTGGGACATGATTCTTCCTTCAGGCTGTTAGTGCCTGAATTGAATTAAATTGAAGGGCATCTGCTTGGCTGGCATGGCTCAGTGGTTGAGCATCGACCTATGAACCAGGAGGTCATGATTTGATTTCTTGTTAGGGTACATGCCTGGGTTGCAGGCTCCATCCCCAGGAGGCAGCCAATCAATGATTCTCTCGCATCATTGATGTTTCTATCTCTCCCTCCATTACCTTCCTCTCTGAAATCAATAGAAATATATATTTTTAAAAAATAAGTAAATAAATAAAGTATAGGACATCCAACCAGTATCCGAAGAATTGCTTGGTGCTGTGGCGTGAGGGGGTGGGGGATGGGCAGAGGGAAGTAGTCTCCCCATATAGTGAAATTGGGTCCCAGATAAAACCTTGAACTATAAGCCTGGCGCAGCTACAAAATGGCCTTCTCCTGCTCTGCTTCAAACTCATGTTCAGTCCCTGTTTCAAAGCCCCAGTGAATTACCTGATGTTATGGTGTGATAACAAGGCAACCTCGCCGGCATCAGAGATTTCCGATTGGAAGCTTGCCTGCAGGGTTTGCTCCATAGCTTGCAATCCACAAATTACTTAAGCTATCCAGGTCCTATGAACTTTAAATGGTCTCCAGAGGAAACTATTCTAATAGCCTTATTTTATTGTTAGTATAACTGTAACGAATGATTGTCAGTGCCTTACTGAAAAATATATGAGACAAGATAATAAAAAAAAAGAGGGGATTGTACCATAAATCATTTTGACCAGGTATGGAAGTAATAAACATAGATCAACGGAAAGGCTAGCACCTTGACTAATGGCACCATCACATTTGTTTCTAGGGGAACAACCAGTGCATCCTTTTGCTGAATAAATGCCATTGCAGAAAACAAAACTATTCCGCCTTATTTTACTGTTTTTGCCTTATTGTTTTTTTCAAAAATCACACAAGTTTGAGACTGGTTGGTAATAGAAAGAGCCCAAGTTTGGATTATATATAAATATACATCTTGTGCAGTGATGCTACAATAACTTTTCCCATTATTTTAATGATATTTGCAATGCTCCAATCACTCAAATAATAGCATAGGAAAAATTAATAGCTATTGTGCAAAACTTAATATCAAAAGCTTTGGATGTAAATTAAAACTGGGAAACAACTTCATACAGGCATGGAGACTGAAAATGGAGTTGCAGAAATTCGTGGAACAACTTTTCAAATCCTCACCAGTTTTCACTCCTCATTTCAGTGGGGAGGAAAAAAGGAAAGTAATTTAACTGAATAGAAAACTTCTAAGAGGAGCTGATTGTACTGATGGGAGCTGCCTTATTGGATTCTGTAGGCTCTTTTGTTCCCTTTAATGTCAGTCCTAATACTGATTTAGAAGTTTTATGACTGAATCAAATGACAGACTTAGAATTATTCATAATTTGTGGTACCTGGAAGGGTGAAATGGATCCTTAAAAGCAGCTTTATTGAAGTATAATTGTTATATAATATACTACACATATTTAAAGTGTACAGTTTTATAAGTTCTGACATTTTTATATACTCATGAACCTTCACCACAATCAGACAATGAACTTTTTTTTTTATCACCCACGAAGGTTACCTCATGCTCCCTTGCAATCCCTTATTCCCACGCCTCCCTGAACTTACCCCCTGAGCAACAACTAATCTGTTTCCTTTCACTATACATTTGTCTGCATTCCCAAAAGCAATCATAGAATCATGTGGTATATATGCTTTGATGCCTGCCTTCTGTCATTCAGCATAATTTAGATTTTTTTCAGGTTACATATACTGCCAGTTTATTCCCTTTTATTGCTGAGTAGAAGTCATTATATGGATAGTCCACACTTTGGCAGTTATTAATGGCCATTTCTGTATTTCCATTTGGGGGCCATTACAAATAAAGCTGCTATAAACATTGTACTGGAACCAGAACCAAGTCTGGCTGCCCGTCGCTACCAGAATCAATAAGTAGAGACAAGGTTGAAAATTTGAGGTGCTTTTATTAAGATGCTGGTGATCCGAGAGAGTGACAGATATGATACCCAAAAAATGGTCTAACATCTCTTCTCAAGCCAGCCATTATATAGGGTTGGAGAATGGTGGGGGGCGGGGGGGGGCGGGGGAGAGAATCTAAAAACTATGTGAGTTCTGAGGGTCTGATTTCTATCATTGTCCTGGTAAAGACTAGCCCAAGACACTGTCTTCCTTCGGAAGACCTGCCCTTGATCTGCTCTTAAAATGTATCTTCTTTGGAGTGATGGGCTCATCTGGTCCTCAAGGCTGCTTATCTTTATCTTCTTTTCTGAGTAATGGATCCATCTGGGCTTCCAGCTTGCTTTATCTTTAGGACTGTTGTTCTTCTTACAACACGTCCTCCACAGTTTCCCAGGGTCTGAAAGAAAAATCTCTTATCTATAGTTAGCACAGTGAATAGCTATCAATCAGCTGTGATTCTATTCTTATGGCATACCCTTCCCCTATCATTTCCCCACTCTTAGTATTAAATCTCATATCTATGAGATTAGTTTCATATGGAAAGTGCCTTGCTGCTGAAGGGCTTTATTCCTGGCCTGTCTCAATACAAGTATCTATAGCAGTGATGGCGAACCTATGACACGCGTGTCAGCACTGACACGCGTAGCCATTTCTGATGACACGCGGCCGCTGAGGCGGCCGCATGCCGAGGATGAAACATTTGCTGCTCCTGAGGATGAAACATTTGCAAAATAATGTTTTATCCTCAAAGTGACACACTACCCGAGTTATGCTCAGTTTTTTGGCGAAGTTTGACACACCAAGCTCAAAAGGTTGCCCATCACTGATCTATAGACACACAAGCTTTCATTTCTGTTGGGAAAATACCTGGGAGTGAAATGACTAGATCATAAGTTAGTAGTATACTTTAACTTTTGAAGAACCATAAGCTGTTTTCCAAAGTGATTGTACCATTTTACAATCCCAGGAGCAGAGTGTAATTCCAGGTCGTCCATGTCCTTACTGACACTTGATATGCTCAGTCTTTTAAATCTTAGCCTTCCTAAAAAGTGTGTAGTGGTTTCCCATTGTGCTTTTAATTTGCATTCCCTTAATAACTACTGAAATTGAGCATCTTTCTATATATTTGTTGATTCAAATTTTCTTCCCTGTTTTAAAAATTGAGTTATTTCTGACTGAGTTTTTAGAGTTCTTCATATATATCCTTTATTAGATATACTAGAGGCCCGGTGCACAAAATTCGTGCATGGAGGGAGGTGTCCCTCAGCCCGGCATGTACCCTCTCACAATCTGGGACCCCTTGGGTAGGGTCCCTAGGCCTGGCCAGCGATCAGGGCCTTATCAGGGCTTTCCTTCCCCCAGCTTCCAGCAACTGGCCCCAACCCCGCCGCTGCCACTGCTTGCCATATGTGCAATGCTGCCCCACCCTCTCTAGCCACCGGTTGCCTCCCTCTGTGGGCAACAGGCATAGGGTACAATTGCTTGGCTGGCCTGGGCCTCCTTCTGTGGGTTGATTGATCGCAGGGCCACCAGATCGACAGCCCTACAGAGGGAGTCCGCGCCCACTCACTGCAGTGCCTCTGGCCGAGTAGCCTGGGCCTCCCTCTCTGGGGCAATCAATCATGGGGCTCCATGATAGAGCACCATGCAGAGGGTGGCCTGCGCATCTCTCTTTGGAGTGATCAATCATGGAGACCCTCATTGATCACCCTGCAGAGGGTGGTCTGGGCCTCCCTCTGTGGGGTGATCGTGGGGCGATGGCAGGACCCCCCAACTAATTGCATCGCATCTACCTTGGCTAGACTGGCGCCAGTGCATGCCATAGTGTGGTCGTCCAGAAGGTCATCCGGATGGTCATTCTGCTGTTTGGTCAATTTGTACATTATTTGCAATTTGCTTTTATTATTATAGATACTTTACATTTTCTCCCAGTGGATTCTCTTAACAGAGACTTTTGAAAAGCAAACTTTTTTTTTTTTTTGGTTTTGGTTTTTAATTTTGATAAAGTCTAACTTAGAAATTTAGTTTTCTATGAACTGAGCTTTTTATGTTGTATCTAACAAATCTTTGCCTAACTCAAGATTATAAAAATTCTCTCCCATGATTTCTTCCAAATTTTTCTAGTTTTAGGTTTTTATGCTTAGTT
Organism: Cnephaeus nilssonii; assembly: GCF_951640355.1. NCBI lineage: Eukaryota > Metazoa > Chordata > Mammalia > Chiroptera > Vespertilionidae > Cnephaeus > Cnephaeus nilssonii. The sequence continues at coordinate 96,039,733 of NC_137076.1, read as the reverse complement.
TTATGGTCCATTTTGAGACAAATTTCTGTGTATGGTATGAGGTATGGAAACAAAGGTGACTTTTGTACATATGAATATTTTTTTCAAGCACAATTTAGTTTTCAAAATAACTACTCTTTTCCCACTGAATTGTCTTTGTATCGTTGCCAAAAATTTGTTTTTTTGTTTTTGTTTTTTTGTATGGGATTTATGTTTATCATTAGTTTGTCCCATTGATCTATTTATCTTTGTTCCACAACCACATTATCTAGGTTACTGTGGCTTTCAAAAAGCATTCGACACTAAAAATCTTCATTACTGTGGCTTTGTAGTAAGTTTTGAAATTGTGAAATGTGAGTCTTCCAACTGTTTTCTTATTTTTCAAGATTATTTGGCTATTTTGGGTCTCTTGAATTCCCATACACAAAATTTCAGAATCAGTTTGTCAATTTGTTGATAATAATTTTTAGTATTCCCTTATAATCCTTTTTATTTCCTCTTCATTGTTGAAGAATGATTTCATTGTGTATTCATTTCTCAGCTGATACTTTTTACTTCTGGACTCTAAAGATGTCTTTTCAGTTGCATGATTGCATTATTTCTGGTGAGAAGTCTGCTGTTATCTTTAACTTTGCTCCCCTTCACATAAGATTTATCCCTAGGTGAGTGGTTTGATTATGATGTGCCATGATAGTTTTCTTCATGTTTCTTGTAACTGAGATATTTTTTAGTTGCTTGGACCTATAGTGTATAGTTTCCATCAAATTTGAAAAGTTCTCAGTCAATATATCTTGATATAATTTTTCTGTGCCTGCCCACTCCTATCCTCTAGCTACTCTAATTGCATTTACATGAAGCCACTGATACTCTTTGTTGATCTTCTAGTCTTTAGTCTTACTGTGTTGCACTGTGGAAAGAGTAATACATCCTCAAGTTTCCTAACCTGTACTGAAATATTTAATCTGCCGTTAAATCAGCTTCATGCATTCTTCATCTGAGTCATTATTGTTTTAATTTCTGAAAGTTTAACTTAACTGGTTTTTATATGTTCCATGTTTCTACGTAACTTTTTGGAAGTGTACATTATAACTGCTATTTTAATGTCCTCGTCGGCTAATTCTAAATTCTGTATCAGTTCTATGTCACTATTTCCAGCCCTGGGTGAGTGCCAGGCACCTTAACCTTTAATGCTTTGGGAATGTTCCTTCGCTCATTTTGGGTCACGTTAAGAAAATGACACTCGTGCTCTCTCAGTGTTCTGCTGTACACTTGATGAAGACCCTTTGCAGATCTCTGTGGTTCTCTTTGTATAGTTTTCTCCTCTCCAGTGCTCTGTCACGTGAACTTTTAGTTGTCTTGGTTTCCTTGTACTCTCAGCTATAATTCCTCAACTCAGGGAGTCTGGTGGGTCCTGCCTGCACCATGACTTAGAAACTCTCTCAAGGCAGTAAGCTGAGGCAATCCTAGGGTTCACCTCATGTATTTCTTGTTGCTCAAGGATCTGTTTCTCACTAGTTGATATTCATTGTCTTGAAAACTGTTATGTCATGTATTTTTGTGGTTATTATAAAATGATTCAGGTGGTAGGGTAAATATGACCCCTACTGTAACATATTGGCTGGAATCAGAAATTTACATCTGGAAAGGGCTTTTTAAAAATATCATTTCAAATATTCTGTGTGACCAATGCCTCCACATTTCAGAAACCTGACATATCCCAATATATTTTTATTCCTAAAGTTTTATTGCCTTTTATTCATCCATGCATTCATCCAGTCATTAGTCAATAAATATCTGAATGTCTACTAATGTAATGCCTTCTGCTGGTCACAATGAATATAGTAGGGACAAAGCCACATACATCTTGCCTTAATGAGGCTCATTGCCTAGTGAAGGAGAAATACAGAATTGGGCAAAAGTAGGTTTACAACTGTGAGTACATGGAACACAGAGTTTATCCTTGTATTATTAATTATTGTATTACTTTTCATATGAACAACTATAAACCTACTTTTGCCCCACTGTGTATGTTTCTAATTTCTCAGATAAGTAATCTGAAAGAAAAGGTATATGTTCCTATGTGCCTATTTTTAAAAATGAACCCAATAGTGATGATTTTGTAATATGTCAGCCTTTGTAATATGACTCCTATATAATAAAAGGCTAATATGCAAATCGGCTGAACGGTGCACTGACCACCAGGGGGCAGATGCTCAATGCAGGAGCTGCCCCCTGATGGTCAGTGCCTCCCACAGGGGGAGCGCTGCTCAGCCAGAAGCCAGGCTCACAGCTGGCGAGTGCAGCAGCACTAAGGATGTCTGGCTGACGACCTAAGCCATCAGTTGAACATCCCCCAAGGGCTCCCAGACTGCAAGAGGGCACAGGCCAGGCTGAGGGAACAACCCCCCCCCCCCCCCCGCCCAACACCGAGTGCACGAATTTTGTGCACCAGGCCTCTAGTAATATACAATAGGTCAACATGGAGCTACATTTCTCAGTGTTCACTCTCTTGACTGTCTCCAGTGAGGGTGTGCTCCTGGGAAGATTCCTGGGAGATTTGGAGGGTGGAAGGGAAGCAGCACTCATTATTTAGCTCAGGCACGTATTTTCTGATCTGCCAACTCACTTTGTTTTCAGGAAGCAGGACCTGAGACTGTTCTACCTTTCCCTGGATCCTCTTCAGCTTCTCTGACTTCTGAGCAAGGTATGTGTTTAGTTTTGTGATAGCAGACCCTGGACTTCTACAGGGTATGATTGTCACTAAGATCAGAGACAAAAATGGAAGGGTGTCAGTCCATCTTGTGGGGACCCTGCTGGAGCGCGTGGTTGTCAGCTTGCTCTTCTTCTCCCCCACACTTCACATGTTATCTTCTTTCCAACACAGAGGCAACAGCCTGGCTGCTTAACTGGTCTCTACAATTGCTTAGGGCCCATTCCCTGTTTGAAATCCCTTTATCTATTTATATCTATATTCTGTTAAGCTCTTCTAGCAGCCGTGTGAATTGAGGATGCAAGAAACGGGGTGCCTTTTATCCTCAACGTTGGGCCTTCCTATAATTTCAGAATAACAGGGGAAATGCCCCTTGGGATCTTGTTAAATTTTATCCTGAAGACAATGTGGAGCCATGGAAGGGTTTTAGGATGGGTCATAACACAGGCTTTGCACTTTAGAAAAATAACTCTGGCTCCTCCATTAAAAGCCATAATCAAGATTAGAGGCAGGATGTCAAGTTAAGATGCTCTCGGAGCAATCCAGGGGGGCAATAATGATAAGGCCATGAAAAGGGGCAAAGAAAATTAACAGGCTGTGATAGAGATTTTAGGAAGTGGAGACACTTTGATGTATTTTAGTTCATAAAGTATTTGTATTTTGACAGAGCAAACAAGTGAAAACACACAGGAGGAAATCTCTCGTCAGGGGCATTCAGGGTTCCAAGACTCCTAAGTAGGAAAATATATTGAGGACAAAAGTATCTTAGCAATATCTCTCAGCACCTGTGCATCACGCTACTTCTAAAATAGATAATAAAGCTTCTAAACATGTTGGCTCATGGACCTCCTGCATCCCTAGGAGCTTGTTAGGAGTGCAGAAGTCAGCCCCACCAGTAACTTCCTGAAGCAAAATCTGCATCTTTATATGATCCCTACATGCACATCAGTAAACGAAAAAATCTGCAAAGATTCTAGCAGGGTGCCGTTTGTGACAACATGGATAGACCTTGAGGGCATTATGTTAAGCGAAATCAGACAGAAAAAGACAATTACCATAGGATCTCACTTATAGGCGGGATCTAAAACAATTAAAAAAAAAAACCCACCAAAACAAAACAAGCAAACAAACAAAAAAACTGAGCTCATAAATACAGACAAAAGATTGGGGGTGAGAGATTACCAGAGACAGGGAGTGAGGGATTGGGGTTGGGGGGTGGGGGTGGCAAAATGGGAAAAGGACATCAAAAGGTACAAATTTCCAGTTATAAAATAAGTAAGACATGGTGATGTCATGTACAGCATGGCAACTATAGGTATTACTGTGTTGCAAATTTGAAAGTTGCTAAGAGTAATTAAAAAATTCTCATCACAAGAAAAAAATGTGTAACTATGTGTGGTGATCGATGTTAACTAGACTTTTTGTGGTGATCATTCTGCAATATATACAAACATTGAATCATTATGTTGTACACCTGAAACTAGTATAATGTTATATCTCAATTAAACCCTGATTAAAAAAATAAAAATAAGTGATTTAAAAAAAAAAAAGATTAAAGATTCCAGCAGCCTGGAAAAATCTACATTGCATTTTACTCTTCCAATCCTTTAAAATAAAACATTCCAGACCAGAGAGGAAATGGCTGGTATATAAATTTTCAGAATTTTCCCTCCTCACCCTCAGGGTATCAAGGAAAAGCCGCATGTTCTTCTTCACACTTCCCACCTCTCAAGTACTAGTTTAGCTTCTTCCAACTCATTGGAGCAGGTGGGACTCCTGACAACTTAACACTGCTTCTGATTTCCAAGCATCACAACAGCCATGGCTGTTGGTGGGGTTTTCCAAAGCATTTGGCATGTGGCAGACTTAGCCCAACCCTGGCAAAGCTAATAATAGAAGGCCTCCAAAGCAGACATAAAGCATTATCTAGTTATAACTAGATTAAAGAAGTTTCTTCTGATGAATGCATTTTTCCCTGTTTTAATTTTCTTCTACCAATAATGAGCAGAGAATAGGTGAGGCTATTCATACCTCTGAATTCTTTTTTAAAATATATTTTTGTTGATTTCAGAGATGAAGGGAAAGGGAGAGAGAGAGGAACATCAATAAGAGAGAATCACTGATAGGATGCCTCCTGCATGCCCCCTACATGGGGATTGAGCCTGCAACCGGGCATGTGCCCTGACTGGGAATCTAACTGTGACCTACTGGTTCATAGGTCAATGCTCAAGCATTGAGTCACACCAGCCGGGCTGAATTCTTTTAATGAGGCAAGGATGAGAACTGGGCTTAGGAGTGAAGGCATTGTGTTCTGGCCCACACCCTGGGTCTTCTTTATCAATAAGGAACAATAGTCCATTACAGAAGCACTCAGATAAGGTCCTAGCATTTGAGCTTGCATGAAGCAGTGCCCAGTACTGTGCTCAACCACTATTAATTGGCTGAGATCTAAATAAAAGAGAAGCTATGATATACTTGTTTGATTTTCAATCTTAGCCAACTAAACAAATTGCCTAGAGTATTCTGCAATGCTTTGCCTGGTCATCCTACATTTCTGAAATCATCTCAGGCTATTCTGCTAGCTTTATTCCAGTCACGTGATTTTCTTCCATTTTCTCTGACAAGCCAAGGTGATTACTTCCCCAGGGAGTTCACACATGTGTTTCCTGTGCCCTCACCCTCTCCATCCCCTTCTTGACTGTGCCATTCTCTTGCTTAAGTTTCATCTCAGACAAGCCTTTCAAGACCCCTTTGTATCTGCCTCCCACTTAAAGTAGGTCCCTTAAGATATTTTGCTCATACCACCCTGTTCTTTTCTATCATAGCATTTATTACATTTGTAACTATCTCTTTACTTCTCAACCCCGCCTCTAAATAATAAGCTCCATGAGACCAATTTTGATTTATTGACCCAGGGCCTTCTACATAGTCATTGTCCAAAGACATGATATTAGTTGTACAAATACATGTATGCTATCCTATCACCAAAAGTGAGCACTGGCAATAACCTCCTTTTATGATCTATACTAGAGGCCTGGTGCACGAATTTGTGCATGGGTGGAGTCTGGCAGGCCTGCCCCAATTGGGGCCAATTGGGCCTGGCCAGCCAGGGGGAGGGGTCGAAGGCCGTTGGCAGGCAGGCCCCACCCCCTGGTTGAACTCCCATTTGAACTTCCGGTTGAGGGGACTATTTCCATATTTGCCATTTATTATATAGGATATTTGTTATATATTTAACCCTGTGTTCTTTTGTAACTGTGCTCATCCACAGTGCATGATGAGAATTATCAGCTCCTGTAAGAAAAACATCTCTTTGTTCTGTTTTGTATATCCTACTTGAAATAGTTCCCCAACTAGGGGATAGTTTGGTAGGTCTCAAAAAATGATAGCTTAAATGATGAGTGCTGAGTCCTCTACAACGTAGATATGGTAGGTCTCAAAAAATGATAGCTTAAATGATGAGTGCTGAGTCCTCTACAACGTAGCTAGTGCATATCCGATAGGGGAGAGTTGAAATATGTTAAAGTTTAATATTACATGGTAAAGGAGGCCAAGGGTTTTCAAAATTAAATGGTGATGGTTTCCTTTTTTTCTCTAGACTCTTTTTTCTTGCCAAGAATTGAACAATTAAGTCATGTTTCTTTTTGTCTGTGAGATTCAGAAAGGAAAGTGGCAGAAAGAGATGCCTGTGCATCATTAGAGACTTGAGTTAAATTATCCTAGAAGGTGTTTCTTATACCCTGAGTTCTGTTTGTCCCTGAGCAAATAAAGAAGGGGGTCATGATTTGGGGAAAGAGAAGGACTTTTGAGGAATTTAACTTTGGATGTTATTAATTGAATTATCTCTGTAACATCAGGTAGGATTATCCCAAATGGACAGAGAGATAGTGGTCTGCAGTTTCTGACTCTGAAAAAACAAAATCATGTCTGGTATCCTTTTCATGAGCTCATTAAACATTTATGTGTCTATTTAAAAAAGTGTCTATGTGTGTCAGGTACTGTTCTAGGCTCCCAAGGCATAGGGACCAAGGAAATCAATGTCCCTGCCTACACAATTATCATCAGAGGGGAGAGATAGGTAATAAAACACATAAACAAGAACAAGTTAACTCCACATATCAAAAAGTGACACAAAGGAGGTCACTCAGGGGACTGTTATATAGAAGGTTCCTGAAGGGTAAAAGTGACTCTAGCTTGGGTGATCAGGAAGGCTTTACAAGCGAGGGACTCATGAGTGGATACCTGATTGCTCAGGAGCCATCAGACTCTTTTTACCTCTTCCCCCACCTTCCTTCTTCTCTTTAGTTTACCTCCTCCAAAATTCTTGTGAAAGAGACCATGGTCCCACTGAATGAAGTATCCACTTTTCACCAAGGAATGATGGGGTCACACCACACAACGTGGCCATCAGGGGAAGCTGCGTAGATGAAGGGGCAGTGGACGGGATTGTTGTGGCTGGGCAGACATTCTCAGTGTTGTCTGAAATTGGAATTTTTTTTAAGTTATTCCTTGCAAATGATCAGATAAGCAGGTGTCTGATCAAGGAAGAAAGGAGAAAAGATGATAAGAAGGTGGATGTGTGAGAGAGAGGTGTTCTGCTTTAAAGTGAGGGAGTAGAATTCAGGCCACCACAGAACTCATACCTCAAGCTCCTGACTTAAAACTCAATGTGATGAATTTAGTGTCCAAATTATACAGAGTTAAAGAGTCCAGTTTCAAGGAAACATTTTCTCCATTGATTCTAACTATATCTTCCTAATAATGAACCACTGTACGGATGAAAAAAATTTCACTGTTGCTCCTTTGTTGATGTATTGGTTTAATATACTTTTTTTTTATTATTTAGACATTTCAAAGTATGCCTTTCTATATATACGTGTCCAGGTGGTGAGATAGTTAAATGCTGTTAAACAACTTTACCATTGTGTCCCCACCCCTGTGTTTTCTATTTAATACCAAACCCTGCACAGTAATAATGGAGTTGTGTGATCTGTAATTTTAAAATCAGACTGTATTGTCCTTCCGTATATTATCTCTCCTAATGTGAAATACCCTCTATCTTCTCACTTTCTTACTTCAGTGGAATTTTTGACATTACCAAAGAGGAATCAAATAAGAATTTTTCAATGCTGACAGAAGAGGAATCTTCTATAATAATAAAAGCGTAATATGCTAATTAGATCGGACAGCCGAACGACCTTCCATACAAAGCTGGGGCTGCCACGGCCAAGGCAAGCCACCATGGTTGTGAGGGCCGAGCCCATTGCACAAATTTCGTGCATCGGGCCTCTAGTAATGTCTATAAAATGTCTAGTACTTTCCTCCTGAGAACCTGAAAATTGGTGAACCCATTACAATTCAACCAGTTAACAAATTAGGGGGATTCCTAAATTTGATTTTCATCTTAACATTCACTCATTTAATCAACTTAAACATGTGAGCCTACAATTACAGTTTCTATGTAAGAATTGGGTACACCCTACACTGTACCGGGTGCTGAAAACAAGCTAGAGGAATTCTTAGTGTGCTGAAGGAAATTATTAGTAAGAGAATCAATACAATTTTAAGAATGACAATGGCCTATACTATTTAGTGAGCATGTTACTTGCATTGTGCTTAAGTCCTTTATATTCATTTTCACATTGGAATCTCACAACAACCCAAAGTGACTATTCTTGTCCCCACTATAAAGATGGATAGTTTCAGAAGGAAACTGCTGTATTCTTTGTCACCCTAAACTATACCTTTGAACAGTCTCATTGAGGACCACAGACCCCAGGCTGAAATCTGCCACATATTGCTGATTGACAATAGGGCAGGGTAACATTTCTCCTGAATCTGAAATTGGCATCAGGTACTCTCACCTGTGCAATATGCCAGTTCTCCATTATCAAACAGGAGAAAACATAACGTTGCCTTCAAAGAAAGAGGTTAACTGTCATCTCCAATTATGCAACAAATTGGTAAGCGTAACAGGTACTTCCTTTTTCTGGAAATCAGTTCTCAGGGATCTTTTTTACTGACAAAAGAAAATTGCCACTTTTTCAATGGTTAGCATATTTTCTTAGGGGGAAAAAAAGACCTCTAATCCAGTTAAAATACCATTTCTTAGTTTTATTGCCATTTCTCACATTGTCTCTGAAATCATATCACTAATGAGATGAAGGATCAGAGATGAAGTCTTTACTATGAAAACTAATCTTGACAAGTGTTTGTTGTTTCTAATCATATTCCCATGCCTGGGTCCCACTTCCAAAGATTCTTATTTCATTGGCCTGGGGTGTAGCCCAAGAATTGGATTTTTTTTTTTAAGTTCTCCAGAAAACTCTTAGATATTAAATTCAGAACCATTCCGTTGTTTATAAAATGAGGGCCTTTTAAATAATATTTTTCAAACATCATTTAAGGAGTAGATTCCTTTGTATGAAACACAAATCAAGGAGTAAGATTTAGCCAGAAGCTTCATAAAACTGCTAAGATTATGGCTGCTCCTTTCCCCCATCTTCATTCTGAGCCAAATTTAAGGCAACCTTTTCACTTCCTTGTACTCAAAGGAACTGATAATGTTTGTGGGGCTCACTCAGGTGAATGTGAAGGCTGCTGGCAGGACCTGTTGAAAGCTAATGGTTTGGGACTTCCACCTTCCGTTCCAGGTCCACTCCAGAACTGAGGGTGTGATTTGGAAAAACCTGAGGCCAATCTGAGGCACCCTACTTGGAAATCAGCTCTGCCTTAAGACACAGACATTGGACCAAGGTCTCCTAAGAGCATAGTTTGAAAACCACTCGGTGACCTCTCTGTCCTCTGTGGGGATTGATACTGTACTAGTATAGCCCAGCAAACAACAAATGCATGTTGATTTTTCATCCATGCAATAAATATCTTTTAATGATCTACAGCAGAAGGTATTGTTCTAAATGCTGGAGATGCATGAGTGAACAAAACAAACCTAGACTTGCTCTCAAGGAATTTTCAATATTATGGGGGAGGCATGACAACAAATAATAAATACAAATAAAATCCTATAAATGATGGTAAACGTTCAGGAGTCAGAGTGAGAGAATAACTGTGAGAAGCCTACTTCAGTCAGGGAGGTCAGAGACAGCCACCCTGTGAAAGGGATGTTTATGCCAAGGTTGAAAGATTGGGGGAAACCAGCCATATTTATATGGATGTGCAGGTGGTGCTGGGAGAATATGAATTAATTTTAAGAGTGGGGAATGGCATTTGCAAAGACCCTGAGATGGAAAAGACCTTGCTGAGTTCAAGAGTGCTAAAATCAACCAATGTACCTAAAGCTTAAAAAGTAAGTAGAACTGGCCTGATAAAAGGAGGAAAGTACCCAAGGAGCCAGATTATTCTCATCAAGGTCATGATGAGAATTTGTAACTGTGTCCTAAGAGCCCGGGAGGTCATTGGAGGGTAGAGACGTGATGTCATGTAACTTTAAAGGCGGTCACTTTGTCTGTGGCATGACAAATGAATTGTAGGGGAATGAGAATAGAAGCGGGGAATCTACTTTGGTGACTATGGAAGGAGCCAAAGGGGAGAAATGTGGCTGGTCCAGGGTTCTGACCTGGATAGCTACAAGGGGTGCATTTTACATTTCCTTCAAAGTAGAATCCAAAATACTTACCTACAAGTAGGTAACATCCAGTCCCATCACTGGGTCACTGAGTGTCATGGACAGAGAACCTGATAGGTCTGGATTTTAATTTCCTGATCTGTCTGGAAAGTTGGTATACAGTTACCCTGAGCACACAGGATTTTTGTTGGGGGGGAGAAATCATCCCTAAGGAGCCTTTATGAATATATCAAATGCAATGGAAACGCTGAGGTGCTAGCTGTAGCATTGTCCTAGTAGAAGTCACTGACATCGATTTCAAAAAATTGTCAAGGGTAAATGGACAGATAATAGTATACTGAGTTTCAATATATAGACTATTTACTTCTCAAGAAGGATTGATGTCTGGGTCTGGCTGTGTGATTTATTAGCTTCATAAGCTTAAAAATGCCAATATCAGGTCATATACTCTGTGCCCAACCTTATGCTTAGTAAGCATTTTACACACCTCAGCTCATTTATTCTTCACAACAATAGACTTGTCTACATTTAATACATAAGGAAACTATAGCTCAATGAGGTTAGGCTACTTGACCTCACCAAATCACTAGAAGGTGTCTCTGGCAGAGCCGGAACTCAACCCAGGATCACAATACCAAGCTCAGCACTCCACGTTTCAATTTCCACAGCTTGACACAGATAGACTCCTGCTAGCTTTACATGTTGGTGGGAAGATCAATCAAATAGCATATGCAAAATATCTTTGTAAACTATAGTACACTTTAGTAAATACATGAGGTTTTATACAGGTTGTAAACTTGGTTTTATTTTTTATTTTTTTCTATAAAACAGCCTTGGATTGAATGCTTAGAAACCTGAGTGTTCGATATTCTGGTGAGGCCTGAAGAAGTGCTTTTTCTTTCATATTTTTGTGGACTTTTGTGTTTGTCGTTTATTTTCTAATCTGGATTTCCTCTCCTGAGTCCTGTCTAAGGTGATCTGCATAGGATAACACGTTTTTGTCTGCCTCCAAGTCTGTTATTTCAGAGCTGTTATTGATAAGCTGGAAGCTTTTCAGGATGTCTCGAGATGGTGCAATTTCAGATTAACGTCTGTGCCAGCAGTCTAGAATTGTAACTTCAAAATGTCTTTATAGATACACAGCCCTAGTTAAGGTCACATCCCATAGGAATTTGGGGGGATATCTTTGTCTCATTTTTGACTGTGCTCAACATTGTAAACAATTTAGAAAAATGGGAGATTAGCCAGATAATCTAGGACTAAAGAATTGCATCCTTGTATTGAAAATACTAGAGGCCCGGTGCACGAAATTTGTGGACAGGTAGGGTCCCTAGGCCTGGCTGGCGAACAGGGCCAATCAGGGCCTTCCTTCCCCTGGCTGCCAGCTGCCAGCCCAGGCCCTTCCTTCATTCTGCGCCAGCCCCTGGTGGTCAGCGCACGTCATAGCAAGCAGTCAAACTCCTGGTCAGTCGAACTCCTGAGGGGATAATTTGCATATCAGCCTTTTATTATATAGGATGCCAGGGAGAATAGGTTGATTTAAATTAAGCAGATAATTGATGCAAAGAGTTACAAGACAATGCTTTCCTTTTCAGATTTAGACTAGCAAGTGCCATCCCTAAGCATTTCAGGTAAGTTATTGATTGATTGGAAAAGTCTATAGAAATGCACAAATAATCTATGTTTAGTCTAACAAGATTATAAAAACTCAGCAGCACATGCAAATGCAGCATGTTTTAGCCTAGCTTTCTCTAGGTCCTGAGTGGAAGGCTTAGATGTTGATGGCACTCTGTGCAGAGCAAGCTCATGGTAAACTTGAGAAAAACCCAATTTGTGGTGAGTTACATCACCACTTAGGAAGAACTTAGGTTAGCTGTCTGCTACTTCCATTTAAGTGAGTGTTGACTCATCCTAGGCTCTTCTGGTTCAGTTGTGATCAGCCAAGCAAGGCCAAATCCTCATCCATGGAGGAAAACAGTCAGTGTCTGGATTTCCCTGAACAAAATCTCTACCTACATATTTTCTTTACTCCAAAAGCCTAACTGCAGTCATTTATGAGCTGCTTGGGTAATTTGAAAAGCTTTTCAACAACTGAAATTTTCATTGGAAATCAAAATCTCAAGTGAATGAAACCATTTACATCAAAACTCTCTAACTGGGAATGTTGTACTTTCTCTGAGTTATGAAGACCTTGAGGAGCAACACATTGGAGCTATAAGGTAAACACAGTGATGCCCAAGACATGTCTCCTTTGCCAAGGCCCTACTCAGTTGTAATAATTAGATCTGCCAATCAATCAATATAGTCATTAGCAAAAGGTTAGTGTCTAACAATAGCCTCTTTCCTGGGTGAAGTGTGCAGCAAAAAAGAACACAGACCCTTTCCTCAAGGTTCATGAGATCGAGTTGAAGAGAAAAGCCATGTGCACAAATAAAATTTAACCAATTAACTGCCACATGTCCAAAACAGAAACAATCCTCACACGCCACGATATTTTGAATTAAATGTAAAAAATCAATTTGCAATGAATATTATAAAAATAAATATATTACAATTTGGGTGTTCTTGAATATTTTCAGTTGAAAATTCTCACGAAAAAAAATGATTTTAAAACACCTATAGATACTTATGGTATACAAAGGGTTAAGGTACTATGCAATTTACAAATGATATAATAAATTCTACCCAGTTAATGTACATAGCTTCCATTTATTCAGCAACTTCTAAAAAACCATGGACAAACAAGGACTAAGCTCAATTAGAAGAGAGTAAACTTCTCACCAAGTTACTCAAGACTACACTGGCATGATCCTCTTTGAGTTGATCATTGAAAATGGAAGGATTAGATGGCCGGAAAGAAGAAAGGCCAAACACAATTGTTTAGTCCAGACCAATATTACAGGAACTTAGACTGGAAGGAACTAGAGTGTAGTTAGAAATTGTTAAACCTGTTTTCTCTTTTTTAAAAAAAAAAAAATGTTTTTATTGTTTTCAGAGAGAGGAAAGGAGATGGAGAGAGAGAAGGATTGAGCCCACAACCTGGGCATGTGCCCCAATCAGGAATGGAATCTTGATGTGACTTCCTGGTTCATGGGTCAACGCTCAACCACTGAGCCACAAGAGCCAGGCTAAACCTGTTTTCTCTTGTTTAAATATTTGATTTTGCAAAAACATTTAACTTCATAACAACTTCTCAGTTTTCCTCAGAGTGTGGCATTATCTTCATTGGAACCTGGTCCACACTCCATACTGAAATTTAGACTTTGGCATGTGTGGTGAGGTGGGTCTGACAGAAATCTCTGCCTGAGACCAAGGAATCTTCCAGAGGTTCTGGGTGAGAATCTAACGTCAGATAGGCCTAAATTCAAATCCTGGCACTGCCAAGTCCTTGAGCAAGTTACCTTACCTTGCTACACCTCAGTTTTCTCATAATGCAATAAACATTCATTCATCTAACAAATATTATAGAATACTCTGTTTCAGACTCTTTAAAGATGTTGTAGATATAGCAGAGATCAGCACAGACAACACTCTCTTTTGCCTTCCTGGAGACAGTGACAATATCTGCCTTACAGGATTTTGCTGAGATTAAAAGACATTAAGCACTCAGCACAGTACCAAGCACAGGGCTAGTGCTCTATAAATGTTAGTAGCTGTTACTGAGTTAGGCAGGTATACATGGTTCCGTTAGGAGGACTTAGTCATCATACAGGGAATGCAGTTATTATTATGTAATTATTAGTTGCATATGGACTGCACTGTGGGTTTGTGCAAAAACTCTAAATAGAAATGAAAATCAGGAAACTTGACAGGCATCAGAAGTAACTAACTCACCAGGAAACTTTGTTGGAGGCCATGTGGCAAAGTGGGACACACAAAAAAAGAATCAGTCCTTCTGCCTCTGCCTGAAACAGCGTAGCATTGTCACCTTGGGTTTTGTAGTTGATAGTGGCACTGATAGACAGCAAGAGTGACAATGGAGGTACCAAAGGTCCAAGGTCATGCTCAGAGGAAGCAAGTAGTGGAGCATAGAGAAGCAGCTCTGATGCTCAGAAGATGTAAAGGTGCAGAGATAGGACCTTCCAGAGAAGAGAGCGAGAGCAAGTGGGGAAAACATGGTCCTCTTTTTGTGATAACCAACCTAAACTTGTCCACAAGTCACCAGTGTGGTTTGTGGAATGCATGTACAGGGGAACATCTCCCCAGAAGTAGAAGGCCTTCAAAGCAGGAAGAAGAAAGAGTCTGTGAACTGTGCTTGACGGACTACGGCAGGACATTGTTAGAGCCTTGGTGGTGGATGCCATCTCCATCCATAGCTGTGATCGCAGCCTAAATGCGCAAGCTGGCTATGCTGTTTATAAATGCTGTACACTGGCTATGCTGTTTATAAATAAGCATGCTGAGAAGAGGTCTTCATTGGAAGATATGACAAGCCCTACAGTAAAAATTATGAAATGCATTCATGTGGGTATGTTTGGAGCAACAGTATATAAAAAAAACAATGAAAACTATCACAATGAATACAGAGATCAATGCCTGCCTTTGAATGAATATTTAGTAAATAGTAAATGCCATAATGAAAGAGATCAATTCTAGAGAAACGTCAATATGGCCAGGCTGTGTGAGAACATTCACTTTAAGAGTTCTCATTTTTTTATGTGTAAAATCTACTTCAAAAAGAGCACAAGAGCAATAAAACCACTTAGCCTGGCCCTTGGCTATTTTTCTCGCATGGCAGCTGTATTTCTGTGGCTCAACCTAATTCTTGGCCATGCAGAGGAACCGAAGTTTTGCCTCACGATCCCCAATAACTGCTTTGACTTCTTCTATGGTGAACTGACCACTTTAAGTGCAGGTTACTTACAATCACGCTTGATTTGATTGTTATGATTAAGTTTATTCTTTCATCAAATAGTTATCGAATTCTTTCTGTGGACCCAGCAAACACTGTGATAGGCACAGAAGATGCAGGGGTGAACAAGGCAGATAAGGTCCCTGTTCCCATAAAGATTATATTTTATGATGTGAGACAGGCCATAAAGAAGAAAACAGGTAATTGAGATTGTTTCACAGGGTACTGATGCTATAAAAACTAAAGCAATGCACTAAACAGAGCTTCTGGGTGGTAGTTGGGTGCTCATGCGTAAGTACTATATGAAGTTAGGATATTCGGGACAAGTTTACTTAAAAGGGGAGCTTTAAGATCTGAATAATGAGAAACCAGCTATGTGAGAAGTTGTGGGAAGAACGGTCTGGGCAGAGTGATTGGTGAGTGAAAAGCTCTGGGTCAGAAATAAGCTTAAGGAGAATAAATTTTTGACTCAGAAGTCCAGTAAGCTGGAGCATAATGAAAAAGTGGGAGAGTAGTAAGAAATGAGATTAAAGAGAGAGGAAAAGTCCAGAAAATGCTACCAGGTGTACCGGTTAATAATGCGGATTTTGTAATCAAAGAAAACACGATAATTTCAAGAGAAACATCAAAAGTGTTTTATTCAAAGTAATGCCCATCGCTAGCTACACATTTCTGCCATCTTTCGGGTAATTTGTGGATACCGTCCCAATAGAACTTTTCTTGTTTTGAGGCAAACCATTCAGAGTCCCAATTTTCCACTTCATACGTTTTGAAGTGCTGCTCAGAAAGTGTGTGTGCCATCGATCAGAACAAGTGGTAATCTGAAGGAGCAAGGTCTGGTGAATACAGCAGGTGGGTTAATACTTCCCAGGCAAGATGTTTTAACGTGTCTTTAACTGGCTTTGAAGTGTATGATGATGCGTTATCATGAAGCAAAATTACTTTGCTGTGTCTTCTGGCACATTCTGGTCGTTTCACGATCAAAGTGTGGTTCAGATCTCAGTATTAACGGTTTCACCTGGTTTTAGAAGCTCATAATACACCATACCTTCCTGATACCACCAAATGCAGAGCATTGTCCTCTTTCCAAAGTGATTTGGCCTTGCAGTCGATGTTGATGGTTGACCTGGATCAACCCATGATTTTGTACGTTTGGGATTCTCAAAATAAATCCATTTTTCATTGCCAGTCACAATTCAATGCAAAAAAAGACTTTCTTTTGTGCCGTTGAAGCAACATTTTACTGATGGCTTTTCAGTTTTCCATTTGTCTTTTGTTCAGTTGATGTGGCACCCATTTTCCTTCCTTTAAAATCTTTTCCATTGCTTGTAAACAATTGGAAATTGTTTGCTGAGCAACATTTAATCTTTCTGCAAGTTGTTTTTGAGTTTGACACGCATCTTCATCCAATAATGCTTGTAATTGTTGGTCTTCAAACTTTTTCAGTTGACTTGGACGTTCTTTGTCTTTCACATCGAAATCATCACTTTTAAAGTGTTTAAACCAGCATTCACAAGTATCTTGAGACAGAGAATGTTCACCATAAGCTTCCCAAAGTGTACAATAACTTTCAGCAGCACTTTTCTTCAAAATAAAGTAATGAATTAAAACTTCCTTCAAATGCTCTTTTTTTGGCATGAAATGCAACATTTTTAAGCGTAAAAATATCTATGATGTTAACACCTGCAGAAAATTTGACATATGAATTTTAGAAGCTTGCTGTCAATACAACAAAATAGCATACATATCAAATTGCATATATATCAGCAATATGTGTAACTCCATCTATTGAAAAAAAATCTGCATTGTTAACCAGTACACCTGGTATACTTTCTAGACCTGGGAAATAAGATTACATTTTATCTTGAGTGCACTGGGAAAGGATTGGACCGTATTAAGCAGTCTGTGAAATAACTTACTAGTAGATTATTGGGTTTCAGTGTAGAGAATGCGTTGATCAATAAATCCCTAACTTAATAATGGCTTAGTTAGAAAGTAACTTGCAATTTAATTGCCAAATGAAATGTCAAAATTCATTCACTCAACAAATAGTTGTTGAACATTCCATGCTATGCATTGGGAATACAGAGGCAAATAAGATGTTGCCTCTGCCATCAAGAATCTCGCAGTCCAGCAAAACAAAAACAAACAAGAAAACTACAGAAATTAAACAAATAATCAATTGCATTTTGACTTTCCCCAGGTAAAGGTACAGGTGTTTCTACCTAATTTGAATTTAACATGAACTAGAGCAGCAATTTTTAATCTTTTTCATCTCATGACACATGTAAACTAATTAATAAAATTCTGAGGCACACCAAAAAATTTATTTTTTGCCAATCTGACAAAAAATAGGTATAATTTTGATTCACTCACACAAGATGGTTATTATTGTACTAGAGGCCCAATGCACAAAGATTTGTGCAAGAATGGGCCTTCCTTCCCCTGGCTGCTGGCATCACCTTCGCTCAGGCTAGAGCAGCCTTTTCGCTCAGGCCCGGAGCCACCTTTCCGCCTTCCCACACTGCCCAGAGGCCCAGAGCAGTTGGGGTGGTGAGGAATGCTTGAGTCATTGACATGGCGACAACCAAGTGTTCAGCCCCGCCCCTGGGTGCCTGCATATGCAAATTAACCCACCATCTTTGTTAGGTTAATTTGCATACTCACTCCTGATTGGCTGGTGGGGTGTCACGAAGGTGTGGTCAAATTGCATCTTACTCTTTTATTAGTGTAGATTGGATGTTGTCATTTTTCTATTTGTCAAACTAAAGAAAAAGAGGTCAGAGATCCTCTTTTAAAAAATTTCAGTTGCTCACTGGTTGAAAATCTCTGGATTAGAGGATTGGAATGTGTGACTCCACTGAAAAGGCTCCATTGTTTCCAGAGTATCTGCTAATAAGCAAAAGCCTTTACATTCATCCTTCTTTACTTGCAATGTGTGTAAAATCAAGTCAAACTAGCTTAAGGCAAAAAGAAGTGTATGGGCAATGTATTACTTGATGTAACTCGGAAGAGGCATGGCTAGGCTCAGTCTTCCTTGCGTAAGGAGTCAGATAATGAAATTCAGTGCAATTAGAGAGCCTGGGAAATAAAGGCACAATTTTGGAAAAGAAGTAGCCACAAAACTTTCCAGATCCATAAATAAACTCTGTCCATATCCTTTGGTGATCCTTGATTTGTGCATGAATCAAGGAAGTTCAAAGTTCTCACTGTAAAGCACCAGAAGAAAGACTTAAAAAGCTGAGCAGTTTAAACTGCTGCCCTCCACAGGGGAGACGAGTTGAAATTTTGAGTCTTATCTCAAATAAATACAAAGATTTAGGAGAAAATATGCTGATAATGAGAGAAATTATGTAAAAACCCAGAGCAGAAATGGAAAAACATAAGAACTAAGTGGATAGTTTTCGAACTGCAAAGTACAGTATCTAAAATGACAAATTTGTTGGATAGACTTGATGGCAAGTTGGCAGGTAAGAATATTAATAAACAAAAAGTTAACTAATTCATCAGGATCTGACCTATCTCATAGGCTGTAGTTTATCACCTCTGACTTAAAACTTTGACTCATACATTTTGTCTTTTTTGTTAGTCTTCACTAGTGTATGTTTACACAGATATGTATATATGTGTGTATACATATGTGTGTGTGTTTCTACATAGCAAAAGGCTATGGTCAAATATCTAGCCAATCATATAAACAAAAATTGAAATAAATACAGGAAACTTACATTTAGAAATTCTTACAGATTTCATTAATATATCTACATTTTTACAGTACTTTTAAATTTTAGTCACATATTTAGAGTTAGAATGAAGAAGAGACTCTTTAGATCACATTTCATAAAATAAAAATTAAATATACATTTATTTGTGCTTAGTATAAGACTTTAAGATGAAATTTATCTATTTTGTCCTGACATAATGAAATTGAACAGAAACAGAATAGTACATAAAGGGTAATCAAAAGACATCAATTTCAGCAAAAAGTTTAAAAACTGATCAAGAAAATGCTAGATATTTGAAATGTTCAATCTTAATGGTACTTCCTGGAGCCATCTTAATAGCTGTTTTATAGCAGGCTGACATTCATGGTAGATGTTATAAGAATATCTTTTGACCTTTAATAAAATTTAAGAACTAGGATAGTAAGTGTGGACTTAAACTTTGGTTTCCATGGGAAAAGCTACAATTTTATAATAAAAGTAACAAATGGAGGAACAAAAGAACAGTGTAGTATAATATAGTACAGAATGTCAATATTTACTCTAACAAGGAAAATGCAGAGGTTGGATTGATTTTCAAAAATAGCATATGCAAATTAAAAGAAATCTATCTTCTTTCCATTATCCAAGAGCAAAGTAATTGTTATGAATGTAAAAACATTGGTGAACAAGAATGCATTATACTTGCACATTTATGATCAATTGATTTTGGACAGGCATGCCACAGCCATTCAATGGGGAAAAAAATAGTCTATTTAACAAATGATGCTTCAACAACTGAATAGTACATGGAAAAGGATGAGGTGAGACCCAGACCTCACTTTATATACAAACATTGATGCAAAATTGATCAAAACCCAAAATGTGTAAGCTAAAACTATAAAACTCGTGGAAGAAAAAAATAAGGGTAGATCTTCCTGAACTTTGTTTTAGGAATCGATATTCCTAGATATGACACCAAAATTGCAACAACAAAAGAAAAATTGATAAATTATACTTCATCAAACTAGTTGACCAGGACAAAAATAGTAATAACACCACCAAGGTGGCTATTAACTTGAAGGAATGTGACCAGATTCAAGAGGTATTCAGGGAGCAACATTAACAAAGTCGTTTGAAATGGAATTAGTTTAGATGTTTTTAAAAGCCTTTGGTTAGCGGCATCAAGTAAGGGGCAGAGTAAGGCCCAGCCTGCCGACTCCCCTGCAGAAAACAGCCACAGGTGTTCCTCAGTTCATTGCACTTCATTTTACTGTGGTTCACGGTCATTGCGTTTTTACATTATCAAGGATTTGTGGCAACCCTGATTGGAGCAGGTCTATTGGTGCCGTTTTTCCAACAGCCTGTGCTTGCTTTGTGCCTCTGTGTCATGTTTTGGTAATCTCGCACTATTTCAAATGTTTTCATTATGATTTTATGTGTTATGGTGATCTGTGATCAGTCATCTTTGATGTTGCTATTGTAGTTGCTTTGGGAACCCATGAAACACACCCTCATAAGACAGGGATCTTAATGAACATAGTGTGTGTGTTCTGACGGCTCCACCACCAGGCGCTTCTCTTAGCTCTCTTCCTCTCCTCAGGCCTCCCTGTTCTCTGAGACACACTAATCCTGAAATCAAGTGAATGAGTAACCCTACAATGGCCTGGAAATGTTCCAGTGAAAGGAAGTGTTGTACCTCCTCACTTGAAGTCAAAAGCTAGAAATGATTAAGCTTAGCGGGAAACACGTGTCAAAAGCCAAGATAGGCTAAAAGCTAGGCCCCTTGTACCAAACAGGGAGCCACGTTATGAATGCAAAGGGAAAGTTCTTAAAGGACATTAAAAGCACTACTCCAGTAAACACATAAACAATAAGAAAGTGAAACAGCCTCATGCTGATATGGAGAAAGTTTGGGTGGTCTGGATAGAAGATGAAACAGCTGGAACATTCCCTTAAGCCCAAGCCTAATCCAGAGCAAGGACTTTCTCCAATTCTCTGATGGCAGGGAGAGGTGAGGAAGCTGCAGAAGAAAAGTAGGAAGCTAAATCACCTATAGGAGCTTCTAACTATCCTCAAGGAAGTCCTGGTTCTCTGCATGGATGCTTCTTTCAAAAAGGCTCAGTTACATTAGCACTTTCTTTGTAGCTCCCATGTACAGCATTTTTACCTCTGGAAATGTAAATCCCTAGCGTTGCAGTGGCCCCCTACCCTCTCCCATTTCCTTCCAGGAAGAAATAGATCATCTCATCCATCACATAACCTTTTGGCCTTCTGAGTAACCCCAGCCCTGCAGCACTGGACCTGCATCCAAGGAAGCAGGGTTTGGACATCTGCTGGGTGTCTTTGACCACCCGCCAGATAGGATGACTGAGAATGTGGATTTGCTTTTTAGAGTTTAATTACACAAAGAGTTAAGTTATTAACCTTCTGCAGCAATCAACTTAAAATCAAGTTAGTGTGACTCCTAAGGCTAGAATAACATAGCATGGAAGGGCCAATAAAAGCTAATAAATTGTAGAAAAAGGTACATTTTCCTTATCAGAAAAAAAGAGTGTGAGAGAGAATCAAAACCCCATGGCAGAGCAAAACACTTATTTTAGCTTGCCAGATGGGGATCTGAGGTCCCGTGGGTAGGGACCAAGCTGTGGGGTGCCTCCTCACACTAATGAGGTTTGCCCTAGAATCCGAGGAGACAGATGGAGCTGCAGGTTGGAACCCCTTGGCAATCTCCCTGGGAGTTCATGTGATCTCATTGGTCCAAGTCCCCCCTCTGGCCACTCCCTTTTCTCTTCACAGCCCCTCCCTCCTCTTCTACTTGCTTTTGTAGCTTTGGTAATGCCCTGTGTCCCGGTAAATGTTTTCCCCTGCACACTTCCTCCTTTTCTGGCATCACATAATTCAGTTGCTCCTTTCTTTTTGTGCATTCCCTCTTACCTGCCCCAGCATTTGGATTTGTAATAGCTCCATCCATCGCGATCCTTTCTGACCCCATTAAATTTCTGTTTATTCACAAGTGTGCCAGAAAGAGGCCACGTATGAATTCATGAGAAGGAAAGGAAGATGCTGTTAGAAATTCTCAAATCTGTGTCTGGTACTCAATTTAAGGATTTTTTTTTTCCTACTGGAAAAAATAAAAAGGGAGGAAGCACTTTGGTCATTGGAGGAAGTGGAGGGGTCTTCTGGCCCACTGCTGCCTTTAGAACTCCGCAGATCACAGCTAACCTGGATGACGTAATCTCACATGGTGAGAAATCAGTGGATTTCCATGAATCATGACAGATTCACTGAGGAGAGGGTAATTCCCAACACCAAGCATTGTGCCAAAATCATGTGGTTCACTGGTGTGAGGAACTGGTTATCTAGCCTTTCATATGGAAATGCCTACAAGGACCAATCCCACTAGAGCAATTTGGACCCCAGAGCCCTCCTACGCACTATTCCATCTTCCTTCAATGGCAGCCAGAGTGCACCTGCCTAAAGAAAGTCCACCTAAGAATACTTGAAGTGATGTGGTGTATATATTCAATAATATAGTATTCAGCCAGCCAGAAAAGGAAATCCTTCAATTACTATAATGTGGATGAGCCTTGAGGACTTCATGGTAAGTGAAATAAGCCAGTCACAAAAAGACAAATACTGTATGATTCCTCTTACATGCAGTAACTAAAGTAGTCCACATCATAGAAACAGAAAGTAGAGTGGTGGTTAACAGGGAAAGCGGGGAGAGGAAATTGGAGGGTTGTTCTAAACGGATATAATTTCAGTTAGCAAGATAAAAATATCTGGAGATTTGTTTCACAATGATGTGAATATACTTAACATTACACTTAAATGTACACGTAACTTATACATGTAAAAATGGTTAATGAGCCCTAGTCTGTTTTGCTGAGACTGAAGGGTCCCAGGTTTGATTCCAGTCAAGAGTATGTACCTCAGCTGCCGGCTCAATCCCAGGCCCTGGTTGGGGTGTGTGCAGGAGGCAACCAATTTATGTGTCTCTCTCACATTGATGTTTCTCTCTGTGTGTTTCTCCCCCTCCCTTCCACTCTCTCTAAAAATCAATGGAAAAAATATCCTCAGGTGAGGATTAACAACAACCAGAAAAAATGGTTAAGATGATAAATTTTGTTATGTTTTGTGTACCACAAAAAAAATAAAAGAATATACATAATAGTTAAACTTTAAACAAGAGAGAGAGAGAGAGAGAGAGAGAGAGAGAGAGAGAGAGAGAGAGAAAGGAAGGAAGGAAGAAAGGAAGGAAGGAAGGAAGGAAGGAAGGAAGGAAGGAAGGAAGGAAGGAAGAAGGAAGGAAGGAAGGGTAACGGTGTGGTAGGAAAATGATATAAAAATCTACATGACAAAGAAAATATCACACAAAGGGAGGAAGGAAGGAAGGAAGGAAGGAAGGAAGGAAGGAAGGAAGGAAGGAAGAAGGAAGGAAGGAAGGAAGGGTAACGGTGTGGTAGGAAAATGATATAAAAATCTACATGACAAAGAAAATATCACAAAGGGAGGAAGGAAGGAAGGAAGGAAGGAAGGAAGGAAGGAAGGAAGGAAGGAAGGAAGGAAGGAAGGAAGGAAGGGAGGGAGGGAGGGAGGGAGGAAGGAAGGAAGGAAGGAAGGAAGGAAGGAAGGAAGGAAGGAAGGAAGGAAAGAAAATAAACTCATTTAGGGTAGCAGGGTACCTAGAGTTGGGAAGGACAGGGTAGTTGGAGGGAGACTGTAAGATGAAAGTATTGTCAGAGCCTTGTAGCTTCCATAATGCATGGTAATGCTGCATTATTGATGATAACGAAATAATAAAGGAGGGCCATACGTGGGTCAATGATGAGAATTATGGTATTAAGCCCAAAATCATGTATACATTTTGTGGGACACCCTGTATATGCTGAGATGTATAAACAAATAATTAGATAAGTTCTCGGCCCCGAAGAGGAAAGACCTAATGCAGGTGGGTTCTAGGGTTGGAGAAGAGGCTTGGAAAGGAATGAAAGTACATGGTGGGGTGATAGGTACTCTCCAATTTAGGGAGGACTTAAGGGTTGATGCTGGAGACTGTGAATTTTGTTGCTTTCCCCCAACAACTCCAACTCCAGTGAGTGGCTACACATTAGCATTCTAGTATTTCCCTTGGAAAGGCAGGAAAAAAATGATTGCTTTCTACCTAGTGACCTCTAAATTGTGCCTCACCCCAATCTCCCACTCTTCCCTTTAACAAAATATATCCCAAATATTTTGATGCCTCCAGGATTTTGGTACCATATTTGAAAGTCATAACAAAACCTTGCATTTCTTTTATGTCTTCAAGGAGTTCATGGCTATTGAGTTCTATAATCAAATTTCGGTTTTCACAGGTAAGTTACAGAGAAGTGAGGTTCATAGAACACCAGCCAGCAGCCTCGCTGAAAAGGCCTGGCGATGGGTATGTTCAAACCTTCATTGTGGAGACTTCCTAGACCTGGACATTCAAAGGGGTATATCTGCAGCAATTTAGAAATCCCCAACTTGCAAATATTTTCATTGCATATAAATCCCCTTTGAAAAGCAGTAGTATTTGAAAAATGTAAGTGTTCTCTTTACATTCTTAATTCTATATATTAGGAGGAAAATTGCTTCTGAATCAGTTCCCTGGAGAATAATGTTTCTTGTGCTTAGCTTCTAGAGAGATTCTATGAGAGTTACTGCACATTCTTGGCTAAAGAACCACTCATCTATTAAATGCCTCCCTGCCTCACCCCACCTTTGCAGAGTACACAAGTGCGTGCTTCTTCAAAATTAAAATTAATATGTCATGGGACATTGAGATTTTTCGAAATTAATCAAAATCTTAATTGTTAAATCTGTGAAGGTCACAGGCCTATGGCAAAGCATGGTGCAAAAAAATGAGGCATTTAAGCATAAAGACTTCAGAGTTATTTGGATGGAGGTCTCTATTGCAGCTTAGCCACTTACTATTTATGATATTGGGGAAGTCCCCAACTAGGTCTTCATTTATAAGATGCAGCATAATGAAAGCTTCTTTAGGCTCTAAAGAGATCTGAGAGGAGCTAAAAGGTGCGCTCAGCACAGCACCAGGAACGTGGCAGCACTGACATGAGGGTGAGATGCTTTTCCTGTGTTGGCCTGCTGGTCTCCTGCCCCCACAGCCCATTCTCCGCTGGGTGGCCAGAGCGGTCTTTGAAAACTTACATTAGTTCCTTTTACATGGTGTTGTGAAAGCCTTCCAGTGACCTTCCACTGCTGTCAGAAGACCATTCAAAGAAGGGGTGCTTTTTTTATTTTATTTTGCCTCTTCTCAAACCATCCTCCCTCTCATTCATTGTGCTTCAACCATGTGGCCCTTGCTTCTGTTTCTCGCCTGCACAGGCCTCCTCTCCACACCCAGGCCTTTGCACTTCTTCCCTCTTCCTGGAAGTTGCCTACCCCTGCATCTTCGCTTGGTGACTCTTTTCTGAGGTTCTGTGTCACCTCCCCGGAGAAGCCATCTCTAACCACTTCATCCTTTCACTCTACATACCATTATTTGATTTTATTAACTCAGTAAGTCTCATCATGATACGTAATTACTGTGGTGATTTTTTTCTTTTCTATTGTCTTTCTCTCCCAACTAATATATAATTATTAAGGTATCTTTTCTGCACAGTTCAATGAATCCCCATTTCTGCTTGACAGATAGCAAGCACTCAATAAATGCTGGCTGACGGGATGGAAGGGAGGGAGGGAGGAAGGAAGGCAAGAATATGCCACCATTTGGTGCAGTATATGGTAGCGGTGTGGTAGGAAAATGATATAAAAATCTACATGACAAAGAAAATATCACACACAAAAAAGGCTGATGTAGTCTCCTAACGCAGCTCAGAAAAATGGGACATTGAAAGAGAAGTAGAAATGTGATAGAGGGAGGAACTTTTAGGGAGTTGTTTAACCTTCAAATGTCTTGAGTTTTAGGGGTGGAGACAGGCCTGCCCCTCATGTATGGGGATGTTCTGGAGCCAGAGATAATGCCTAAAAGCTGCTGAGTGCTAATTAACTCTGTCTGGGCACAGGAAGCCAGCAGGTCTGAGGGGCTGCTTGCAAGGTCTGTAGCTGAAAATACTTCTTGCCAACTGCCTGGAGGGGCTGATAAGGGAAATGACTGCATTCTGGAAATTAACATATTCTAAGCAGGTCAGAGGCCTGGTTGTTGAAAACAGTGGTAAAGTTGGAAAGAAAGTTAAAGCTATCCCCAGTTTAGTTACCATGCCTAAGGAATGAAACTGAATTCCTTGACAAGGACCGTTGCCTTGGAGTCAGCAGTGGGTGGCAGTTGAGTTTAATTTTGAGGGGTAGCTACTGGCAAAAATAGGGATTAAAAAGTATGCTTGTATTTTTTGTGCTGACTTCTTAGTTCTCTTCACTTTGCCCTCTCCTATTTGAGCAGTGACTTCCACACTTATTTTTCCTCTTCCCTTGAAAAGCAGAGTATTTCTGCTACCCCATCTTATATGCATTCTCTGGATGATTTCCTAAGTACCACATCTCTCAGGACATCATAGTTTAGGAGAATG